>NC_091478.1:10068739-10750902 GCF_036971445.1 Narcine bancroftii
TCTCCAACCCCCAGCTCCCCTCCTCCAACCCCAGCTCCCCCTCCTCCAACCCCCAGCTCCCCCTCCTCCAACCCCCAGCTCCCCCTCCTCCAACCCCCAGCTCCCCCTCCTCCAACCCCCAGCTCCCCCTCCTCCAACCCCAGCTCCCCCTCCTCCAACCCCCAGCTCCCCCTCCTCCAACCCCCAGCTCCCCCTCCTCCAACCCCCAGCTCCCCTCCTCCAACCCCCAGCTCCCCCTCCTGCAACCCTACAAAACAATTTGTGAATTGAATTCAATGCAGAGGGCTCATCTTTCAGGGCTAAAATCATAAACTTCTACGTTGGAGGGTAGTTCAAACTTAGTTGCTGATTACATTCACTAAACTGCTCAACATGTGGTGAACCACGGAACTGTATTGTATTCCTCATTACCTGGCTCGCCCCCTCCTGTGACTGTACCTCCACACCATGACCCTTCCCCAGAAAGCCCGAGTCACAACCCAGGATGGGATCCTCGTCCGTTGCGAATAAAAGCCTCGGCCTCTCCAGTGATTTAATAAGAAAGCGTAGCGGCCCCGACACAGGAAAGGGCCGTCGAGCGAGCAAACAGCACGTGGAATAAGAGCCCCGCTCGCAGAGACCGCAGTAATAGCCGTTGAATCAGCCAATCACCGCCAGCGGATTGCAAGGGGGGTCCAATCCGGGCTCCCGGATCCAGGACAGCCAATCGGCAGCCGGCCCCGCCCTGGTGGTGACGCGAGGGCTGCCTATAAAAGGCAGAGCTGCCCCTTGATGAAGTCAGTGCCGGTCACATTCCCTTAGAGTGAGGTTTGTTTCTTTCTTTAACTTTGAGCTAGAACGTAGACCCTGCTACATAAACCTGATTTAATGGCGATTTAATGAAGGGCTACTTCTACTTCTCCAGGCTGGGCATCAAAAAAATAATCAGACCTCCTATTTCGGATCAATAACCGCATGGCACATGCCCTGAAAAAGTGAGATGTAAACAGGATACAGGTGGTGAGGAAGGCGTCTGATAGCAATGTAGAAGGGGTGCGGACACGACAAAAGCCGAGCGAGCACGTGGTGGACGCCCCGCCGTTTGCGCCCCCCACCCCTCGCGGGAGGGCCGCCCGTGGGCTTTGAGGGGCGCGGCCACCGAGGCGGGGCGGGCTGTGAGATTAACCCGGAGAGCGGCAGGGAGATAGTTGCTGCCAGGGCCGTGGCCCCAAAACGTCGGTTTTGGGGTGGTCTGGGCAGGAGCAAGCTGATTAAACGAGCCTGTAGTGTGGGGGTAGGGTTAGGTGTAGGGTGAGGGGAGTGGGTAGGGGATGGGCAGTGGGCTAGGGGTTGTAGGGGGGTAGGGGATGGGCAGTGAGGCTAGGGGTTGTAGGAGGATAGGGGATGGGCAGTGGGGCTAGGGGGGAGTGAAGCTAGGGGTTGTAGGAGGAGTGGGGCTAGGGGTGGGAGGGCTAGGGGTTGTAGGGGGAGTGAGGCTAGGGGTTGTAGGGGGAGTGAGGCTACGGGTTGTAGGGGGAGTGAGGCTAGGGGTTGTAGGGGGAGAGAGGCTAGGGGTTGTAGGGGGAGTGAGGCTAGGGGTTGTAGGGGGAGTGAGGCTAGGGGTTGTAGGGGGAGTGAGGCTAGGGGTTGTAGGGGGAGTGAGGCTAGGGGTTGTAGGGGGAGTGAGGCTAGGGGTTGTAGGGGGAGTGAGGCTAGGGTTGTAGGGGGAGTGAGGCTAGGGGTTGTAGGGGAGTGAGGCTAGGGGTTGTAGGGGAGTGAGGCTAGGGGTTGTAGGGGAGGGAGGCTTAGGGGTTGTAGGGGGAGGGAGGCTAGGGGTTGTAGGGGGAGTGAGGCTAGGGGTTGTAGGGGGAGTGAGGCTAGGGGTTGTAGGGGAGTGAGGCTAGGGTTGTAGGGGAGTGAGGCTAGGGGTTGTAGGGGGAGTGAGGCTAGGGTTGTAGGGGAGTGAGGCAGGGTGTAGGGGAGTGAGCTAGGGGTTGTAGGGGGAGTGAGGCTAGGGGTTGTAGGGGGAGTGAGGCTAGGGGTTGTAGGGGAGTGAGGCTAGGGGTTGTAGGGGTAGGGGGAGTGGGGCTTGGGGTTGTAGGGGGAGTGGGCTTGGGGTTGTAGGGGTAGGGGGAGTGGGGCTTGGGGTTGTAGGGGGAGTGGGGCTTGGGGTTGTGGGGGGAGTGGGGCTTGGGGTTGTGGGGGGAGTGGGGCTTGGGGTTGTGGGGGAGTGGGGCTTGGGGTTGTGGGGGGAGTGGGGCATATTAGGGTTAGGAGGGGGAGTGGGGCACAAGTTCTGAGTGTCGTCTGTTAACTCGGCTTCATCTGATATATTGGGATGGGCATTCACCTGATGCCAAGTTGCTGTCTATTTCCGCCCTATTTACTGGACGAAGCGTGGTCAGGCAGCTGTCATGGTCAAATGTGCGGATGCAATTGCGCAAAGTTATTTTCCACGTGCTTGGTTCTTGTTTTCCTCACGATCTGGCGAGTTGCAATCTCGAAGTCTCGCAGTTACTGTCCTGCGAAACAATATCGTTCTCCGGTGCCTCGTGGGCTTTTAAAGAGTAAAGGGAATTTACGGTGCGTCTTGTTTGCAGATAGGTAAGAACAGTTGGCTTGGCACGGTGATGATTCCGCTTTATTTATGGTGTTGAATGCCCCTTGGGGGGGGGGGGGGTGGTGGGCAGATGGGGTTTAGGTGGAGAGGTGGTCCTTTACCATGATTTTGTTGAATGATGTGTGGTTTGCGTCAATCTCTGTTCAGACTTTGCAATGATTACTAACTAGAAAAATAGACGTGTAACAATACGTTGGACCAGGAGGTTCATGCTTCATTTATTTGAATTTCTCCTCATTGCTGTCAGCAGCATTGGGGGACAAGTCCCAGTGATGTGTTCGACTACTTGCGATTATATACTCATGAAAATCTGTAGGCACTTTGATTAAAGCAAAAAAGCTGGAAAAACTCAGCAGGTCAGACCTTGTCCTTTATGTAGCAAAAGTAAAAATGCATAACCGACGTTTCGGTGCCAGAGCCCTTTGTCAAGGTATGGGAGAATGTCGGCAGGAGTCTGAACAAAAAGATAAGGGTGGCAAAGGCAGGAGAAGGGAGTGAAGGGACACCAGCGATCAGGGGGAGGAGGGATAGCTGGGTGGGTAGAGAGGGAAGGAAAGATTGTAAAGCTGAGCAAGTTTAGCAGAAAGCAGAGAAGTAGATGTTAATCCAGATGGAAAATAAGGTATTGTTCCTCCAATCTGTGGCTGGTCAGGGTGGGATAGTACATAAGGCCAGAGACAGACATGTGAGGGTGGGAGTGTGATTCAGAATTGAAATGGCTGGCTACTGGAAAGTCTCTGTTGTGGTGGACAGAATAGAGAAACTGAGTGATCTCCAATCTACAACTTATCTCTCCGATGTAGAGAAGGCCACAAAAGGAGCACTAGATGCAGTAAATCAGTCCTGTGGATATACGTGAAGTGTTGCTTCACTTGAAAGCCTGTTTGGGGCCTCAGACTGTGATGAAGGAGGAGGTGTGGGTGCAAGCGTTGCACCTCCTGTGACCACAGGGGAAGGTGGGGGAGGGGGTTGATAGGTGGGGAGGGATGAGTGCATGAGGGAATTACAGAGAGAGCAACCGCTACGGAAGGCAGAGAGAGGAGGAGAAGGAAAAATGTGTCTGGTGATGGGATTTTGTAGTAAGTGCTGGACATTATGGAAGATAATGTGTTTGATGCAGAGGCTGGTGTGTGGTGGTAGGTGAGGATGAGGGGATCCTGTGTTTGTTGGAATTGGGGACAGAGGGAGTGAGGGTGGCTGAGTGAGAAATGGAGGAGATGCAGGTGAGGACTGAGTTAATAGTGGTAAAGGGGAAGCCACATTTGTGGAAGAAGGCAGACATTTTGGAAGATCTGGACTGGAAGACCTAATCTTGGAAACGGCTCTGGAAGTTCTCATCTTGGGAACAGATTATTCCATCCCCTTCTCTCAATTTCTCTGTTCTCACATCCTGTCCCCTGCAAGGATTGCATCCCCTCTCAATTTTTCTATTGATCCAACTACAAGCCTACACAGGCAAGATCCCTCAATTCTTCTCTGGTATATCACTGACTACGTCAGGGCTGCCTCATGTACTTACAATGAGCTTGTCAACTTCATCCACTTGGCAGCAAACTTCCACCCTGATCTCAAACTCTCCCCTTTCCGGTCTATATCTCCGGAAATATCTGCCGCCTTCCACAAACGTGGTTTCCCCCTCCACCACCATCAACTCAGCCCTCACCCGCATCTCCTCCATTTCCCGCTCATCTGCCCTGGCCCCCTCTGCGCCCAGACACAACAAACATAGAATCCCCATATCCTACAGGATCCCAACACCAGACACATTGACTTCTCTGTGAGATGCTTTTAACCCTTCTAAATGTAGATCTGCAATTTCTCCCCTATTTGAAGTGAAAAGTTATTGGGAAACAGCTTGACTTTAAACACCTAGAAGCCATGGGTTCATTTGTGGAGTGTTCCTGCAATAATCTTGGCTACTAAGAAGGGCACTACCAAAGCCAGGGAGATTTCAGACATTCTTGTGAGTCTGAGAGCCTCACTTCTGCTTTCCAAGTCAAGAACCTAATAAAATTGTTTACTTTTATAGTTCAAATCCAGATTTGGGCCTAAAAATTTAATCGCGAAACATTTTTCCCAGCATCATGTTACTAAAAATTGATTTTCTCAAAATGAAATGTATTTTCAATGCTGTTTGCTTTGAAATTGATTTGTTTAATAGGTCACTTGCCCTGTAATTGACAACCTCTGTGCTCTGCTGCCCGACATTCTGGGGGCTGGCTGTTCATTCAGAGTCATTTCCAAATAGAGCCACTCTATTTTAAGCAATCTGGTCAGCCCTATTTCCTCATAGTTTCCAACTTCTGTCAAAGAGTTTATTTCATTTTGGGAAGAGATAATATTTATATACATAATCACAGTGATGCCTACCTTCTGCTGCTGAACCAACAGCATGGAGCTTAGGTTATCAAGAGAGGACCTGTCTGTCTTATAGCCTGGGAGTGCTCCCCTCCTCCTGAGAATAATAGGAGGTGGATGTGATTTTAAAAAATCAATTAGTGAGTTCAATTATGAAATGGTTACCTGAGATGTGTGCCATTCTCAAGCTGTTAGTGAACACGTGGAAGAGGAAGATGGTAATGCAGAATTCTCTTTAATACAGGTATTAAAAATCTAAATAGATATAACTGCTGCACTGACTGTGAGGCACTTGTGTTGAATGTTCATGGCAGTACTATTACTTGCAATATTGCTTGGATAACTAGACCTTAGTGTTTTTTTTTCACTCTTAGGCTTTTATCATCTATGAATGTTGTTCGCCTCCCAAGTTGTATTTTGCACAAAATTCAACTTGTACAGAAATCTATTTGTGCATTCTTGTCAACCTGGACTGATGCAAGCTCCTTGGCTACTCCGCACTGAGATGTGAGCTTAGGACTCCCCTTGGCTGGCATAGTGAGAACTGGCGATTGACCAGGTGCTGCAAGTCCCCAGTAAATTAGTGACAGACTGTCTGGATCCTATCTTGTCTCATGACCATCTAATAGTTATGTTTAAGTTTTTCTCTCCCCATTTTTTAATCTGTCTCTGAGATTTAACAATGCATAAAAATCCAGTGGCCTTTGGACTTGCACAACCAAGGTCAGGGAAGGACGGGCAAGAGGTAACAAGAGAGAACCCATGCAAACTATCAACGCATGGTGCAGGTATTGGCAGTTCCCAACAATGCCCTGTAGTTACAGTGCCAGACTGGGTGCAGAGTCACCCACATGTTAGTGCCGAGCAGCTGCACTGCCCATCCTTCATAGGCAACTGTCCAAGACAACTTCTTTATGACTATGTAACACATACTACAACTTCTTGTAGGTCTGTTCTGTCATGAGACAGGATGCATTAAAGGCTGTGAGGAAGCATTGTCTAATTATTCAGTGTCATCTTGTGTCAGGGTGTTAAGTTCTCTGGCTCTTCAACAACATCATCCATTTATCACTTACCAGCTCTTGCCTCCTCTTTGCTATATCCCCTTTACATTTTCAGTCCTGATGCAGGGTCTCGACCAAAATAAAAACAATTTATTTCCATTTATGGAAACTGCCTGACCTGCTGAATTCCTCCAGCAGGTTTTTTTCCCCCAATGTTTGTGAAGAGCACCTGCAACATCAAAGAGGCTGGGAACAAAGACGCTGTTTTATTTGGTACTTACTGAGGTCCATTGTTGGTGGTCTGCCCAATTTTATTCTTTTTCTGTGTGAACATGCAATCACGATGCGGTTAGTCTACTAATCTATTTCGGGAGGCAGTTAGTGATCAATCACGTTGTTGCGGAGCTGAACTTGCAATTAGCCAGATGAGCTAAAAGTCATCATTTTATAAATGGGTGAATAGGATGAAATATTTTTCACAATAATCTGGTAGTTTTTGTGTTCCAGCTTTTCAGCAGAATTATAATTCTACAATTATGATGGGATTTGATCAAGTATCAACCCCAGGCCTCTGGTAACAAACTACAAAGCCAGGACGATATGCATGGTTTTTTTTAATATTAAAGAGTGAAAAGTATAAATACAAGTTTTTGTTCTGTTCTGTTTCAAACAATTTTATATAGATATTCTGTTATTAGGTTCAAGTATAAAGATGATGAAGTTAGAAAATCGCTTGGTCCAGGTTCAACAAGCATGTGGCCCAACAGAATTTCCTGAAAATAAAGAGAAACTTTTTGAAATGCAAGCTTTTCAGAAGTTTCTTTTACAGCTAAGGTAAGTTCACTGTTAGCAATATTTAATAGTTGGTTACAACCTTTACTGATCTGCAGTATTTTTGGTCTGAAATAATGAAGTGTGGTTATTTTGTAAACAAATTTAAAGCCGATGCTTTTCCAGGTTTTAATAATTAAGTTATAGAGGCAAAATCACACTGAAGAGAAGTTGTTTTACACTTTTTATATAAAAAAAGAAATGTAATTATTGGGAAGAATGCAAATGGGGTTTGCTGCCCTTTTTTCCCCCTATTTTCCACTCCAAAGTACTAAAATAATGATAATTTGTTGCAAAGTAACCATGTGTTTAATGAGCTTATTATAATTATAAATGATTATAATTATAAATGATCCTTATTTCTATGGAAAGTGCTGTCCAGAGACATTAAATGCTTAGTCACATATTATTTCAACATCAAATTTAGAAGATTATGGAATGTGAATGAACTAACTGTTCTTTACAGTGTAAGAGTGCTTAAAAGAAAATAAATTAGGAAGAATATTTTGTAAAAGTTCTTGAAATTTTAGGTGATTATGATTCAGTTATTACCCTGAATAATTATTTCCTCATATTCATTTGTGAAGGTAAGAACATATCTTCTTAATCAAGAATTAATAATAAAATAAATGGAAGATCTGATGTGTTCAAAATAAAAGAAATGGCATGATTTCTTCCATTGTACATAGGGAAATATTTTTTTGTTAATTATTGATATCTTTTTTAAGAAAGTTGCAAAGTAATCAATTGATGGGCGAAATAATGTGTCGCTGTACATGAGACCAAAGCAAGTTCCCAAATTAAAATCTTGAGCGCTGGATTTGAGAATTGACAATTATCCACTACGTGCACAATTGCCAAAATGCTGATATATTTTCTCATTGTATATTCCCTCATATTTTCCTATGATAGAGAAGGGAGCAATTTGCCCCATCAAGTCTCTCCTGGCTCCCAGAGCAATCCATCTATTCTACATGCTCATTAACTCCCTCCTGATTTTCCTGCCACCCACATATACCCAAGAGTAATTAACAAAAGGTAATTAACTGCAGCTTTATTTAACAATTTTCATTCTGAAGAGGAGTTTAGATCATTGCTACACTGTAGCAAAACTTTGACAATTCTCTCCCTGCCTTTGACTTTTTGCTGGAGTTGTTTAATTTTCTGGTGCAAGATCTCAGGATTATAACTGTCTGAACTTCATTGCTGAAACAAATTTAAAAATGAAAATATTTGTATTTTACATTTTTTAAACAATATGCTAGTATTTGAAACATGAAATATTCTAAATTTTAGAATCTGTGCTTATTGTAGCATTCAGTAAGAGTATAATTGTTATTTCCACTGTCATTTTACTTGAGCACGAGTCCTGAGCCTTTACCATCCTCTGCCACCACTCTTTCAGCTTCCCTGCCACTCCCTTGCTTTTATGCTTCGTTGTCATTTGACCTGTTGTAGTTTTTACTTTTGTCTCCGAAAAGAATAATTGGTTGCCTTCTTATCAGAATTTATTGTCATGAACAAGTCATGAAATTTTGCTGCAGCGTCATCACAGGATAAACATTCATATTATAAACCATCTTACAACAATCAATAAAAAATAGTGCACAAAAAGTCAAAATAACCCAGTGTCTGTGGTTCATTGATCATTCAGGAATCTGATGGCAGCGGGAGGAAGCTGACCTTGTACTGTTGATATTCACAGATTGGACCTGTACCTGGCAGAGTGAAGAGGGCATAACCTGGGTGGGGGTCCTTGAGGATAGAGACTGCTTTCTTAAGATATCACCCCTTGTAAATGTCCTGGATGGATGGAAGTCTGGTGCCCGTGATGTCACAGGCTGAGTTAACAACCCTCTGGAGATTATTCTTGTCCTGAGCATTGGACCTCCATACCAGATAATGATGCAACCAGCCAGAACACAGGGTATGAAACAATGTAACCAATTGGTTCCATTGTGCCAACACTCAGGACAAGAAAAGAAAACAGCTGTAGAAGTTTGAGAATCTTCAGTGAAGGAATCTGAATAAATGCACAATATCCATTTGGAGTTTCCCATGAGATTAAATATAGAATTGGAAACTTCTTATGTAGGTGTACTCAGAATTTCCCTGAGTCATGCTTCAGGAATATCATTTAGTGTAATTTTATGGTTATTTTTAAAAATCATATTTTAATCTGTTACCTGGCTTCATTTTCATAATGTAACTAATTGTTTCATGCCCTGTGTATTGGCTAAATCAGGAATCGGTCAAAATCTCTTCTGAATACTTCACCTAAGCCAGTATCTACATCAAAAACAATGAAAATACAATTCGATAAGTTAAAATTAAAGAAATGAATATCCATTGTCATTAAACTGACACTTTATATATTTTCTTAAAGACTGCTAGGTGGATTGACAAAAGAAGCAATATTCTGTAATCTGCGAGTCCCAGACCAGCTTCAGAAATCGAAAGAGGAGATCAATGTTGTTGTTCTCACAGGTATATACCTTGAAAAGACAAAACTTTTTCATTATGATTCTAAAGGACTGTGACCGATTTGTGATAAAATTAATCTTTAAAGTTAAAATATATATATTATCTTAGTAAAGATGCAGGGCATATTTTCAGACCCGCAATTACACTCAGAGAGATACCATTTTTGGAAGTCGAAAAATGTGTTAATGCATTGTTCTGCTGAAAGCTTGTTTGCTAAGAGACCGTTTGACTACTGATTCAAAACTATAAAATGTCATGAAAGTCTTATGATTGTTCTCCAATAGTATTTGCTAAGAGAAACACCTGTGCAAACCAAAACTGACTTCTGATGTAATGGGGCAGACATGCCAGAGTCCTTTACTTTAGATTCATACTTTTAAAGTGGATCTAAGGGGTCAGATAATACTTTTAGCAGATGGATATGATGTAGTCCTTGCCTGGGTTTGTGAAATCATCGTGGAAGAAAATAGCCACCTCACTCTTTTTGAAAAGAAGACAGATTCATCGTGTGGAACACAGATTCCAAAACCTCCGTGCAAGAGAGGAATAAATCACTCATTTGAAGAAACATTGTTCTGAAAATTATTCTACAAGAAATTTGTGAGCTTTAAAGAGATCTGATGATTTGATGTTTCAAAATACTTCACAATTGCTTTTGAGCAACAACGCAAAGAAATCTAATGCCACATACTTACTCTGTAATTGCTTTTGAACAGCAGTCAATACTTTGAGTTTCAAAACAAAAGCTTTCTGAGTCTGAACTTTAAAATCATCTCTTCAGAATTATACCTGAACTATAATGGTTTTGTTTTTTCCACAAGCACACGCGCACAGTGGTGCTAAGTTTAGTTAAGTAAGAAGTGTTATGTTATTAATAATAATAAATTATTGTTTTAAAAATACAATTGTCTTTGGTTTGGTACGTAATAACAACTCACTACAAAATTCTGATGCACCTTGTCCTGATGCAGGGTCCAATCTGTGAATGTCAACTATTCTTCTGCCACCACAGATACTGCTTGACCTTCTGAGTTATTTTAGCAACTTTTTTGCTCATTACTATATTGTGTAGTGTGTGTGCATGCAAACAAATAGGAAACAATACAGATGTTAAATTCAATCGATCATCAATATATATTACATTAAATTATTGACAATTGGAATATATATGTGGAAAAATTCTGACCATTTTAATATCAAGAACATTACATTTTGAATTCTTAAGTTCTCTTGAGATGGGTGAAGTTTTAGCAATGCTTTAAGGTGCTGCAAGAATAAATTCAATATTAAGTCAATATAACCTTTAAAATGCTACCAAAGTAATGCAGTATTTAAGCACCTTTATTGTTTATTTTTCTTCTAATACAGTAACACTGCCATTACGTTCAGAGCATGATCTTTAGCCACTGCTTGAATTTAAAAACTAGTTTTGAAATGAAGTTAAATGACTTTCCATGCTTCAAGAAATGGCTGTGTAGGCTCTTCAAGTTATCATCATTAACTTTGGAGAAATGCCACTAAATATATTGGTGAAAGGCGTAAATGCTGTATGGTGGATAATCAGGAGTATTGTCAATCAAATGTTTAATGATTGTCAGTAATAGGAGATAAGTTTTTTTTGCTAATTGGTATAGGCACATTTGAAATGAATCAATGAATGACAGCAAGAAAGATTTCTGAGTGGGGCACTGTTGAAGATATTTCTTTAATTGTGTGAACTATGAATATAGTGCTGACGAACATGAATTAGTCGACTATAATCTAGTCATCAACATAACATCGCAGAACTCCAACGTGTCTAAATTTTAGAAACTAGTCTCCACAGAAAATCTTCAAACAAAAGGACTTTTTCCCTTCTTTTGCCAGTAAAACTCTCCTTCCTGGTATCCTTCTAATTCAGTTACATATTCTGTACCTTTGAGTAGCAACTCCTCCCCTCTTCCCTACCCACCCACCCCCCCACTCCCATCCAGCAGTGTTTGTTCCAGACACTGCCTCCTTGTTCTGCATAGTGTCTGAGAAACTTTGTTTCCAAACATTTCCCCCACCCCCCTCATCCCAATTCCGACTACAATAAGCAGAACATTCGTTGGAGATTTAGCTGGAGCATTGGTTTGTCCGTCATTGGTTTTGCAAGAGTTTGCTCTTGCAGTTCCATCAGTATATTCTACAATTATTTCAAGTACTAATTTATCTACTCCTTCAATACATATAATTTGTTTACCTCATCTAACCCACATACTGTCAGGTTTCTATAGATGGTGAAAAACTTCTCCATGCAAAGTATTTTATTATTCTGCCTTTCCTCCAAATATCCTGTAATGTTTGACTCACTGTTTGCTGGAATCATCTGCAAATATTTCACCTTTTTGAAAAGGAGAAAATTACAAACGCTTGTAGTCAATTCTGGAATCAACTAATCTCATGGGCAATTATGCAGTACTGCAGAGGCCTCTTAACAAATTTGTTGTTTCCCATATTTATACTTTCTTTCTATCTGGAAGTTCATTTTCAAAACCTGGAAGGATTGAAAAGCACCAGTCTTCACTGGGTCTTTCACAATGTCATGCCAATAGAAATCAACCCTTTTATAAATATTAAGCCTACCATCTGTTTTGTTCCTCATTAAAGTAAGGAGCAATTGATCCCATTACCTGTACTCTGTAATCGTGTTTCTTTATTGTCATAAATGGCTAAATCAAGTTGTTTAATTACATCTGTGCTTCTCCAGTGAATGCAGAGCCAAAATATGAAGACCTATCTCCAAATGCTGAGTGATCCACAAGGAAATTTTGTTCAAATCCGTACAAACTGATATTACCTATAGACACAGATCATAAGAAAGAACATTACAATAACAGTGAAATGGAATATTACATTAAGATTTCAGCTTTTTAGTCTTTTATAGTGTCAGCTCCCCCACATCTTACATGGAAGTGATTTCTGTAAATCAAGTATGGCTTGTTTACCACATTTTCTTTCTATTCTTATTTTTATCATGAATAATGTAGGTTGCATGCTGAATACTTTCATGGCTATATTGTTCTTTGTTTATATTTTTGAATTGACTATCAATAGTAAACAATTTTCAGGGTTTTGCTTATCTTTCACAGTTGTGGGGAGAAAAAGTGATGTCAAATAGGCAGCTTGTGTAATAGCTAGCAAAAAACTTTTCTGCACTCAGTGCATATTGTTAGAAAGTATCTCAATTCAGTGAATAATATTGTATTCAGTCTGCTTGTGCCTATATTTATTGACACGGCTGATTTTGTTTTTAGGAAAAGGGGTGTTCTGTATGGATCTGAGGAACTGGGAGGGCAGAGTTTCCTCCCAGGAAAATTACTGGATGCTGAAGGTACCAGAAAATATAGAATTGATGAAAAACACTTCAATCAAACAATTTGCAGATCCAGTCCAAAGAATCAAGGTAGGCTTGATTGATTCCCCATAATTTTTAAAAAATTCGATATCCAAAATGTTCTTTGTGTTTTGCCTTTGAATCAGATAGAGCAAGATTTATTTTTAAAGTCTCCTAGCTGCTGCTTTGTGATATGTACATATCTTTTAGCAAATGTTGTCATTAATGGTAAATGCAGATTTGTGAAGTCCTGGTATAATGATGACCTGGATAATGAAATGGGTAGCCAGAGAGCCTATGTTACCCAGGTTCCTTCCTGCGCTAAAGCCATTGGAAGTGTCAAGTTTATTGTCGTTTGATTGTACAAAGTACAACCCAACAAAACAGGGTTCTCCATTCCTCATTGCAAAACATGCAGATACACAGGCAAACAATAATGCAGAACATGTATTTATCTATACATATAAATAAATATTGTTTCACTAGTCTCAGATGGTTAGTATGAACAGTTCCTTTGGTAATTCAGCATTTTCATTATGTAGTGTGTAGTGGAGCTAGCTGGATAATGAAAGAAAAGGGTGGACATTAGAGATCTTCAAAGAAGAAGATGCACATTAGTGGCCTGAAGTAACTGGAATTGTTGCATGAAGTGGTAGAATTTTAAAAAGGGTAAATAACCAAAATGTTTGATATTATTAAAAGGGAGTGTTCATCAGGAATTAATAGCAAGGAATTTGGGGCACTGACTAACTTGCCAAAAGAAATTTTTAGTGGCAACCAACGTTTTACAGTTTACAAGGGAAAAATGATTGGGTATGTGGTTGGTGGGAGAGGATATCAGAGTTCATGGATTGGGAATGAGGACTGACATTCTGCATCAAGGATTATGGATAGATGGAGAAGCATTGACACTTTTTTTGGATGTTCATGGGGTGATCTGGAGTGAGGAGGGTGGAATTGGGTGGATTGGTGGAACAGTTAGGATAGAGATGAGAATTTTACTTGTACTGCAGGCTTCAGGTTGAGTTGGAGGAGTAAGATTCTGTCAATTAACCATCATCGGACAATGTATATTAAATTCCACTGGGAAAAACCCAGAAAGAGTATTGCATAGGAATTACGTAATTTCTTGTTAGGATCATAAGAAGGTACGGAATGAAAATCACTCAGAAGTGGTTGCTATCAAATTTTGCACTTTAAAAAAATTCTTCTGTGTTTATTCAACACCAATGTACAATTGAAATTCCAGGCAAGAGTTTCAGAAATACAGAGGGGCAATACAGTGAAAGGATTTTACACTGCAAAAAAAGATTTTAAGTTAGTAATTTAAATGATATTGATAGATGTGTGGGACACAAGTAGATTTATTGCAATCAACCACATTAAAAGATGTGGTTGTAAAAGATCACATTAAAATTACAGCATTTGAAATATTTGGGCCCTCATGAAAAGATTAAAAACTGGAATACCAGTTTGCAAGATTCTGTATGTTGCATGTTGTGGTACTTTCTAAATTATTTGAGTTTCTGCACTGCAGTGCATGCTGGCCTCATTGATGGCTTTCTCTTTTCTTTATTCCCCAACTAAAACTACAAAGATAATATTACAGACTATCAGTGGGTTCCTTTTATGCAAGCAGCTGCATATTTGCAATAACAATTCTTTACAAAACAGAAGATGCATTTAAAATGTAATCCTTCAGTGCCCTGGATATGAAAAGGACTATATATTATCAATTTTATTTCACCAACATTAAGTGCAGAAATCCATTGTTAAAATGCACTCCAGCAAGCTAGGATGGTTGGCATAGCAGTTAGTGCAATGCTCTTACAGCACCAGTGATTGGGATAGGGGTTTGAATGCTGTGCTGTCTGAAAGGGCCTGTTACTATGCTGTATGTCTAAATGAATGAATAGCTGCTCTATGATTCTGAATTGATTATCCTACTTTTACTTCATGAGCTCTTGCGATTGATCGATTACTGCCAAAAAAGCCAAAGCACAATGTCAAAGAGCATGATGAAGTCCAACATAAACTTTTCATAAGGCATTCCAGCTCTTTTTCAGCTCTGGATCCAAAGCTAACACAGCATCTGATAGCTGATTTTACTGCTTCCAAGAGAAACCACTCAACATGGGGTGGCACGGTTGGCGTGGCAGTTAGCGGTTCAAATCCCACACTATCTATGGAGTTTCTACGTTCTCCCTGTGTTAGTTTTCTCTAGAGGCTCTGGTTTCCTCCCACCCTTCAAAAATGTACTGGGGTGTAGGTTAAAGGGATGTAAATTGGGCAGCACAGATCTTGGGGCCAAATTGGCCTGTTACAGTGCCGAATGTCTACATTTAAAAAATGTAATATTTGAGCACTGTAGCCAGTTTATTGACTGTTATAGGAGTTCATAATCCTATCTTCTCTGAGATTAAAATATTTTTTTGTCATGCCTCTCAGAAATTGAGTGGTTTGACAAGATCAAGGATCTGCTGCCTATTGGGGCAGCAGTGGCATTCCTGTGTCATATCAATTCTTCAGTGCGTTTGTTGCAATCAGATCTACTCATTCTGAGAGGGTGCAGTTCAAAGGCAAGCAATTGTGGTTGCTTTTCAGTCATTTGCAATCTCCTCCAATCCGAGTTGGCAGCCTTCCACTATCTGTGCTGCAGCCACTGGGGAACACCATGTAAAGATACAAAGCTTGGGGTTCCAGAATGCTAAATAGTTGATTTATCAATTGTCCAAAGTTGTTTGTGTTTTTGGATAGATAAAAGTTTAACAATTTTATTGAAAGTAAGTTGTTCTGAAAGGAAAATAAAATAGAATCCTGTACTGGGTATGTTTATCAATTGGATACTATACTGATGAATTGCATTCGAGGCATCCCATCTCCAACTGTAATGTTGGAAGTACCTCGAGTGGTCTTCCTCCTTGTGACAATTGAACACTTATCTGGAATGCACAACTGTGATCTCAGTGTCGCTTAGAGGTGTACTCCCAGGTGGATGAGCATTAAGAGACTTGTGTTGACTGGCAATCTATTTAGCTCGATCTAAGCAAAGTCAACCGCATGATTCTCACTGCTGTAAAACATGGTTCTGCTGGACACTCTTGCAGTACCCTCCATAAAGTTTGGGACAAAGACACTTAATTCCTTTATTTGTCCCTGTCCCACAGTTTTAAATTTGTAATCAAACAATTCAAATGTAATTAAAGTGCACATTCCACATTTTATTCAAGGATATTTGTGGTCATTTTGGTTTGACCGTGAAGAAATTACAGCACGTTTTATACATAATATATGTTATACATATGGAGGGCTATGGACTGGGTGCAGGTCAGTGGGATGAGGCAAAAAAAGTGGTTCAGCACAGACTAGAAGGGCTGAAAGGTCCTGTTTCTGTGGTGTTATGTTATATAACCTTGTTTCAAGGATACTATAGCAATATGTTAAATTACTCACGATTAGTACTGCATATCCCTTGCATTCAATAACTGCTTGAAGTCTGATTCATAGACATCACCTGGTACTGAGTATCTTCTTTGGTTATGCTCTTCCAGCCCTCTACTCCAGCCAGCTCCTGCTTGTTTTGGCGGCTTGTCCCTTTGTTTTCTCTTTAGCATATGGAAAACATGTTCAATTGGATTTACACCGGATGACTGACTTGGTCTTTCAAGATGTAATGTAGATAAAAGCTCACACTCAACTGGAGGGAGAACTAACGCTTTTATTAGCTTACAACACAGGTAGGGTTCATGAACAGGCTTCAGAGGGGTTTAGGCGGGAACCCAAGGTTATATAAAGGCCCCCAGAGGAGGGGCCGGGTGGTGGGACCAGTACAGAACACCTCTAATGAATCACAGTTAACTACATTCACCCTTTCCTTCAGAATTAAGGGTCTGTGGATGAAGAGAACAAGGATTAATAATCCAGTAATAGAAACAGAAGAGAAATATTTACAATACTATTTACAGTTTCAGGTGGTCCAAGCGTCTGGAGATCCTGGTGGAGCGCCTTAGCATTAGGGGCCATGGGCTCCTTGAGTCTCCTGGTCCACCTGTGATTGAGGTTCTGGCTCGACGATAGAGGGGGTTCACTCTCCTGAGGCCCTGAGCGGGGGTGGGGAGAAAAAGGTTGGTAGCTCATGGGGCATTTGAGGCATTGGATCCCCCTGTTCCGGCAGGTGCCAAGTCCCTGCCAACTGGGTTGGTGTTGAGCAGTTTCACCCTTTCCACCAGGGAGTCAGTCTTACTTCTCACATGCTTCTTGAGAAGGTCCAGACCAGGACTAGTGAGCCAGGCTGGGAGTGTAGTCCCTGATGCCAACCTTCTGACGATTGTGAACACGAGCTCATGAGGAATAGCATCGGTCGCAGTGCAGAGTAGTGACTGAATTGAGTGGAGTGCGATGGGGAGGACATCCTGCCAGCACGGGTCTGGAAGGGCTTTTTGTTTTAGGGCAAGTTTGACAACCTTCCAGATTGTGGTGTTCTCTTTTTCAACGTGCCCCTCACCAGCAGGTACTGATGCAGCTCGTCACTCATGAAGGCTGAGACCTGATCGCTATGAATATAGCCGGGATATCCAAACAGGGTGAAAATAGAATCTCGGGCCTTCATAACGGAGGAGGCAGACATGTCTGGGCACTGGATGGCGAAAGGGAAGCGGGAGTATTCGTCGATGTCTGAGAGAAAGATGTTACCATTCGTGGAGGGGAATGGTCCCTTAAAATCGATGCTGAGCCATTCAAAGGGCCTGGATGATTTAATACGCAGCATTTTCGTGGGGCAAAAAAAGTGCGTCTTGCACTCAGTGCAGACCTGGCATGACCTGGTCATTTCCCAGGCGTTTTCTATTGAGTAGGTCAAATTGCGGGACTTGACAAAATGAGCCATAAGGGTGACCTCTGAATGGCAAAACTCATTGTGTATGGTCTGCAGTTGACAGGTGTGTGCGGAGGCACAGCATCCTCTGGACAAGGCATCTGGAGGTTCATTAAGGGCCCCTGGCCAGTAGGCGGTGTCAAAATTGTAGGTGGAGAGTTCAATCTTCCACCTAACAATTTTGTCATTCTTGATTTTTTTCCCCTCTTGGTGTTGCTGAACATGGATGCGACAGAGTGCTGGTCCATGAGGAGTGTAAATCTTCGACCAGCCAGGTAGCGCCTCCAGTGCTTTATGGCTTCTACAATGGCCTGAGCCTCCTTTTCCACAGACGGTTCTGGAGCTCATGGCCTTGAAGCGTCAGTGAAGAAAAGGGCAACTGGCCTGATTGAGAGTAGTGGCCAGAGCTATGTCCGAAGCGTCACTTTCCACTTGGAAAGGTACATTTTCGCTAACAGTGTGCATGGCGGCTTTCACAATGTAATTTTGGAGGTAATTAAAAGCTGTCTGGGCTTTGGCTGAAAGGGGGAAAGTGGTGGCCTTTAAGAGTGGATGAACCTTGTTGATGTATTGAGGGATCCACTGGGTGTAATATGGGTGCATCCTATCAGGGTCAGGCCAAGGATAGCCAGTCGTGTAGTCCTGAAGACACAATTGCCAGAATTGTAGGGCTCGCCGCGTGGAGAAAGCTCTGGAGATTGGCATCATGGTCTTCCACAGGGTGGCCAAGGATGGTGATGTTGTCGAGGTAGGGGAAGGTCCACCATCCTGTCCATCTGCTGCTGGAAAATACAGCCCATTGATAATACCAAAAGGGACCATCTGGAACTGATAGAGTCAACCGTTAGCCTCAAATTCTGGAGGGGCAGCTGGTGATAGGCATCTATCAGGTTGATGGTCGAATAGACCCAATACTGTGTGATATCGTTCACCATGTCCGAAATGCGAGGGAAGGGGTATGCGTCCAGGAGTGTGTATCTGTTAATTGTTTGTCTATAGTCAATCACTAACCTGGACTTGTTTTTCCCCTTTTACTCCACCACTTGCACTCTCCAAGGGCTGGTGCTGGGTTCAATTATCCCCTCTTCCAGCAGGCGCTGGGTCTCCATCTTTATAAACTCCCTGTCTGCCATGCTGTACCTCCTGCTCTTGGTGGCGATGGGCTTGCAGTCAGCAGACAGGTTTAGGAATGGGGGGTGGGGGGGGAGGGGTCGATGTTCAGCATAGAGAGGCTGCAAGTGGGTTCTGGTTTTGAGGGCCCTCCGTTCCGAACCATTACTGGGGGGAAGGGGACTAGAAAACTCCAAGGTCACGCTTTTAAGGTGACACAGGAAGTCCAGACCCAACAATACTGGAATACACAATTCATCTAAAGTGTACATGCAGAATTTACAAAATTCCTCCCTTTAAAAAATGACAGATGAACTATACAATATTTCTGTACACATGCAGAATGGGACTGGGATGCTAGGAAGATTCGGTAATTAGAGGAGTACATTTTTTAAGTTATTTTTCAACAGTCTTTGAGCGAGGTCCTACCTTCCCGACTCAAGCAGACGCTGCCTCATGTATCTCGAGCGGACCCCTATGACGAGAGTGTCCCAGATATGTTCATCTTCCCGGATGCAGCCCGAAGCGGCCTCATACCTGCACTTCTTATCCAGTGTCCGCAGATCCAGCAGGTAGTTGTCAATCAACACTCTGGGCCGTTGGTGGTGTAGGGTGAGCTGATGCCTCTCTAGGACCTTGTTCGGGGCCTTAATGTACTGGACCTTCAACGCCTCGACGGTGTCCTCGTACATCGGGCAGTCTCAGATGACTGCGTACCCCTTCGTCCCTACCCTTGAGATGAGTGCCGACCTCCGGAGCTTTTTTTGTGTGGAAGCCATCCCTGGTCGCCTTCAGGTAGGCCTGGAAGCAGTCTAGCCAATATGCGAACTCCTGAGACATGTCGGGGGACTGGGGGTCTATTAACAGCTTACTGGGGTTGAGCAACACCTCCATCCTTGTTTGAAGCTAATAAAATTGTAGCGTAGATAAAAACTCACACTCGACTGGAGGGAGAACTAATACTTTTATTAACTTATGACACAGGTAGGGTTCATGAACATGCTTCAGAGGGGTTCAGAGTTTAGGCAGGAAACCAGAGTTATATATGGGCCCCGGGGGGGTGGGGGGGGGGGGCCAGGAGGCGGGCCCAGCTGTCAGAACAGGACACCTCAAGTGAATTTCAGTTCACTACACAAGAATTTTCCAGTTGTTAGCTTTGGGAAAAACTCCTCTGTTGCTTTAGCAGTATGTTTAAGATCATTGTCTTGCTATAGGATGAAGTGCTGTTCAATGATTTTGAAGGCATTTGCTCGAACTTGAGCAGATAATAATACGCCTCAGAATTAATTTTGCTACTGCCATCAGCACTTATATTATCAGTGAAGATGAGTGTACCAGTACCTGTGGCTGCCGTCCATGTCCATGCCCTCCACTACCTTGTTTCACAGATGAGGCGGTATGCTTTGGATCTTCGGCAGTTCCTTTATGCCTCCACACTTTGCCATCAATGATGCAGATTAAACTTGGTCTCATCTGTCCACAAGAGCTTTTTTCCAGAATTCTGTAGACTCTTATAAATACATCTTGACAAACTGTCCTGTTTCGATGGGTAACTTGTGGTTTGCATCTGTATTTCTGTTCATGAAGTCTTCTGCGGACAGTTGTCGTTGATGCATCCACTCTTTTTGTCTTAATGCTGTTTCAAACTGTTGGATTTGGTAACCCTAAGGTCTCTTACTGTTTTATTGTTGTTTTTCAGCCTCATAATGGCTTCTTTGACTTTCATTAGCACATCTTTGGTCCTCGTGTTGAAAAATGGCAACTCAAGACTCCAACAGTAGTCAAAAGCCAAGAAGCAAGCCTAGGTCTCTTATACCTGCATCAATGAAGCAATCAAACATAACTGAGCAATCACAAACTCCTGTGAAAACAAATATCCCAAACATCGTGGTTCTCTGAAATGGGAGAACTATGTATAAAAAGTGCTGTAATTTCTTCATGGTCAAACCAAAATGTATAAAAATACCCTTTCATAAAATCTGGAATGTGCACTTTAATCACATGTGATTGTTTGATTACAAATTTAAAACTGGAGCATATGGGCAAATTTTGTTTTTTAAATCTGTACTGTATTAATAAATATAAACTTCATCTTACTCTGTTCACATTCTGGATGAATTTCTTAAGCCACCAACTTGTTCCTGTTTATACTTTTTTTGAATGGCAAAATTGTGGAGCAGTTTACTTGCAGGTTGTCACTCATCCCTGCCCATTAATTACCCCCTTCCCACTAATTGCCCCTTGGTACCTAACCGTATGACTGCAAGGAATGCTGTACTTGCACCCATGCCTCCTCCCTTGCCATCATTCAGGGCCCCAAACAGTCCTTCCAAGTGAAGCAACAGTTCATTTGTGAATCTGCAAAGGTAATTTCCTGCACCCAGTGTTCCTGTTGTGGCCTTCTCTATATTGGAGGACTGGATGGAGACTGTGACTTTTTTTATGTTGAGCATCTTCACTCTGTCTGCTGCAATAATAAAGACATCTTTGTTGCCATTCATTTTATTCCACACACAATCCTCATCATCATGTCTATTTATGGCCTAATGCCCTGCCAAAGCAAGGCTACAGCAAATTGGAGGCACATTCTCTAATATTCTATCTGGGCACTCTCCAACGAGATGGCATTAACATCAACTTCACCAGTTTGTTAAACCCTATCTTTGTCTCCTTTCTTCCAGCTCCCCATCCCTTCTCCCTTTCCCCCCCCCCCCATTCAGATAGCTACCCCTCCCTGATCAATTCTCAGCTTTTTTCTCTTGTACACTTTCATCCATATCTGCCAATGACCTCTAGCTTGTTTGCATATACTTTCCCCCCGCCCACAACCCTGACACCTTTTTTTTTTTCAGGCACCTGCTTGCTTTTTGCTCATACCTTGATGAAAGGCTCAGGCCTTCAGAGATTGGTTACCCTTTACTTCCTATAGATTCATGTAACGTGCTGAATTTCTACAGCACGACAGTCACAACATCCGTAAACTTTCCTGTTTAACTACAATTTACAATGATAGTCAAGGGTATAAAGCATATTGGATAATTTGGGGTTATTTGATATATCTCTTCCAAGACACCCTTCAGATATGTGATTGCACCACCATGTGCCAACTCTCAACCTTGAGTTTGATTGAAAGAAAACTTCTCAGAAGTTATGCTTTCAATCTTGCTCTTCCTGGGCTGTCTGCACTCAAATAGTTCCAGTATGCCTCCTGTTTATGTCAATCATAAATGGACCCAAGTAAGTTTCCAATTAATACTTGGTTCAATTTTTAGTTTTTACAGTCCAGCTTGGACTCTCTTATCCTTCATATTTTATTCTGTTTGAAGAAAATTAACTGTCAGTCCATTGTGGCATCTGCTAAGTAAAAGGTTATCCCATTTCAATGTCGACCTTACAAAATTATCTTAACTGCAAGAAAAATAATAATCTTTAAATAGTAAAAATAATTTATTTCTCACATTATTTATAATGACCTGTTGATCTGAAATTATCACTGAAAATGCACGAGTAATTCTGTTTACATTTTCTGCTTTACTTTTTTATTCCATTATTTTTTTAGCAATATGGCAGACAGTAACATGTGGCTCTGAAAGTTTTAATTATGGTATACGAATGAAAATAAAACTTTTGATTTCCAGTGTTAATAATTTCACAATGTTGCTGATATAATCTTGATTCCCTTTTCATGCCATCTTTGCTGCAATTCGTGCCTTACAAGAAATGTTTAGATCCTAAAATTAAACTGAAATCCAATCTAGGAAGTCGTAATCAGTACTGTTTATAGCTCTAAAATCCACCTCAAGAAACTTGCCTCCTGAAAAAAAATCTTAGAAATCTTGCTTGTCCAGATGCCTGACTCCATGTGCCAGTCATGTGGTTTAAACTGATCCTTTATCTTGTCATCTGCGAGTTATTTTTGTGATTATGTTTCTTGTTTCCTTTTCAGCCATCCAAACAGTTGAAATCTTTAACCATGATCACTTGTGTTTTTGTCAAATAATAATCATGAAATATGATGATAATTGATCATTATTTTCAATAAATATATTCAGTTATTACAAAAATAATTACTGGTAAGGAGCAAAATAAATATAAACAGGAATAATGCTCAAGTTTCTGAAATAAGTCTTGATGAGCTAACTGTCCCTTTGGGAATATATTTAGTGCCTGTCAGTTGATCTGTGTTTGTTCATCATGAGGTGATACACACAGAATGTTTCCGTATGTGTAATGTGCTGCTACTACATACAAAATGAAGATGTTCATTTGTCTTCACATTTCTCACCAAAAATAGATATCTACATATAAATAATTTTATGCTATTGTTCAAAAAAAAATTTAAAAAGAGTATTTTTAGCTTTCAGCATTCTGTCCCAGATTAGTCTAGATTCATTATTTATTCAGGAGCTGATCCTGTAGACATCATGATTGATATAATTATGACATGTACTTACTGTCCTAATGTCAGACATTTGATATTGCTTTTGAGGCATAATGGAATCTATTCCTAACCTAGACTTCCAAGATCATGTTTTCTTGGCTATATAAAGCACGAAGCCTTGATCCATTTAAGTCGATAGTTTATTTTGTTATCCCCTGATTGATGATCAAAATAAACAATGTTATTGCTAGAACTGAATGCATTCACAATTTTTATTGATTAGTGCAACCATTAAACTGTTATAGATTTCCTAAAATCAAATGAATTTCCATTTGTTATATCTCAAGATTTTTCCTTGATATTTATTTGTGGTGTTATTTTACAGATTTAAATCTGAAACAGCAGCATGACATTCCTTTTGTCGTGTATCCTGTTGTTTCAGATTTAAATCTGTAAAATAACACCAGGGCCTTTGAGTTCGGACCACATGCATTAGAGCTCTCAGCTCACTTACAGGGTTAATATTGCCTATGTTTATATCTTTTGTGCAAAGGTTAGAGCTGGCTTTGTAGACTTGTTTTTGCATTGTGTCTGAGAGCTATTATTCTTAAAATGTAATTTTGTTTTGATGTATAAATGAAATTTACACATTTTGTTTAAAGCTTTTCAGCTATCATTTTGTGCTCCCTTGTGTCCTAAACCTACCTCCCATTAACTCATTTGCCTTCTCTTACAACCTTCCACAGACGAAAACACTAAATTTGTGGAATCACTTGATGAAAAATGGTGTTTGCCTTCGCCAAAGTGCCTTCTTCCCACGAGTAGTCCTTTTGAATCCTGTATGTGAACTGGACCCAGAAGTGCCACAGATAAATGAGGTCATTGCTCCAAGTAGTGTTGAATCCTTCATTTGTTCTTTTAAGGAAGGCTATATGTCACGGATGACCAATACATTTATACCACATTGGTTGTCTGGTGAGTCTTGAAGCAAATAAAAATATGATAGTTTTGCTCTTTATATTAGCTATCTGCAGTTTATAAAGTTCAAGAGAGATTTATGCGGTTAATACTTTATAAAGAATGCAAACTGCTTTTTGTTTCTCGCTAATCAGGATTTCATCCTGTTAATTTTCATCCAGTCTAAAATAGGAATAAATGTCAATCAAATATGATTCAAAATATTTGAAATTTCAATCAGATAGAAAGGTGATTATTCATGCAAATAATAGATATTACCCCAAAAATATTAATTCTCAAAAGAAAAGCAATGTTTAAAATAATTAACAAAATTATGACTTTATCACAGTGTGCCACAATCTGCCTAGAAACACAAATGAACTTTTACTGAAGCAGAATTCTGATAGTTTCTTAAACAGCAAGATTGTACCAAATAATGTTGGAAGACTACTTTATGTTGAGAGAAATATATCAAGGTTTAACATGATCCAGAAAATAGTTCATGGAAATTGATTTTTTTTCTCTAAAAAATGAAATTTCACGTTAATTTATTTTTGCTTCTTTTATCGTTGCATGTTCAGGTCATTTGTCATTCCGTCACATCAATGTTTTAATAAGAGCACTTGGTAAAATTGGCACATGGGACATTTTGGACCTACATGGTGGACAACGTTTGATAGGTGATTATCAAGGATGTATACACATTGCTGTGAATCGAGATGAAACAGATGAACTTGAATTTTCACATCAGAGGAATTTGACTACCGGATATCTATGGGCCCTTGTTGGTTATTCGCCACAGGTAGGCCAATATATTACTTATTTGCTGTATGTTTGACACATTTCTATTCTGAACTTAAACACTGGATAAGATGTACTGTAAAGATGATCATATTGAAACTGATGCCAGTCCTCATGCACTTGGTGGAAAAGAGGGTGTGACAAATATTGACATAGTTTCTATGTGTCCACACTTGATCTCAGAACTTTATTTGAGCATTCTTAATCTTAAATGATATTGCTGCATAGATTTCAAAAAGGTAAAAAACAAATATGAGGAATTATCTGAGACAATGATCAGTTTGAGATAATGATCATTATGACTTAATCTCATTAAGATGTGGAATTCCAATCTTTGTGTGATGGCAAGGCATTACTTAAATTCAATTTAGCAGTAATTTAATAGCATGTAATCACAGTCTTCAGTTGATAGACACAAAAATTGTTTTTTAGGAATAAGAATTTCAGTAAAATAAATATTTTTCAATTCAATTTAACCTGTGAATTAATATCACAATACTTTAGCTTTTGTTAGTCTAGTTGAGAATTGTGTTGCATTTATTTGTGGATTCTCTTTAATTCATTCAGTTACTTCCGTAAGCATCTAACTATTCTTAAGTAACCTGGTAAAAAGTGAAGCTTCGTAGTTGATGCTATAAATCCCTTGTACCACAATATAGAGATTTATGAGCAAATTGCATTGCTTGAAAACTAACATTCCAGTACAGTTATAAATCTCTGTACAACGTAATGACCTATGTTAAACCCAGCTTTTATCAAGAGTGCTCATGATGAAATAAAATAATATCTCATGCAGAATGCATTGTTGTAAGGAGTCAAGTAACAGAATGACTTGTAGTTTCTCAATGCTCCACTGAAGTATGACAATGCAATGTCATTCTGAATTTTAATTCTTTTCTACATGAAAGATATATTGAGATTTCAATGCAGCAAACTGGTTTACAAAATAATCAAGCTTAAAACCACATTAATAGCTCTTTGTTGACTTTTCTTGGTCAAACTCTGGCAATGTTTGAATCATTCCATATGCACAAAAAACAGAATTGTGAGGTTGAAATAATTGTTAATGCTTTTAAAAGAAAATGTATTTAATATAAAATATGGGAATCTCTGCAGTAGTTTCATGCAACAGCTTGACGCTACTATAATATGTGCCTATCATCACATTGGAAAGTTAGTTTCATTTAAAAAAAATGAATATTGAGACATCTCATGTTTTTAACCCTGCATACTGCTGATAAAAAGAGCACTGGGGAGTTATAGGGCCATAAAATAAACCACAGCACATCTGGCCAGTAGAGTCATAGACCCATACAGCATGGAATGGTGTCCTGACTCATTCATGCCAGACAAGTTGACATTTTGGGCTGATCACATTTGGCCCATGCCTTCTGAATTCTTCCTATTTAAATATCAAAATGTCTTTTGAATATCAAAATTATACCTGCTTTCATAGCTTCATCTGTCAACTCATTCCAGATAGGGACCAGAATTAAAATGTTGTCCCTTAGATCTCTTAAATCTCTCCCTTGTCTTAGAACTTTGGCCTCTAATTCTCAAATCATCTATCCTGTGAAGAAATCTGTGAGCATTCACTTTATCCACATCCCTCATAATTTTACATACATCCTTCAGTCTCTTATACTTCAAAGAATAAATATAGCTTATCCCAGCATCACCTTGTAACTCAAGCTTTCGCGTGCCATTAGTAGTGTGGTAAATCTGATGTTAGTTAATTAATTTGATGTTTCCAGTAGTGAAAGATTCAAGAACCAGACAGGAGAGCCTCAGAATAAAAGAATGTCCCTTTAGAACAGAAATGAGGGAAATGTCTTCAGCCAGAGTGGTGAATATGTGTAATTTATTGCCACAATCAGCTGTAGGAGCCATCATTGGAGAGAGAGATAATTTTGAGAAGGAACAGAAGATGGGGATGCATAGAATTGGGAGTGATGCATTAGCAAGGATAGAGAATTGGTTAACCCATAATTGGTTGAATTATTAAATCCCCTTTCCACACATTAGTGGTGTTACTCCAAACCATGGTAATTATCTGATCAATTTTTGTTATGTGATCTCCTTTCTTTCTTCCTTTAGGGGTGGGGAGGGGGTGTAGGGGATTAGTTTAAAAAAAATATCTTGAATGTATTTTGTGCTTTTCTTAAGTTTTATTCATTAATTGTATGTTTAACATATGCATTATGATTTAATAAAGTTTTCCAAAAAAAACCAATGAAAGAGGAGAGTTGAGATTCAGGGATTTTTTTTGATTGGCAATCAGTGGTGAGCAGTGTGAACATGAGACCATCAGAAAATAAGAAATAGGAGCAGCTCATTGAGCATGCTCTGCCATTCAATGTGATCATGGCTAATCTGATGATTGGGTCATTTCCACCTACTTGCCTTTTCCCCATATTCTTAATTCCCTTTATGTAAAAATCTATCCAATCTTAAATATATTTACTGTGGTCACCTTCACTACTTCAATGGGCAGTGAATTCCACAGATTCACCACCCTCTGGGGGAAAAACAGTTCCTTCTCATCTGTCCTAAAGATACAACCCTGAATCTTCAGGCTGTGCATCTTAGTTCCCCTATCATTGGAAACAGCTTTCCTACCTCATCTTATCTATGCCTTTCATAATTTTGTTCCTAAGATCCCCTTTCATTCTAAATTCCAGCAAGTACAGTTCCAGATGACTCATTTTTTCCTCATAGGCCAACCACTTTATCCCTGGAATCAGCCTGGTGAACCTCCTCTGCACTGCTTCCAAAGCCAGTGCATCCTTCCTCAAGTAAAGAGACCAGAACTGCACTCAGTACTACAGATTCTGCCTCAGCAGTACCATGTACAGTTGCACCACTTGCTCAATCCCTCTGTGAATGAAGGCCAACATTCCATTTTTCTTGATCACCTGCAAACCAATCTTTTGTGATTCATGCACAAGTATTCTTAAGTCCTTCTGCATGTCAAAATGGTGCAATCACTTGCCCTTTAAAAAAAAATTCTCATCTTTCATTCTTCCTTCCAAATTGGATAACCTTACACTTGCTAACATTGTATTCCTTTTGCAAGACTCTTGCCCGCTCACTATATCTCTCTGCAGATTCTCCCAACTTGCTTTTGCACTCAATTTAATGTTATCAGCAAACTTAGATACACTACAATCTATCCCTTATATACCCATCCACACACACACACGGCACGGATTGCCAACTAGAAAAACACCCCTCCACCCCAACTCTATTAGCCAGCCAATCCTCTATCCATGCTGATACTTAACCTCCAATTCCATTCATCCTTATCTTCCATACAAGCTTTATCGAAAGCCTTCTGAAAATCCAGTTAAACAATGTCCAACTTCTCCCTCTATCTACTGTGCTCGTTATATCCTCAAAGAACTCCAGTAAAATTGTCAAACAGGACCTGACTTGCTGAATCCATTGTGCATCTGCCTGATGGATCTATTTTGCTTCAGACGCTTTACTATTTCTTCCTTAAAAATAGCTTCAAGCATTTTCCCAATTTCAGATGTTAAAATGACTGGCCTATAGTTCCCTGCCTTTAGACCAAACTATTGTACCCTCCATTTGTATAATAAACTCAATCATACTGTGATCACTCTTTCCAAGAGGATCACTAATTTTACTGTCTCATTGCACAGGGGTCAGTGCTGGGCCTGCAACTGTTCATGATATACACAAACTGTCTGGAAGAGGGGACAGAGTATCCAAGTTTGCTGATGATTCGAAATTGAGTGGAAAAGCAAATTGTGCAGAGGATAGGGAGAGTCTTTAGAGAGATATTAGATCTGTTGAGTGAGTGGCCAAGGATTTGGTAGATGGAGTATAATGTTGGCAATTGTGAGGTTATCTATTTTGAAAGGAAAAATTGAAGATCAGACTATTACTTAAATGGCAGCGCGCTGCCGTGCAGATGAACTTGGGACTCTTTGTTCATGAAGGCAAAAGGCTGGTTTACAGGTGCAGTAGGCCACCGCCAGTGGGCTGATCTCGCCTCCAACCGTGCATCTTGGCGCCTCACAGTTCGGCGGGCAGCAACCTCCTTTGAAGAAGACCGCAGAGCCCGCCTCACCGACAAAAGGCAAAGGAGGAAAAACCCAACCCCAACCCACCAATTTTCCCCTGCAATCGCTGCAACCGTGCCTGCCTGTCCCGCATCGGACTTGTCAGTCACCAACGAGCCTGCAGCAGACGTGGACGTACCCCTCCATAAATCTTCGTCCGCGAAGCCAAGCCAAAGAAAGAAGAAGGCTATCAAGAAGCCAAATAGAATGTTGGCCTTCATTGCTTGAGCAATTGAATTTGGGAGCAGGGAAGTTATGCTGCAACTGTACAAGCTACTGGAGAGGCCACATCTGCAGTTCTGGTCATCTTACTTGAAGAAGGATGTGCTGGTTTTGAAGGCTGTGCAGAGGAGGAGGTTAGCCTTTGAGGGGAAATTAAGTTATCTGTGACTGAACTTGCAGAAATTTCAAAGAATGAGGGGATTTCGTAGAAACATGAAATTATGAAAGGCATAGATGAGATCGATGTCGGTGAGTTGTTTCCATTGGTAGGGGAGTCTAGAACTAGGGGACAGAGCCTCAAGATTCAAGGTAGTAAATTTAGAACAGATGAGGGGGAACTGCTTTCCCCAGAGGGTGGGGATTCTGTGGAATGTGTTGCCCATTGAAGCAGTGGAGGCAACCTCAGTAAATGTATTTAAGACAAGGTTAGATAGATTTTTACATTGTAAAGAAATAAAGGGATATGGAAAAAGATAGGGAGGTGGAGATGAGCTTATCACAGGTCAACCATGATCTAATTGAATGGCAGAGCAGGCTTGATGGATCAATGGCCTATTTCTGGTCCTATTTCTTATGTTCTTGTGTTCTAAAAATGCATCATCCATGATTTGAATGGCGGACCAGTCTCAATGGGCTGAATGATGTAATTCTGCTCCTGCACGATATGGTCATATGGAATCTCTTCTGCAGCCTTTCAAATTTAATGACATCCTTCCTATAGTTGATTAATTAAAACTGGATATATCAGCATCTTGTATAGAGGAATTATGCTGTCTCTACTTTTGTACACAATACTCCTCCCAATGAAAAGAAGCATGCCAAATGCCTTCTTCACCACCTTATCCACCTGTGTGTCCACTTTCAGGGAACTGTGCACTTGTACTCTGAGGTCTTTCTGTTCTACAACTGTCCAGTTCTCTACCATTTACTATGCAAGTCCTTCCCTAGTTTGACTTGCTAAAATGCAACACCTCATGCTTGTTAGAGTTAAATTCTATTTGGCATTCCTTGGCCCACCTTCCCAACCAATCTAAATCTTGTTGTAAATTTAGATATCCTTCCTTGTCCACAATTTTGGTGTCTCTTGCAAATGTTCTAATCATGTTCAATCAGGGCCTGTTGTTGTAGGGGATAGAGGGTAGATGGGGGTCAGCAACTGAGAAATATTTGTGCTCGAACAGTCGGTTGTGAGAAGAGTTAGATTTATCCAGTCGTAGTTGAAGCACAGGATGGTAGAAAGTTCCCTTGGTAGATCATGGAGTAAAATAGTGTTTGTCAGAATTGTTGTTTTTAGTTGGCATGTGACCTAATATTGCCAGTTGGGGAAGTATCAGAGAATCAAGGCCATAGCTTGGAAGAGAATTTGTAGGAAAGAATCAGAATTGTTGGGATTCTTGAAGAAGCCCAGGTATATACCAACTTATGAAAGGGATTTATTCATGTCAGTTAAATGATGTCTTCTGCAAGAGAGTGTCACAAATTTATCCACTGACTGCTGCTTTTGTAGATGTCCTTGAGGATGTAGTTCTACCTGTTTCTAAAAAGGGGTCTTTCCATAAAGCAGAATTTTGGTGCATGCAATCACGTGCTATAAGATTTTAGCAGATTACACTGTCAGACACTCTCTGATTGATCCAGGAATCTAAAGGAGGGCTCCAAGCTCCTTTCTGGTGTGTTTTGTCATTTCTCTAGTTGATGAATACACTTCATCACGTCTTGATTGTGTAGAAATATGACAGGGTGTCATTTCCTAAGGCTGCAGAAATTAACTTTCATCTCCTTGAACCATCTAAGACTTGAAGTCACAGTGGTAAATAGATTGAACTACTTGAAAATTAAGACATCATAGAGGTAGACTAACTTGCATGTTGCATTGGTCATAGCTGAGGGATTGAAATCCTGTATCGTTGGTCTATTTGTGCAACCAAACCTACAAAATCACAAAGAAGTATTATTTACTACTTCTACCATGAGAATTATTGGATTGTTTATGCTTAGATAATATAGACAATAACACTTCCACTCTGCTTTCTCTCTCTTAATTTAGAGATGACAAAATCAGCACATGGCAGTCTGCTCATTTTTTCCTGTGTTGATTCAAATAGATTATAAACTGGACAGCTCCCTTTTGGTGATGTGAACTCTCTCCTATTTTCCTCTTTTTTAATGTTTCAATAATGCCGATGATTGAATGGGGAATTCAAGATTCCTTTATTGTCATGTAATAGAATCAATGCATTGTTACACATAACCTTCTTCCTCACATCTCCCTGTTCTCACAAATCAGTTGACCTTGATTGGAAAACTGAGACAATGCTTAATGAGACTTGTTTACCATGAGAAATAATGCGTACTATATTCCCTTCCAAAGCTCCATAGCTGGATTGATGCATTTTCAAAAAGAAAAAGCACAAATGGTGGAAATCTGATGTATCATGTGTTATTTACAGTATTCGCATTTCTATTAAGCAAGTGGGTGTGATTCTGCACAGTTACACCTTTTTGCTCATTCGTTAATTATATTGTACCAACACAAAACACAGAATAAATAATCCTGTGTATTTCAGTGTGTTCACAAAAAGATGTAAAATCTTTTACTATTTCATAAAATACATCTTTCATTTTTATAATAAATTGAAATAAAATTTGCTTTGTTATTTTTCAGAATTCGTCTTTTTGCTTAAAGCAAAATTCCCAAATTCAAAAATAGAAAATGTTAGGATTTAATTAGCTCCAGGAGTTATTTACTATTGTGTCTGATTTGATTCAATGAATTGTTGCTTTCAAACTAATTTTGTGGCAGTAATTAAAAACCATCAAAACCTAATTGACTTACAAAGGAGATTTGATGTCTCATCGCTCCTGATGCTGAGTTTATAAAACTGGAAAGGTTTTGACTTTGGCCATCACTCCAATGAGAGTCAATTGCAAATTTCTTATTTTGACACTACTTTGGTAACAAGTCACCTTCTGACTTTTGAGAATTTGTTTATTTCCTATGATGTGTGAAACATTTAATTCAAAATGTACTGGGGATATAGGTTAACTGGGTATAAATTGGGCGGCACAGACCCGTGGACCAAAATGGCCTGTTGCCGTACTGTATGTCTAAATTTAAAATTTTTTAAAAGTAACTAAATATAGTACAACAAGATAGTAAAGCAGTAAACTCTTGGTCCATGGTTCAGATTCATTTACAATTGATAGATTAAATATTTTTATCAAACAATTAAACACTTCTATGCTATTTAATCATTCATTTATGTTAATCATAATAAAAATTCTTATGTCAAGTGAGTAAGGTTATATGCCTTTAGGTAATCCATGAAAGAGCAAAACTGCACTGATTGACTCCTAGCCAGATGTGCATTTAATTCTTTAACCATAGGAGAAAAAGAATAAAATTGAATTTGTGTATTTATTTTTCAATGAGTTAAAAATGTTCCAACATTCCTCAGAACTAATTGTTTCATTTGAAATGTAATTACTTTCTTATGCAAACAAAATTAATTTATTTGGGGAATGATCATAAAATGAGATGATGAATGATCAGCTTGTTAATCTGATTTGGTGATGTTGGCTGAGGGAAGAATTTTAGCTACAACAATGGAATAATTTCTTGCTGGAGTTTGAATTATGCACAAGATTTGTAATGTTGACCACAGTGACCAGTTTGTGTTTCAGTTCAACTTATTCAAAAGTAAGGTAATGGAGCATGAACAGATTAAAGAGAAGGAAGTGTTTGCTGTCTGAAAGTGAATAAAGTTGGATAATCCCCCAGAGAATGGCAAGTATTCCCTCGGGCCTTAAGAGAGGCTAGTGCAGAAATTGCAGGGGCCTTGGCAGATGTATTTATAACATCCTTAGCCACAGGAGAGGTGCCTGAGGTAGCTTTTGTTTTTTTAAAAAAGACCCCAAAAATAACCCAGGAAGTTAAAGGCCATTGAATCTTGCATCAGAAATAGGTAAATTATTGGAAGGTGTTCTCAGAGTTTGGATATACAAGTATATGGTTAGTCAGGGACTGATTAGGCATATTGAACATAGCTTTGTGCACAGTAGGTCACATTTAACAAATCTTAAGAGTTTTTCGGAGAGGTTACCAAGAAAGCTGATAAAGGAAAGACTTTGGATATTGTTGAAATGGACTTTAGTAAGGCCTTTGACAAGGTCCCACATGGGTGATTAGTCAGGAAGGTTCAGTCACTATGGTGAGGTAGAAACTGGAATTCGACATTGGCTACATGGGAGAAGCAAGAGTTGTAGTGAATGATACCCTCTCTGACTGGAGGCCTGTGACTACTGGTACTCCTCAAGGATCAGTACTGGGTCCATTGTTATTTTCATCCATGTCACTGATCAAGATGATGGTGTGGTAAGTTGTGGATTGGGATTTTTGTTGGTGACACAAAGATTGGTGGCAAGCGAGGAAAGCTTTCAAAGCTTGGAGAGGGATCTGGACCAGCTGGAAAAATGTGCTGTAAAATGGTAGTTAGAATTTGGTGCAGACAAGTGTGAGGTTTATCACTTTGGAAAGACAAACCAAGGTAGGTCATACAGAATAAGTAGTAGGACATTGAGGAGTGCAGTGGAACAGAGAAATCTGGGAATGCAGATACACAATTCCTTGAAAATGGTGCCACAGGTAGATAGGGTCATAAAGAGAGCATTTGGCACATCGGCTTTCAGAAATCAAAGCATTCAGTCTTCTGGTATTTTACCTATGGCCAAAGATAATGTAAATATCTCGGCAAGGGCCTCTGCACATCATTAGGCCCTGGGGATTTGTCTACTGTAATACACTCCAAGGTTGCCAAAGCCACCTCCCTGGAGTTTTAAATAAAAACATAGTGCTGGGGAAACTCAGCTTTTACTTCCACCAAGGTATCTACAGATTTTAGTTTTATCCTCTGGAGTTCTAATATGGTCAAAGACATGACCACTTGTTTCCTTCAATTTTTTGACTTTCATGATCTCCATAGTAAAGACTGAGAAAGATTAATTCAAAATCTTACCCATATTCTTTATATTCATGGATGAGAATAGCAACTCTATACCTTTTAGATTTATAGACCCATTTTAAAAAAAAAAGTGGTGGTGCTGCGCTGTGCACAGTCCTACTTCTGACAGCTCCTCCAGATTTTATAAATGGCTTGTTAAAGGAGCCAAAAATGTTTTCTTTAAAATTCTCGACTGTGCCCAAGATCAGTAGCAGCCATGAGGGGATGCAGACTCTGGGAAAACAGCGGATTGGCGCACGGCACCAGTGATAGGGAGAATACTCCTTGTTGAGAAGGGAAAGTACAGAGTCGACTCTCAGGACAGTGACCACTGTAATGGATGAGCGAGCAGCTCTGTGCCTGAAGGACACACACAGGCAGTGAGCTGTTGGCATCTTGTGAGTGAACAACCCGCATAGGCTGCGGGTTGCTGGCAACTTGAAGTCAAAGTGCTGGAAGCGCGACAATTTCATGTAATACAGTATTACATTTGTTTTATTACATGACAATAAATAGAATCTGATCTTGTATATGTCTAGGTTTTTTCATAGTTTATATATTAAAACAATCAATTATTAATGTTGATTGTTTGATATCACACAGAATTGTTTCTTCAGAGGAAAATGAAAGGGTTAAATTCTGTGGAATATACCTTTTTCATGTTGGTCCCAAATTGTACAAGTTTGGTGTGAAGGCTGAAGCCTTTACTCCAGTTTCTAGACTTCACTCTCAATGGCAGCCCAAAGGCCATAATCACTAACCTGATCTTGTGTATCAATGGAGGCTGTTTTTCTCATGAGAACAAGGTAATGTCATTTAAACATTTCAAAGATTTGCATGCTAATTTTTTTCAGTTTTAATTCAGATCATTAATCTTTTGTGATATCTTGAAATTTGGGTTTTTTTTTAAAGTTTGTACTAGCATGGTAATTGTATGTTTGGCAGTAAAAGTTACAGATTTAAATTGTTAATAATCTTTACACAATCTTAATTGAAGTTGCTGCTTAACAAAAGCAAATTGTTGCCCATGACTGCGCCAGAACAAAGCTGGTGCTTCCCACGTCACTGAGAACTGGCATTGTTGCAGCAGTAATAAATTACATACAAGTACTGCAGAACAATAACAAAAAACTGCTAGCCATCCATTTAGTACATTTACAAGAAATCAATATCAATACTTAATGCAGCCCTGTTGAAAAATGAGCAAAGACACAGGAAGCATAATAAATGTGAAATGAAGTACCTTACAGTTCTCCACTTTTAAGGAAAAAGCTAGCTGTCTATATTTTCATGTTCCTATATATTTCACAGATGGTAGGCTTTTTAAAAAAAAGTTTTCTGATCGTAAAATTTTTATAGGATGCAGTACATTCATATGGACTATGTTTTTAAAGATTTAAAAAATTAGATTTTTGAAGAAAATGAAATACAAACAATTGCATATATTTTACATCTTGAAATTGACTTACATTCTGCCCTGATTAAGTTTGTGTAAAATGTGTTTGGGAGTTCTGTGGTAACTTTCTGGAACAACAAGGCGTCAGCTGACTCATCAAAACAACAAATAAAAACCTCCCCAAAAAATCATGAATTTTTATACACATCACACACAAACAACACTATTTCTAATTCCTGAATGCCAGTGATGTATGGTTGGTGTGTATCAGCTAATTAGTTAAAAGTTGTCCATTAAGGGATTTTAAAAGGAATGAATAAAGATACAACTTGGATCATCAGAGAAAAGGGAAAAATAGGTATTATGCAGGTGAATAGAAAAAGGAAGGTTAAGGTCAAATGCAGAAGGGAATGTAAAATGATGACAAAGCATGCAAAAGGAATATAGATGTTGAATGAGATCCGAGTATATAAGAAAACAATGGAAGATCTTTGGAGATTTTCTGCTACAGATTGTACCTCTTTAATCCTGCGATGTTGGGACCTGGCCATTGCTGGACCACATAAAATGCTGGAAAACAGAAATTGACCCTGAAGGGAACACTTATTAGCACTAGAACCACCTTCTGTTCCTCTTGGATGACATCCTGAAGGGCTAAAATGCAGCTGAATATAAGAAATTAATAGGACTGTATCACCGAAACATGCGGCTGCAGTGTAAACAGATTATGGCGCATTAGCGCTGCTAACAGCACTCCCCTGGTGGCAGATCCACAAACTAATGGCAGCAGATTCAAAACGTTGCTGGATTAGAGAGGTTTTTAGTGATGGAAAAGATTATAAAATATCTTGCTATCCATGAAGAAAAAAATATTTGAGCTCCCAATATACCAAAACTACTTCAACAAAATTCCTTTGATTAAACAGATGCTAACGTTTGTTTATTTTGCACAGGGCTGGGAGGTAGCTTAAAATAAGGACAAACTACAAACTTCTGTATTTGGTGGATGAGAAAAATGATGTTGGTGCAAGAGTCACCAGGAGTTCATTTTCAATTTAATTCCCCTTGAGTGGCAGATCCTTTGGGAGAGATGCTCAAAGGGATGGTGAGCACACTGAGAAAAGCTTAACATCTATAATGCAAGATTGGAACTGAACTGACAAAACCTGTTTGGAAGAGAAAAATATACACTTGAAATGTACATTGTATTTCCCAGAGGCTCTTCAAAATTAAAATGCAGTGATTGATGTGATATGGGTAAATGCAGCAGATATTTTCTGCTTAGATGCACAAATGGCAATAAGGTGGTGATGATTGAAAGAGTATGTATTGCGTATTGTGGAATATTTGATGTCTACTGAAATCGAGAGAAAAGAGATCTGTATAACATGCCCGCAGTACTTGATTGTTGATTAAGACTCAGTGCTTAAGCCCTGTATTAAAATGTTGGGCCATAATCTTTGCATTGTGGAACCAAATTAATACTTTTGGTGCCTTAAACAAGCTCTAAATATTACATGTCTGTTATTATTTTTAAAGCTATAAGACCCACTAATTTTCATCAGTTTCAAGTCAGGAACATGGTAGACTGTGGGCTAAAGCTGGTCGCAAATTGAGGAGCGGACTTAATTTCTGTAATATCAGGGAGTTTGGAGTGCTGGGGTGCAATTACACTTACCAATGAAAATTTTGCTTTGTGAACGCTTTTTGTGTCTTCTATGGATTTTGGGTTGCTGATCACGAAAATCACCTTAAAATCTTCCTATCACTTACCTATTTTTAGATATAATCTATTTTTGTGATTTCTGTCATTTTAAGTCGACTTCAAGCATTCAAAAACCATGAAGAGCAACATTTCACTGAAAATTCATTTTCTATATTTGTACTTGGACTTCCTTGGTGTTTTTGGAGCAGACAATGATTAACATGGTGAAATGTTACTCTAGGACATTGCAACCATGGGAAAGCGGTATCCGGGCAACTGGAATCCATCAATGCTGGCCGACTACTGTTGGACACTGACGCGAGAGGCATCAGATGCTGAGCACAAATGAAATTCAATGGCAAAACATTTTTAGGTCAGCTAAACTAATGCAGTGTATCAGCATCATTATGCGATTAAGCATGCCAAATTCAATAAAAGTTTCTCTTAACTTCCTACATGATACAGCAAATGTGAAATTATCTTTATGTTCAGCTTGAAGTTATCTATCATAATCCCCAGATTTTTTCAAGAAGAAAACCTTTTGAAAAAAAATTGTTCCGTGTTATTTGTCTTGGTTATACTCAGTAATTTAGAGTCCTTCCAAAGAGTGTTTAAATTCTGAATGTGAGAACTGAACAGAGGGGAGGCATCTAGATCATCTTCCTCGAGGGCAAGGGCAATTTTGTGAGTGTGACCAGAAGTGTTCTAGTTCAGAGTAAACCTACTGGCCCTGTAAACCCCTCAGTCCACGTTGGCTGTAATCTGCAGTATTACTATGAAAACAGGAGGAGCTTTCTCACTTTTTTTCTGTGGGTGGCCTGATGCTCAGAAATTATTCACTTTTTTTATTTTAATGCTACTTTGGGGAAGGAAAATTAAGTGCAGAAGTTTGTCCAACCCTTTGAGGGTCCCCAGTGTCTTGATGTTACCCTCTTATTATTCTAATAAACAGATTCCTGTTTATTTATTGATTCCAAATAGAGCAGTGCAGCACAGGAACAGGCCATTTGGCCCATGACCATGCCGATCTCCGTTCAAATTAAACAAATATTCTGCTGCTTGCACATCATAGATATCCCTCCATCCCCCTCGTGCATCTATCTAGAAGTATATATTTGATGTATATACTTCCATTGCTACACCTGGCAGCCTCTCCAGGCACCCACCACTTTTTTTGTACGCATAAAAATAAATATACTGGTGAATATATTTTCCCTACACATCTTTAAACTTACTCCTGCTCATTTTAGTGCATGATCCTTTTACCTAAGGGCAAAGATTCTGACTTTCCACTCTTTTAGTGTCTCTCATAATTGTATATACTTCGATCAGCTTCCTAGGCACAACCCAAGTTTGTCCAACCTCTCCCATTAACTCAGAACCTCTAAACCAGGCAACATCCTGATAATTTTTTTATGTGCCCCTTCCTTAGCCTCCACATTCTTACTGTAATAGTGCACCCAAAATTGCACCACACAATATTCCAAGTGTGTTCAATATAGCTGCATATGTCCCTTACTTTTGTATCCAGTGCCCTGCCCAATGAGGGCAAGCAAACTGTTTGCTGCCTTTACCACCCTATCTACTTGTGTGGCCACCTTAAATGAGCTGTGGACCTGTAGCCCCAGATTCCTCTAGACATCAATGATTCTAAGAGTTCTGCCATTAACTGCACACACTTACCTTACTTTTGATTAATTGTACATGTTCCCCTTACATTCAATAACCTGTATCTCGCACTACAACGCTCTTTGTCTGACAGTACCTTTTAAAAAAATGGTAAATCTTATTCAGCCAGTTCTTGTAACATAAATTACAATATCCTAAATATTTTCATGCTGCCATGTTTACAATATAGAGTGCATGTGAATTTTTTTGAAGTAAGTTTAAAAATTAAAATCCAATTTTAAATTGGCTTTAGCTAGCCACCAAAGCCACTGAAGAAAACCTTGTATAGATACCAGGTGACTAACAGACTGTGGATTAGGTTTGCATATATGGCCTCTCCACAAGATAAATAGAATGACTGAGTGGTATAATCAACAGCTGATTTTTTTTTCTTGCAGTAACCTAATTATAGATGAGTGGGGTAGAACAGACGTGGAGAGAAGGAGGTGCAGACTATGATTTTTTTAAAATGTTATGTTTTGTTTCAATTTTGTATGTTAAATAAAAAAATAAGGACTTCTCGTGGACAAGAGCAGTGTTCATGCTTTGGTGGTATTGATATAATACTATGAAAATTAGCCATATGGAACACGATGTTAAAGCAGAAAAAATGCACCGGAAGATGAGCATTTAATTCAAAAAGTTCTGCTTTAACATTTTTGTGCAATTACCCTCAAAGTTGATACTCAGGTTGATAGAGTGAAGATGGCATTTGGAATGTTGGCCTTCATAAATCTTGAATTCAAGATTTGGGATGTTATGATGAAATTGTACAAAGCATTGGTGAGGCCAAATTTGGAATACTGTGTGCAGTTTTGGTCACCAAATTATAGGAAGGATATAAACAAAATAGAGAGAGTGCAGAGAAGGTTCACGAGAATGTTGACAGGATGTCAGGGTTTGAGTTCCAGAGAAAGGTTGAGCAGCCTGGGGCTTTTTTCTTTGGAGTGTAGAAGATTGAGGGAGGATTTGATGGAGGTGTTCAAGATTTTAAAAGGAACAGAGAGAGTCAACGTGGATAGGCTTTTTCAATTAAGAGTGGGGGATATTCAAACCAGAGGCCATGGTTTGAGATTGAAGGGGGAAAATTATAAGGGGAACATGAGAGGAAATTTCTTCACGCAAAGGGTGGTTGAAGCAGGGACGTTATTTACATTTAAGGAAAGACTGGATAATTACATGGAAGGGAGAGGATTGGAGGGGTATGGACCAAGTGCTGGTCAGTGGGACTAGGAGGGTGGGGATTTGTTCTGGCATGGACTAGTAGGGCCAAACTGGCCTGTTCTGTGCTGAATATGGTTATAACATTGTTTATATAAGCAAACTGTAACTTCCAATCATTCAATAAATGTGGACACATAATTAGGTTGAAAAGCTTCCCCATTTGTGCTTTGCATTTCTGTTATTAACACTGTGTACCTAATGACTGCAAAAATAGGGAGCTTCTGTGTTCTATTTATCACCAAAACATCACCTTTCTTTGCTCTGCCCAACTTCTATCCTTTAGTATCATTGTTTATTAATCAGGAGACCATGATTTTTTTTTTCCTCAACTTGATTATTCTCAATCCAACAGTATTTTTGCTTCAAGTAGACTTTCCATCTCCATGTCTGTCAACCATCTTGGCTGCTCCATGAGCGGCACCATATCTTGGAGGCAGCCGACCTTTCTGTATTCATATACTTTCAATGGGAATGTTTCTATGGCAACTCTCAAAACATTCAGCTTTGAATTGCAGTGCACACATCAAAAATTCTAACCATGTTTTAGATTTTCTAACTCTCTGTACTTAGAAAGATGTGTTTAATCTAAGTACATTTAAAAAGTATGCTTCTGAAAAGCATTTATTTTATGATCTGCAATCCTATTACGTCCAACGAGAATACAGGTAGATGTGCCATAAATTTGGAGTCTTGATTCTCTGACATCTGCTACCCATGCATGCCCTCAGGATATCTAAGTTTGCTGAGTCTCCCCACTTGCTTACCAAAATTATTTTTAAATTAATTGTTCCATAACTTCAGTTGCCTCTAGATAGAATTTTTGGCATGGTTTTTAAATATTTTCTAGTATGATTTGTTTTTAGGGAAACCATCTTTTTCAGCCGAATGAGGCAAATACTGTTTTTAATAGTGACTGTTTTAATGACTGGGGTACACAATTTGTATGTTTTGTTACAAAGGTATGTGCAGCAAAATTTCTTTACCATAGGGTAAGAAGAAATGGATATTTAAGCAGTAGCACTTGAGGAAAATCATTTAGTGAGTTGTAGGGAAATGGGGTTGACGATAGCTTGACTAGAGGCTGCAATGATGCTTGAATGGCCTTGGGTCCTATGACAATATTATGGTTGTTTACACTGCATTCCTGCTTCAAACGTAACATTCCCAAGCTATAGATGTACCTGCAAATGAGCCTGACGAGTCTTGAATGAGATTTTATATACTTCAGAAGGGGTTACATGGTGCTATTGGTGTTTGATTGATATCACACTTGAAATCTAATAACTATAAAAAGGAAAATATTCAATATTGATATCTAGGGCAATATTAATAAAGCTCTCAGTCTGTTGAATCACATGAGATTTATGTGAATAATTCTACAGATGTATTTAATTTTGTTTCTGATTTGAAATAATTTTTTACTATTTTGCGATTCAGGAAGATGGTATTCTGACACACAGCTATTTGTCCATAAATTGCAGTGTTTCTAATTTTTTTGTAATTTTGCTTCAGTTCTCTTTTCTAAGATCAGTTTGTATTAATTGATAATGTCTTAGAAGGGAAATTAACCAATAAGAACCAATATGGTGTAGTGGTTAAAAAGATGACTGAATGCGATCAATATAAATGGTTTAAAATGGCAATGTTAAGAATATGACTGCACTAGTAAGAAATTTACTTCAAGTCCAGCACACTTTGATGAATAAATTAAAAGTTTTAAAAATTAAATCTGGAATCCAATGTAGAAAATAATTTTATTTCTTTACATTGTTGATGGAATGTTGTCAGCAATGTTGTACACTGGATGTGAAATTAAGTTGAAACTTGTTGGTCTGTTTAGGTAGATGCCAAAAATCCTGTGGAATCATTCAAAAAAAGAATAAGGAGCTTTACTGAACTTTAGTCAATATTTCTTCCTCAACGAAACAGATTAACTAATTATTTCTGAATTTCATCTGACACGGCATAAATTAGCCACTGAGTTCAAATGTGCAACACGGCAATATTTTTAAAATGGCTTGCTGCCTGTGAATAATTTAGGCACATCTTGAAAATATAAAGCTAATACTGTATATCAATACAAGTAATTTTTTTCCTTGAGGATTTTTTCTTCAGTGAATTTCCCCAGTAACTTGCAGTGTGGGAAATCATAAACATATACTCTTAAATTCACTACTTTTTGCGTACTTTGGCCAGATCGATGGAAATCCCCAAATAAACAGACTATTTTTGAAATAGTCAGCAAATTCAGATAGCACCTGTGAAGATAGAGGGGGAAGTGAAGGATGGAAAGAGAGGAAGTGAAAGTTTTAGGTCAATGTTGGATAGGTAAAGAACCAGCAGTTTAGGTCGATGGCCTTTCTTTGCAACTAGAATGGAGACTGAATAACAAGTCATTATAGAGCTGCATTTAATTAGCCTTTATAACCTTCTCAGTGGGCACAACTATAATTTGTATCTTTCAGTCTCTCATGCTCTCCACCTTGTCCTCTACTTACCCCCAACCCATCTTAAAATACTTTTGATTTATAACTTTCCTGAGTTCTGAAGAAAGATCATCAATCTGAAATATCAATGCTCTCCATGTCCACAGATGAGCTCTGAGACTTGCTGATTATTTCCACCTTTTGATGCAGAAGCTCACTAAAAATATGCTTAGTTGTTTAAGTTTAAAATATTGGACATAGATTGTGGAGTATTATACTGGAAGTTAAATATTTCAAAAAGCAATTAGAAGAGTATTTCAGTTAGGTATTCACTTTTGGATAAGAGTTTCCATCATTCGTATGTCACTAAACCATCCATCCCACAATCTATCCTTTCTCTCCAAAGTTCTTGAATTTCTCATTGACGTTCATTTACCTGCATCTGTTTAGTTTGGGTTCTATCCATCCATAAAAATGAATACATTTTAAAGTCACAGATCACATTTTGATATTTATTATAATCATAGCTCATTGTTGGGTCATTGGTATCTCAAATTCATTGAATATCTTTAACATGATGGTCTTGTTTCTTCTGTTGAATATTGTCTGTTCTTTTTGGCATTGTGTTCTAAAGAGTATTACATGACTGATATTGTTTTTTTACACCCATATCTTGATATATGTGATTTTTCCCCCCCCCCATAAAATTTGATTTTCTCAAAGTTCATTAAACTTTTTTTTTTACCCTAGTGAATGTCGAAAGATTGAACAAATTTTTCACAACTTTTTTTCCCCCATTGGGTGTTTAACTGACCATGAGTTGTGTCTCTAAATCATACATTCTCAAGGGGAACCAAAAGGCCCTCCTGGGACAACAGCACATTTAAAAGAGATGGGGCGGGGGGGTGGGGGGAACTGGACTGAAATCCTTAATTAGGAGGATATGGAAACTGAATGGATTTTTTTAAAATCAGAACAGAAAGGACTTTTCTGCGAAACTTTCCTGTGTAGCTGCCAAGCAACGTGAGATTTTTTTTTTAAAGGTTGGAGGCATTTGGAGATGGCTTAGAATGGCCTAGAGAAATGTGGAAAATTAACAATGTCTTCAGAACATTCCTTGCTGTGACAGGATTATGTAACTGACATAGAACCCACTTTGATTATATTTTTAAAACCTTTTTTCAAATTGCGACTATCTCGGCTGCACCATTTCATTGGATGCAAGGAGCGGCAACAAGATAGACAACAGACTCGCCAAGGCAAATAGCGCCTTTGGAAGACTACACAAAAGAGTCTGGAAAAACAACCAACTGAAAAACCTCACAAAGATTAGCATATACAGAGCCGTTGTCATACCCACACTCCTGTTCGGCTCCGAATCATGGGTCCTCTACCGGCATCACCTACGGCTCCTAGAACGCTTCCACCAGCGTTGTCTCCGCTCCATCCTCAACATTCATTGGAGTGACTTCATCTCCAACATCGAAGTACTCGAGATGGCAGAAGCCGACAGCATCAAATCCACGCTGCTGAAGACCCAACTGTGCTGGGTGGGTCACGTCTCCAGAATGGAGGACCATCGCCTTCCCAAGATCGTGTCATATGGCGAGCTCTCCAGTGGCCACCGAGACATAGGTGCACCAAAGAAGAGGTACAAGGACCGCTTAAAGAAATCTCTTGGTGCCTGCCCCATTGACCACCGCCAGTGGGCTGATATCGCCTCCAACCGTGCATCTTGGCGCCTCACAGTTCGGCGGGCAGTAACCTCCTTTGAAGAAGACCGCAGAGCCCACCTCACTGACAAAAGACAAAGGAGGAAAAACCCAACACCCAACCCCAACCCACCAATTTTCCCTTGCAACCACTGCAACCGTGCCTGCCTGTCCCGCATCGGACTTGTCAGTCACTAATGAATCTGCAGCAGACGTGGACATTACCCCTCCATTAATCTTCATCTGCGAAGCCAAGCCAAAGAGAGAAACAATGCTAAATTCAATAAAAATTAATTTACTATTTCTCCAACTTCCTACATGATATAGAAACTCTGAAATTATCTTTGTTCAGTTTCAAGTTGTCTATCATAATCCCCCATTATTTTCAGAAAGTAAACCTTTTGAAAAAAATTGTTCTCCAGTATAATCAGTGTTAGCATTGATACAGAATACTGGTTATTGCTTCTTGGGGCAAGTAACTTGCAATTATGTCCAGTTAATTGCAAACTGCTGCATAAGTTAACTTCAAGCTACTGCATCAACCTTTTTATCCTTTTGTTGATACTATAAATCCCAGCACCTCATCCTTGTCATGAGCTCTGTTATATTGGGCAGGAAATATGAAGTTGGTTTTAGTCGTGCAAATATTGCTATATGGTACATTTTAAAAATAAATAAATTAGTGCAAAAAAAAAAGAGAAAGTGAGATAGTGTCTTTCATTAATTGTCCCCCTTGATGGTTCACAAATCTCTAGTTTTTTTTTCCTGTATTGTGCATTAGCATTTCCATACGAGGCATTGCTGTAACCAAGTCAGAATGCTCTCCAAGCTGCATATATAGAAATTTGCAAGGGTCTTTGGCGGCATAGTAAATCTTTTCAAATTTCTCATGAAGAATAGCTGCTGGCCAGTCTTCTTCCTGGTTACTTTGACATGGAGGTCCCAAGACAGGTCTTCAGAGATGTTGACACCCAGGAACTTGAGTTATTAACCCTTTCCACTGCTTTCCCCCTTGATGAGGACTGGGTCATGTTCTACTGATTTTTACCCTCCTGCAGTCCACAATCATCTTTATGGTTTTGTTAACATTAAGTGCAAGGTGGCAATATTGAGTGCAATGGTAAAGAATAGCAATAACCAAAAAAGCTCGACCATTTAGAACAAACCATTAGGCAGGTGTATATGTCACCCCATTCAAAGGGAAAATTTGATTGGAGTATTGAAAAAGGAGTTGCTTAGCAAATTATTTCAATTTTTAAGTGCTGTTGGTTCATTAATTATAATAATCATTTAAACTACTGACTCATAATTATGAAAAGAGCATTTAAAATTTTAACCAGTGCGGCATTCATGGTCTCAAACTGCTGAATCTTTTATGCACCAAAATAAAATGTTTGTCCTCCCTCAATAGCTCCTACATGAGATATGCTTTGAATTACTCAACAGATACCGGTATTTCACTTTTGTAAGTTGATGCTATTACGTCCTCTTTACTTCAAGTAGTGGCTCATCTCACACAATTCAAATGCATTAGCACCTCAATATTTTTATCCAGCACTAATCTGTTCCTCGTTCCTCTTTCCAGCTCCGTGTATAAATCACACGAGAGTTTGAGCTGAAGCTGCTCTTTTGGTTTTATGTATCAGCACTTTTTGATCTGTAAGAATTTGACCTAGCTACTTTGAATACAATTATTACCCCTGAATGGGAATTAATTTATATGTGCAAGAATCTTCAATTTCAAAGAAGTGGCTTTATAATTTTAGCGGTAAAATTTTCTGTATTTCAAGAAAACATTTGATTCTCTTATCAAATCGTGCACTTCCAGTAGATGGTGCTGTGATCAAGTTTTAAATGTTTCTATCATCTGAACTTCATCTCGATTAAATTCAAGGTATTGAATCAAATTTGGTGGTTGTCCCCGAAGATTAAACCAGTATTATTCAGCAAAACTAAAAAGACAATGTAATTAAATGCTAACGTTTCAAAATCACCAATGCAAGGGAAGGGGAGAGAACTAGGTTAATCTGTCACTCTCACCTTTGACTTGACAAATTTTAGAACCCTCTTTCAAAGAATAAAAAAACTTCACTCAAACTGAGATTTGTCAGTACAAAATAAAATATGGGTGTCAGTGGAGATAAAAAATGCACATGAAGAAATAAATATCACTGTTTAAATAATCAAAATAAAACTTGTGTTTGTAAACATCCCTTGTGTGTTAAACTGAACTCCATGTGAGCGTAGAAGACTTTTATTGGCACCAAAAAAGAAGTTGCTGGAAATCTGAAACAAAAACAGAAAATGCTGAAAGCCATTGGAACCTCAAGCAGCATCTTTGGGCAGAACAATTGTTAATATTTCAGGTGAAGGCTCATTCATCAAAGCTGGAAGAATGAGCAAACATGTTTTATGTTTCAGAAGAGATAAGGGAGTGAAGAGAAAACTTCACTCAAGTTGTTTTAAAAGCTAATACTTGGAGACAAAAAATGAACAAGAACATAGTGAAGCTGAAAGTTCCAATTGCATCTGCAAAGAAGTGTGGCTTGATTGAAAGATGAGGTGCTGTTAGATTACATTGGCTCATGCCGTGAAATACCCAGTCAAATTTCTGGAGTGACATGAAGTGACTGTACTCGCCAAAGTACATTTTTAATCAAGTCCCACTGAAGCAAGCCATTGAGGGCGATCACATTTCTTGGTTCCTTTATAAATATGTTGGGTATTGGAAACAATAGAATTCAAAGGCTTTTGGGGATTTAGTAGCATGTTGAGTGAGTCTAAATGAAGTAGTGAATTTGTGGCTTACTGTTTTTGAGGGAGGAAAGCGCAGTTGTCCAAGGAGAAACTACAATGGTCAGGAGAATCAACAAATTTCCCTGGCAGCTTCCCAGTTCCACACAGGATGTTGTTACTTGATATATGTTTGATGTTGAAGTCATTCAAGCCTGGTCAAATTTCCAGAATGACATGAAATGACCCAGAAATGATTGTCAACACTTCCTGTTCTTTCGAAAATGAATTTTCATTCTTATGGCAGTAAAAATGATCGCATTCTTAGGCCAGTATTAATCTCTGGTACAAAATATTCCTAAAAATTAAATTTAATAAATAGAATGAACCTAGCGACAGGGCTAATAGGTTGAACAATCAAATTACTGCGGTGAATAGACATGCATGCAGTCACTTGGTCCAGAAAGGAAAATCACATCCATTGTACTCAATCACACTTCAGAAGGATGCTCATAATTCTCCCTACATTGCTTTTTTATTCCTTGTCCTTAGGGTCTGAATAAATGAGATTGAAACGAGTATGGAGTTTCATGCTTTTGTCCCAGTGAACGAGATTTGGACTGTCAAACCTGTTTCACTCAAGAGCCATTATTGCATGGAGGAGACATTCTTTCCTTTGGTAGATTTGAACTCGGATTCAAAAGGTGAAAAGACATCTAACACCCACCCCTTGAGATACAATTTTAATTCAAAGGGTATTATGAACTGACTTTAGCTTCTACGTACAGTCTATTCTTTCATAGTAAAGAAATAATTTACAATCTCAGCACTTTGTTACTATTTGTACATTAATATACTTAGCAGATCTTTTTATTAAAAAGAACAACTTTGGAAAGGAACAGCAGTCAGGCATGTTTTAAATAACTCTTTCCTTGCAATGAAAATAATAACTTTCATTTTGCATATCACAGCTCATTGAATTTTAAAACCTATAGATCTATAGGTTGGCAAGTGGTAATGTACAATATGGAGGGTTTTGTATTGGTGCTTCTACAATGGACATCTTATTGACAAAAGTTTGTGTGAATTAATCCCAATTTGATCATTACATCGATAGGAATGGATGAATCAGGATAGCTATTATAAATGTTCAGATGTAGTTAACTGAAATGTGTGTGTAATCTCCATAGCAACAATCTGCATTAATGAAAAACCTTTCTTCTAACAAAGAATGCATTTCAAAAGCATCAGAAAATTATAAGACCTTGTGGCATATTTCCTTTATTTTGTATTCCACCATTAATTTTTGAATAGAATTGCCTGTTATTTTTAATTTAAGAAATTAAATTGACCTGTCTTTAAAAGCTGCCAAATTGTTTTATTACAGAAAAGACTTTCAAAAGTGCTTGCATTAAGGATTGCCTGTAGTAAATTACTGGATAAATGATGATGTTTTTGTATTTGATTTTTAAATAACCTTCTATCAAACGAGAATATTTTAAAAGCTAAATTAAGTTAATTCATTTTTTGATCTAAACATACAATTGCACTACTGTTTCCAAACACTCTTGTTGTTTTCCTCTCCACGCTCATGATTTCAGATCACTGGCATTAATGTAGACGTACTGAATGGTAATTATTCACTCAGTGTTCAGAGCGATTGAGCATTAATTTATGAAGCAAGGCTGTCATTTGCAAGATGCTTATTAACTGGGTGCAGTTAATTGTATAAGAAGATAATTACATGTAAATGTTGGATCTAAAAACAGCAACACAGGCTGCTCCCTGTTTTACAGCCATGCAGTTAGAATTTTTAGTTTGTTTGTGCTAAAGCGAAGCAATTAATTGGTTCAGTGAATTAAATGAAAAATACTGTGTAATTCTTTCCAAGCAATATGGTATCTATTAGAATAACCTCCCAATAAATTGATGTGTGACAGGTGAGGATGCTGTTCAAATAATTTGTTCTAACTGTTGAATGTAATTCGAACATAGAACGTTGTAAATGATATTGTAATTTATATTTATGAATCTCAAGAACAAATCCATGTTCACATTACAAACAGGATCCATTTTCACAGATAAGTTGATTTTTGTCTACAAATTAGAAAATATGCAAAGTCATGTGGTATGGTAATCGTACATCCACAGTATTGTAATGAATGGCATCAAAAACAAAAAACTGGAAAGGAATAGCAATGACTGAAAGTGGAGAGAGAAAGGAAGCGAGTTCTGCAGATTATAGGAATGAATGCTTGTGCGAACATTGGACTTTTGAATATAATAAAATAGCATTATGGGAATTTGGTTGTCGGTTGGGGTGTCATAATTCATTACTTGGGGAGACCATGGATTTAAAAAGCTCGCTGTAACTTTGGATTTGAATCTGTACTAATGCAATGAGGCTTAAAAATACTGAAGGTGCCAATTCTTCCCAGACTTGGTACATCAGAATTAGTGGCAAAGTAAATCCTACTTTAACCATGTATCCCAGTTCAAACTTAAGCATATCATCTGTGCATTGATTGTATCTCAAGGAAATGTCAGTATGACATTTATTATTTTTCTACCAAAGATAGATTTATTCATACAGGTGGCCAATTGGTGAAGTAGATTTTCTTAATACTTGAGAAATTTGTCTCAAAATGGTTCAAAGATAGGATAGCACAATTTTTCTATGTTTTAATCAAGTCAAGTTTATTGTCACCTGATTATATAAGTACAACCGACGAAATAGCGTTCTCCGGTCCTCGGTGCAAAACATGCAGACACACGACCAGATATAACACACATAGAGACAAATAATACTTATTGTTTTGTACATATGAGTGTCTTTGATGGTTAGTTCCTTTGGTCATTCATCATCCTCACTGTCCATGGGAAGAATCTGTTTCCCAGCCTGTGCTCTAATACTCAAGAATCTCTTTCCCGATGGGAGCAGCTGAAAGATGGTGTGCAGGGTGAAGGGTGTTCTCAATGATTTTGCATGCCTCTTCAGACAATAATCCCAGTAGATCATGTCAATGGAGACTCCAGTGATCCTCTCTGCCACTCTTATTATCTTGTGGGTTGACCTCCGATCCATTTCTTTGCAGCAACCGTACAACACTGGCCAGCACATTCTCAATAGAGCTCTATAGAAGGTTGATGATGGTGGCTGGTAGCCTTGCCAGCTTCAGTCTTCTCAGTAAGTGCAGTCTTTCTGGTGCCTTCCTGACAAGTGAGAAAATGTTGTGTGTCCAGGATAGGTCACTAGTTAAGTGAACTCCGAGGAACTTGACATTTTCCATTCTCTACTGAGTTGTTGATTTATGGTGGAGAGTGGTCGTTCCTAGACCTCCTGAAGTCCATGATCATTTCCTTCATCTTGTTCACGTTGAGATTTAGGTTGTTACTCTTGCACTATTTTACGAGATTTTCCACCTCTTCTCTGTCGTATGACTCATCGTTGTTGCTGATGAGGCCAACTACTGTCATCTGCAAACCTGATAACACTGTTGGATCTGGTGATGCAATCATGCGTCAGTAGCATTAACAGCTGTGGGCTGAGCACGCAGCCTGAGGTGGCCAGAGCACACCATGATGGTGCTTGATGTCTGCTAACTGACCCAGACACACTGTAGTCTTTCCATTAGGAAGTCCAGGATCCAGTTGCAGAGAATGGTATTGAGTCCCTTTACTTTAAATCACTTAAAAACTTCAATCACTTTCAAGACTCATTTACCAGTGACAAAAATATATTGTCTCACTATAACTTTGGAATGGGAAAATTTAACAGGTTGCGATGAAAAGGTATTTTGCTTGCCTCATTCATTTGAGGTCAAAGTCATCATTTAAGTTTGCACACTTCATTCAGTGGATATTCCTGTCTGGTTCTTAGGTGAAATTAAACATGGGTTCACTTTTGTTCAGGAGAGCTGAAACTAAATACTGTTTATTCTAAGAAACTGAGTACTGATGAGAAAGGCACCAAGAAAGCTGGAATAATTTATCAATCACCTTTCCTGTAGGTGGCAGCAGAGGGGTTCTACTAGATTATTGCGAGGAGGATGTAGGACAGCAAAGTGTTTTGAATGTGGATGTGCCCTAGCACTAATGAATGTAGTCTCTCAAAAGCTATATACACTACTGCTACTGCAGGAGAATTTTCTCACACCAAAGCTGAAGGAAAGAATAATTTGTTTGTTATCCCTTGCATGAATGATGATATTCCATGATGTTGCATTTATTTGTCTAATGATGAGTATTTAATTATTGCACGGATAATTATTTGGATGAATTGCATTGCTAAATATCAGCAAGCGCATATGTTAGCACGTGCTATTTTCAGGTTTATTCAAATAAATTAAACCTTTCAATAGAATTGCAGATGGAAGATTTAGCAACATTCAGATACATTATTTCATTGCCTCAATGGCCAAATGACCGATGTTCTGATTCTAGTATCATACAGTGCACTCATCAAATATCACTAAAAACTAGGGTCAAGTTTCCAAATGCATGTGCACTCACATGAGTGAATGCCTAGTGCGAAATTACAGACAATGAATTAATGCACCGAGAATAAAAACAAAATCAGTCCTATACCTTATAGCATTTTATTTAAAGGAATGTACCAAGAAAATTAAATAGATAAAAATATAATTTTATCAATTGGTTTGTTGGGACATTGAAGAGATAATACTACAAAAAAAAATCAGGCAAATAATAAGTTAACTCTTTCAAAAATTGTAAATGTGCATAGTAATTCAGGCACTCAACAATTCAGTTTCAACCATAGTATTTTCCATTAGTCTGAGAAAATAAGTTTATTGTCATACATTGTATGTCATACTCTGAAATTTTTACTTGCTGCAGCTCATCTGGTACGTGCAAAGTAAAACTAATTGAATTAAATAAAATAAATATATATGATAGTAAATATTCACAGTAAATGCAGGTGCAAATAGAATTGATTTGCAACAGTGGCAATAGTCCTTTTATGCTGTCAGGATGGACTATGATTAGAGTACCAAGGTGAGGTTCAAGAGATTGATAGCTGTTAGAAAGAAACTGTTCTTGAACTTGGAGGTTCTGGTTTTCAGGCTTCTGTACCATCTGTCTGGAGATAGGAGTGAGCAGGGTGTAAGTTGGTCCTTTATGATATTAATGATATTAAAAATATTTTAAATATTTTAAGCCATACATGTATCAACAAAAAATAGAAATATTCAGTATATAATTTAGAATTTTCAATCTATGGTACATGGGTGACTATAACCCTTCAACCCACCTACCCCTCGCTCCCAAAGAAATTAAAAAAAAAGATAAGAAAGAAAGAATCCCAAAGATAAGTAAAGAAGGAAAATAGAAAAGGCATGGAAAAAAAGATAAGAAAATAGAGAGGAATTGTCAGGGTCTGCCATCTGCTCCAGAGGCCCAAATTTCCATAACTTACCTAGATCTCGGGGGGTGGGGGGGGTGGTGTTGACGCAAGGTTCAAGGGTGAGGAGGGGTATCATTAGAGATTTACACCTACATTCTGTAAACATGGTATATTTTCAAAAATGTGCCATACTTTTTTTCCTAAATTATAGGCATTTCTGCATTCCAATGGGCTATACCAGGTGGGAATCAGATTTCCAGGTAATTGCTATACATTTCCTGACCACTGCCAATGCAATCTTGACAAATTCTGTTTGATATTTGGACAGCTTCATTTTAGGGCTTAGGCCCGGAATATTCCCCAGTAGAAATAGTTCTGGGTTTTGTGGAAATCGCTTTCCAATAATTTGTTCTAAGCAATTTCCTAGATCTACCCAAAAGGGTTTCACATTGGAACATGACCAGGTTGAATGCAAAAAGGTTCTTGTCTCTTTGTCACATCTAAAGCATTGACCTGAAATATTAGAATTTAATTTATGCAATTTTTGCAGCATGAAATACAGCTAGTGCAAGAAATTATATAGCACCAATCTATATCTTACATTTACCTTATTAGTTATTCTGTCTTGACATGTCAAACCAGTTTTTTTCACCAATGTTTATATTCAAGTCTGATTCCCACTTTTGTCTAGATTTATGTACCTCCTATTTGGTGGTTCCCATTTGAAGTAAGATAGCATTGCTGAAGTAAATTTTCCTTGTGTTTCCCTTTTAAATCAGGATTTCCTCTTCATTGCACTTAGATAAAAATCATTGTCGGGTCCAATTTGTCCCTTAAATAACTGAAAATGGCAAAAGATTGAGAATATTATATCTAGCTTTTAATTGTTCAAATGACAAGAGTTTCCCTTGCTCATAACAGTCCTCAATATACCTGATCCCCTGGTGGGATCAGGTATCCAAAATTTTGTTAAATGCATTAATCTATTTCGAGTTGGAGTGTTTTTTTTTTGAGATATCCCTCTGAGTCACAATTTAATTATTTATTTTATTCCAGATATTGACTATATGTTTTGACAGGGGGGCTTCTTTTTTACCTGAAATTAATTTTGAGTCCCATTTGTATATAAGATGTTCTGCAATATTTTTGCCCACATTGTGCAATTCAATTTTCACCTATGAAGACGTCATCTCCCTCAAATAGGGAGGTGACAAATTTCATCTGAGCTGCCCAATAATAATTTTTTAAATTTGGGAGTTGTAAACGTTCCATTTGGTATTTCCAAGTTAATTTCTCCATGGAGACTCTGGCCATCTTACCTTTCCAAAGAAATTTCATAATGTATTTATTTAAATCCTGGAAGAACATCTGAGGTAATGGCATGGGCAGTGTCTGGAAGAGATATTGTACTCGTAGAAACATTCATTTTTACGCAATTAACTCTGCCAATTAATATTATTCACCTATTCAAGTCCTCTTCAACCTTTTTAAGCAAAGGGAGATAGTTTAACATATAAATTCTGTAAATTAGTATCTGTTCTGATCTCTAAATATTTTATCTCATTTTTAGGCCATTTAAATTGAGTATTCCTTTGACAGTGACTATAATCCCCATCTGTAAGTGGCACAGTCTCACTTTTATCCCAATTTATTTTATATCCCAATTTATTTTATATCCTGAAACTTTTCCATAATCTTCCAGCTGTGAATACAGTTTTTGTAATGAAGTTGCCTGTCTGTCAGGTATATTAACACATCATCTGCAAATAAATTAATCTTGTATTCTTCCTGGTTAACCCTGAATCCCTTAATGTCTGGATCTTGCTGGTCCTTTATGATGTTGGCTGCTTTCCTGAGACAGCCCCGCACAAAAATGTCTGCAACGAATAGGAGGCCAGACCCTGTGATGGAGCCTAACTATGTTTGCTACCTTCTGGAGCTTTGTGTGAGCACTTGAATTGCCAAACCAGACTGATGGAACCAGCCAGTATACTTTTCACAGTGCACCTTTTGAAGTTTGATAAAGTATACAACAGCATGCTAAATCTCCTCAAGACACCTTAGAAAGCAGAGGGATTGGTGTGCCTTTCTTCATGGTGGCCTCAATATGCTGACTTCAGAATAGGTCTTAGGAAATATAGACTCATTAGAACTTGAAGGATCTGACTCTCTCCATTTCCTTCCCATGAATGCAGACAGGTACATGGTCCCTTGGCCTCTCCTTCCTAAAATTAACATTAAGCTCCTTGATCTTGGTGACATTGTGTTTAAAAAGATTATATGTTATTGTCTGTTGTGTTTAAAAAAATATCTGTGTGTATTTGCATGTGTGAGTGAACAAAAATTGTGTTTTCATAAGTTTGTGTATATTTTGAAATACAAAGCAGTTAATGGATAGTGAGGTAGAGAGAAATAATTATTCAGAGAAAAATATTCATTAGCTGCCTGACATGCATCAAATTAAAAATACATCAATGGAATTCCTGAACAAGAACCTAAAAGAAAGATTTTCTAGGTGTAATGTTATTAGTGAGACATGAGGTCATGTCCTCTTGTAAATATTTTTACTCCATATGAACCTTAACTTTGTTGAATTCATAAATGCTATGTGTTTATTACTTTATTTTTAAATAATATTCTTGTATTTAAATTGAGGCTTTTTCAGGCGTGATTTTAGGAACTAGTCAGTGAAAGATTAGCTTATCTCCACACATGCTCTGTTATTTGTGTTCAAAGCATGTGTAGAGGTTTTAAATTCCTGGCAGAAATAATTACTTTTTAATTAAAGGACATGAAAATACACATTCATGTGCTAAGTTGTTCCTCATCATTAGGAAGTGATCTTTAATTGTATGAAGGAAAGCTAATAGCATTGTGACATTAAGTGCTGCCATAAATTCATCAGAGCTGCAAGTTTGTAGGAAAACAAGATAGATTATTTTACAAAGAACTCATGTAAAATCTTGAGTGAAATTTTAAGCTGAGGTTAGTTTACATACATTGTATTTTTTTGTTGTAATGCTGGATCTGAACATAAGCATTTGCTAGCTATCTGTGGAGCATTCTGCTGAGTGTTGTTTAAATGCAGAATTCCACAGTTTGTGCATTACTTGTTCAAAGTGAATACATTAAAATATACTTTGGCCTAATAGAATGACCCTGATCAATGATTGTTACTGGAGTAAACTTTGTTTAACTTTGTTTCCTTCAGTCTTGTAAAAAACAAATAACTGAGATGAGGAGCATAAAAATCAGTGTGCCAAAAGAAAAGTGAAATGAGATTTGTTTTGCCCTGATTTGCAGGGTTATTTTTTAATCTATGAAAATTACAATGATGTTAAGCTTTTTTGGATCAGGTTGACATAGAGGACATCTGTTAAATAGCCCTTAATGCAAGTGACGGTGAGGGGAAACATTTCTCTTTCACAGTAGAAAGAAAGCACTGATGGAAAGGATGGAAAAGTTGTATTGCCTGGCTGACGTCCCAAGAGTCTTGGAGATTATGGATAGAACCATATGGCTTGCACATCAGCCCAAATGTATATGTAAACAGGAAGCATCAGTCCATAAATGTGCAGGTGGCCTTGCATCACTGAAATTTGATCCTAAATGTCAATGCCTGTTAACTGGGGAGCACCCATCATGTTTATTATCATGCAGTGCTGTAGATTGGCTGTATTGATGGTATTTTCTGAGAGATGCAGTGCTGTAGATTGGCTATATTGGTAGTATTTTCTGAGATAAGGAACCAGGGATACCACTTAAGACCAAACATAATGACCCCAATTAGCAATCTCACACAGTCTAGTTAAGTAGCCACACATTGAGACTGATGCTGCTACCTAAATTAGTATATGCGCCACTATGATGTTGAGCAACATTTCTCTTTTTTTGGGACATTCAGGCAAATTAATGTGATACAAAATATTGGAAAATCCTTTGTCATAGAGAGAAACCTCACATTAAGAGTATAATGTTAGCTGATCAGTCAGAAAGACAATGCCAGAAAATATTCTTTACATTTTGCTGGTGGTTAAATCAAAAAAATCATGAGTAGGACATCATCTCCCTCCAACTTCCCTGCCTGCATATGACAGTAGGAACATCAGAAATAACATAGTGCATCTGACCACCATTTCACAGCTGGACTCAACACTGAATTCAGGAGAAGCAGAAACCTGCTAAGGTCTGATGGTCAGCTGCACTTCACATCTGGCCCGTTAGCTTTATACTGACTTTGGTTGAAAAAGTAAGTGGCCTTTTTTTAAATATTTATAGTACTTAACAGTTATATGTGCTTTGAAATACATTTGCAGTTTTCAATTCATTTCCATATTTTCAATAATTTAATATTTTATTATCATTTCTAATCACCAGAAAAAAATCAAAGCTGTTAATAGACTTTAATAGAACAGTCAAAAGGCATCATCACCAATTAGCTTTCAGCACAACCATGGCATTTTGTTCTCCAGGAAGATTAGGACTGCGTGGCTGCAGAAATTAAGATGCTGCAGGGAAAGGGGTGAATAACGGTCAGATCAGAGCAAGAATAAACCAGTGTATCATAATCATACTTGTAAACTTCTTAGCTGCCTAGCAACTTTATGTTTGACATTTCTCAGTTAATTCTTTTCTGTCCTAGATATTCTTAAACATTATTTTCCCACTAATCATGAATAATTAGATTTTTAATAAATATTGAAATGTAAAATATCCAAAACACAACAAGCAATAAAGGTAGTTATATTTCAAAGAAAATTTACTATAATACCAAATAAAGTTTGGGTTGTTAATTTTCATCCATTCTTGTGGAAATGTTCCACTTTGAAAATGGTGTTTCAAAATTTGGTTATTTTTGTAAATGACTCCTGAGGAAACGCAATGGCTTTACTTGGAATCCTAAGGCCATTTAATTATGCAGCATGTTGATGGTGTTCGTTTTGTGATTACAAGGCTAAGAGGCTGTAAGCAGCAGCTGCTTTGGGAGTCTTGAATGTACCAAGGTTATTCGATAGCTCCCCAGACTCGCTTTTCATCCCCAGATATAAGATGCATCTTTGATTTGCTCCTTGTAAATAGACAAGGCAAATCTCCAAGGAATTTTGTAGAGATGATCTAAATCATCATACATGGTGACATTCAAAATCTAGTGACCCCTGAGTGTAAAATAGAGCATGAAACTTAGAGCGATATCAAAGCATATATATTGTGAAACATCACCACAATAAAATAGATAAGAGGATCCCACATATATCTTGGAGCATATGTAATCTATATAGAAGAATGAAGAGTAACAGCATAATGATGTGTCTCTAATAAACATTATTAAGAACATTTATAAATATTCAATTTAAAGCATTCAATTTTGTTGTCACCTGATGAAACTATTAAATGAAACACCCAAATGGATGATTCTGAACATTTAAATCTCTTCCTCAGTAAATAACTGTATAGGAAAGAGTTAAATGTACATTTTCTCATTCAAGATACCTCCCTTTAATTGCAGTTGGTGCCTTATTTAAACATATATTTGATTTTGAAAATATTTATTTCCTCTCAGAGTCATTTTCTTTTTGCTAATTTCTCATATTTTAGATGAAATATTCAGCTATCTGGTTAGTTATCCAGTTCTGTGAAAGAAATATTAGTTGTCTCATTGAGTCCAGCCAAACCTAATAAATCAACTCTATACATTTCATTGAATACAATGAAATGAAACATCAAGATTGACTTTGGAAAGGTACCTTTCATACCAGTTCTACTTTCCATTCTTGGATTTCTCAGCTTACTAGGTCAGAAAATAGGATGCTTATGAGATTCTTATGAATATTTCTCTCTTCATCAATCTCTTTTTAACACTAATTACTTGAATGTTAATTAACTTTAATAGAATTCATTCATACCACTTATATTTGTAAGGGAGTTAAGATGTTTTTACTTTATATTCTTAGGATTTGCATTTTGCATTCATTCTCTTGCATTTGCTTCCTATCATTGACCCTTTCTTTTTTTTAATATTTTTTATTTTTCACACTATGAACCATATTGACCAAAATACACATCAACCTTTCCCTCTTGAATATACACAGTGTCATTTTCTCCCCTTTCCCCCCCCTTCCCTCTCTCCTTCCCACCCTCCTCCCCACCCACTCAACGTTCAACCTATATGATACATTAAACCCATTAAACAATGTCATCACACAATGAAAATAAACAAGAAAATTGTGTCATCTACTTTTACACACTGGGTCAGTTCATTCCGTCTTCTTCTCCTTCTGTCATTTTAGGTGGTGGAGGTCCGCGGTAGGACTTCTCTGTTGTGTTCCATGTACGGCTCCCAAATTTGTTCGAATACTGTGATGTTATTTCTTAAATTATATGTTATTTTTTCCAATGGAATACATTTATTCATTTCTATGTACCATTGCTGTATTCTCAGGCTATCTTCTGATTTCCAGGTTGACATAATATATTTTTTTGCTACAGCTAAGGCTATCATAATAAATCTTTTTTGTGCTTCATCCATTGACCCTTTCTTGAATCAATGATAGCACACTTAGTCCATTGAGTCAAAAAGTAATGGATTCAAACTCAGCTTCAGAAACTTGGACATGTGATCGAGTTTGGCATTTCACTTCTTTGAAGTTAGAATAGGTATGAAGGAAGCCTTCGTCATCCTGAACTATTCAAACAGGATTTTGCCATTTTGTATCATTATGGTTGTGTTGCACTGTTAGAGATTATTATTTCAGATAAACGAAGTCCATTTTTGCCCTTCTTAAGTTAATGATGATCCTAATGTGATGAGCAATGACATTTTCTCCAGTTTTCTGGCCAAATTTAACTTTCAATCATCTACAGAAGATTAGCAGAGGGGAAGAAATGCATGAAAACATAGACAAAGGCAACACATGGGAATCACAAAATTTAAGGCACAGAAGAAAGTGATTTTGCTTATTGTCACCGTGCCAAGCAAAATTGGACTTTGGTTTTTATCCCACTTCCCAGATCTTGTCCCTCAATGTCCAGGTTATGATTTTTCAACTCCTCATCCAGGAACATTGAAATATTGATACTTTAATCAGGCCACTCAGAAAAAGTAATTAAAAGTGAAACCCAGCAACACCATCTCCGATGCTATTCTGAAGCAATCACAGTCAGTGAAGTAGTTTAGAAGTATAGTTGAGGTTCTCATACAGCAATTAAAGCACAACTGTCTGTTGGTCTTGAACTCGCAGCCTCCAAACTCAAAGGCAGAGTGCAACCAACAAATACTAAACTAAAACCCAGTGACCTACTTGCACATAAGAACCGTGTTCCAGATAAGATTATTTAATTTTGTTAAATATTCAGAACGAATAGACTTGTATGCTTGATGTTGTTCTGACAGCATGTTTAGAGATTTTTACTCAGTAACTGGATAAAAGGCATTTTTAGTGCAGTCAGTGGGTGCAGTGGCTGCAAGTCTGAAGGCAAAGTTGTGTCATCCTGCTTTAAGAAATTATTATTAGGTTTGCTACTCTTTAAAAGTGTTAAAACACTGCCTGCATATTTCATAGTTGATAGCTGAATGCTAGACAACTAGCCTTGTGTCATTCATACACTGATGTAGAAGTGAGTAGGTGAATGTAAAGGTCTTTTCATGGGCTTCCGTAGAGATGAGGGTTAAATAGTTGTGAGCATTTCGGGGGATTATGGAAATTGTGATGGGAAGGCGAAATTGCATAAGAGGCTTTCTGGGGAGAGAGAGTCATTATGAAGCAGGCCTGATGATGCCACATGATGGTGGGTGGCCCAAAGACCCAACAATTGTTGAAGTTCATAGAAGCTTTGATCCCAACATTGTGAAGTGAGGAGAAAAATAAACACGAAAACCTGTAGACACTGTGGTTGAAGTAACACAATGCTGGTGTAGTACGCCGTTAGCCAGAATCAGACACACACAAGGTAAAGACTGTGCAACAGCTTTAATCCACAAAGACTTCCACAGAGCCTGGCTGGCTGTGGCTGCAGCAATGAGTGAGACCTCGGGAGGGTGGCGCAGGTTTATATCCCGGAGGGTGATTGACACCTGACCGGGTGGGGCTTGATCCATTCAGGCTGACTGATTGACAGCTGGCCAGTGTTGTCCTGTCCCCTTATACTCCTGCAGGTACAGAGGTTTCCCCCTGCAATAGGCCAGTGGTGTACCACCACAGCTGGAGAAACTCAGCCGGTCAAGCAGTGTCCTTTATATACCAAAGGTAAAAATACAGAACCGATGTTTTGGGCTTGTGCCCTTCAACAAGGTGTAGGAAAATGTTGGCATCTGAACAAAAGAGTGGAGGGAGGCGTGATTGCAAGGGCAGGAGGTGATAGGTGGAGAAAAGGTCAGCAGTGATCAAGGGGAGGAGGGGTGGGTAGGTGAATAGAGAGGGTGGGGGAGAGAGATAGAAGGAGGAGAGGAAAGCAGGTTAGCAGAAGCTAGAAAAGTCAATATTAGTGCCATCTGACTGGAGAGTGTCTAGACGGAAAATAAGGTGTTGTTCCTCCAATTTGTTGGTGGAGTTGGTGGGATAGTACATAATACATGGACAGTCATGTGAGTATGAGAGTGTGACACAGAACTGAAATGGTTGGCTACCGGGAGATCTCTGTTATTGGTGCGGAAGGAGCGAAGGTGCTCAGCGAAGCGATCTCCCAGTTTGTGCCCAGTCTCTCCAATGTGGAGAAGGCCACTAAGAGAGCACCTGATGCAGTAAATTAGTCCTGTGGATAGTAAAATGTTGCTTCACTTGAAAGGCCAGAGGGGGCAGCTGGTCAGGGTGAGGTGTCCAGGAGGAGGAAGAAGGCTTAAAGCAAGAGAAGGTGTCTTGAGTGGGAGGTGGAGACAAAGGCAATAGGCCTGGAGACAAAGGCAATGGAAGAAGAGTTCGGCATCAGGGTGTGAATGGAACTCATTAAGGTTTGGGCAAAGATCAGGCTTCTGCTGAGGACCAAGCACTCCAGCTCAGAGAGGGAAGGTCAGAGGGGATAGTAAAGACCAAGCAGAGGTCAGAGTGGGAATCGGTGTTGTGGGGAATTACATAAATATCTCCTGGACTTTCGTGTAAATTAATTTGAATTTTACATTAAATCTATTTTTAATTAATTTTTTAAAAGTATATGGACTGAACTGAAAAATAAAGGCCATATGTAAAATGTGTTGGAGCAGGATTAATTAGGTAGTTCTTTCATAATAAGCCAAATGACCATTATTTTTGTTACATGATTTTGACACTGCTTCTGAGCTTTTACAGTGAATCTCTGAAAATCCAGCAGGCTTAGGACTTCAGTGATGCCTAGGCTTGAATTTTACTGGGCTATCAGATTTTATTCCTCATAATACTCCAATACATTTAATTATTTTCTTTAGGTATTAAACTTTTACAACAAATCCTCCAGTAAACTCAGTTAAGTTTCAAGGCTGCATGGGAACTGGAGTCCCAGTGAGTTTTGGCAGAGCGCAGAGATCAGGATTCCTATGAGCTTAAGGATATAGGAACCAGTGAGTCTTGGGGGACTAGAGCACCAGATGAATCTCAGATGCAAGCAGGAAACCCTGGTGAGTTCTAAATGCACTTGGGAACCAGGGGTTATATGCACCTTCTGCTGCAGGGCCTCAATGAGTTGCAGGAGTCTGCAGGAACATGGGTCCCAGTGATTTTCATGGCAGTGCAGAAAATGGTATCTGGTGATAATGAATTATCCATCTGATTAGTAATTAGCAGATTATCAAACTTTTACTGTTGATAGCAAAAATATATTTTGAAAATTTGATTCCACGCAAGTCCCAACTAGAACGTAATATAACTGAATATCAGTTACTACATTTGCTAATTTCTCCAGGACTTCACTAGGAATTGTACAATTTGACTGCAATGCCGTTCCACTAAAAATAACTGTTGCAGAAGGATTATATAGCTTGAAGGATTATCTGTTTACCAAAACTAAATAACAAATTTCCAATTTGGATATATTCTATAGCAATATAACAGATAAAGTCAACACTCAAATTTATGTTGCCAGTTTATTGGAGCATTCAGGAAAGCCTTAACAAAGTACAATGTAATAAACTTTTAGTTAAATTATTTCCAGTGTAAAAGAAGAATGTCCAAATAGGCAGGAGCCAGGAAATTTGTGGGAAATTCATTTCTCCACTTTTCTACTGGACTATAAATGACAGAGACAAAAATTAAGACCAGGGATTTAAAAACTTCACCAACACAACAAAAGAATTTTATCTGTCATAATATAAATGTTTGACCCAACACAACCAGGAAACATTGAAATAAGTACTTGTGAACGTACAGACTTTAATAATTTAGTAACTTTTATTCTTAGAGTTTCTCCTGCTATGAGCACATACCAGGTATTCTTGAGATTCTTATATTAATGTGACTGTGGATCTACCGGTTATGTGCTGAGCCCTGATGCTATGCACAGGCCATGGTAAAGTTTAAAATTTACCTAACAGTTTTATCTGAAGTTCTTTGCCATAAACACGATTGCTTTATTATTAATTACAACGCCAACAGTAATAACTTGGCAAGAGAGTGAAATTGGCAAAACCTGGATATTTCCAACCATTTCATAGATCTAGTTGTACCATTTACTGATCTGTTCAGAAATGCCGCTGGAGCCCTTAATGGGGTTAATATACTGCATCATTCTGTTAAGACAGCTGTGTGTATTTTTAAATAGAACATGTTATGTGGTCAGATGAATCATGCTTTAATTAGCTTTAATGAATCCAATTGTTTGCAATAATCTCCTTGTCATGGTAGAATATTGTCATATTTGATATATGGACCTCTTCTTAATTTTTAAATGGAACTTTACTGTAGCCAATAATATGGTACAAAAATTAAACCCTTGTTCAATTTCTGTTTGACCTTTTATTTGCCTTTCACTAGGAAAACAAGGACACTGATGAGTCAGTAAAGCCAGCAAGTGCTGTTCTGAGAATCACTAGCTGTTAATGTAGGCAGTGGTGGTAGACAGTCTGCCTCCAGTTTGTAATTTCAAATCAGTGTGGTGGGCTAATGTGCTAGGATAGTCCGCATTGTGGGGACAGCAAGAGAGGTAAGATGACATGTCAGTCTGTGAGCTAACAATTAAATGTGGCACCTCAAGCAGATCAATTTGAGTTGAGGATTTTCATGTATAACATCATAGAGTGGTGCATTCACCACTAAACAAAACTGGTAGTAAATATTGTAGGGGTCTGTCTGCTTTTTCCCCCATTCCTTTTGCCAAGATACTCAGGAGAAATGAAACACAATAATAAAACAGTACTTCAAATATCAACATTACAGACTAATTAGAGTCAGCCTAATGGTTTATAATTGCATATCTGAAATGCACCAGTTCAGCTCCTTCTTGTGTAACTTGACTACATGTCTCTTTGTGGTAATTAATGGAGGATGGAAACTAAAATTATTATAAGCTCTGGTAACTATATTAAAAGGAGGAACCACAAATTATTGCTCTCTTTTTGTTGCAGATAAATTTTATCTTTGATTTTATACCAGATGCTTCACAGATTAAGCTTGCTAATTTTACTTGTAACAATCTTTTTCATATTGCTAAATCAGAGAACCCTGGTTAAAAAATATCAAATGAAAAGAGGGAGGTCCAGGACAACAGTTGCACTAACCAATTTGTCTTTTTAATTCATCTAATTACTAGAGTAAAAGAAAGAGACCATTATAGACTGCATGTAGCTGCTTGTCAACTGATGATGCAGAACCATGCTTTGAGGGTTTTGTTCCACAATTCAGTGCTTTTGTTAAGAGAAAAGGTTAAAGCCATTTTCAACAGCTAGCAAGATGTAATATTTTCAATAATGTGCTCTTGTTTAGTTTATCTTTTCACAAAGAAGATGGCATTAATGGAAAATAGTAGAGCTTTATTAAAGTTGTTACTTGGAAGATGTTTGCTTTAATAACTGGTTTCCAACATTTTTATTATAAAGCCATTAGCTGGCAATGTTTTGTATTTCTGTTAGAAAGCAATTTTGGTTAAGATTTGATATTTTTGGACTTCCAATGTTGATGCTATGCATTTCTAATTTATTTCTAATCTTTAAAGTATAAAGAAAATATGAATAACGTTAGTATAAAAAATATTTATCTTGTAAATCCCAAAGGCACATGTTTTATGTACCCTTGTGTTATGTTACTACTGTACCAATGTTATGAAAGAAATGTGTTATCATCGAACGTAGCCTGTATATTCCAATTGTAATGGCGACTAGATGGCAAAAAAGCATTAATTTAATAATATTATTTTAGACTCGATAATGAATCGGCAATTGATCATATTTGTTGTATGCGATTACATAATTCACAAATAAATTGTCAGGTTTGGGAGCTAACACGTGTACTTGGCTTCTCAGCTGACATGCAACTCTCAGCCCTTGCCTCTGACACATCCCTTCCATGCCACCACACTTTTTCCTCATTATACCATTTTCCATGGTAATACACGGCTTTTGTTCTGCATTCATTACATCTGAATTTTCCATGTTTCATCTCTTCTGCTCCAGTAATGCAGCACTGAAATAACTTTGATAGTGAGGTTTGTGATACCTATCAAAATATGCACCTAGTACTGTACCAAAATTCTTGCTCACTGCAGCTGAACAGATACTTGTGAGGAAAAAAAGACACGATAATGGTGAACTAATTCAATTAAGTTAGAAGAGACAATAAATACATAAGATAGGTAATAACTATTCACAGTCAGACGTTGGGGGAAAAAAAGTGACACATAGTGCAGACAGTCCTTTTATGTCTTTGGAACAGTCTATGATTAGTGTACCTAGAGTCTGATAGGTTTCAGAAAGAAACTCTTCTTCAACCAAGAGGAGCTGGTTTTCAGGCTTCTGCACCTTCTGCCCAATGGTAGCAGTGAGAAGAGGTTGCGGCTGGGTAATGTTAGTCCTTTAAGATGTTGGCTTCCTTCTTGAGTCTGTGCCTCACATAGATGCCTGCAGAGGATGGAGATCAGAGCTTGTTATGAACCTGACAATGTTCGCTTACCACAGCCAGAAAACCAGAATTGTCAGTGAGGCTGCAATACACTCAGTTAGTTGACTTTCCACAGTGCTCCTACAGAAGTTTGATAGAGTATCTGGCAACGTACCAAATCTCCCCAGTGTGCCTCATTACTATTTTCTTGATGTGGTGGCTCCAGGAAATGTCTTCCAGGATCTTTAAGGTTCTGATTCTTTTTGCCTCCTTCCCATCACTGCAGACAGGTGCATGTTCCTTTGGCCTCTCCTTCCTAAAATCAACAAGTTCCTTGACCTTGGTGACATTGAGAGCAAGATTGTTGTTCTAGGACCATCTAACCAGGTTCTTCATATCCATCATGTATTCTGACTGATTTTCCAGTGATTCAGCCAACAGTGGTGTCATCAGCTGAACTTGGCTAAGCATGCAGCCTTGTAGTGCCGCTGTTTACGGTCAGTGAGGAGCAGGTAATGGTGCTGATCTTCACTGATTGGGGTCTGGTGATGTAGAAGTTGAGGATCTAGTTGCAGAGGGCTGTAGGTTCTTTAACTAGGTCATACGTTTTTCTGGTATGGTTGTGCCCATCTGTTGTCATTGTCAGTGATGTACATTTCTCTGTGTTCTAGGTGATCTGGAGCAGAGTGAAATGGTACCTGCCATTGATACGTTGTGATAAGATTCAAACTGGAAAGTACAGGACTGCCGTGCATGTATTGAATTGTGGTACAGATTCAAAGGACTGAGTAGCCTTCTGCAGCTTTATTCTATGATTCTATCACTTTACAAAAAAAATTCTACATGTCGATCAGTGCCAACACGAGGCTGAATGATCAAAGGGAGTGAAAAAGGAGATGAAGAGAGAAAATGAGATTACACAACTCTCTAACATGATGGGGAACACCTCAGACCTATGACATTTAACTAGTAAATGAGTAATATGAGGAAAGCAGAGACTAATTACAAACTAAACTGCAGTGAGCACTGATACAGTATTTCAAGACCAGGAAAACTGCTGCTTCCTTTGTCATAGCAAAGGTAGTAAACTGCTAAATAAGCAAAAGAATTGATAGAGATTTTTTAAAGTAGAAATGTCAGCAGATCCATCTTTAGAAGCCATGGTGGAAATAATCAAGGTACTGACCATGATCTTTCAATCATCTGTAGAACTGAGAATGATGCCAGAGGACTGGACAACTGCAAATGTTTTAAAGTAATTTATCACTTCTCAGCTCCTTTCTTTTCTACCTTTCCACCTGTATCTACCTATTCTTTGGCTTGGCTTCGCGGACGAAGATTTTACGGAGGGGTAAAGTCCATATCAGCTGCAGGCTCGTTGGTGGCTGACAAGTCCGATGTGGGACAGGCAGACACGGTTGCAAGGGAAAATTGGTGGGTTGGGGTTGGGTGTTGGGTTTTTCCTCCTTTGTCTTTTGTCAGTGAGGTGGGCTCTGCGGTCTTCTTCAAAGGAGGTTGCTGCCCGCCGAACTGTGAGGCGCCAAGATGCACAGTTTGAGGCGATACCAGCCCACTGGCGGTGGTCAATGTGGCAGGCATCAAGAGATTTCTTTAGGCAGTCCTTGTACCTCTTCTTTGGTGCACCTCTGTCACGGTGGCCAGTGGAGAGCTCGCCATATAACACGATCTTGGGAAGGCGATGGTCCTCCATTCTGGAGACGTGACCTACCCAGCGCAGTTGGATCTTCAGCAGCAGGGATTCGATGCTGTCGGCCTCTGCCATCTCGAGTAATTCGATGTTGGAGATTAAGTCACTCCAATGAATGTTGAGGATGGAGTGGAGACAATGCTGGTGGAAGCGTTCTAGGAGCCATAGGTGATGCCGGTAGAGGACCCATGATTCGCAGCCGAACAGGAGTGTGGGTATGACAACGGCTCTGTATACGCTTATCTTTGTGAGGTTTTTCAGTTGGTTGTTTTTCCAGACTCTTTTGTGTAGTCTTCCAAAGGCGCTATTTGCCTTGGCGAGTCTGTTGTCTATCTCATTGTCGATCCTTGCATCCGATGAAATGGTGCAGCCGAGATAGGTAAACTGGTTGACCGTTTTGAGTTTTGTGTGCCCAATGGAGATGTGGGGGGGCTGGTAGTCATGGTGGGGAGCTGGCTGATGGAGGACCTCAGTTTTCTTCAGGCTGACTTCCAGGCCAAACATTTTGGCAGTTTCCGCAAAATAGGACGTCAAGCGCTGAAGAGCTGGCTCTGAATGGGCAACTAAAGCGGCATCGTCTACAAAGAGTAATCGATCTATTACCACTTACCTATTAGTATGTGCTCCTCCCCCTTTGCTGTTCTTGCTCCTCTCCTCACCTTTTTATTCAGGTTGTGGTGAGCTGAGGCAGCAGCAAACAAGCACAAAACTCAAAAGACTGTACAACAGGCTTTTTTTAGGTAAAAGTCTGAACACCAGTTCATGCTTCAGTGGCTCCCTGTGTGACTGGCTCAGGAGAGACCGGCTCAGGTCTATATTCTGGTCGGCTGATTGACAGCCGGCCAGGTGGAGTCAGCCCTTAGGTGGTCTTCCTGCAGGTACAGAGATCACCCCCTGCAGTAGGCTGGTGGTCATAACAGCACACAGGTGTCTACCTGTTTTTTCCACATTCCTGGTAAAGGGCTCAGACCCAAAACATTGGTTATCCTTTACTTCCTATGGATGCAATGTGACATGCTGAGTTTTTCCAGCACTTTTGTGTATTGCACTGGACCCCAGCATCGGCAGATTTTCTTGTTTTGCTGGTGTGATGTTTTTGAATTCCTTTGATAAACCTGCCACCTTGTAGGCTTCTCAACAGAGTTGAAGCCTATGAAATAAAAATTGACTTGTGACATGAATCAGATGAGATTGAAGTTGTCGTAATACCCAGGGTAGGCACTGAGACATTTTGGTTTTTTTTACTGATATTTGACTTTGATCTGCATCTACTAGGAACAAATTTCAAAATGTACATATGAGCAAAAATTTAGAAGGGTAGAAAGCAATGTGGAGGATAGAGATGAGCTTCATAGAACATAGATTAGTGGAAATGAGCAGACAAATATCACAGAATTCAAAGCATAAATCTCTTATATTGCACTTTTTGCTGGGAAGATACAAGAACAGACAAATTAATATAAAGGCTGTACCTAAAGAGGGGTACAATTAAAAAAAATGCTGTAATGGTAGTGCGACCCAGGGGAGCGGAGAGAAGCCGCAGCTCTATTCCACAGGGGTCCTACCTCCTGGTGCTAATGTCGACAGTCTGTTAAAGGATCTGACGGTGTGTTTGTTTAAAAATCCTGCAAACTCGACATCTTTGCCCAAGATGGCAGCACCTGTACTGGGCAGCGAACCTTGAGAGGTTGCAGACTCCAGACTCCAGAAGACACCAAAAATGGGAGAACACCACCACCCCCCCGCCTTGAGAAGGAGAAGCATGGGAAATGATCCTATAGGACGTGACCACTGCAGTGGATCAGCAAAGGGCTCAGCAGCTGAAGGACCCACACTGGCTGCAGGTGGTTGGTGACTTGCAGTCAAAGGAAGGACTCTCACAGGCTACAGGTGACTTGCACAGCAATTGAAAGATCCACACAGACTATCTCATGGGAACCAGGTATTGGAATCGGGATCTGTGGGGGTGCTGAGGATAAGAATGGCTCCTGAAGGGTCTCAGATTCTGAAGGATTTTTCATCATTTAGGAGTTCTTGATCTGGAGCTTGGGTTGCCGCTGGTTCGAACTGAAGTTTGTGAAGCTGCGAGAGCGCTGGTGGTGAATTCTCAGACACTCATTGACTCTGAAGGGTCTCTCTTTTGCTTTGCTTTCTTCAATTGTTAACGTTGCCGGGCAGTGCTCAAGGCAACTCTTTGTTTGCCTTAAGGCAGACAAAAGATGAAGTATATCATGTGTATTACATTTTTAATGTATTATTATGTGACAATATAAGTAACCTATGAACCTTTGAAAAACAAAGAGGCCAAAGTGAATACAACCTTGCATGAAGGTGGCTTGACAGGATATGAAATTAATTAACAAATGGGCATGAGATGCTGAGGTATGGAGGTATTGACTAGAAAAACAATGATGAACCTTTACAAAATAACTGTTTTGTCAAAGCTGGACTATTGTGTTTATTTATGGCCATTGTATGCTGAGAAGAATTTGAAAGCTTGGAGAGTATGAAAAAAGGATTTACTCATAGATCCTAGAATGAGAGAATAATGGTCTGGGAAAGGCTGGAGAAGCTGGGATTGTTCTCCTTTGAGGAGTAAGTTTGAGAAGTGTTTTGACAATGGAGGAATGTAGAACCAGGGAGCATACATCCACAATAAGGATTTGCACATTTAACATTTTAAAACTAGGAGTAAGAGAAGGGCTATTTCACCATTCAAATCTGATCAGTCATGTATCAAGATCAATGCTGATCTTCTACCTCAGTGCCATTTTCATGCACTTTCCCCATATTCTTTGATTCCCTGAATATCCAGAAATCTATCCACGCCTGTTCTGGATTAATGTGAAAATTGAGACTCAACAGCACCTGGAGCAAAAAATTCTGAAGTTTCACCACACTCCATATGAAAAAATGTTTCCTTGCCTCAGTCCAAAATAGCCCACCTCGTACTCTGAGACTGTGACCCTTGGTTGTAAACTTCTTAGTTCAATGAAGCATTCTCCCTACATCCAGCCTGTTAAGTTATGGAAAAATTTTCTGAGGTCACCAATCATTCTTCTGAAAGCTAAAGAATAGTGCAGATAATCACCATTTATGAAACATTTTTATTTCAGATTTCCAAGATTCACTGCTCATTTTGTCTTGTCTTCAATTCCAGATATTTGTTTGTGTTCTGAAATTATTCACATCATCCCTTTCATCAGTTGATCTCTCCTACCTTCCACTGTAAAACAAACCTTCCCTTTAGTTTTTCTCACACCACCAGTGACAAATGAACTTTATTTCTCTTTATGATATAAACAGATTTTAAATTGTTTTTGTTACTGAAGGTCTTATTTCATAAAATTTATATCAAGTTCAATCTTGAAATGTATGCATTAGTTTTTTTTGCAAAAGTAAAGCATATTCATTATAGAAATTGATACAAGTTGCGCCTCCTGTTTGCACAATATTTTGAAAAATTTTTTTTCTCTGAAAATATGAAGTGATATTTTCCATACTTGACCTTTGCATAGTATATCAAGTGCATAATATATTGTAGTAGAAAGCTTTTGATTGTTAAATTCAAATGATTCAATGATCAAATGAATGATATTTGTTTTTATTTTGCTTCACTGAAGACGTTCTAAGTGTATTCACTTTAAATGTGGCAGTTAATATATCTAGTCATTAATTTCAAATGAAAAGAATAGATTTCTGTTGAAAATGCTTTCTCATTTTCATCTACAAAGCTGATGCAATTTAATTTAGAACACGTGTACTATTCTTAATTATACCAGCATTTATTAGCTTTGAGGGGGGGGGGGGGTGAATCTACTGATTTGAGGCAAAGGAATAATATTTGCCCTTCATCTTGTCAACCAACTATACACAGTTTTCAAGCTAAAATTTGCCTTATTATGCAAATGTCCATTTCATCCATGTAGAATGAATGAACTTCAGGCTCCATCCAAATAAAAGTGTGCAAGACTGGAACCAACTCCCACCATGCAGATTACATGCAGACATCCAGGCAGGCTGGTCACTGCCTTTCCATGTCTTTACTCATTATGCTCCATTGTGGTCTCCAGGGTTGAAAGTGGTCTTCACATAGTTGGCCAATGAACTGCTCTATGCTCTTGTCTGCATGTGAATAGTTTGTATTTTCATATTCATTATGATGTAGTTGTAAGCTGTTTATCCCTACCGAGCCTGTGCTGATTCACTGAATAATCACATTGCTTCACTAACTTTATTTTGCCTGCAACTTATCTTCCCTACTCATTTTCCTCTCAATGTACTCCCACCCCCTTCCCGGGTTCTACCATTCACCTACATGTTAATGGATATTTATAGTGTCCAATTAACCAATCAACTCGAAAGTTTTTGGGATGTGGGAGCAAACCAGAGCCACTGGGAGAAAGCCACACAGTTTTTGGAAGAACGTGTAACTCCACATAGACAACATTGGAAGTCAGCATTGAACTCAGGAATGTTGACAGCTCTTATGACCTGGGTTCAAATTTTGTCTGTGACTTATTATTCATTTTTTTAATCCTTCATTCTTTATCCTCATAATTTGCTGAATCCAGACTTATTTCTTTTCAGTGCTTCCCAGGTTGCAATATGACTTCCTATGATTCTAGGATTCAGTGCTCACTTGCTCTATGAAAGTTACAGATGTGCTTCAATGAGCACCAATTAGCCGGGTGCCCTGAAATTGCTCAGAACATTCTTCTCCACAGCTAGTGCTTCTAGTGAGAATTAATGGGTAAGAGCAAAGCGCAGATCAGTATGTTCCTGACTCCTCCACCTGGACATTGCAGAAGTATGGGACCACTGGAGGTCAAACATTAGTGTTTCTGATCTCAGTGTCTGCCACTGGCTCAGCTCAGTGCTAAATGGAGTCACTGAACTAGATGAAAAATGTGAGTGAATGTTGTTTAGCTATTGTTTTTATTTTGTATTGATATTTTACTGATTTTTATCTTAGTTCAATGTACCAAAAAGTTAATAGTTGGAATTGAGTAATTGTTTTACATACATCTCGTTCTTTAAAGTCCCTACTTGTCAGCCTTCAACAACACAAGTCATCATGTGGACTTTTGACAGGATTTGCCACCCGAATTCTATAGACCACTCGTATAACGTTCCACTTCGCTATCGCTCAGAAACCATCATCTCATTTGTACCCTCAAGACTGAAAAATTAGTGGATTGAAGGAAGTGAGTGTATGGACACTGAGACAAAAGTGAGATTGAGGATAATGCAACCCACTGCATTTAAATGGTCAGGTTCTTTTTGTATGAGAGAGTTGCCTGAAAGCCATGCATCAGAGACAAACTGGCAACTACATTTTCGTGCCTGAATATAATTTGTAGCCCTATGGTTCTTTGGCATTTTAATGAAAATACATCGATCAATGCACATCTTTATAAGCAATAAACTGAGTTGTATAATGACTGAAATATTATGTACAGTATTTCAGTTATTATTTTCTTTATTTTCGTTGTTTTCTGTTGTTTGTTCAAGTTGTATTTGACCATATTCATTGGATGATCTGAAACGGGCAGAACTGCGGTGGAGCTGGGAGAGCAAACATAAAAATTGCAAAAACAAGTATAACATAAAAAATCTCTCACGCTGCAGTCAGGAGATTGATTCCATTTGCTTGTTAAATGAGAATGAATCATAAAATGTCATCATACAGATTTTGGTATAATAAATGATCCATATCAGTCACTCTTCCAGTTTCAGAGTGGAGCCATTGAAATATCCAGTGGATCAGTTAATTATATTAACCTTTATCATAATGTGGTTGATCTGACAATGTTGTCTATCTAAAATATTGCCATATGACAGATTTATATTTTAACATAAATGTAATTAATGTTTTTAGCAGTAGGTTAATACTTTGATGGAAAATTGGTGCAGCTTGTGGAGAATTCAGAGAATATTACTTAGGTGAGGTTGAATTTTGTTTTATTTTTGTCATTATTGATGAACTAGAGGTTTGTGCTCTAAATGTTGGGAGAATTGGTCATATTAGCTTTATTATTTCAGTTTCTAAAAGCGATTCAGTTTAGCAATGTACCATCAATTTGTTTTGTCCACAGAATATTGTGCACAGCAGATAGAAATGAAAGAAAAATCAATGAGGCTTCATTAGGGCAGCAGGAAGTCAGCACCGGAGGACTTGCTTAATTACAGTTTCAGTAGCATTTGCTTTAATTGGAAAGAATAAAGTGACTGAAGTGGAGTGAATGAAGAAATTAGCATATCCATCACTGTTGCCATTTCCTATCCAGGCTTTAGGCACTGTTTGCACTCAGAAACCAAAATTGAGTTTTGGAGCCTTAAAAAAACTAAAATATCTGAAAAAATTTGCAATAATCAAATTATTGCCACTTTAACACAGATGAAAAAAGATCTGTCATTTTCCAAGGACAGCATTTGATTAATGATGGTATAATGTTACAGAAAAATAATTGAAAGTATACTTTTGGTGTCATGTTATTTGCTACATTATTCCTTTTAGATTATGTTAATTACTGTTTAAACTTTAATTTGTCTTTCTTCTGCATCCATATAAGAAAATATATGATAATATGGAACAGCCATTTGTTATTTATTTTCATGACACCCCTTTCCACACCTGGTCAGGGGTAAATCATTCAGGTGCCTTGTTGTTCGGCATGAGAAATCCTGTCTCTCCATCCGTCACGATCTCTGACCCTCCGAATTGTAGTTGTTGCCTTCCCATTTTCCTTTGGTGAAGGCCCCATATTTGAGCTGAGGCTATAGTCAATGTTAAGTTCATGATTATACAAGGGGAAAGTACTGAAGTGGTTTCCCGTTGCCTTCTTCAGTTGCAATGTCCATACTGGGTGGGTAACCCTGGCCATTAATCAGCAAATTCATCTGCCCAGTATTTTTAGTTTAAAAACCATAAATTCCAATTTGTAGAATCTGCTTGTAAAAACCATCCACCATCTGCAATCCATGGCTTCACAAAACCCTGATTGGGAGGCTAAACAGGTACTCAAAGGCGACCTGTAATCTATCAGATGGAAGGAGTGCCTTACACCTCCTTTTGTTGAGCATTTGCGCAGCACTGACACCATATAGGGCGAATATCTAAAAGAAATGTCTAAAATATTTTCTAATTCTGTTGGTTTTTATATATACACCAACTAAGCAGTACTACTTCGATCTCTCAAAAACAGTGATATGATTGTGCATGTCCTTCATTTAGTTTCACATTGAAGATAGGACCCAAAATTTTTTTCCTCTTCGTTTATCAGCTTCAACAGTACTTGGGTGGAAGGTCATTCAAGATTCTATAGTTTTGCTCCTGGAAGAAACAAATGAACAAAAGGTGGATTGTCCATCATATTGTCTTGCATGGACTATGCACATGCTTCCTTTGGTTTAAAATTTATGTTTACCCATTAGGATCTTCTGCCCACTCTTGCATCTTCTAATCCTTCTCAGATTTTCCTAGATCTCTAATCCCACAATATTATTTTGTTGCTTCCAATGTTCGTTTTTTTAATTTGCTGGAGTTCACAATTTCCAGTACTGCCTTCTTGATTGCATTTTCAATCATTATCATAATGATCTTTCCCAGAAACCATGGTATTTTTTCTTCACTGTAGATTTTCATTTGCAACTCTTCCAAACTGTTACACTTGCCTAATTTTAAGTTAATAATATCAATTCTGTTCTCCATTCAGCTTTCAAAACATTTCCACCATTCTTTTGTTTTAATTCTTGATCACATTGCAGGATGTTTCTTTAGATTATTTGTATTAACCTCGACATAGGATCAAGAGAGTCTATGCTTTCCCAATATTCTCTTTCTGCAGGATCCATACCAGTTCTCCCATGCTCATGCTTCCACCATACCAGTTCTCCCATGCTCATGCTTCCACCATACCAGTTCTCCCATACTCATGCTTCCACCATACCAGTTCTCCCATGCTCATGCTTCCATCATACCAGTTCTCCCATACTCATGCTTCCACCATACCAGTTCTCCCATGCTCATGCTTCCACCATACCAGTTCTCCCATACTCATGCTTCCACCATACCAGTATTCCCATGCTCATGCTTCCACCATACCAGTTCTCCCATGCTCATGCTTCCACCATACCAGTTCTCCCATACTCATGCTTCCACCATACCAGTTCTCCCATGCTCATGCTTCCATCATACCAGTTCTCCCATACTCATGCTTCCACCATACCAGTTCTCCCATGCTCATGCTTCCACCATACCAGTATTCCCATGCTCATGCTTCTACCATACCAGTTCTCCCATGCTCATGCTTCCACTGTACCAGTTCTCCCATGCTCATGCTTCCACTGTACCAGTTCTCCCATGCTCATGCTTCCACTGTACCAGTTCTCCCATGCTCATGCTTCCACTGTACCAGTTCTCCCATGCTCATGCTTCCACCCTACCAGTTCTCCCATACCATAAACTTCAGAATTTAGAGCTTGTGATGCACTTCCAATTACGTTTATGATTTAGAGAGGAAACAAGTTTTTTTAAAATTTGATCTTGCTACCCTTATCCTTGTAGATTTTTATTTCACCAAAATGTAATTAAAGCAAATACATATTAACAAGTGGAAAGGGAATGTCAGTAGTATTTTCTGGTGTCTCCAGCTCTAATAACTGAACAAGAGACTTCTGATGCTGGAACCATGAAACTCCGGAGGAGCTTAGTGAGAAAATGTTGTCTTGATGCTTGGTCTCGATGATGAGATGTGGAATCAGAAGTAGGCCATTCAGCCCTTTGAGTGTGCTCTGCCGTTCCATCAGCGGCTGATCCATTCTCCCACTCCGCCCCACTCCCCTGCCTTCTTCCCATAACCTTTAATCCCAACTATTCAGATACAATCTCTGCTTTGAATACACCCATCTGCCCATTCCAGAGGATCATCACTGTCTGGCTAAAGAAATTCCTCTCCATCTCTCTTTTAAATGAGCACCCTACAATCCTGAGGTTGCGCCTCTTATCCTTCACGCAAAACATCAACTATTCCTTTGCATCCGCAGGTTCTGCCACATTCATTGACTGCCTCCGGCAGTTTTTGGTGCTTCGGACTTGAGTTTGTGAGTTTGGAAGTTGCTGTATCAGCAGAGCCTGTATTATTACTACATTGCATTTGGACATAGTTTACACTGCAACCATACTACACTGGTGATGGAGGGAATGAGTGATTAGGTAATGAATGTGGTGTCAGTCAAAATAACTTCCTGAGTTTTATTGCAGTGGCACACATCATACAAGTGGAGAATACCATTTCTGACTCCAACTGAGTCCGTCAGAGAGCCACACCAACTGTGCTGTGGGGGAAACTGTAGAGAGTGAGAGGAGCAGCTTTGGCAGTGGAGGCTAGTTCCAACAGGGATTTCCTGATGACAGGGAAAGAGGGGACCAGACAAGAGTCAGGACAGTTACGGAGCATAGCAAAATAACTGGAGCATAGCAATTTACCCTTTGTGTTAAAGTTAAATGCTACCATTGTCATTGCTTGGGATAACTGTTGCATGCTGCTTAGCAGCCTGTATTTCAATGTCACCCATACATTACTGCATGCAGGCACGGAATCTTTATTTTTCCTACAAGTTGTAAATGGAATTGAACATGTGTAACCATTAGCAAAATTCTCCACTTCTGGCTTAATAATAGTTGTTGATGATGTAGCTGAAGATGGTTGGTGCCCAATGCTTGGATAAGTGCTTCCTTGTTGTCATAGTCACTCTCCTCTCACCTCTCTTGTTCAGATCCTTGACTCTTGATTGGTCCAAAGCTCTGCTCAATTCTTGAGCACAGATGGCATTGAATGTACTGTTGATGCCACCTTTTGCCATTCTTTTGATGTTTGGCAGTACATTAATTGGGTTGTTGAAACTGTTGAAAGGGTACTATGCCTTTAAGACTGCTTCCTCATTCAGTACAGATTCAAATCATTTTATTTTCTATAGTCTGGAAAGGTTTACCACGTCAATTTGAAAAGCCTCTCAGAATAAAATGATAAATTGTGCTGAGCTGGGTTGCGTGATTATTCAGATTCACAAGATTACACAGAGAATCCAGATGTAATACTGGTTAATTCAAGCATATAGCAAATAAGTGTGGCAAGCGCAGAAAGATTTAGAGAGTATGTGAAGTTATGAGAAGTGTTATATGAAGGTGAATAAGTCACTTGGACTGGACTAACCACACCCTAGAGTTCTGAAGAAGGTATCTGAAGGGATTGCAGACACATTAGTAGAGATTTTTCAGTATTAATTTGTCTGAAATGGTTACAGAGGATTGGAAAATTGCAAAGGTCACTCCACTCTTTGAGAAGGAAGAGAGACAAAATATAGGAAATTATAGGCTGGTTAGCCCAACTTCAGTGATTGGCAAGATTCCAGAGTTCATTAATCCTTTGGACTACAGCTACTTTTAACCTTTCAAAATGTATACTCTGGTCTGGGGTCATGGGTAAACTACAGTACGAACACCAGTTCCAACCAGCTGGTATAAACCAGTCCCGGAAAATGGGGACACAGATTATATGTACTTGTTGTTAGTCCCTGAAAACAGGGACATGGTGTTCAAAGGGTTAAGGATGAATTTTGGAGAACTTAAAACCAGCATGGTTTCCTTCAGGGAAGATCTTGCCTGTCAAATCTGTGGGAGTTCTTTGAGGAAATAATAAGCACGACAGACAAAGAAGAGTTGGTGGATGTTGTTTACTTGAATTTTCAAAAGATTCTTGACAATATTGCCAGTCATGAGGCTGTTGAACAAGGTAGGAGACAATAGTGTTATGGAAAAGGGACTACAATGAATGGAAGATTGGCTTACTGGTAGAAGGAAAGGAGTGACAATAAAGGGGGTCTTTTTTGGCTGGCTGCTGGTGACTAGTGTTCTGCAGGGGTCAGTGTTGGGTTCACTACATTTTATGCTGTATGTAAATGATTTAGATTATAGAATTGATGGCTTTGTGGCCATTTACAGATGATACAAAGATAAGTGGATGGGCGGATAGTGTTGAGGAAGCACAAAGTCTTCAGAGGGACTTTGATAGGTTGTAACCGGAAATTCCACTCCAATTTGAAAAATCTCCTTAAAGACATCCGTCTGATTTTATCTTGGATTCTTTGACGAAAATATTTGCAGTACATAGTGCCAGTCCAGCCTAATGAATATGCTTTATTCTCCACCCAAATCTCATTGCATTCTGTTTAGTGAGGTGTAACTACAAATCTTTCTAAAGCAAAAAAAAACTGCTGAAAGAACTCAAAGGTCAAGCAGCATCTGTAGAGACAAAGGAGGCTTGACCTGAAATATCAACCATCTTGACCTGATGAGTTCTTTCAGCTATTTGTTTTTATTATGCTCCAGACCTCAATATCTACAGTCTTATTTGTCAGCCTTGTGCTCATCTAGTTTTCCACAAGACACACTATCCTTTAAACAAGTCCTACCTTTTAACAGCTCTAAAATTAGTTTTACAATCTACCCACACACCATTGAATCTTGATTAGCATAATTTCATCAAACATCTGTTTTAAAAACTAATTGATTGGAACGTTTGCACAATTCAAACATGCATTGCCCCAAAAAGGTTGTGGTTTAAAAATTGATCCTGAGTTACGTGTGCTAAAGACATGATGCTCTGCCCATTGTCTACAGCTTCAAATCTGAATCTCATTTCCAAAGAGTGCAATAGGGGTATGCGACTGTATTGGTAAATAATATATACTAAATTGCACATAATATTTCTATTCTTTTCATTCCTGTATTGATCAGTTCGACTAGGCAAAGAAAGATAAAAAATCAATTGTCACTTTGCTATTTTGTAAGCATTCTGTTGCATTTGTGAAGCTGGATTTTGCTACTATTCTTCAGAATCAGGATTTGTGTGTTTTTTAAATTAGGGCCAAAGAAGACAAAGTGAGGTAGTGGTTCATTGTCCATTCAGAAATCTGATGGCAGAGGGGAAGAACTGTTTTTATACTATTGGGAGTTCGTGTTCAGTCTCCTCTACCTTATTTCTGATAGAACCAGTGATTAGGGACCGAGAGGAAAGAGGCTGCTTTCTTAAGACACTGCCTCTTGTGGATGTCCTTGATGGAGTGAAGATTGATGACCATGATGGCGCCGCCCAAGTTCACAACTCTCTGTGGTTCTTTTCTGTTCTGTTCATTGGCACCTTCGTACCAAACAGTGATGCAACCAGTCCGAATGCTCTCCACTGTGCACCTATAGAAATTTGTGGTCATACCAAATCTCCTCAAATTCTTCACTAAGTATAGCCACGGGTGAGTCTTCTTCATTATTGCATCGACATGGAGGCCACAGCACAAATCTTCAGAGATATTGACACCCAAGAATTTGAAGTTTTCAACTCTTTCCACTGCTGACCCCCCCCCCCCCCCCGAGAGGACTGGTTCATATTCTCCTGATTTCCCCCTCCTGAATTGCACATTCAGTTCTTTAGTTTTGCTAATGTTGAGTGTAAAGTTGTTATGACATCACTCAATTAGTTATTCTATCTCTCTTCTGTATGTTTCTTCATTACCACCTGTGATTCTGCTGTTAATTGTGTAAATTTGTAGAAGGCATTTGAATTGCACCAAGCCACACAGTCGTGGGAGTGGAGCAATGAGCTAAGCACATATCCTCAAGTGCACCTGTGTTGGGTGAGGAGATGTTGTTTCTGATTCATACTGACTGTGGTCTTTTGATAAGGAAGTCAAGGATCCATTTGAAGAGGTGGGTGCAGAGGCCTAGGCATTGGAGCTTGTTGACCAACATTGAGAGTATGATGGTGTTGAAAGCTGACCCATTTGTTGATGAAGAGTAGTCTAATGTGGTCCTGGTTAAATCAAACTGCAATGGTTGAAATAGATATGGTGCAAATATTATTTACATTATAAATATAATTCATCCTGCTAAAGTATATCATCAGAATGTTTTGATGACTAGGTATTGAGCAGGCATTGAAAAAGATGACAAAAATAGGTCAACATACAGTATATAGATTTTGCATAGTTTCACATGTGAACCAATAAATGAAAGTACATAAATCTGTTGAAAGATACAGTAGCTTCAGGTGTATGTTGAAAGCTACAGAGGCAATGTAAATGCTACTGACAAAGTTGGTTTATATTTAGTACCATTACCATCCGTTGTAGTTATACTAAATTACAGTTAAACCAGTTAGTCAACGCTTTGCTCTGTTGTCTGTGGTTTTGATAATCACTGATAATAACTTCTAGCATCAATAAAGTCCTTAAATCTGATTTTGGGAGTTAATGGAATAAGAGAAGGTTGTCAGTAGATTCCACTGGGATAATGTCATTGGGAATCTTTGTTAGGAATAAATTAAATCGATCATAAATTGTGCTCTCAAGTCAAGGCAAAAAAAAAAACAGCCTCATTTAGAAGAGTTTAATATTTTCAACCTCTTGCAGAAAATGCACTTAAACAGATTAAAATAAAATAGGAAGCATGTCCATGGATACAAATAGTAATTACTGGAGCCCTGGCTATTTCCTGTTCATGTCACGCAGTGACTTCACTCCCACCTGTGATCAAGGTCTGTACACTGTCAAATTGCTCTTTACTGGGGGAATTAAATTGAATATTTTATCAAAAACAGTCAAACGGTATTATTCAGGAACATCTTCCTTCGTAGTTGCCGAGTGGAATAGCATAATGCATGTCATACTACTTACAGTCTTAGAGGCCTATTTAATTGGATGCTGAGCTTCAATGAAGGAATGCTTGCCATCAAAATATCAGTCACCTTCATAATATCGTCTTCATTCCTACCTCAATTAATCTGCTGCTAAAATCATCATCATTCATTGTTTTTAACCATACCATAAAGTTTTCCTGTTGCACTTCAAAAGCAATCAATGATAATGTGATCATCATCTGATCATATAGCTTGCAAAGTTTGAACTTTAGCCCAGGCAGAAGTCGAAGTGTCCAATTTTCTTTTATCAACCCCTTAATTCCATCTCTCAGTCAACATTTTCCAAATTATTCCCCTGAGATGACAGCCTGCCATCAGTTACAAACATTACCTGCAGCTCAAAGTAGCCAATCTAAAATGTATAATTCATTTATTAAATACAGACAGTACAAAGGTAATATTATCCGTGTTTTGAAGCGTTTTATTGATGACATTTCTGAGGAGGAAGTCATAATTCCACCCACACTAATGTAGAATGTTCACTTCCATCATACCTTTCTAACATTTGTACTCCTTTGTTGGCTGAACATTCAAGTTCTCTTTTCAATATTTTTATTGGTTTCATCAAGTAAAATGTTACACAGCTTCATAATAATAAAGTATTAACAAATCATATATAATAATAAAAATGGTGTTGAGACCTATGTGCATTGAGAAGTTTTTAAAAAAAAAAACATGTCTTTTGCATCTTTTCTAAACTCTTTAATATCTTTTCTTGAGTCCTTAATATATCCCATCATGAAGGCAAAATCTTCCGAGGTAGAAACTGCTTCTTTCTTTCTCCCAGTTTTAGCACCACGAAGAGCCATGGTACATAAATGTAAAACAAGTTGGGAAAGAAGAAAGAAACTAAAAGAAAACCCCAAATTTAGGAAAAAGTAGTTTTTTTTTTAAAAAAAGTAAGGCGTGAGAGCCAAAATGGTCCAGAGCAGCCAAAAAAGCATGTCAACCCATGTACCACCAGCAGGGAACCAACCATTCATCAATTGGGTTCAAACTAATTTGTAATTTTCCAGAAGATCTGATAAACTAAACGTCTAGATATTCTGCAGCTAGTCCTCATTGGTAAAACTACAGCAATTACAAAGAATATTTTATTATCTCTCTCAATCCTTGTTATTACTTTAACTCTTACCTTTTGAAAACATTAATGTCAAATAATTGAGAAATTGCATCACAGAGGTGTTGCATTCTTCGCAAACTGCCTTTTGCACTTTTCTACAACACAAGCCTGCTTTTCACATCGAATCTCATGTTGTAAGTGGATCTGCATCAGTGCGGGGTGTTTTCTCTCATCAAGACACTTTACTAGAGATAACAAAGTGACCTATCACCATTATTTGACAGCTGAGGCTAACGTTAGAGTTGGGGTACACATAGCTTCTGTGAATGAAACAGTATTTGGCAATTTTTACTTTTAGTCACTCAGATCTGTGGGGCTAGAAGATTTGGATATGACAGCTGGGAGTGCAGCTCTCCTGTACTCTTCAGTGGGAAGCATTTGCTTTGATATACCAAGCTCGTGGATTTGGAAAGGGTTTAAGAAGTGGCAATACCCCTTTGTTGGCTGAACATTCAAGTTCTCTTTTCAATATTTTTATTGGTTTCATCAAGTAAATTGTTACACAGCTTCATAATAATAAAGTATTAACAAATCATATATAATAATAAAAGGGATTCGAGGACCAGAGTCCACGGGGAAAAAGGTGGTGCAGAAGGAATTCAGTGGGGTAATGGGTTAGTGTAGTGATTTTCTGGAAACAGAAAAGGTTGATGGATTAATTTAAGCAGCCAACCATGGCTACTGTGGCTCCCCACAATTCAGCGTGTAAGAGAAAATGCCTTCCAGATGAAGAGCACGACATGTTTCAGATGTCCTCTGATTTAAATCGGTAGGGAAAAGGAGAGACCCAGTTGTGACTGCCAACCCAATCAATAAGGCTATTGTTTCACAGTAGATCGACTAAAAATAAAAATTGGTTTAAACAATTGTTGTTTCACATTTTACATTTATTTCTTTTACCCACATAAATCCTGTAAGGGACAATCTAATTCCATAATTGAAATTAAAAATGTTTGTCAGAGTGGCAAAAAAGGAGCAATTATGGTTGAGGACCTATTTTTGTGTTCAAACATAGTATGTATGAATACTTGCAATGCATGTCTTTAATGCTAATCTCCCAAGTCCCCTCAGGAAATTAGTGGTGAGCTCCCTTCTTAAACTACTGGAGTCCACTGGTGCAGGTGCTCTTACCAGGAAGAAAGAATTATAAAGATGCAAAATTTTAGAGTGTGAATTTCATACCAAAGTGCTCATTATTGGCAATATTCAAGAGGGCATAAATTGAGGAGTAATGAGCATAGACCGAACTAGACTTAGGAGTGTCTTGGATTTCAAACAACATTTAATTTAAAGAACGTAAATCAACAGAAGCCAGCCCCAATGCATCAGAAAAATTAATTATTGAGTTAACAGGAGCAAACCAAGTCGACAGCGTATTAATGAAAGTATTGGCACAGTGTCTTCATTGTTCATGTCACTAAGTCCAGGACCAGGGAAAACTGTAAAAGATGTTGGTGACACCACATCTAGAGTATTATGCATCGTTTTGGTCACCTAGCTATAAGAAAGGTATTGATTGTTCAGATGGAAAGGGTGTAGAAAAGAGTCACCAGAATGTAGCTGGCACTTGTTCCGTGTACGGTGGAGAGCATTCTGATTGGTTGCCTCACTGTCTGGTATGGAGGTGCCAGTGCACAGGACAAGAAAAGAACTAGAGTTGTGAACTCAGCCAGTGCCATCGTATACATCAGTTTCCACTCCATCGAGGTCATCGATAAAAGGCAGTGGCTTAAGAAAGCAGCTTCTATCCGCGAGGACCTTCACCACCCAGGCCATGCCCTCTTCACACTGCTTCCACAGGATCCCAAGGACATACACTCAGCAGTACAAGATCAGTTTCTTCCCCTCTGCCATCAGAATGGGCAATGAACCACAGACATTATCTTGCGTTCTCTTATTTTTGCATTGATTTTGTTATTTATTTTTTAAACGTGATTTTAGAGCAATATTTGCTGTGTAATATTCCCACAAAGAACAAATTTTGTGACGTGTTTGATTGTGATCGATGAATTATCAGGATAGGTCTACGACTTTTGTTGCTGCAGTACTGGAAGCAAAAGAGGAGACTTTATGTAGGTTTGTAAAATCTTGAGGAGTTTCAACAGTGAGCAATCAAACCTGAAAGTGGATTTCCCTCAATGCTGTAGGCGAGGGAGAGATAAATCATCCAGATTTCCCACTCCTTGTCAATGCACCTGCAGTAGTGTGCATGCATGTGAATATAACTATCCAACGCCTTTGTCTTTGTCCTGATGTGAAGATAACAACTTGGGTTATATTCTAGTAAGTTAAGAGCATCTTTATAATTCTATCTTGACATGAGTTGCTGCCTTGAGGAAAAATGACCAAAGAGTATGATGGGGTTAGAAACAACAAAATGAATCATACTTGAGAGAGCAAAAATATGGAGCATATCACAAACTCTGATATGTGAGAGCTCTGGCCAAGTCATAGTTCTATGAAAATTTCAGAGTTATTCAGTAGTCTCAGTTAATGGATACTAAACTATAATTTTATTTTATAAACTTACAACATTGAAAAAAAGCCCTTCTCGTCTGTGCCAAACTATTGTTCTGCCTAGTTCCCCTGCCCTGCACCCAGTCCATAGTCTTCCATACACCTCCCATCCATGTACCTGTCCAAATTTGTCTTAAATGTTAAAATTGAGCCTGCATTCACCATTTCAACCGGAAGCTCATTCCACAATCCCACCTCTCTGTGTGAAGTTCCCCTTAAACTTTTCCCCTTAACCCACATCCTCTAGTTTGTATCTCACATACCCTCTTTTTAAAAGCCTATCTACATTAACTCTGTCAATACCGTTCATAATTTTAAATACCTCTATTAAATCTCCCGTCATTCTTCGACACTCCAGGGGAAAAAGCCCTAAACTGTTTAACCTTTCCATGTAATGCAGTCCAATATTTGGCAATTTGATTTGTGAGTTGGACAGATTTCAATTAGACTTTTTTCATCTTTTAAACATTTGTATGATCAACTAAAAGAACCTGGAGATCCAGACTGCTTGCAATTAAGCTTTTGAGACATTTTGAAGCAATGGAAACACTTGGCAGTTATGAAGACAGGGAAAGCATCTAAAATAGACATCCTACTTCTTTTTGTTTGGATGTGACTATTATGCAAAATGGAACAAGATTTTTAAAAATGGGTAAATTAATTTTGACCAGATTGCAGAAAAATGTGCTTGCTTTCTCTTCAATCAGTCCATTCCAAAACATAAAGTCAGGCCAGAGCCTGGGATTATCAAGTGCACCAAGTGGTGTTGGGTGGAGCAATCATCAGCTGACACCTGTGGTCACAGGAGCCAGAAAAACTTTGACATTCTGGGCTCAAGGCTATTTATTGTAGTATAGTCTTCACAATGTGGCTTTTGTTAATATAGCAATTATTGGTAATTATAGAACAGGAGTGTGTAATTGAGAGGGGATTTCTACTGAGCCAAAGTTGGACTCTTTTCAAAATGGTAAAGCTACTTTTTTTTTAAAAAGTCATGTGTTTGCACCAGTTTCATGTCATAAATTTGTCAGTTGCTGGCACCTTTGTTACATTGCTACTTCATCGTTGGTGCTGACTGACAACCTGTCGCACCGAAAAACCATTAGGCTGCTCTTGGATGTTATACTGACAGGCCCTTTTGTTGTTGAAGTCTCTTCGTAGGGAGGCAGTCTAGAAAGAAGAAAAGGTTTCCTCTGAGGCTGATCGAATGCCTGTTGTCAAAGCAAATGTAGTGAAGTTTTTGACCCAATTTTAATCAGTATATCTAGAAAATGAAAGGAACTTCCTATTACATTGGCAAGCCTATTATTTTATGGACTGAGGTGTAAGATCGGAATACCGCATTCAGCGACAGTAGGAAATGTGTTTGATATCAGAAGTTACAGCTATTCTATTGAACTCTGAGAGGTTTTTTTCCTTAAATGCTATTTCACTACCACGTGTCAAGTCCATAGAACCATAGACTACAGCGCAGCAATTGGTCTTTTGGCCCATCTCGTCCATGCTGAATTATTATTCCGCCTATCTTCTCATTGAATTGCAGCCAGATCATATCCCTCCATATCTTTCCCATCTATTGTACCAGGCCAAATGTTTCCTAATTGTTGAAATAAGCCCACATTCACCACTTCAGCTGGCAGTTCATTTCTCATCACTGTCTGCATGAAGAGGTTTCCTGTGATGTTCCCTTTAAACATTTCACTTTTCGCCCTTAACCCATGTCCTCCAATTGTTGTCTCATCTAACCTCATTGGAAAAAGCTTGCTTGCATTTACTCCATCTCTGCTCATAATTTTGTATACTTCATTCTTCTACACTCCAGGGAATAAAGTCCTAACCTATTGAGCCCTTCCTTGCAACTCAGCTACTCAAGTCCCAGCAACAACCTTGTAAATCTTTGAATTTTTTCCATCTCCTCGTCTTTGTTATATTTTATACACAGAGGGCCAATCAGTTTACAATGTATCTGTGCTAACTAATTTGTTCATTTTGTTAAAATGATTCTTCCCTTAATAAAGTACAATTTGTATAAAAAATCTTTAACTTAGGTATGACATTGCTCAAATCAGTAATTGTCATTTGTTTCGATTAATAAGATTTCATTTTCTCAAATTGGCCAGAACTTGCTTCAAGTGTCATTATTTGAACATCTTCAGTAATCCGGAAAAAAATAGATTTTACAGGCATCATGAGGAACAGATTCATGAAGGGAATGGCCACCCTTTAAAATCTGCCGCTGTGAATTGATGGTTCTTTAAAAAAAAAACAATGGAATATGCTGATTGTAGTTTTACATAAAGCTTTCCAAGTCAAAATGTATGTGTGAAAAGTTTTTTTTCAATACCTGATCTTCCATCAGGACATGGCTGTTAAATAGTAAGTTGGTACCTAATGTTTCAGGAAGTTGTTTGTGAAGCAGGGGTGCATATTTGGAGTGATGTTTCACCATTTAAAACAAAATACTATTGCCTGTACAAAAACTCAGAAAAGTCCACAGTGCAGAGACTTAGCAACAATGTGTAACACAGAGGTTCTCATCGTTTTTTTTCGCAGATCACCCTAAATATTCTTGATGAAGGCCTCAGGCCTGAAGTGTTGGTTTGGTATCTTTATCTTTGCTATATAAAGTACACTGTATGACCTGCTGAGTTTCTCCAGGGTTGTGTTTTTACCTTAAGTATTCTTTTACTTACCACAGACCACCAATAATAAACCTAGAGACCATCAGTGGGGAGGGGGAGACTGCAAGCTCAAGCCCCATTCCAGACCACTGACAGGGTTATTTTTAGTTTTGCTGGGAAATCTTTAAAAGAATTTTCATTTTTTTCCCCATCAAATTTACAATCTTATTTTACTTACTTATTCTATCAGTAATATTTCTCATTAGCACAGATCATCTATATAACATAGACCATATGTTGAGAACTACTGACATAAAGTATGAGGTGGTTTTTTTTGCATCACTCAAAAATATCAGCCATTCAGCACCAGATTAAGACTCAAATTTGCAATTGTATAATTAGCTCTTTACTAATTACAATTTATTCAGAGTAACAAATTATTGCTTTTCAGAAGGCATTTGGAACATTTTGCATATGTCCTTAAATTTATTTCCAAGAGCACCTTTTAATGCATGTTACCATACTAGAGTTAGCTTTAATGCTTTTATTATTTGTTAATCGATCATTATGTAGCAATGAACATGAAATGTGCAGATTTCCTCAGGATTTATTTAAACACACATTGCATAAATTCCTTCCATTTAAAGCAAACTGATACAGCAAAGTCTTTCAGTGAATTCTTTACAATGTATGATGTCTCAAATCAAAAACAATATTGTTAAATGCAATACAGAAAGTGAAACAGCAATGAAAAACCTCAGTCAGGTGATTAAGAATGCAGGATAGAGTTGACTAAAGAGTGGACATTTTTTGCACTTTTTTAAGAGAAATTTGTACATAAGCATCTTGTTTTTCTATCAAAGCACCTGTTCCCATTTTCTGTTGATTTTTTGCAAATCGTGAAATTGGTCCTGTTGTACTTTACAATAATGGCGATGTCATTTTCCCATCATTCTTCACACACCCGATGACATTTTCACTGTGTTTGGCTACTTTAAGTTAAGTTAACATGTTCTCCATGATAAGATGAGGTATATAATGCATGAAATACATTTTCTTATTATGATTAAAAAATGAAAATTATAAAGATCATCAAAAATAAAAACAAAATATTGTAAAATTGCTAACCAGGTTTGGCTTCATTTATGGAGTGGAGAAGAGTCAAAATTTCAGATTGATAACGTTCATCATCATGTTTAGCTTTTTCTTGGGTGTGTGTAACTCCACTTGGGGTTACACATGAATTTTCATGTCTTCACTATATAATCTTGAATCCAGCAAATCTGGCTGAAGACCTCGCAAGATCAAGCAAGTGGATGAAGAGTCAGACCTAATGATTTTCAGCAAATCTACAAACAGTGATTTCACAAATACTACTCTTGTGTTTGAAATGGGAAGAGTGCTTAATAAAGTCAAAAATAACAAGCATACATTTGTGAAGTATGATTTTATTTAGGTAACCACATTTAACGTTTATTCTCAACCAGTCCAGATCCTCTGAAATGACTGCCTTCTTCCACAAACGTGGCTTTCCCTCCACCACTATTAACTCGGCCCTCACTCACATCTCCACTCATCTGCCCTAGCCACCCCCGCCTCTAGAAACAATAAACAGAATCCCCCTTATCCTCACCTACCACCCCACCAACCTCTGGATCCAACACATTATCTGTTAGAATTTCCGGCACTTACTGTAGGACCCCAACCCCAGACACATTTTTCCTTCTCCCCTCTCAGCCTACCATAGGAACCTCTGAGACTCCCTTGTGCACTCTTCCCTCCCTACCCATTGCCCTCCCCCGGCACCTTCCACTGTGATCATAGGAGGTATAAATCCTGCACTCACAGCTCCTCCCTCACCATGGTCCAAGGTCCAAAACGGACCTTTCAGATGAAGTACCACTGCACTTATACCTCCAAAGAACTCATTTACTGCATCTGGTGCACCCTCTGTGGCCTTCTCTACATCAGGGAGACCAGTCACAGATTAGGAGATCGCTTCGCCCAGCACCTCCTCTCCCTCCGCAACAAAATTGACCTCTCTGTAGCCAACCATTTCAATTCTGAGTCACATTCTCAAGCTTACATGACTGTCCATGGCCTTTCACACTACCTACCCCGACCACCCGCAGATTGGAGGAACCACACCTCATTTTTCATCTGGGCACCCTCCATCCCCAGGGCATGAACATCGAGTTCACTGCATTCCACTAATCAACTTGCCTTTTTCCCCTCTTTCCGCACACCCCCCACCCTTTAACTATTTATTCCCATTCCTACTTCCTTTCTTTCTCCACCTAGCCTAGACTCCTCCCCCCCTCCCCCTTTTGTTCAGACATTTATCATGTTCCCCTACACCTTGATGAAGGGCTCAAGCCTGAAACATTGGTGATGTATCTTCACCTTTGCAACATAAAAGCACTGTTTGACCTGCGCTGAATTTCTCCAGCATTTGTATGTTTTTTCACTTAATCATGGTGTCAACAGAATCCTGTGTTTTACCCCATTCTCAAGCTGGATGTCAGTAATATTGCCTTTATAGCCTTTCGTAGTAGTTTAGGAATACCTTTGTTTCAGCTTTATAAATCCGGTTCTGTATATTCCACTATTTTCCTATCTTTCTTCTCCATTCCTATTATGGGTTTAAACACCACAGATCATTCCTGTTTTTTAGTTACATGGATTAATGTGCACATTTTTTTCTTAGCTCAATGATGCCATCAAAAATGTACGGGTACATAGTCCTCTGATGCAGTGATGAAGAAAATGTTTGGCATTGAGTACAATAGCTGGGCTGTCATGTAACAACTATGCAAAATGTTGGGGAGACCAAACGGAATATAGTGGATAATTCAGGCTCTCCAGCTGAAAAGTGTGCCAAAATGTACTGGGACATGTGGGCTTGAGTTATATGAAGAGGCTGGGACTTTTCTCCCTGGGGTGTAGGAGGCTGAGGAGTAACTTTATAGAGATAAATAAAATCATGAGGGACTTTGTAAGGTAAATAATCAGTCTTTTTTTCCAGGATAGGGAGTCTAAAATTAGAGCACATAGATTTAACGTGGCGGGGAAAGATTTAAAAAGGACCTGAGGGGCATCTTTTTCATCCAGATGATGGTGGGTGTATGGAATGAGCTATGAGAGGAAGTGGCAAAGGCAGGTACAATTGCAGTGTTGAAAAGACAGACAGGTGCATGGATAGGAAAGGTTTAGAGCAGGGGTGTCAAACTCAAATTCACGGAGGGCCAAAATTAAAAACTTGGACTAAGTCGAGGGCCGAACTAAATATTTATTGAAAATTTTCAACAACATCTGCATGTTTTCTCTTCTTTCAACATATGTAATGTTAAACTTTTTCTTATTAAAATAAATGTTAAATAATAGTTTTGGATAAACTCTTTCATTGTCATTGCCATTGGCCCATTTCCTTTAGCGTCTGAAACCGTGCACATGACGAGTCAATGAGGGATGATTAAAGCAGTGGTCTTCAAACTTTTTCTTTCCACCCACAGACCACCTTAAGCAATCCCTTACTAATCACAGCACCAATGGCACAGGGACGCGAGTGGAAAGAAAAAGGTTGAGAACTGTTGTATTGTGGTAACTCCACATCTGATTAGGTTAATTGTTAGGCAAGTGGTCAGAGAAGGACCCCCCCCCACCCCAAGAAAGGCTTAAATCACAGGAACAAAATAAGCTTCCGTCTCACTGCTCCCAATCTTACACACAGTCCTGATGTGGAATGTGGGGTCGCAGCTCCACGTTCACCCGAGTTCAGATGCTGTCTGTGTGGAGTTTGTACGCTCTCCCCTTGTCTTGGACCAACCGGTCGGTCGCCTGACGAAGGCACCCGAACCCCCCGTTGAAACGCCGGCATCCGGGGCGGTGGAGGAATTGGCTGAGAAGAGTGCGTTGCTCCCACCTCCCTCCCATGGTTGGAGAGGGATTAAACTGCGATCTCACGGCGCCGGGCTCGTCTCCAACAAAAGGAGCGGGAGGCAGGGTCCACCGCACACGGAGCGAGGGGGAAGGCATCGCCAACGAGACGTTCGGTCCGGCGTCGCCGCTGAAGCGCAGACCCAGCGAGGATGGTCCCCAACTCCAGCCGCGTCTGTGTGTCCGGGAGCCGGGCGGGCTGAGTGCGGCGCTCCGATTCCCGGGATTCGGGACTCTGAGATCCCTCCACACCTCCGGCGTCTTCATTTTCACCTTCAGTGTGCATGCGCTATACTGGCGCGGCGGCCAGCGGACCAACTCTAATATATATTTAATATGATCTTGCGGGCCAAATATAATTATATTACGGGCCAAATTTGGCCCGCGGGCCAGAGTTTGACATGTGCGGTTTAGAGGAATGTGGGCTGAACACAGACAAACAGGAATAGCTTTGGTAGACAAGCTGGTCGGTATGGACAGTTGGGCCAAGGGCCCTGCTTTCAGACTGTAAAACTGACTTTAATTGTCACTGGACTATAATGAACACTAAATGTTACATCCTATCACAAATTGGCAGATGTAACATAACATAGATACATTTTGTGATAGTTTTGTTGAAATTCTTTTGGGTTGAGAAGGTCATCTGCTCTTCCTTCCTCATTTAAATGCTATATTACTCATTAATTAATTTCCTAACGCAGTTTCCCATACGACTTGTTTTTTCCCCCCCTTTTCCATGGATCATTGATTTTGGGGGAATGTTTTGAACAGGCTTAAACAACATTAAAATCTGTTAATGAAGTTGAAAGAAATAAGAAAACAGTGCTGTCCATATTTTCATCATTGCTCCCTGCTTTTATTTCCTTTAAAAGTCAATACAATTTATAGTAATATTCTTTAGGAAAAGAATAGTCTTTAAAATTAATTTTCAGTAAAAAAACATGGATTTGTTCTGGTGCAAGAGAATTGAGACAATGATGAGCTAGGTGGTAAAGCTGGTGCTGCAGAATGCAGAAAATTAAGTGGCTCTTTGGTCTGTTATATACTATAATTTCCTTTCAAACATAGCAGGTTTTGAAAACTGAAAATAGTGGAAATCTTTATCATAATGTTATGTAGTGTAATGATAATCGTCAAACCATAAATTCTTGACTGTTTTTGCCATGAATGTTGACAAGAAGTCTGCATACAAAGGATCTACATTTCTTTCAGAAATATCCATGGTTTTTCTGGAAAACTGCCATAAAATCAGGACTTTGCAACTAATACAGTTTTTTCAAATGTTCTCTCATTTCTTCTGAAGTGAGAAAAATTTTCTCTTGCTCCATTTATTTAAAAAAAAAAGTCCCAAATGATCATTTGTTCACTTGCAAATAAGACTTTTATTTCCATAGATAATACTCCATGCTGGTAACTAATGTCAGTAATGGAGAATTTCCATGTTTATTCACTTTGATGAATGTTGCACATATTTTTAACTGCAAATATTATTTATTCCCAACAATTTGTATGAAATGATGGTTGTATAAACAGTGGTGAGCTGATAGACGATAGGTAATATGGCTGTGGATGTATTGTTATTTTCACCAATTTCAGTTTAATTGTACATCATCAACTCTGAAAGTTGATGAAAGTATTTTAAATAACCAAAAATACCTGATTTTGCCAAACTCTAATAAAATGGAACTGAACTAAACTTTAAAAATGCATAAATTTAAACACTATGACTAAGTCATCCAGTTCAGCCATGGCACGTGCGCAGAAACTTCCTTTGTGAGTACTATTTCCCATGTGTCACCAAGTACATTTTCCAGAGGATCCATTAGATGCTGAGCAAATCTGCAAATTGATATTTTTTTTGTTGTTTGGGTTTAACTACATCACTGCTGACCGGCAATTCAACTTGAGACATTGCTAATCCATCCAACTACACTGAGGCACAAAAATTGCATGCAACATTAAATGGTTGAAGTTTTATCTTCAATCATGATTGATAAGCATGTAAAATGAATTATTTTATGTTTTTGAAATATGGACAGATTTCTTTTACGTTGAAATTAAAGTATGAAGCACGCAAGGCTCTGTTTTTGAAAGAAAGATTAATCCCACATCTGGAATTTTACTTAATTTCCAAACAATGGCTCAGCTTTATAAATCTGTTTTTAAGACACAAGGAGGTTCATAATGGGCCATTTTTTCCGTTGAGCATGTGCATTTGAGAATCATATTCCTGCAACCAAGAAATGCCAAAGCACCACTTGAATGATAAGACCATAAGACATAAAAGCAGAACTAGGCTATTCAGCCCATCAAGTCTGCACCTCCATTTAATCATGAGCTGATCCATTTTCCCACTCAGTCCCACTGCCTGGCCTTCTACCTATAACCTTTGATGCCCTGGTTAATCAAAAACTTATCAATCTCTGTCTTAAATACACCCAATGACTTGAGGGCCTCCACAGCCACCTGTGGCAACAAATTGCACAGATCCACCACTCTCTGCCTGAGCTTCTCTGTTCTAAGTGGACCCCCTTCAATCCTGAAGTTGTGCCCTCTTGTCCTTGACTCACCCACCATAGCAAACAGCCTTTCTGCATCTATTCTGTCAATGCCTTTCAAGATTTGAAATGTTTCAAAGAGATTTTCCCTCATTCTTCTAAATTGCAATGAGTACAGGCCGTGGGCTGTAAAATGCTCTTCATTCGATAACCCTTTCATTCCCAGAATCATCGTTGTGAACCTCCTCTGAACCCTCTCCAACATCCTTTCTTAAAACTGCTCGCACTGCTCCAAGTGAGCTCCCACCAGTGCATCATAAAACCTCAGCATCACATCCCTGCTTTTATATTCTGTTCCTTTTGAAATGATTGCCAGCATTGCATTTGCCTTCTTCACCACTGACTCAACATGCAAATTTACCTTCAGGCAATCCTGCACAATGACTCACAGGTCCCTTTGCATCTGGGTATTTTTAATTTTCTTCCCATCAAAAAAAAAGTCTGCCCATTTATTTTTCTACTAAAGTGCATGACCACACACTTTCTGACATTGTCTTTCATTTGCTACTTCTCTGCCATCCCCCTAATCTGTCTAAATCCTTCTGCAGCCTCCCTGTTTCGTCAACACTACATGCTCCTCCACTTAACTCTATCATCTGCCAACTTGGCCACAAAACCATTCCATAATCTAAATTATTAATATATAGCATAAAAAGAAGTGGTCCCAACACCAACCCATGTGGAACACCACTAGCAATTGGCAGCCAACCAGTATATGATCCCTGTATTCTGATTCTCTGCTTCCTTACAATCAGCGAATGCTCTACCCATGCTAGTATGTTTCTTGTAATACCATGTGTTTTTATCTTGATAAGTGATGTGCAATATCTTGTTAAAAGCCATGTACACTATATCCACTACATCTCCTTTATCTATCCAAAGAATTCCAAAAAGTTTGTCAAACAGGATTTCCCCTGAGGAAGCCATGCTAACTTTGGCCTATCTTATCACATGGCTCCAAGTACTCCACAACCTCATCCTTCCCAACCACTGACGTCAGGCAAACTAATCATCATTTCTTTTCTGTTACCTCCCTCCCTTTTTGAATAGTGAGGTGACATTTGTGATTTACCAGTCCTCAAGGACTATTCCAGAATCTATTGATTCTTGAAAGATCATTACCAAAGCCTCCACAATCTCTATCTCTACTTCTTTCAGAACCTAAGGGTGCAATCCATCTGATCTAGAAGACATCCACCCTCAAACTATTCAAATTTCTGAGCACCTTCTCCCTTGAAATAGTAACTGCACTTACTTACCTTTCCTGATACCCTTCAACATCTGGCATACTGCTAATATCTTCCATGGTGAAGACTGATGAAAAATGCTCATTTATTTCCTTTGCCATCTCCTTGTCTTCTATTATTATTTCTCCAGCATAATTTTCTAATGGTCCTATATCTGCTCTCCTCTTTTACTCTTTATATACTTGAAGAAGCTTTTGTATCCTCTTTGATAGTATTTCCTAGCCTACTTTGATACTTCATCTTTTCCCTCCCTGTGAATTTTTATTTACCTTCTGCAAGTTTTAAAAAAAATTCCTAGTCCAATATCTTCCCACTACTTGTTTGTTTGTTTCTTTTTTTGCCCTCTTCCTTTTACATTTGCTTTGATTTCCCTTGTCAGCCACGATTGTGACATTTTTCATTTGAATATTTCCTCTTTTTTGTTATGTATTTATTTGGCACTTCCCCATTTCTTGCAGAAACTCCTTCTGTTGCTGCACTGCTCAGGAAAGAAAAGGTGCCCCCTTCCAACCTAAATTGGCTAGTTTCTCTCTCATGCCACTGTAATTCCCTTTACTCCACTGAAATACCGACACATCTGACTTTTAGTTTTTCCTTGTTAAATTTCAAATTGAATTCAATCATATTGTGATCACTTCTCCCTAATGGTTCTTTTACTCTGTAATCACCTCTGGTGCATCCAGGACAGCCGATCCCCAAATGAACTCATCAACAAGCTGTTCTAAAAAGCCATCTTGTAGGCTTTCTACAAATGAGATCCAGTCCCAACCTAGTTTTCTCAATCTACTTACATGTTAAAATCCCCCATGACTACCATAATATTTCCCTTCTGACATGCCTTTTCTATTTGCTGCTGTAGTTTATTGTCCACATTCCGGCTACTGTTTGGAGGTCTATACATAACTGCCAACAGTGTATTTTTGCCCTTGCCATTTCTTAACTCGGCACGCAATGAGTCTATATGTTCTGATCCCATGTCTCCTCTTTCTAATGATTCAATGTTATTGCTTACCACAGAACCACACCACCCACCTCTGCTCACCTACCTATTTTCTCAATGCAGTGGACACCAAAAGTCTAACTTCTGCGGAGCTAGTCATGACAGAAGTGATGCACCTCCACCTGTACCACAATTGTCCATAAGAAATAACTAGTGAGGCAGGAGAGTCCAAGCAGTTAAGAGAGATAGAGAAAAAAATGAAGAGGATTTTTAAGGATTTAGAGAAGACAGCAGATTTTAAAGCAGTGGTTTTCAAACTTTGTTCTTTCCAATCCTATACCATAGGTGTTCTGTGATTAGTAAGGGATTACTTCATGGCATGTGAGTGGAAAGAAAAAGTTTGAAAACTATTGTTTTAATTGTACCTAATTGACTTGTTATGTGTAGGGTTTCATTAACTCCAAAGGAAATGGGTCAATGACAATTTTTCTCAAGCAAAATATTTCAGTAACAATTGGGTCAAGAGCAATGGTTCTCAACCTTTCCTTCTCACTCAAAAACCACCTTAACTAATCCCTTACTAATCACGGGGCACCTATGGGGTATAGGGATTACTTAAGATGGTATGTGCATGGAAAGAAAAAAAATTGAAAAGCACTGCCTTAAGGTAAAGACATGAAAATGAATTTATGGAGAGTAGAACCTAACAGATAATTTCAGGGTTGAGGTGGTAAAGGTATATGTGAGAGTAACAACAAGGGAAAGTCTGAGGAAATACTGGAGCTGAGCTCTGTCACAGAGATAAATATAAGTTGGTTTTGGATTGGATGTGCATTCAGAATCAGAATTTATCGTCATGAATGTGTCATAAAATTACAGGAACAAACATTCATTACAGGTCCAAATATTAAAGCTAGAAATTACATATTAAAAATAAATTAAATAGATAAATGTCAAAAGAAGAGAAAGTGAGGTAGTGTCTGTGGGTCCTTGTCATTTCAGATATCTGATGGCTGAGGGAAGGAGCTGTTTTTGTGCCATTGGGTGTTTGTATTCAGGCTTCTGTACCTTCTTCCCAATGGGAGAAGTGTAAAGAGAACATGCCTTGAGGATAGAGGCTGCTTTCTTAAGACACCTTCGATGGAGTGAAGGCTGATGCCCATGATGGCACTGGCCGAGTTCACAACTCTTTATAGTCTTTTACTGTCCTGTCCATTGGCACCTCCATACCAGACAATGATGTAACCAGTCAGAATGCTCTCCACAAAACACCTGTAGAAATTTTCAAGTTTTTGGTGACATGCCAAAAATCCTCAAAGTCTTCATGAAGTATAGTTCTGCAACTCATGACCAGGAAGAGGTTGGATTTAGTGGTGCAAACTATTTATTTAAAAGGGCTACAGGTGCCAACTTAGATTTCATTCATTTAGATCTCTCAGAAATTAATATAGTAGATTTGAATCAAGTAAGGTGCTTGAGAGGCATTATCATAGAAAAAATAACTCATCATTTTCTTTTTAGCATTTCAAGAAGAATTAAATTCTTTGTTTTGCTATCCAGTCTGGGTTCAAGTACATGAGAAATGAGCATCCCATATTCTTCATTTCAGCTTCAGGGAACAAAATAATTCTAACATGGATGAAATAAGGAAATAATACTGAATGCCCCAAAGGCCTCTTTGTATATGAAAAAAGAACTTTCCATTTTCAGAGAGAAATTCATCATCATCTGCTGAAGTGTTTGCTTAATATTCTTGATGGAATTTTTTTCTTTAATTTCTTTTATGCTTGTTTATGAAACAAGGATCAAGAAAACTGGGCGCATGCACTGCTTTTTAAGCAGGGCACTTGAGAATATATTATTTCCAAAGAGACCGATCAACAAATTAGATCAGATTGTTTCATTGAGAAACTATTATTGTCACTGCTTGACATAAAGCAATGCTATTTAACAGATAGAAAACAGGAGCACAAATAGGCCATATAGCCTTTGAAGCCTATTTTATCATTTGTCAAGATCATAGTTAATCTTGTACATCAATTGCATTTTACTGCACTATCCCCTTGATTCTTTTAATGCACAGAATTTTATTAATCTTTATTTTGAGTGAACTCAATCACTGAGCCTCCAAGCCTTCCAGTGCAGATGATTCCAAAGAACCATCACCCTATCTGTGAAGAAATTCCTCACCTGTCCTAAATAGCTTTCTCTTCTGAGACATACCCCTTTTACACAGGGATCCCATTTAATTGGCATGTGAACGACCCGTATTTAAAGCCAGCTCAGGTCATTCACACTGAGCCAAGAAAAGCCAGGCCAGTGCAACCTTTTACATAGGGATCTGGCACCATTACATTGTCGGTATCCCGGGAAAGCGGGTAAGCCTTTTACACAGGAACCTCTATGAAACGTATTGACTCTGATACTACCTACTTTGGCGGGTAAGTACTGGGATGAAAATGACCCCCCCCCCCCCCCCCACCCAATTCCATGTTAGTTGCGTTCACATAACTGATGTGGATAAAAGGCAATAAATTCCTGTCTTTTAAGCACAGTGTAAAAGGGCCCACAGAGACCTCTGGTTCGACACACCTCATCCAAAGGTAATTTCTTCTCCCAATCTTCTGAACTTGTATTTCTTTTAACAACTTCAACTCCCCTCACTCATGCCCTGTTATCCAGATCACAGAATCACATTTCTAATATTTCTACCTCCTGAATTCCCCCACCACTTACCCAGCCCCTTCTTCCACCTAGGTTTTGATCTCCCAAGTGAAGTCTTCATCTCCAAGCTGGCATTCAGTTGGCTTTTCAACTGCAAACTATTTCTGCCCCACACTTTTCCCCTTGTGTTCTCTTTCACATCACATACTATCATTATGTGGCTATATATCACTCTTCTTGGATTAAAATCCTAAAATTCCACACCTAAGAATATGAGAATTTTGGGAAGGATAATGTAAGTTTAATAGTATGTTTCCTTTCCTGAAGAAGAATGAGAATTTGTAGAAATAAACTTTGTCTTTGTCTTTCGCACACACATTTTCATCTGTTTCTGTTAATTTCTGCTTTACTGCAATAATTTTGGCCATTAATGGTGTTCCAAGATTAAATATGGAGACGAGGAATTTCTTGCTAGAAGTACAGCAGTCATGGCATTTGTAGCTGCTGACAGTTTATTTGTTGCTCTTCTGTCAAGTTTGTGTTAATGGAACAGAATGAGGTAAGGAGAAATTTTTTCATCAGTTAAGTGGCAAACCTTTGGAATTATCGACATCAGTTGCTCAGTCACTAAGTTCACTCCGATCAATAGATTTTTAAGCATTAATGGAAACTTGCAATATTGGAATAGTGCGTACCCATGACTTTGATGTATAGTGGAACAGTCTCAAAGGTCATTTGGCCTACTCCCCTTAGTCAACTCTTCTAGATAGCTGTTCATCTAGCACCCAACCTAACTACAACTCTTGGGGAGGAAGTGACTGAACAAGGATTTTGAATAAATGTGGTTTGTAAAGTGATAACAAAATGGAATGTGATGATGGCCTCAGCTGTTTAAACTGTGGTAATGGACAGCTGGAATGGACTGTTTCTCTGGGAATTTTGCAATATGTTTTTGCATGAGATTATACATCATCTCTGATGATATTAAGATAGAACATAATTTGTTTCAAGCAAGTAATGAATATTAGGCTCAAACACACCCATCACATTTTCATTTAACAAACTTCATAGGCATTCCTGCACTCTCTTTTCAGAAACACATCCAGTTATGTACACCATCATTTTGTTCTATCTTGTAGTATTTACCTTTTTCACTCCTGATATCATTTTTAAAACAATACTGTTTCTTTGTTTGAACCTTACATCACAGTATGCACTTTGCTAAGATCATTTGTCTTTATAACTTTTTTTTTGAATATTTTATTTAAATTTTATATGCCAAACATGGAATCCAGAAAAACAGTCAAAAATTGAATACAGAGTAAAAATAATTATCTTTGATACAGGATGACTATAATCCCCTTCTCCTCCCACCCCGCACCCTCACATGAATAGTGAATATAATAAAATAAAGAAATAGACCTCAAAGAAAGAAATGCAGAAATAAAAAAAAGAGAAAAGAATAGAAAGAGAAATAAACAGGGATTATCGGGAGTTCGTCATCTACCCCACAAATTTCACACTTTCAAAATTTATTTAGATCTGGGGGGGGGGGGTATTAGCATGGGTCTCATGGGTGAGATGGGACGCAGTTAAAGATTTGCACCTGCATTTTGCAAATATGGCTGCCATATATCTTTTTTTTTTCCTGAAATTCCAGTTCCAGAACTTGATAACATTAGAATGTTATGTCAGAATAATTTTGTTCTTTTGTCTCATTTGAACAATGAAGATGATATAAATATTAATAATTATTTTAAACTTAACATCCACACAGCTGATAAAGTTGTTTAATGGAAAAACACAATGATTTGATGTTTTCAATAAACTCAAAAATCAGTCACTGTGTTTGGCTTTTAAGTTTTGTTGAATTCATAACATGCTATGCATTCATATGTATTTATATTTCTTTAACTCCAAATCAAATTTGTTTTAATGAAAATCAATACTGATAGGTCATGAGTTTTTCTCAGTCATAAATCAAAAAGTGTTATACATTTATGTCACCAAAAGTAGAAAATTAGAAAAAATACGTACATATATCAAACATTTTTATATTTTAGTTTGTGGTGACAGACCCCTAAGGCTGGACTGCTTTTTATGAATAAATGTTTACTTTTTTTTGTAGACTTCAAAAGGGAATTAAAAGCCCGTGAAATGTGATTCTTGGGGCTTTTGGAAGAAAAATAATGTTTCTGAGTGTAAAGGAATTTCAAAAGGAGTCAATAAGGACATTTAAGGGGGACTTGTTTTCTTGAGGGAAAATATTATGTCTGGAGGGAAAAGAATATAGAGCAGGGATTGAGACTCACTGGATTTCTACACAACAAATCAACATTGGTTCAATGGACCAAATTCCTCCTTCTGTGATGTAATTATTCTCATCATTATCATGGCTTGGCTTCGCGAATGAAGATTTAGGAAGGGAGCTGTCCACATCTGCTGTAGGCTCGCTGGTGGCTGTGTGGGATAGACGTGCTCGGCTGCGAGGGAAATTCTGTTCTGGGTTTGGTGCAGCTGTGTCATGGTTCTTTCTCCATCTCCTTTTGACCTCAAGGCCATCTCTGCATGTGTTCTCAAAGAAGGAGACAGACTGGTAAATGGTGTGTCACCAGGCCGTGCACTCGGAGGCTAGAGCAGACCACTGGCGATGGTCATTGTGACAGGCACCAATGGATTTCTTCAGAGTCCTTGTACATCTCTTTCGGAGCCCCTCTGTCACAGTGGCCAGTGGAGAGTTCACCATGCAGCACAATCTTGAACAGACAATGATCGTCCATCCTAGAGACGTGCCCTGCCTAGCGTATCTGCGTCTTCAACAGCACGGTCTTGATGCTGATAACCTCTGCCTGTTCGAGAACTTCAATATGGGTGACGAAGTTGCTCCAGTGGATGTTGAAGATTGTGCTAGGGCAACATTAGTGGAAGCACTCAACGAGTTGTACGAGGTGACGGTAGATGACCCACGACACGGAGCAGTACAAGAGGGTGGTCAGTACAACGGCTCTGTGCACACTGATCTTTGTGCCTTTCTTCAGGTGCTTGTTGTTCCAGATTCTCTTGTACAGCCTGACCAATGCACTGTTTGCCTTTGCCAGTCTGCTGTCAACATCTTTATCAATTTTGGCATCTGAAGAGATGGTGCACCCCAAGTAGCTGAACTAGTGGACTGTCTTAAGATCAGTCTGGCCGATGGTAATGTGGGGAGGGTGGTACTCTTCCTGAGATGCGGGCTGATGGGGAAAAAGCTCGGCAGCTTTTGCAAAGCAGGATGTTATACGCTGCAAAGCTGCCTCTGTATGAGCAACAATGGCAGCATTGTCGGCGAAGAGTAACTCTCGAATGTGTGGGACTGCAGTAGCTTCAGGTCGAACAGGTTGCCATCAGTGCGGTATTGGATGAGACACCTAACCCTGATGTAGTGATTCTAACCTTGGTATTACAGATTTTGATCACTTCACTCCTATCCTCAAAAATATAATCCACACAAAATAACAAAAAAATGTCTAGCATACTCTGCCAAATCACACAACCAGTTTGTATCCGTTGATACAGACTGTTATTAATCCACTTTAATAACAGTCTATCTGCTTTATTATTTGCATACTGATGTATCAGCTGCTAGCACGGTTACAAGCCCACAACTTTTATGTGGTCTTGTCTGTTCCAGTAGTGCAAATGCAATCCAGATATCCAAAGTCACCTCGACCCCTAGTTTCAAACCACCAATACAATTAGAATTCTGCCAGCACCTGAGGCCCTTTGGGAGCTCTGGTCGCCATCAGGACCCTCACGATTCCAGTCTCAATCTCCAGCAGCTCACAGGCCGGTGTGTGGCTTTTCGCTTTAGAGCTCCTCGCTGATACATTGCTGTGGTCTTCTCCCCAGATTGGAGAAGCCTTTCCTTTTTGTTCTCCCACTCTGGTGCCCTGCAACTGGTCCACGGCTCTTCCAGATCCTGCAAAACCTGAGGTCTGGGCTGCCAAGCATGGGTGCCACGAACTTGAAAATGAACCTCTTTGAGTCCCTGATGTAAGAAAAAAATGCTGCCAGCCCCATTCTACAGGTGGTTTAAACCCGTATAGGATTGTTGGGAGTTACTGAACGCGTGAACAATGATATCCTGAAATTATTGACACCATTTCTCTGTTATTCGATTGCACTCTAATATGAAGCTCTGTTTTAGGGTAAAAGTTCAAGGTTCTGTTTATTGTCATGTAACAATGCATAAAAATATAACATAGATGATAAACTTCAACTTTTGCCTGCCATTAAGAAAACAAAAAAACCCACGGTGAACATTGCCCGGCACCATTAACAATAGGAGAAAGAACCAAAACAGTGTCTCTTCAGAATCATTAAGTATCTGTGGATTCACCTCCAGCACTCCCACAGCCTCTGCAGCCAAACCAAACACCTATTCAAACCATTGGCAGCCAAAGCTCTAGGTCCAAACCTCAAATCAGGAAGCCTTCAGTGCCAGATGTCCTTTGGGAGCCCTTCTCATCCTCAGCACCCTCTCGAATCTTGGTTCCAATATCTGGTTCCCATCAGCTAGTCTCCTGCAGCCTGTGTTATTCCTTCAACCACAAGTCGCCAACAGCTCACAGTCTGTGTGAGTCCTTCAGTCACTGAGCCCCTCGGTGGACCGCTGCCATGGCCACCTTCCCTCTAGGATCATCTCCCATGCGTCTACTTCTCAATGGGTTGTTTCATCGGCTTTTGGTGGCCTGCACCTATCTGCTGCTCCTCTTGATCTGCAATCCCTCATGGTACACTGCCCAGCACAGGCTCTGCCATTTTGGGCACAGACATCCAGGTTGCAAGATTTTCAAAAAATGAACACCATCGGCTCCTTTCACCAGCCGTTTAAAGCTTGTACAGAGCCATCAGCATCAGGGCCAGGCAGTAGGACCCTGCTGAGCAGCGCTGTAATTCTATTCTCCCAGACCTGCAATAACAGTAGCTCCAGCAGCACCAATATTTGTTTTAAAAATTCAGCCATTTAGAATTCAGATGAGGGCAAATTTCTTTACATGATGGTTTTAAGTTTTGGGAATCCAGAATTTACCTACATTTTTAATCATCTTTGAATACATATGATTGTTTTTGGATGTCAAAAATATTCAAAACAATCATAGTATTTTGCCAGGTTTGAAAATTGGCTAAATTGTTGGCATAACTTAGACATATTAGAACTGGCCAAAGTTGATTGCAGAGGCACACTAGCAGGAAGGACAGCAGAGCAGCTATGGTTGGAGTTTCTGCAAGAAATAAAAAAGGTGTCGGACATTGATATTCCAGAAAAGAAGAAATATTTGTATGGAAAAATGACAAGTGAAGTTGAAGCCTAAGTAAAAGCAAAAGAAAAGTCACACAAGGAAGCAAAAGTTAGTGGGAAAGGTGAGAGCTAGGAACCTTTTAAACACTTAGAGAGTGAAAATAAGATGGTCATTAGGAAGGAAAATATGGGCTTTGAAAGGAAGCTTCCAAATAATATCAGAAAGGAAACTAAAATCTTTTTGAGGTGTCAGTATATTAAGAGTGAAGAAAAGATGAGAGTGGGACTGATAGAAAATGACACTGGAGAAATTGTAATGGGAGACAAGTAGTTAGCAGATAACTGAATGAGTATTTTGCATCAGTCTTCACTATATGTGACTCAAAGCTGTTCAGGAAGAGAGGTGAGTGGAGTCACAATCATCAGAGAGAGGTTGCTTGGGAAGTTTAAAGGTCTATGGGTAGATAAGTCTCTCGGACCACATGGAATGCGCCCTTGGATTCTAAAAGAAGTAAGTAGCTGTAGAAATTGGGGAGACATTAGTAATGATATTCCAAGAATCAAAATATTCTGGCATGATTCCAGATTGGAAAATTACAAAGATCATTCCACTATTTAAAAAGGGAGGGAGGCAGCAAAAAGGAAATTATAGACCTCGTAGCCTAACATCGGTAATAGTCAGGGTGAGGTTATGGAGTACCTGGAGGTGCATGACAAGATAGGCCAAGGTCAATATGGTAAGGATAAGCAGTGGATGTTCTATATTTGGACATTCCAAAGGTCTTTGACAAGGGGGTGTCACACATGAGGCTGCTTAACAAGATGAGAGCTTATGGAATTGCAGGAAAGATGCTGAGTAGAACATTGGCTGATTGGCAGGAAACAGAGTGGGAATAAAGGGTATTCTGGTTGGGTACCGATTATCAGTGGTTTTCCATAGGGGTTGGTGTTGGTGTCACTTCTTTGGATTATGTAAAAAATGGCTTTGTGGTTAAATTTGCAGATGATACAAAGATAGGTGGAGGGGCACGTAGTGATGAGGAAATTAGGGCATATTAATGCAGATGACTGGAATCTTTTCAGGTGACAAAGAATTAATTTTAAGGTTCATCTTCACAAGGAAAGAGAAGTGTCACTATCTCGGATGACCTTTCCTGGACCCAGCACACTAATGGCATCATGAAGAAAGCACATCAGCTCCTCACTCAGGAGTTTTCAGAGATTTGGTATGACATCAGAAACCCTGGAAAATTTCTACAGATGTGTGGTGGAAAATGTGCTGACCAGCTACATCATAGTCTACTATGGGGACACCAATACCCCTGAGCATAAAGCTTTGCAAAAGGACATCACAGGCAAAATCCTCCCTACCATTGAGAACATCTACAGGGAACGCTGCCTTTGGAGATCAGCAGCAATCATCAAGGATCCACACCACCCAGCACACATTCTCACTGCCACCATCAGGAAAGAGATATAGATACCACAAGATTCACACCACCAGATTCATGAACAGCTACTACCCCTCCACCATCAGACTCTTCAACAATAGACTCAATCAGGGACTCGTTTAAGGATTCTTACTTTTACACTTAATTGTCTTTTCTCCTCTCTGTATTATGCAGTCATTTTATTTACATTTCCTTATTTATTTTCATGTGTACAGTTTTTATTTTGCTCTACCAATAAATGGTAATTCTGCCTCACCCGCAGGAGAAAGAATCACAGGTTGTATGTGATATTATTAATGTACTCTTGACAGTAAATCTGAAGTGGAAAGTTAAAGGTGTTCTTAAGTTTGGGAGTTCAGCAACTGAAGGCATATCATTGGTGCAGCTATTAAAATCAAGAGTCTTGAATTAGCAGAATGAAAATGTCTTCGAGTTGTCTCGAAAAAAATAAAATCACCATGAATTTGACTTAGCTGACAAAAGGAGATAGGTTGTAGCTCTTGAAGGTTAATCACTTCAGCTGCATGAGTTTCTCAGAACAATGCCAGTGGTTATCTTGATTGATTTTCTCTCACGATAAGGTCAGAATTGATGTGGCTTGTTGATGGTTGTACCATGTGGTTGATTGTACCATGTTAAATTACATTTACAATTTATCAGATAATGAAGCAGCTTCTAGCTGCTTGTAACAAGATATAGACAATGTTTAAGTAGGGGCTGATAAACGCAAGAGGCATTCACACTTTGGAAGCACAGGCAGCAACTAGCTCTGGCAAAAATCTAACCACCTCCCAGTTATGTTTAATGCCAGGCTGGATGTCTTGCAGCAATTGACTGTCATACTGACTCCTCAGGATTTTCCCTATCCATAAAGTGGAAGTCCATTGTTAAATGAAATGTCTGCTTGGCAGCAACATCCTGAAGCTTGACATTACCTGGGGCAAAGAAATCCCATCAACTTTGGCATAGTCTCACTCTGTGACAAATGCAAAGTGGCTATAGTTTGGATCATCAGCCAAATCAAAAGTAGTAGCTTGCCAAGCTTCTGCACTGCACCTTCCAACTTTGGAATGCCAGGACAAGCCAAGAGCAGTCAGTGTATGGAAATATTACCAATCGTTTACCCTTCCAAACCACATGTTCTCATGAGCAAGAAATACATTTCTGTTATTTAATTTTCATTAAAGATCGTGTTATATGGCGAGCTCTCCACTGGCCACCATGACAGAGGTGCACCAAAGAAAAGGTACAAGGACTGCCTAAAGAAATCTCTTGGTGCCTGCCCCATTGACCCCCGTCAATGGGCTGATAGCGCCTCAAACCGTGCATCTTGGCGCCTCACAGTTCGGCGGGCAGCAACCTCCTTTGAAGAAGACCGCAGAGCCCACCTCACTGACAAAAGGCAAAGGAGGAAAAACCCAACACCCAACCCCAACCCACCAATTTTCCCCTGCAACCGTGTCTGCCTGTCCCGCATCGGACTTGTCAGCCACCAACGAGCCTGCAGCTGACGTGGACATTTACCCCCTCCATAAATCTTTGTCCGCGAAGCCAAGCCAAAGAAAAAAAAGAAAGTTAAAATTACTGGAACTCCACTCGTGCATTGCCTGAATATTTTCTCCATGCGCACTGCAGCAGTACTGCTCACCACACTTATTCCAGGGCGATTAAAGTGAACATATTCCTGGCATTGCATTCTAATATTGAACAGAAAATTGATAATAGAAAATAATTCATGGACTCTTAGGAAAGGCATTTATTGTCCGCAAAGGAACAGTAAGGTATTTAAATTGTTAATTTGCTAAGTTACATTTACTCAGTCATTGTCAGCTACTTAAGAAATGTAAGTAGACTTTGGCTTAAAAGTGCCAAACTTCACAAAGCCTAACTAATCAAGTCCATATTCACCAGTTGAAATTGTGTTCAGAAAACCACATGTATCTCTTCCTTAAAATAATCACTAATGATTAACATGGGGCGGGATGCAGAAAGCTGCCCTGCGCAATTCTTTCCCACCTCTAACGTGTTTATTTGCTCTTTTGATGTTCTCTCTTGAGCAGCATCATTTTTTCCAGACTGAAAGGGGGCCAAATAATGCAGTAGAATTACACCATAGAGCTCAATCTGTAAAAACTATCTATGGAAAATACCAGACAATTTATTGAAGCTAAGATGAAAGCTAAAAAATAAAATACAAAAATTGACCAGCTCTAAACTGAAGAAATAGATGTGTGAAGGGTATTTCAATATGTTGAAATCTGACCATGTAGAAAAAAGTGAGATGCCATTAAATTTCCCTTTGAAATTGATATGATCGCATTGCAAGATAACAGAATCATTTAATGTATTTATTTTTTTGAGAAAAGCATGAAAGAAATGCATATTATTCAGGTAATGGAAAATAGTAGAGATGAAGTTCACTCAAACGATAGATCCAATTTGATAAACCTGCAAGATCTACATGAACATAATTAGCTTTCTATGAGCAACAAGTGAATCGCTTATTCCAAATCAGGAGGGAATGAAGGAGGGCCGTCTTTATTGAATTGCTGCATTTAATTAGGAGCAAAGGGCAAATCAAATTTTAACTATGACCCAAAATGTGCAATCAACTTGTTTATCTCATTAAATTATTGAAAATTATGCAATTAAAGTGTTCTTTGCAACTCCTTTATCTGGAATTTTATTCTCCCATCATTCTGGTACCCTTTGTGTTTCTATTATCTGGTATTAAAAACTCTATTTCCACCGTCCAGTTTACATAAAGTGTTGTATGCTGTTGATTGTCATAAAACCAATAGGCTTCATAAATAGTTATGAAACATTTCAGCATAATGAAATATTGATTTTTCTTGTTCTAAAAATTGAACAAATATATTGTTAACATTTAAAGTAGCCCAGTGGTTTGGTAATGGTACTTGACTCTCAGCCTATCTTATGAAACCCTTTCCAAAATTATCATTAACAATTCTGCCATATGAATGATATGTCCCCAGAAACTATAAAATAGAAGCCTATTTGCTGTACAGTATTTTAAAAATCATTGGGAGACTATTTGTTATTTATATCCCTTGAATTGTTTCCACCCACTCTATCCCTGTCCCATTCTTCCTGATGGCAGTGATTCCCACTGGATTGCATCTATATACCGTGGTGGCCATTGGAGATTATTCTTCATGATTGGTAGATTAAGTGACTACTGAAGAGCCCACTAGCATAAGCCCAAATCTGGCCTCAAAAGTAGCACATATCTGTAGCTCAGGAACAAACTCCAGCTGAAAGTGGTTTATTTAATATAAACCAGTGCATCAGGATCATGCTGGTTTTACTTTTTTTAAATGTTTGGACAAAAAGAACCCACCTATTCAACAAGTTTTAAATTATTATTGTCTTCCATATTCCCGCAGACTCCTGCAAGAAATCAAGTGCACAGTCTGCTCTGAAGTTCCTCGTTCTGTTAGTTTAAAAGTTTTATCTCAACAAGTGCACAAAAGTAGAACAGTAGATCTTGGTCACCATTGTGTTTATTATTCATATCAGAGGAGTGAAACAGGAAAGTCTGCAGACGTTGTGATTGCATGAACTCTGCAGGTCTTGCAGCATCTATAGGATGTTTCGGGCCTGAGCCCTTCAAGATATGAGTGAAAAGCAGGCAAGTGGCTAAATTGAAAGAAAGGGCAGGGGGAGAACCCAGACAAACAGATGAAAGTTGTTTAATGGATATGAATAGGAGGAAAGGAGATAGGAAAGGTGAAAATAGATTAGGGAATGTGGGTTGGGCTCTGTGAATACAGAGCTGGGGGAAAGGAGACTGACAGAAAAGGGGAGAGAGAGAGTCACAACAAGGGAAAAGGAGGCACGGGGTTAGAGGAGTCAATGGAAACCTCAGAAGTCCATGGATATGCCATCCCGCCAGATTACCTGGACTGAACACAAGGTGTTCCTCCAACCTGTGGGCAGCCCCAGTCCAGCAGTGCATGAGACCAAGAATGGACACATTGGCACGGGTATGCAGCAGGGAATTGAAATTGGTGGCCACTGAGAGATCTCTACAGACAGAGCTTAGATGCTAAATGAAGCAATATCCCAGTCTTCATCCAGTCCCTCTGATGCAGATGAGACCACAACAGGAGCACTGCACATAGCACCTGTAACCGCGTTGTATGTCTACATTTTAAAAATCATTACAGCTGATTCAGATATTTCATGGTTGATTGTGGCTAGTGTTTTCATTCTAGTCTTTAATACATTCTTTTCTTTGTTCACGTTCAGAGTATCAGAAATCGTATACTAACTAAAAACAAAATGTGCTTTGCAGAGTTTACTAACATCAGCATGTGTGCTTGCCAACATATGTTGTTCCTCTGTCTCTAGGGAGGTGTTCCTTGTGTAAGTTACATCTACTTTGCAATTAGCATAGACTAAAATTATCAATATTGACCTAGAACTGCAGATGGATTCATACACTGTGTGCAATGCTATATCTGTGAATCCCCAAAAGAAATATGTCACTCACACACCCACTGATGAGTGCATATGTTGCCATATTTACCCCTTTCATGGTAAATTTAGTATAGGATCATTGGTTATTCTGAATAGATTAACGATTACTCTGTTTCTAATTTATGGCCCCCAAAACATTGATCAAAATTAAGATCTTATAAATAGTTAATGTTATGAACTAAAGAAATACACCTCAAAGGCTTTATTTTTGCCTAGCAATAAAAACTTGCACTTTTTTGTGACTTACTTATCTCTATGCTCCTCCACTTCTGTTCATCACTGCTCTACATTGCTCCAACATTGATGGCTGTGCCTTCACCTTTCAAGGCCCTAAGCTCCAGAATTTATTTCCAAAACTTCTAAACGCTACCTCTTTTCTATCATATACCTTAATATTTCCTTCTGCTGCAGCTAAATGTTGTTTCTCCAAGCTGACAAGATCAGCTCATATCCAGGAACTGTTTTCCCAATTCAAACATTGCACCTTTTCAAGTCAAGGCAGACTGAGAAGAATAGAAGAGTCTATGCCCTGTTTTGGAAGACCTGCCTTTGCACTAATTCTTCTGCAAATGTTAAGAGAATTAAAACACCTTTGTGCAATCATCACATGATAAGGAAGATGGAACAACCTGGGGTACGTCTGAGCAACCTCTGGTAGCTTGTTCCATACACCCACCAACCTCTGACTGGAGAAGGTACCCCTCAGGAATCTTTCCCCACTCTCCTCAAAACCATGTCCTCTTGTTTTAGACTCTCCTACCCTGGTAATTTACTTTATCAATACCCCTTCTGATTTTGTAAACCTCTATAAGGTGCCCTATACTCAAGGTAAAAAAGTCACAGCCAAATAATCCTCTCATTATCACCTAAGCTTACCAGTCCTACTAACATTCTCAGGAATCTTTTCCCCACCCTTCCCAACTTAAAGATATCTTTCCTACGGTTGGGTGACAAGAAATGCAATAACGCCAAATGTAATTTCACCAACCTTTTGTAGAGGTTGACATCCTTGCTCCAGTTCTCAATGCCCTCATCAATAAAGACAAGCGAGCCTAATCCCTTCTTCACCACCCTTTCTATTTGTGTAGTTACTTTCATGGAACTATGTACAAAACACAAAAGTCTGCAGACACGATGATTGAAGTAAAAATACAACGCTGGAGAAACTCAGCAGGTCAAATAGTGTCCTTAATGTAGCAAAGATAAAAATACACAACAATGTTTCGGGCTTGAGCCCTTCATCAAGGTATGAACAAAATGTAGGTAGGGGTCTGAACAAATGGCAAGAGGGAGGGGCAAGGAGAGGAGCACAGAAGTTGATTTATGTCACCCACAATACTTTGAGGTGTTACTTCAAAGGGAAAAGCTGAAAATTAAACTACATTACATTTTAATGTTAATTCAAGCCACGTTTTATTCGAGTCGTAGGAAGAAGAAAGATGAGGATCATCTCAAAAGATATTTAAGTCCTTGTGTGTATACTTTAAGCAATGATGGCCAATTAATTGGAGAGATGGTTGTAACCTTAATTAAAACTTGCACATAATAGTCTGTATCTATTTAATCTATTGCACCTGATTATAGCAATACCAATGTTAATGTAATGATTTTGAAATCTCATATTCATAACCTGTCAGACTGAGAGGTCAAGGTGTAACTTTTCACCCTGAATGTCAGGAGTAGTTTTACAGACCCAAAGAAGTATGCTGGGGGCCTGGGATCAGGCCAGTATTGAATAAAAACTGTTTTACTCAACAACAAAATTCAAAACAAAATCACAAAATATGAACTTCAATGCGACAATAACAAACACATGCAAAAGAAATGTTCCACTGATGAAACTATAGCCTTGCTCCTCCACTCCGACATGGAGACAATGCCTCATACGTCAGGCTGCTGACTTCAGCTCAACTTTTAATACGATAATTTCCCCAGAGGTTCAAGGAGAAGCTATCCGACTCCACATCCCTCACTATAACTGGATTCTGGACTTCCTAACGGAAAGCCACAACCTTTTCGGGTTGGCAGCAGAACATCAAGCATTATTACTGGTGCACCTCAGGACTGTAGCACTAACCCCTGATTGCAATGCCAGATCCAGTTCCAACAGAGTTTTAAGTTTGCAGGTGACACAACAGTCGTCGCCTCATCAACAACAACGATGAGTCGTACTACAGAGAAGAGATGCAAGAATAACGACTTGAGTTTCATCGTGGACAAGACGAAGGAGATGACTATGGGCTTCAGGAGGACTGAGGTCGACCTCCCTCAACTATATATTAGTAGTTTGTTAGCAGAGAGGACTAAGTTCCTTAGAGTCCACTTAAGAAGTGATCTATCCTGGCCACAAAACATTTGTCAGGAAGGCAACATTACACTTCCTGAGAAGACTGAGGCGAGCAAGGCTACTGGCCACCATCCAGTCAACTTGCTACAGGAGCTGTATTGGGAGCGTCCTACCTGGCTGTTTCACAATCTGGTACGGTTGCTATAGAGCATCAGATCAGAAGTCAATCCATGGGATTATAAGTGGCAGAAAGGATCATTGGGGTCTGTCTCTCCCGCACCGCCCAATCGATGGGATTTACCAGGATCATCGTCTAAAGATGGCTCGCAAAATCGAGAGGACCTACCCTGTACACAGCATCTTTCAGCTACCCCCATTAGGAAACAGATTCAGGAGGATCAGACCAAGAACCCCAGACTCACTGCAGCTTTTTCCCACAGGCAGTAAGACTGCTAAATGACTGATCAACTGCTCATACAAACCCTCCATGACTCAGCAATTTATTAAACAATGATATTTACTTATTTTAGTATTTGTATGTAAACACCTGTACTGTGAATATGTATCATATGTCTGCATGTGTGTTATATTTGTATGTGTATTTGCAGTGTGTTGCACTGATGACTAGAGAATGGGTTTTGATTATACAATCGGATGATAAATAAACTTGAATTTGTAGGCATTTAATTTAAGTTTTTAGCATCGTGTCTGCCTCAGACATCATGGGTGAAATGGCCTTTTCCTGGGCTGTAGTGTTTATTGCATTAATTTTTTTTTAAAGACGTACAGCTCAGTAACAGGCCTTTTCGGCACATGAGCCCATGCCACCTAACCAATTAACCTACAACCCCTGTACGTGTTTGGAAGTTGGGAGGAATCCAGAGCACCCCATAAAAAAAAACACACAGACGTGGGGAGAACTTACAAACTTGGAACAGACAGTGCTGGATACAAACCCGGTTCGCTGGCACTGGAATAGAGTTGTACTAACTGCTAGACGAACCACGTATGTACCCCACAATTCTATATATGCATGGGAGCTACAGAAAAATGATAGCTTTCCTGTCAGTTGTGCAATTTCATAAAACCTTATAAGTTTTCTTTGGGTACACATTGTTATCATCAACTATTTCACGTTGAAATTACCAGTTGGTAAAAATTGTTTTTCATAGGGTCATTGGAAGATTAGGAATTGCTGGCAGATCATGAACGTGATATTAGAAATTCTTACATTGATTGTATGCCTAATTATGTCATCATAATTTATCAAAGTACTTTTGCTGTATGTTAACTGTTAGATGGGCAGATATTGCAGCCATCCTACACAAGAAATGTCCCACTAATAACATAAAAATGACTCACGTCTAACTTTTCCTTGCTGGCATTTAATTAGGGAGAACTGTTGACTTTGATCTTCTTGCTCTTCTTTGAATTCTAGTTTTGAATTTAATATCCAAAAATATTCAGAATCACACTTTCAACATTGCCATTTTCTCTGGATCTCACTAATGTTAATAGGGTTTATGCTCTCAAATCATGGGAAATGTAAATTTCTACTTAAGTCTTGCCATGCAATTTATGATTTGCAACCTGCTTATGCCTACAAAAGTGGATGGATTTCATTCTTATTGCGATCATTAGCGTACTGTCAGTGTCTATCAGTCTGTAATGCATACGTCGTTGCCTTGATTTGAATGCTCAAAAATCTGCATTCCTAAATCTGATTTACTGCTATTTCAGAGCATATTTTCTATACAAGAAGGTATCATGTACTCAGGCATTATTCTGTTTAAGAATTGTACCCAGGTGTTTAAGCTCTAAGAAGGGGAAACCTATTCTGCTGCATGGGTTTACAAATGTTCACAAGATATAAGGCTATTAAATATATAAGGTAAGGTACTAAAAATCTATGCAAACCAACGAGCTGGGGTGTTTACAGATATTTTCAATCTCCCACTGCTGCAGTCAGAGATTCCCACCTGCTTCAAAAAGGAATCAATCATCCTGGAGTTGAAGAAGAGCAGAGTGAGCTGCCTCAATGATTATTGCCCAGTAGCACTCACATTTACTGTGATGCAATGCTTTAAGAGGTTCGTCATGATCAGAAATAACATGTACCTAAGTAAAGGACTGGGCCCACTGCAATTCACCTACTGTCACAATCGCTCCAAAGCAGACGCAATATCACTGGCTCTCCGCTCCGCTCTAGGTCACCTTGAAACTCATGGCTGCTCTTCATCGACTACAGCTCAACCTTCAACACCATTATTCCCTCAGTGCTGGTCACAAGCTCTAAACCCTGGACCCCTGCACCCCTCACTGCAACTGGATCCTTGACTTTCTCGTCAGAAGACCACAAATTGGAAACAATCTCTCCTTCCTGACGATGAACACAAGTGCACCTCAATGATACGCCCAGTGCTCTACTCACTCTACACCCATGACTGTGTGATGAGGCACAATTCAAATACTGTCGACAGTTTGCTGATGGCACCACAGACATCACCTAGCACTCAACGTTAGCAAAACCAAGAAGATGATTGTGGACTTCAGAAGAAAATCAGGAGAACACAAACCAGCCTCATCGAGGGGTCAGGAGCGGAGACGGTCAAGAACTTCAAATTCCTGGGTGTCAACACTTTAGAGGATCTGTCCTGCAGCCTCCATATTGATGCAAACATGAAGGCTTGCCAGCAGCTATTCTTTATAAAGAGTTTGAGAAGTTCAGTATGTCACTGAAAACTCTCAAAAACTTCTACAGGTGTACTGTGGAGAGCATTCAGACTGCTTGCATCACTGTCTGGTTCTAATGCTAATTAGAGGTGCTAATGCTCAGGACAAGAAAAATCTCTATAGAGAGTTGTTAACGCCCTGCGACATCACGGGCATCAGTCTTCACTACATCAAGGAAATCCATAATTGGAGATGCCTTAAGAAAGCAACTTCTATCCCCAAGGACCCCCACCACCCAGGCCATGCCCTCTTCTCTGCTACCATCGGGAGAAAGGGACAGACGCCTGAAGATGAACACTCAGCAGCACGAGGACAGCTTCTTCCCCTCCGCCATCAGATACTGAATGATCAATGAACCACAGGATTGCCATTAACTTTTTCATTTTCTTATACTATTTTTATTTACTTAGTAAGTACTTTATATTTACAATGTAACACAGCCACATATCAACAAATTTCATGACATGTTCACGGCAATAAAATCTGATTTTCTAAATTTTCTAATATGAAACCTAATGACTAAATTGATATTTTTTCTGCTACATGAAATGATCCCAAACAAGATCAAATTTAATACTATTTGGAAAATTAGCTGGTCAGGGCAATTTGATGTACAGCAAAATTTGGTATCCAGCACCTATCATGATTGGTAGATGCCAGATAAGTGAATTTTCCAGTTGCTTGAGATTGCACGTTGCTTGATTGGCAAACTAGCGATGAGGTGTGCCAATTTTAAGCTTTCCTATTATTTATTTATTTATTCCCCCCCCCCCCCAAATTTTGCCGGTTGCTTGAGTCTGTTGGCTGCTCAAATTCTGGATAACTGGCACTTTACTGCATTTGAATAATCATCATTTCTTACAGCCATGAACAGTTGGAGAAAGTTGAAAAGATTTCCAAAACAGTATACATTTAACATACTGAAAGAGAGATTAGAATTTAAAAAATACTATCCCCCACCACACTCAAATCACCTTTCTCCCTCTTCTTCAGCTATGCTCGAGAAAAACACTTTTATCCTATAACCTTTTAACTTTCAGCAATATGTGTGCGCAAGGTGAAACATGATACTCATAATTTCTGGTTATTTTGCAACACTATTTCTAAGCCCAGATATTCCATATACAATTTCTTCACAGAATTATTAGGGGTAATATAATTCTCATTGCATGCATTCAAGGCATCCATTCATTGCCTATTGGAGCATGCCTCTTATAATTATTAAAAACAAAGTTATTTAATTAAACTGATTTTTGTTCTATTTTTTCACACAAGTAGTGAACTCGAACCATTGCAATGGTTCATTGGCGTAGAAATTAGATGACACTGCATACATTATACTGGTGAACAACATCCACAATTTCAGTAGGTAGTGTACATGAATATTCTGAGCCAGGGGTAGAACATAGAATACTACAGCATAGTACAGGCCCTTTGGCACTCAATGTTATGACGATCCATATATTCCTTAAAAAAAAGTACTAAACCATCCCTATCCCATAACCCTTTATATTTTTTTTCCACCCTAAGAGACTCTTAAATGCCCTTACTGTTTCAGCCTCTACCACCATCCCTGATAAGGCATTTCAGGCACCCACAACTCTGTGTAAAAAAAAAAACTTACCCCTGATGCTCCCCTAAAATTCCCTCCCTTCACTTTGTACACATGTCCTCTGGTGTTTGCTATTCTTGCCCTGGGAAACAGGCACTGGCTGTCCATCCTATCTATTCCTCTCATAATTTTATAGACCTCTATGAAGTCTCCTCATCCTTCAATGCTCCAAAGAGAAAAGTCCCAGCTCTGGTAACCTTGCCTCTTAAAACTTATTTTCCAATCCTGGTAACATCCTGGTAAATCTCCTCTGCACTTTTTCCATAGCTTCCACATTCTTCCTATAATGAGATGACCAGAAATGAACACAATACAAGCGTGGTCTCACCAGAGATTTGTAGAGTTGCAACATGACCTCTCTACTCCTGAACTCAATCCCCCTGTTAATGAAGCCCAACATCCCATAGGCCTCTTTAACTATCTTATCAACCTGTGTGATGACCTTGAGGGATGCATGGATTTGGACCCCAAGGTCCCTCCGTTCATACCTTAAGCTCCATCCACAACTCCTCCAACCTTTGTATTATCTGCAAACTTACTGACCCAATCCTTCTGAAAAAAACACACTAATGCTGGAGAAATTCAGCAGGTCAAACAGGGCCTTTATGTAGCAAAGGTAAAGATACTTCACCCATGTTTCGGGCTTGAGCCCTTTATCAAGGTGTGGGGGAACATGAGAGATGTCCAAACAAAAGGGAAAAAGGGAGGGGGTGTGGTGAGGGTGGGAAATGATAGGTGGAGGGGGGAAGACACCGCGGGGGGGGGGGGGGAGCGGCGAGGAGTCTAGGTTAGGTGGAGAGAGAAAGGAAGAAAGAACTGGAAGAAGAAAGGAGGTGGGGGGGGGGGGGGGGAAGTCAAGCTGATTAATGGAATGCAGTGAACTCAATGTTCATGCCCTGGGTTTGGAGGATGCCCAGATGAAAAATGAGGTGTGGTTCCTCCAATCTGCGGGTGGTCGGGGTAGGTAGTGTGAAAGGCCATGGACAAACATGTGAGCTTGAGAATGTGACTCAGAATTGAAATGGTTAGCTACAGGGAGGTCGCTTTTGTTGCAGATGGAGAGGGGGTGCTGGGCGAAGCGATCTCCTAATCTGTGACTGGTCTCTCCAATGTAGAGAAGGCCACAGAGGGTGCACCAGATGCAGTAAATGAGTTCTTTGGGGATACAGGTGAAGTGTTGCCTTGTGGGGTGATAGGTGAGGACAAGGGGGATTCTGTGTTTATTGTTTCTAGGGGTGGGGGGGGGCTATGGCAGATGAGCAGGGAATGGAGGAGATGCAGGTGAGGGCTGAGTTAATAGCGGTGGAGGGGAAGCCACGTTTGTGGAAGAAGGCAGATATTTCAGAGGTTCTGGACTGGAAGACCTCATCTTGGGAGAAGATGCGGCAGAGACGGAGAAATTGAGAGAAGTGGATGGAGTCCTTGCAGGGGACAGGGTGTCCAGATAATTGTAGGAGTTAGAGGGTTTGTATTAAATGTCAGTGGTGAGTCTGTCTCCTGAGATGGAAACAGTGAGATCCAGAAAAGGCAGAGTGTTATCAGAGATGGACCAGATGAGTTTGAGGTCAGGGTGAAAATTGGCCGTGAAATTGATGAAATTGACGAGCTCATCGTGGGGGCATGAGGCCGCCCTGATGTAGTTGTCGATGTACTGGAGGAAGAGTTGGGTGGTCTTGCCTGTGTAGGCTTGTAGCATGTTTTGCTCCACAAACAGGCAAGCATAGCTGGGACCCTTGTGGGTACCCATGGATGGGGGAGGAATGTTGGAGGGATTGGCAGGGGGAGAAGGGTTGGGGGGGTGGAGGGGGATAGAGAAGAATGTGGGGATAGGATGGGGGAGGGAGAAAGGGGGGTGGAGAGAAGATAGGAGGGGTAGCCCGAGGAAGAGGGGAGAAAGACGATTAGTGGTTGGAGGGTAGGGGGAGAAGGGAGAAGGGGGGTAGTGTGAGGTTGGAGAAGGAGGAGTCATCCAGGTCATTTATAAAAATCACAAAGAGCAGGGGTCCCAAGACAGATCCTTGTGGTACTCCACTAGCCACTGACCTCCAGGCATTACTTTCCTTCCACTACTATTCTCTGCTTTCTACCTGCAAGCCAATTTTTTTATCTACTCAGCCAAAGTTCCATGGATCCAATATCTCATGACTTTCTGAAAATGTGTTTGAAAATTTTATTGGACTTTTTGCATGCACAAGAGACATGCGCATAGAAATTCATTTCTGATTGCCATTGTCAAACAAAATATTGGAGGCAGAAGAGAGCTGTTACTACTGTACAACACATTTAGTGAATTCAACCAGGCACAAATTCCTTGGCATGCTGTAATGCTGTTTAAGTGCCCACTTTATTAACTTGCTTTCTCAGAATGCAGCCATTCTCATAGCAACCATTATCATAAAATATCCAGACTTATAAGCAAGTCTCTTAGAGTTCCTTTCAGGTTTGTGTGCAAGAGAGGCTTATTGCTTTTTCTTCTTTCTAAAGGAACACAAAGTAATCTCCCTATTATGACAGTACAGGAAAAGAAAAGGAAGTTTCCATTTGGAAGCCCTGTGTTTCAATGCATTGTTCTACTCTGCCTGTCTTTCCAGTATATCTTTAAATACTGAGAAGAATATTTATTTCTACAACTCAAAATTATTCCTTACCTAAGTTGTTAAATGGAGAGCATTTTAAAAATTATCTATCTCCACATTGTGTAATTCGTGAAATAGCAAAAAGATGTAATTCTTTTGCCATGTAGTGTGATGTATGACACATCTTTTTCTTTACAAAATGGTTCTGTTTTGTTTCCTAGTGACTCTTTGAACAGTTTTGATAACATTTTGAGCAACCAGTTAACTGTATTATTAATTTTTGACATCATCATACCACAAATAAATGATTAAAATTTATTATAATTGTAGGCCCTAAAAGGAACTCTCAAAGCTACGAGATGAGGTTTTGTTGTAATTTGAATTTTAGTGTTCCATTTACTCTCTCTTTTAATGTTCCTTGTAATGAAGTCATTAGTAAAAAACACATCTGGAAGTTCTTTGGGGAACATTTAATTTTCTGCTAGTTTGTCAATAACATAACTCACGGCACAAAGGACCCAGCTGCCGACAGAGCCATTGTTGTAGAAATGACTATTTATTTCTAGAGCAGCGAAAAATTCATCCCTACAAATATAAAGTTTCTCTGGCAAACTCGGCCTAGGAGCTCTTTGACCCAAGGAAATTGATACTTGCTAAGTTTCACATTGAAAACAAGCATCACTTTCACAGCTTGCCGACCTCTGCTTTGGCCCATTGCCCTTTCAGGTGAAAGGGGAGGCTACAGAAAAGTCTAATGCTGTCCATGGTCAATCCCTAGCTGCCCCCTGCCCCCAAGCTGTTGCCTAAACTATATAACTATGAGTCTTTTGCTCTCTTCTCAAGGTGACTGTCAAGATGTACAAGCGAGGGGGTCACGGCTGGTTATGGAGGGCTGTCTCTAGCACAGTTGTTATTCCATACAACTCCCACGTCGCTTTCAGGGTCTGTGGAGAGGACGCAGATGCCAAGATCCCAGCCAACAACATCGACAGAATCATCCTGAGCATATGAAATTGATTTCACTATTAAATCAGCCATGGCAGCTGTGCCACATTATTACAATAATCTGTGGCCATTTTTCATTGATTAGTTAATTTGTGTTCTTCAATAATCGAAAAGCAAATCTCATTAGCCATAGGTCAGTGGGCATGAAAAAGGGAGAAATTCATTTTGATAGCCTAGTTAGCATTAAGCTGTGTAAGTTAGAGTGTACTGTGTGCACTCCATCTTTAGAGTGTTCAGCCATCGTGATCATTTATAACTAGAGGACAACTTTTCTTTTATGGTATGAGTGAGTTCAAGCAGATCAGATCAGTGTTGATGTGTTCTTGAGTTATAAACAGAATTGCGCACTGTGTATTTAAGTTTTTTTTTAAATTGGTATCAACACAAAAGTTGAAGGCTTTGAAAAACATAATTTCTGTTCTGGATTTTTCTCCCTGCTTTCAATATTAATCTTTGGAAACAGGAAGAATACTGAGAATTATATTTTTAAAGAAATCTAAATGTGTTAATTTTAAAAGAAGGTTGTGGCTTTTTTACTTCATATGTTTACACTCAAATTGTTAATTTTAGGAATTTAAATGAAAGTTAATGTTCATAAATTATTTAAAAAATCTAAAATTTATTTTCTTCGATGTCACTCCATTTCAATGTCCAAATGCAGTGAAAAGGAAAGAGAAGCCCAAAATTTCTAGAGTGTGGCTGAACAAATAGTAATACAGTTAGAGTGAGGTGTTTGTAATGAAAGATAGCCTCAGCCATCCCCATCCCACCATCTCACTTGCCTATTTGCCCAGCCGTGAATTGTCAAGTCTCCCTCACTGCCACAAACAGCAGAGGGATCCACAATCCAGAGGTCACAGAACAACTTTGAGAGTAGGCTGCAAGCAACCAAATGGGAAAGCATGCATTTACATTACTTTTATTGCAACTCCAGGCATTTCCCAAAAAACTCTGCAGCTAATGAAATACTTTGGGATTGTATTTGCTGCTGTCGTGTAAAGAGATGCAGCAAAATAATCAGTCACACAGCACTGTGTGAATGACCAGATAAATATGATCACATTCAACTGTTTATTTCAGAACTATGCTGTAGTAAATGAGTCCCCTCACCCAAGTGAAATGTAGAAACATAATTATAATGTCATTACTCGTCACTCCAAACATTTGAGTTGTTGATTTTTTTAAAATCTTGAATTATGTTTTGTATCTGGCATAAATTGTATCAACATAGCCTGTTTCCACTCCGTAAATGGTTATATGGTTAAATGCATATAAATGGCATAATTCCTGCTGCAATATACCTTTTTATCTTTTTGTATGGAAATTGCATAGCTTTATTCCAAGCAGGTCACTCCTGAACAACCACACCTCAGACATACTCATGAACAATGAATCACCAGCGATCATCACCCATACCATCAATGAACTCATCACTTCAGGATATCACCCCTCCACTGACATCAACCCAGCCCCCTACTGTCCATTTCTACGACCTACCCAAGATTCACAACAAGAACTTCCCTGGTATCTCCATTGTTTCCACCTGCTTTGCCCTACTGATCCTATCTACTCCTACCTCAAAGCTCTTTGGTCTCCCCATGTCCAGTCACTTCCTGACTACATCTGGCCCAGTTCTGCTGCAAGGTCTGGACTGAATGCTCCTCAACTGTTGAGCTCTTCCAGCACCTACACATGAGAATGGAGATGCTGGAATCTGGAGCAAAAATCAATCTGCTGGATTGAGCATCATCAGTGAGAGAAAAATTATGGTTCGTGTTTCAGGACAGAATCCATCATCAAGACTTCATGAAGTTCTTCTGGCAGTTTGTATGATATCCCTGGTGAAGTTCTTAAACTTGGTGGAGATGTCCTTGGGTCACAAATTCACAACTTAATTTCTCACAAAGTGGAAATTATAACATAATCCTGTCCACCCAGAAAGAAAACCAATCAAATTCTGGAAAGAAGATTTTCCTGCATTTGACCATGGGGAACTTTGTGGCTAATACCCTCCTTAACTGCCTCCATCTAGTGGTTGGAGACCCTGTGCTTACACGACCTTCAACAGTCAAGACGTTGCCTGAAGTTCTAACAGAAGAGGCCAGGTATAAGAAGGATGTGACTAACACCAAGAGACTCATCCGACAGATCTTCCACTAGCAAGCACGAGTAAGGTGAGAGAATCTAATCTGCAACACACTGTCACAAGAAGATGAGTTCACCTTAATTCAGGGAACAAGTAAAACATTGAAATATTCGATTAAAATTAAATTAAGTAAACATTAAACATTTCCAGTAAATTTGTTTTTTTGTGAACTGGAAATGTTTAATGTTCAGTTAATTTATCAACCTGGATTACCAAACTCCAACTAGAGCTGCAAGCTCTGCTTGAAAAATGCATTATTTTGCTATAATGTTTGAAGTTTATTCTTTCTGCAGCTACACATGTAAGTAAAACAAACTGACAAACAATAAGTTTAAATGAACACAATGTTCCATGAGAAAAATGATAATGAATATAAACAGATAAATATTCATGTTTGCAGTACTGCAAAAAGAAAGTGCTGTTTCAATAGTGCGGACAGATCACTGGTAATAACTGTTCTTGAACTCAGAGGGCTTGATAGTTTTGATAAGCTGGCAAGTCCTCTGATATGTAGTGCCAGGAACCGAAAGCTATTAACCTTGTCAATTGTCATCCTACCAATGAAGACAGTCGCATTGCCCCTCAGCTTCCTCTTTTTAAAGTCCACAATTAGCTTTTTGTTCTTGCAAATGTTATGCATAAGATGGTTGTTCTGTCACCACACAAGCATATTCTTGGACTCCACCCTATATTCTGGCTAGCTGTGGCCTTGGTTTATTGCTTTGGAGCCAAACTTGATGATGCAATTGTAAGTACAGAGGGAATCGAGTACAGAACCTTGAGGCATTCCTTTGTTGTTGGTCAAGGAGGAGGTGGTGATGTTGCCAATCCACACTGATTGGGGTATTCTGGTAAGGAAGTCGAGGATTCAGACCAAGAGAGAAACAGAATCCCAGAACCCTAAATTTGATCTTCAGTTTTACTGGGATATTAATGTTAAAGTAGCAGTGGTCAATGAACAATAGCCTTAAGTAGGAGTTCTTGAGGTTCAAGTGGTCAACACAGAATGGAGGGTCGGCATGATGGCATCCATTGACCTTTTGTAGCAGAAGTACATCCAGATCCTTCCTGAGGCAGGATACAATTTGCACCATAACCAATGTCTGAAAACCCTACATCACAATTAAGTGAATAGTGCCACCAACCAGTACTCATTGAGGCAGATCAACATGCTCTTGGCACCAGCATGATGGATGTCCCTTGAAGCTGATGGAAATTGCTCAGATGTAGCAGTGAGTGGTTGAAACACAAATTAAATTGCAGAAGGCAGAGGGAAAAGGGGATGCATGGTTAGAACAAAAAGAGAAGAACTGCAGTATGCTTTTGAGAGGTTGAAAGATAACATCGATGGTAGATCCAGCTGAAAATAGGTGGTGATGGTTAATGAATAACAGAATTTGTCTCAGGTAAATGTAAGTAGCAAAAGACAAATAAATTCTGAAGTTACCACAAGAGAGGAACAAGTATACTGGCAATGTGAGAAACAAGCATCAAAAATTGAGGAATTAATGTTTGAGACTAGAAGACTATCATAGCACTATAGAACATTAAAGCACAGAAAATGGCCCTTCAGCCTTCTAGTCTGTGCCAAACTATTTTTATGCCTAATCCCACTGCACTCAAGTCCATAGGCCTCCATACCTCTCCCATCCATGTACCTGTCCAAATTCTTCTTAAATGTTAAAATTGTGCCCACATCACCACATCAGCTGGCAGCTCATTCCACACTCTCCCGACTCTCTGTGTGAATAAATTTCCCCTAATGTTCCCCTTATACTCTTCCTCTTTCAACCTTAACCATGTCCTCTTGTATATATCTCACCTACCTTCAGTGGAAAAAGCCTCCCAATATTCACTCTCATAATTTTAAATATCTCTATCAAACCTCTCATTCTTCTACGCTCCAGGGAATAAAGTTCTAACCTGTTTAACCTTTTCCTGTAACTCAGTTCCTGAAGTCTGGGCAACATCCTAGTAAATCTTCTCTGCACTCTTGCAATCTTATTGATATCTTTCCTGTAATTAGATGGCCAAATAATACTCCAAATTTGGTCTTACCAATGTCTTATACAGGTTTACCATAAAATCCCAACTCCTATACTTAATACTTCAATTTATGAAGGCCAATATACCAAAAACTCTCTTTACAACCCTATCTATATACCAGTGATGCAACTTTCAGGAAATTATGTATTTATATATTTCTCTGTTCCACTGCCTGACCATTTGCCATATATATCCATTTTTGGTTTGTCCTTCCAAAATGCAACACCTAACACTTGTCTGCATTAAATTCCATCTCCCATTTTTCCAGTGGGTCCAGATCCTTCTGCAAGCTTTGAAAGCCTTCCTCACTGTCCACAACACCACTAATCTTTGTGTCATCAGAAAACTTGCTGTTCCAATTTACCACATTATCATCCAGATCAATCATATAGATGACAAATTACAATGGTTCTAGCACTGATCCTTGAGGCACACCACTAGTCACAGCTTCCAGTCTGAGAAGCAATCATCCACCACTACTGTCTGGCATCTCCCATATGAAAAATGTTGAATCCAGTTTACTACCTCACCATGGATACCTAAATTCTTAACACAGTTGGTGTAGCAGTTAGTGTAATGTCTTTACTGCTCTAGCGATCAGGATCGGACCAGGGTTCGAAATCCATGCTGTCTGTAAGGAGTTTGTATGTCCTCCCTGTGTCTGCATGGATTTTCTCCAGAGGCTTCAGTTTCCTCTCACTGTTCAAAGCGTACCAGGGAGTGTAGGTTAATGGGGTGTCAATTTCTGACATAGCCCCTGCAATTTCTACACTAGCCTCCCTCAAAGTCCGAGGGAATATCTTGTCAGGCCCTGGAACTTTTAAGACTGCAACCACCTCCTCTTTAATCTGTTTTGGTTCCATGACCTCACTGCTTGTTTTCCTTACTTTCCTTGATTTTGTGGCAGTTTCCTGAGTAAATATTGATGCAAAAAACCCACTTAAGATCTCTCCATCGCTTTGGCTCCATACATAGTCAAGGGGACCAATTTTGTCCCTTACTATCTTTTTGCTCTTAATATACCTGTAGAACCCCTTATGATTTTCCTTCACAGTGTCTCCCAAAGCAACTTCATGTCCTCTTTTAACCTTCCTGATTTCTTTGTTTTTTCTTGCATTTTTTATCCTCCTCAAGTACCTCATTTGTTCTATGTTGCCTTTACTTGCTATACACCTCTCTTTCTTCTTCTGAACTAAATCCCTTGAAAACCAAGGTTCCCAATGCCTGATAACTTTGCCTTTAATCCTGACAGGAACATACAAAATATGTACTCTCAAAATGTTACCTTTGAAGATCTTCCATTTACCTCACACATCCTTGCCAGAAAACATCTTATCCTAATTCATGCATTCTAGATCCTTCCTCATTTCCTCAAAATTGGCCTTTCTCCAATTTAGAATCTCAACCTGAGAACCAGACCTATCCTTCTCCATAATTAACTTGAAATTAATGGCATAATGAATACTAGACCCAAAATATTTCCCTAAACATACTTCTGTCATCTGTCGTGTCTCATTCCCTATAGAAAGTCCATGATTGCATTCTCTCTAATTAGTACTGCTATATATTGATTTTAAAATTTTCCTGAACATATTTGACAAACTCCAAGCCATCCAGCCTTTTTAAAGTATGGGAAGTGCCAGTCAATATGTGGAAAGTTAAAATCTCCTGCTATTCAATCTTTCCTGCAACTGTCTACTAGCTCTCTATAGATTTGCTCCTGGAATTCTTCCTGACTATTTGGAGTCTATAATACAATCCCATGAGTGTAGTTATCCCTTTCCCGTTTCTCAGCTTCACCCATATATATAGTTTTAAAATTCTAACTTTTCCCTCTGGGTCTTTCCGCTGTTATGAGCTCCCATTTCATTTAGTGTGAGCATCACTTTAAGGGCTAGTACAGACTGCAACCATTCACAGCTTTGAAGATATTGTGTGGCATCAGCTAAAACAGTCTGTACCCAAATTCGCTAATTTGGAGAGGAGAAAGGACATTTGGTGCTTTTTCCAATGACACAGGTGGTGGGAGAGTCCTTTGTGTGGAACACTGAAGGAACAGCACTTTATTGACCAGCGGCCATCTCATTGAACAGAACAAAAATGACTCTGTGTGATAATCGACAATTCGGCTGATTTCAGTGGAATTATTGAACCCCATCTTGACCAAAGGAAATTTCACTAGGATTTGGAAGTTGTGTGTTTCGTTTCCCCGATGCAAGGAAAAGGGGAGTTAGGACAAGCCATATTTCCCTGAAAGAAACTTGATGAAGATTCATGAGTTTTCAGCAATCGGTCTCTCCCCTCTCCTTCCTGATCACTTCTGTGCATCAGTTTAAAATCTGCATTTCGACAATGGATTTCTAAGACTGAACTTTGGAATGACTTTTTTCACACACACACACACACTTGCATATAGTTGGTTTTGATTTGACCAATGTGTTATATTATTAGAAAGAAAAAAAAAGAAGAATAAATATAGTGTTTTAAAAGAAAAACAATAACACCGCCTTGGTGAATTTCCATTGCTGTTGGTCTGCGATGTCACACTGCCCATCATCCAAATGATATCACCTAATGCCCAAAGATTTCTGTCATCCTCCAATTCTAACCTCCCACACAGTCCTGATGGCTGTATTATTGGAGAACATGGCAAACTCCAAGAACCAAAAACATTAAGTCCTGTTGGTCCTACTTCTTATACATGACATCATATTTCCAGAACCTCACATCATTGTCTAATACAGAAGACACAAAATGTTAGAAGTGCAATAAGATTTTGAAGGAAATGTTTATTCTGTGCACTATATGAAGAAAACTCTTTAATTGGATTCTTTAGAGATGCATTTATGACTTTGTTTCATTCTGTGGATGAATATAGGAATCTTCCACTGAAGGAACTATGGAAAAGCTGAAATTGTATTTGCATTACAGAGTGAAAACTTGTACAAGAGGTGTTTTACTATTCAAATCTGAGATTGCTCCAGCTAATGAAGTTCATGATGAATCAAAATTGGTTTAAAAGCCTTTGGTCTTTAAAAAGTGGCTCAATTTGCAGAAAAAGTGGTTAAGGTTTTTTCCGTACTGTAAAAATAAATGTATAAAGTTTGATAAGCTGGCAAATGTGGCATTTACTGTAACCACATCACAGGGTACTAGTTGTGCAATAATGATCAGCAGTCATCAAACTCCTAACATTTTGAATTTGCCCTTCTTTCCAAATTTGACATTAAATATTTAATTCCTGCAGTGTAATATAATAATGATAACCTTTCTGTCTGGAGTATCTTTGCTATAAACTTCTGCATTTAATTTAATCCTTTAGTGCTCATTCTGCACAGATACCATTTATTGCCTCGTTTGTTCATGAGAAACAAAAGTTGGAATTTTTAGGAGCCTGCGCAATTTCACACACATACTGTTGTCAATCACTGGCACGTATTTGATAAAAGGAAGCCAGAAAATAATGGTGAACATAAAAAATATATGATATATTGTTGGGACAACTGTTATCACAAGCTGGATGTACACATATTTTAAATCAAACTACTTGGATGTCACAACTGAATCAATTACAAGTATAAAGTGTTCTACAGCAAGTAAGATCAATGTGAGAGTAACATGCCTCCAGTCAATGACTTTAGTAAAGAAGTCAAGTTGAACCTTATTCATAAAATAAGGTTTTATCTTTTGGAATGCCCTTTGTGATGGGAGTGCTGGGGACAGCTTTAACAGCGCCTCAAGAAAGGGACTGGGTAAGTTCTTCAATAGCACATAACTCTTTATACGGTCCCTCTATGCCCCAAAGTGTGTCCAAGAATGCTGAAAGGCACCAGGGCACCAGGCCCTTCCGGCCCAAAAGTCTGTGCCACCAAACCTCTCAATCAACCTACAATCCCTGTAAGTTTTCAAGGGTGGGAGGAAATCAGAGCACCCAGAAGTAACCATAAAGAGAATGTATAAACTCCTTCAAAACAGTGCTGTATTGGAACCCAGGTCATTAGCGCTCAGAACCTAACTTTGCTTTCCAAGAAAGAACAACAGGAGGAACCTGATGGAGCAAAGAGTCTCCCAAAAATGGCACAGGAAGTGGCATTCAGGCCCATCAGGTCCATGCCAACTCCCAATGGACAATCCCAGTCGTTGCATTCTTTCTCTCATTAATTCCTTGTTTTCCTGAAATTTATTCTCCCCCGCCCCCATGCCCATCATCCACTTTGATTATTTTGGCGTTAACCCACTCTAGGGGAGAATTTAGAGAAATTCATTAACTGAAAGCACAAGAATCACAGAAGATACAAAATCCACACACGATTAAACCTGGGTCCCTGAAGTGTTAAGCAGCATCACTAACTGCTGAACTACTGAATCTTCTGTACGATCCCATGAGGCTAATGTGATATATTTTAAGTTTGGAATTTTGTGATAACCAATTATTAATAACATAGTTTAAAACTACTTGATATTCTTGATAATATATTAGCTATTTTTAATGAATTGTTAATAATTACTTTAATGATATTCTGTTGATAGACTTTTTTGTACCAAGTATCTTGTTAAGACTTATTAGTCTGCATTCCATTAATCTGCTTTTATGAAACTGATCTATGAGACTTTGTTTGAATGTTGGGATGGGGTGGTGATGGGTGAACATTGCATGCAACTAATTAAGGATTGTAAATTTGATGAATCATAAGAATGGCGTCTGAATAAAGAGTAATGTTGTAAGTTGATAATCAAAAGGAAGGTGAAGTCCTTCCAGCTCCAGGGACAGTTCCCTACTAAAAAAAAATCTTTATTTACATAGTATTTCAAGCTTTTAATACTTAAGAGACATTCAAAGTTCAAATTCATTGTCAGACCATGACATCACATACAACCCTGAGATTTTTTTTTTCCCTACGGACCAAGCAGAATTTCTACTTATGGAAATGTTGTGGAGGCACCAATAATAATCAAAACAATTGCAAGCTTGACAATCCAAAAAAAGTCAAAAACTGTGTTCAACTTTGTCAGAGTACCACATGACATCACATAAAATCCTGAGATTCTTTTTTCCTACGAGTCAGGCTGAATTTCTATTTATCAGTAGGGCAAACTGTACCCTAGAAAAAGAAACGTATACAAAAGAAAGAAATTTAAACAAACTGCAGATACAGAAAGAAATATTCAGTAATAAATAATGTGCAAAATAAGAGTCCTTATCTGAGTCTCTGATTTAGTCTGTTGTTTAGGAATCTGATGGTGGAGGGGTACCAACTGTTTCTGAGCCTGGTAGTATGAGTCTCATGGCACCTACACTTCTTTCCCCAATTAAAGCTGAAAATTATAGGAAACCTTTGAAATATTCACATACACCAAGGTTTTCACACAACAAATTATTGTAAACAACCTAACTTTAATATTGTTAAAACCTAATGACATGTGAACACATACCTCCAGCTTCTTCAGCTTACAGAATGTCAAGAATATTTGTTGGTCGGTATTTTTCTCCCTCAGCACATGAAGCAAGAGATCAAAATTAAAGAAGGATGACAGCTCACAAGATCTTTATTCTCTTGGAAAAGGCCATCTTTGATGTACACACATTAAAGAGCATTGAGGAGACAGAGGATGAAGAAGCCACAATTTTGGGGCAAATATCACTCATACCTTGCTTCATTTACAACAGCATTTATATTTTCTGTTCATGCATATCTGCAATTTTAATGGAAAATCAAAACCAGATAAACTAAAATAAAACTAGAAAATGCCAGAAACACTCAGTAGGTTATGGAGCATCTGTGTAAAGAGAAACCAGTTAACAATTCAGATCCAGGGTCTGTGAATTTTTCCTACATTCTTTATTCTATTGCAACTTTTGTGGCTTTGGGTTAATATAACCACAGAAATTCAAAATAAATACAATTAATAATGCAATCCATATTGACAACAGATACAATAACATTTGTATGATTTCATCTGGAAGCAATTTATTTAAATGAGTAGCTTTTGCATTAATTCTCTCAGCATTTGCTTCGTGAACTTACTTTATCAAGTCTTTTAATTTCATGTACCATTATACAAAATGCAATAATACAAATATAATAAAATTATTCAATTTTTTCCTGCCTTAAAGGCACAAAAAGAAGTACCACTTGCAATTGTCCAGCAGCCCCAACAATAAGAGAAAGAGAAGCAGAAAAGAGACATTGTACTGGTCTATGAATTGAAGTTCAATTGTATATCTGTTTGAAATGTTTTACCAACAAAACAGGTTTCAGTTTTATTTAACATTTATATCCACAGATATTATAAAATTAAACAAACCTTAAATTGAGCCCAGCTTTGCTAACCACACCATTAAGATAAGTTGGATTTAATCTAATGCAAACAAATGAAGCCTTGCTTCTATTAGAGCTCCCATTTCATTTAGTGTGACTGTCACTTTAAGGGTTAAATTAGAGGCTGCAACCATTCACAGCTTGTGGTGAGACTGAGTGGCACCATTAAGTAGAGACCTTACCCTAAGTTGATACTGTGGAAGAAGACAAAAGAACAATGGTTGTTTATCCAGGAAAACAGATGGTACATTTACAGAGAATCTTGTGAGTGGGACACTTAAAGAAACAGAGATTTTTCATTAGTGACCACCAGCCAAATGATGAACACAGAGATGGAGTGACTTTGTGTAAAATGGACCATTCTGCTGATTCTACTTGTCAGGGGAATTATTGAACCACTGTGACCATTGTAATGGTAATTTTGATTGACCCATATCTGGGTAAAGGAAAAAGGAGAATTCCTGCTTTGGATTATGATCATTGTGATGGTCATTTCGACTGACCCATGCCTGAGTTTTGGAAGCATCATGGAAGTCACACGTTTTGTTTCCCTTATACAGGAAAAGGGGAGTTGTGACAACTATTCATATGAAAGGCCATTTCTCTGGAAGCAACTCAACAAGGATTCCTAAGTTTTCAGCAGTCCAGACACTCAGTCTCTCTCACCTCCTTCTCTCCAATGTCAGCAAGACAAAGGAACTGACCTTATACTGGACAAAAAGGGGAAGAGCCCACTCCCTGTCCACATCAAAGGCATTAAAGTAAGGACAGTAGACAATTTTAAGTTCTTAGGAGTAAACATTTCCATTAACCTGACCTGGACCAACTACATCGACACAATGATCAAGAAAGCACACCAATGCTTTACTGAGAATGCTTAGCATGTTCCCATGTCCCTTAACAACTACAGATGCACCATTGAAAGCATCCAAGCTGGATGCATAAAAGTGTGGTTGGGGAATTGTGGCAACCAAGATTGAAAACTGCAAAGGGAAGGTGAATGCAGCTCAGAGCATCACACAAACCTCCCTTCCTACCATATTTTACACCTATCCCTACCTAAGAAAGGCAGCTATTCCACACCAAACACACTCACTCCTTCCTCCCACTTTAAGGAGAAAAGTCAAGAGTGAAATCATACTCAACAAAGTCAAAAGCAGTTTCTTCTCTGCAGTTATGAAGCTCCCAACAGTGATATCACGTCGCCCTTGCTATTAATTGATTATTTATCATTTATTAATTGACCTTTTCACTATAATATTATACCCTGTAATTTTACTCTTGCACTTTGTGCAATTATGTGCATATTAAAGTTGACTGGCTAGACAGCGCATCAAAGAATCCTTATCATTGTGTCAGGTATATGACAATAAACTTGAACTTGAAAATGGAAAAATAAACATGATTTAAGTTGGAGAGTAGAGGGAATGTTCAGTTTACATGATACTTATTCCCTTGAAAAGGGCCATCTTTGATATATGCACATCAAAGACCACTGAGGAGATGGGAAAGAGAAGCCACAGGCAACCCCAACTCAGTCCGTGATAGGATCCAAGCCAATAGTTTCAAGATAACAATTACATTTACATTCTTGGAGACACATAAGGCACTGCAGATGATGAAATTTAGAACAACAAACAATCTGCTAGAGGAACTCAGTGGCTCAAGCAGTATCACTGGGAGACAAGGAATACATACAGCAAAGTAACAAGCCATTTTGGGCCATCAGTCCGTACTGCCCAATTTACACCCAATTAGCTTATGCCACCAATACATTTCAAATGGTGGGAGAAAACTGGAGCCCCCGGGGAAAACCCATGCAGACACAGAGAGAACGTATGATCTCCTTATAGTTAGCCCAAGATTCAAACCCTGGTCCCGATCACTGGCACTGTAAAGGTGTTGTGCTAACTGCTATGCCAACTGTGCCACCCCAAGTTTTGGGCTTCATCAAAGTTAGAGGGGAGAAAGTCAGCATAATTTGGAAAGAATAGGAGGGTTTGGAGAGGGTCCAGTAGTTGGGGGATGGAATTGGTGAACCAGGGAAGAGTGAAGGATGATGGACAGAGGCAATTGATTGGCCGATGCCAGACAAAGGGAGCGAGAGGCAGCAGTTCCAGCAGTTAAAGGCAGATGAGAAAGGAAAGAAAGGGACAAATTGAAACTGTAAGGCTGTGGAGAGATTAAAAAGCTGAATACCTGAAATTGTCAAATTTAACATTAAACGCCAAGGCAGCAGTATGCCAAAACAGAAGACAATGAGCTATTCAGTGAACAAGCTAAATTAAAGGCCAAGAATACCAAAGTGGGGTGGAGAATTAAAGAAACTGGCCACAGGATGCACTTGGTTGCTGGGGCAGACTTAACACCTAAATGGAGTGTTTGGTAGGTGAGGGGAAAGGCAAAGGTAAATGGCCAAATGGGTCTCCCATAGTTGTGTGTATGATTAAAAACACAATGCTGGAGGAACAACACCTGATTTTTCGTCTGGGCACTCTCCAGCCAGATGGCATTAAACACCTTTTCCGGTTTTTGCTAACCTGCTCTCCTCTTCCCCCTTCCCTTCCCAGTTCTCCTCTCCCCTTCCCCTTCCTTCACCGAGCCATCCCTCCTCTCCCTGACCACTGCTGTCTCCTCCCTTCACCTATCACCTCCTACCTTTGTGACCTCGCCCCCCTCACTCTTTTGTTTGGATGCCTGCCAATATTTTTCCATACCTTGATGAAGGGCTCAAGCCTGAAACATCAGTTATGAATTTTTACCTGTGTTATCCCTGCTGAGTTTCACCATCATTCTGTTTTTACTTAAACCTATTGTGTCTACAGATTTTTGTGTTTTACTGCCCTGGGTAGGGAAGTTGTTGTTGGAAATGGAAAAGAAAAACCACAGGGAATTAGAAGGGAATTTAGAATATTAAAAATTGGATGCAGAGGGAAAGATGTACCTGATGGTGAAATCCTTTTGAAGGTGGTGGGATAAGGATTTCCTGAATGTGGGTGCTGAGGAGTGGAGTGGTAGAAGCTGAGGGGAGAATGTGGAGAGAATAAAGTCCAGGTCCCTCGGAATTACTTCATGGATAATGACATCACCCTATGTGCACTAACACAAATGGGCCTAAGGAAACTCCACAGATATGTCCGGTCATATTTTCAGAATTAAACAAAACATTCCAAATATGGTCATTATTCTGTTCATGTTGATTAAAAAAATGTTTCTCAATTGTGTGACATTGAAAAAAAAACATTTTGTAATTCAATTTCTCAGGAATATTTATATTGAAAATGTCCATTTTGATATTTAATTTTCTGCTTTATCTGTATGCTCTGTTCTTTACCTAGAGCTCTGCAAAATGTTTTGAAGGATCATTAAAAATTATCTTTTTAACTGTGATAATTAATTGAATGTCAACCGTCAGTATAATAACAAGATTACTACTGGGTGCCCGCGATCTCTGATGCCCATTAGCTTCCAGTCTTTGTCTCTATCTCCAGCCTCAATGCAGACATTTTCAAGCCATAAATGTGGACCAAGGGAAAATCCATAGTGCAGGGGTGGTAAGATCGCAATGGAATCCAGGGAACTTGCTGTTAGTCTATCGCTGGCTGTAAATGCTCAATTTATCACAATAAATTCAAGCTTGCATTTGTTCACACTTGGAGGCTGAGCTCCAAGATATTATTAACTTGCTCACCAAAGCATCTTCAAGGATGGGTCTTGTACGCTTCATCTTCTAACAGCTGGGCCCTGCTGCACCCCACTGCTTTCTGACACTCATGGCAAGACTCCTGAAAATGTGGACCTTTGTTTGGATCTTGGGTGCACCACCTTGGTGGGGCAGACAGGGATAATGAAATTCACTGCCATCTTTAGTGGGGCAGTGCAGCCTTTGGTCAATTGAGGAAAAAGGCAATTGAGAATCAAGACCTTCAACCAAGCAGCAGGGATACAATTCCAATATGCTTTTGAACTATGGGTTCTCTGGAGCAAGCATCTCAAGGTATTCAATCCTAAGATCTGCTAAAGAACTGTCTTTAAAGTTCTCCATTTCCTCCCTTTCATGTGATAAATTGTTTATTAAAGATGAGACCCATTGAAGCATGGCCAAAGAAAACCTTTAACACATTTTCCCCATTGACACAGTACCACTAATGTTTTTTTTCTGATTATATGAAAACAACACACTCCCTTATGATTTCATTCATACAGTCTTATTTTTAAAACATTTTTTGTCCCCTGCTATTTTGGTAAGTGCACTTTACCATCTAATTGAAGGATTGGCTTAAATACTGTTTTTCACATCTTTGTGTTATCGGTGTTCTGTTCTGACTTCTATTTCCTATCAGGAAAAGAGAAAACAATTCAAATATCATGTGCTTGCTTATCTTCATTTTCAGAGTACGACAAACCACCTCCATCTCTCCATTCCCTTTAGAAACTGGGCCTCTATTTGATTCTGAAGCAAAATAAAAATAATTTTCACAGTGACACAAAATAATTATTTAATGATTTCTGTACAGGTTCAATGTTCACAAATCAAATGATCTTTTGTCATGTATCTACCATGCTTTGTCCACAATATAAACCATAATCTTTTGATTGAGTCAGAATAATTGCACAAAATTGATCACTCAGAACATTGTGGAAATATATTGTCCCTTTATGGGTTTCAAAAATGACACATTAATATTGATCAAAGGTGGCTGAAGAATAATTGTTTCAGGGTTTAGATTGTGTTTCCGAATTCTGATTGGCTGAAATCAGTATCAGTCTAGCAGTAACATCCTCGAAGTGAAGCCAATGTTAACAACTACAGTCATTGTGATGGCCATTGTAACCCTGATCACAATGACAGTCTGCTCAAGATATTTATCTAATTTGTATCTTTTATTTTGTATCTCACAATAACTAACTTTCCTTTAAAGAGGAAATCCACAGGCAAGATCTTGTGCTAGGCCTCAAAGGAACTATTGCACTGACCATACACAAGACACAAATCCCTGGAAAGGATCCCCTACCTGCTGCAATATTGAATTGTGTACATGGCCCAAAGTGTGCAGAATAAAGCTGAAATGGTAGGAGACACTCACTGGTCATTGGAAGATCCTACCAGTTTCAGACTGTTTCCTGATAGCCATTTTAGGTCAAAACTCAGGAACATCTCATGACCTATATTGTCAGTGATCTAGCCAAAGAGGCCTTGGAAATGGAAGTCTACATCAATTTTGTGGGTGAGGAATAGGAGTACAACAGTGTCAATCAGGGGCATAGTGAGTCCTCAGAATAAAACTAAATCTTGATGCTTGTCTTTGGCAGGTGGCTCATCACTTCTATTTAAAAGTATCTTGGCATTTATATATTCTGGGTTTTCTAAAAACCACTCACCTGCCAAATTGTTAAAATCAACCCTCTTTAGTGTTAGAATGTCAAACCCCAATCTTTCTTTATGACTGCCTTTCGCTTCTCAATGTTTCCAGTGAGCTAAATTATCCCACCATCTACCCTCAAATCCATTATTAGTAATCTATGACAGTGGCACCTTTGACAATCTATTATGGATTTATATTCATTTGTTTCTAAGGAGCTTATCAGCTTGTCTGAGCATGAGGCTCTAGTCATTAGCCTTTAGCAAATATTCATTTTTAATCTACAGAAGCTTCCTTTATTAATTTTCTGACTGCACTAAAATATTCTTCAAACAGTAAGCTCCTTGTTCCTAAAGTAAAAATGAATTCAGCAGGTAAAAATCTGCTGTTACATGATATATTAAATCATTACACATTTATATTATTTTACATCGATTCCCAATTCAGTTTTAAATTTCTGCGATGCATCTAGCATTTGGCTACAGTTTTCTTTTATACTAAAAAACCCTGATCACAATGACAGTCTGCTCAAGATATTTATCTAATTTGTATCTTTTATTTTGTATATCACAATAACTAGCTTTCCTTTAAAGAGGAAATCCACAGGCAAGATCTTGTGATAGGCCTCCAAGGAACTATTGCACTGACCATACACAACACACAAATCCCTGGAAAGGATCCCCTACCTGCTGCAATATTGAATTGTGTACATGGCCCAAAGTGTGCAGAATAAAGCTGAAATGGTAGGCTTTATGTACACAATAGCCACTTATTCCATTGGAGAGTAATCTGGGTAGATGTAGACCATCATGAGAGGTGGGAATGAAAGGAAGAGAGGCCGAGGTATTGTGAAATACAGGAGAGGTGGCAGTAACAATGGGTCGAGGAAAGGAAATTAGCACCACAAAGGTCAGACCAGGGCTTGGTGGGATAGAGGAGTCACAGTTAATGTAGCCATTAGTATAAAGCTGTTTCAGCGCCAGCAATCATTGTTTGAATCTGGCGCTGTCTGTAAGGAGTTTGTACGCTCCCGATATCTGTCTGGATTTCCTCAAGGTGTTTCAGTTTTCTCCCACCGTTCAAAATCGTACCGCGGTTGTAGATCAATTGGGTGTAATTGGGAGGCAAAGAGTTGTGGGCCAAAAGGGCCTGTAACCGTGTGGTAAAAATCAACTGGGTTATGGAGGAAAGCTTGAAGATATGATCAGGTTGGACCTGAAGGTGGCATGCACTGAGATGGAGGAGTGAGATGAATGTTGAACTTTTTAATCTATGTCCTCTGCAAAACAGCCAATCAGATGTTACTTCACTGATTGTTTCACATTTGTCAGGCAGTTAATAAGTTGATTTATCACCAGCGGGTTTGAAAAGCGTGCAAATGCAGCTGTGCAATGAGGAAACCACAATGCTCAGGCAATTGGTGTTGGCATATTTACATATCTGATTAAAATCTTACCCTCCTTCTTGTCAGTGAAAACAACAAAGCAAATAACCTTTCCAGGACAAGGGACCAACCCAGAGGCTGTCGGGATATAAATTAGCGATGCTGCCTCAGAGCTCAAAGAATGGGATAATAATGTGAAGAAGAGAATCTTAAATTAAGGATATCAATCAAGGCAAAGAATAGTTGGTGCACAAGCTCCATTGATAATTAAAATCTAATTAGATAGTGCAATTTATTTGACTAAAGTTTGTAGACATTAAAAAATCATGTTATACTGACAGCTGCAATGATATAAAGGTTTTTTTCTTAAAAGTGGTTTCAAAACATTTGTAACTTATCTGCCCTGACAGCACTTCATTCTGATATTAGTGATATAATCTTAAAAATATGAAAGTGAGCACCTGTGCACTCGTGCGAATCTGTTATTGATTGTGATGGATGAGACAGTTGTACATATATTTAAAGTAATGAAGGATGTGTATATATACACACACACACACACACACACACACACACACACACACAGATATATAAAAAGACTTTTTGCTGCATTTTTGTACTTTGCCTTATTTCATTCTGATGTTTCTCTTCTGGAGGTACTGTAATGGCTGCTCTCCCACTGATGTGGACACAGGAGAGCAGGGAAAAGAGTCAAACACTGCTCTGCAGGGTCCTACAACCTAATACTGATGGCTCCAGATATGCTTTAAAAGGAGCCGGTGGTGTTTTTTTTAAAAATCCTGCAACCACAAGGTCTGTGCCCAAGATGGTAGCGCCTGTGGTGGGCAGCTTACCACAAGGGGTTGCAGTCTCCAGGTGAGCATTAGACAAGCAAAGGGCGCCATAAACAAGGAGAATACCTCCCCCCCCCCCCATGAGAAATAGGAGATGACCTAATAGGACAGTAACCATGACATCAGACTTGTGGGGCTCAGCGGCTGAAGGATCACCCAGGTTGTGGTAGTTGGTAACGTGTAGCCAAATGACTCACACAGTCTGTGGGCTGCTGGAGAACCAGATATTGGAACCAGGATTCAAGACAGTGCTGAGGTCAAGAAGGGTGCACCGAAGGCTTCCTGATCGAATCCTGATTTGGAGCTCGGGTTCCCGATGGTTTGAACTGGAGTCTATACAGCTGAAGAGGCTGAGGGAGCGCTGGAGGCAAATCCATGGGTACTCAGTGTCTCTGAAGAGACTCACTTTTGCTTCTCTTTATCCTATTGTTAGAGGTGCTGAGCCCCTTACAACAGATAAAAGTTGAAGTATATAATGTATGTTACATTTTTAATATATTATTATGTGACAAATAAAAAGAACCTTGAAAACTTGCTGAATAAGCATGTTGCTTTTGAATATCACTCTCTGACTCTATGTATGTTGAGAAGAAGGGATTTAATAGCGAGGCCATTAATATCTCCCTTGCCTTCCAGGAGCTTTAATATGCCCGCTTACCTTATAACAATTCAGTCTAATTGGACTACTTTGCAAGGAACACATCATGAAATTCTGAGGAAAGGTTTTACTGAAACACTTGTATTTACAAAATCCTTTTTTTTGTTATTTTATGAATGATGCCTGATATTACGGTAATTAAAATAAAAGCTTTAACACAGGAGAAACACAAGTACTGCAGATGCTGGAATCTTGAAGCAAAAGGGGAACTGGAGGTCGGACGGCATCATTGGAGAGAAATAGACAGCCAACGTTTCAAGTCAGGGTCTATTTTCAAGACTGGAAGGGGAAGGGGAGATACCAAGCATAAAAGGGCTTGAGTCGAGGTAAAATGATGTGGCGAGACCAAGAGGGAAGAGACCACACGGAGGGGTAGTTTGAGAGTAAAGTGAGTAGGGGAGCAGATAAAGGACAGATGAAAACAGTGGAATTAGATGGGGGTAAACAGAAATTGGAAAGTTCAATGTTCGTGCAATTGGGCTGCAGGCTATAAGGCAGAGTCCAGCATGTTGTTCTTCAGGTTTGCTTTTGGCAATGAAATGAGGCTGAGGGCAGACAGGCCTCTGTGGGAATGTGGAAAGGAATTAAAATGGCTGACAACCGGGAATTGCAGCCTACACCCACAGAGGGTTGGTGCCCAGTGAAGTTGTTACCCGATCTGGGTTTGGTCTCACTAACATAGAGATCACTGACTACAGTAGGTTAGGCTTGATGGGGTGTGTGTGAAACTGCCTTGCCCAAAAGGTCCACTTATGCCCCTGGGTCCAGGTGAAGGATAAGATGCAGGGGTAAGTGTCGTGCCTACTGTAGCTTCAGCTGGGAGTGCCTCATGGTGTGGAATAGTCATTGGGCAGGAAAGATCCATCCCTGGAAGCATGGAGAGAATAGCCCCTGCAAGAAGCAGAAAGGGTGAGAAGAAGGTATGACTGATAATGGGAGTGTCCAAGAATGGTGTGTCAGAGATGCAGGCTGTTGGGCTGAACCAAGGAAATTTTAAGGTTTTCCATTGATACCATTTTGACTTGTGAACAACCATCCAGAGATGGAGTAGTTTGACTTTAAATCTACCATTCTTTCTGTTTTGTTTTGTGAACCGTGCCAAATTCAGTAACCTGGAGTTCCAATAAATTTCACTCATTTGGAATATTATTCTGTGCTTGATTTGCTCTTCAGTGACAGATTGTTAATGGATTTCCTTTGATTGGACTGGTTATGTAATTTTTAACCAGCAATGCAGTTGCTCCAATGAATCAGCATTTCAAACCTTACCGTGAGAAATGGTGCAACTGTTAATGGCTTCTTTCCTCAGTCAATTACAAATAGTTTTGTATTAAGTACCATGCAGCTGCCATACCCTCTGCAGCTTTTTTTTTTCTATTTGCACAACAGTGACATTTTCACTGAAACCTAAGATGGCCCAGCATATTCCAGATCTGTTGGATGGTGGAACAGTTTCCAAATTGCCCTCTGTCGAGCCAATGACAGTTTCAACACTTCCAATTGCACCAGAAACTTGTGCTGTGCATTGTGGAATGTGCGCAAATGGGCTCTCTCACATGATCTTAGTGTCAATGTAGCACATAGGTGTTATTCTTGATAATGACAGGAAGATTATATCTTGATAATTAGCACCACACAGTTACTCATCCAGAAAATCTGCAATGTAGATCACTACCAAAAAGAACAATCAATGGCAACCTTTATGTCCTGGGATAGTTCAGATGAGAAGCGCAATAAGATTCTCCTCCTAAATTCAGGCTTAATTAGTCTCTGGTATTATTGTTCTTTCCAACAAAGGGCATTGTCATCATCAAGAACTAAGCTTTATTTTATTAGAAGCCTGCTTATAACATACTTGAACCTGAAACATTGTATATTTGTATCGATTTTATTTCCAAACTAGTGAAGATCTGTAATCATAAATCAAATCATGAATGCAAACTCAACTGAACAAAAATAATTAAAACACAAAATAATATTTATCATTCAATAAATTGGGATAGTTAAAGTTCCTTGATAAAATTACTGAGAATAGAACTGGAAGATACTAGATGTTTCTGAGTACATTTAAAGTAACTGATTTGCTTTGCAATACCCAGGGATCACAATTCATTCAGACAGCTTTAAGAGTGTTGTATGAATGATTGAAATGATGGGCCTAGCTCTTATTATATGGGTGGTTGGTTAAAGATACATTCTTAGGTTGCATTACACTATTCATTATCATTATCTATTCAGGCAGAGCGTGGAAAGGTCAAGATTGCAAATAATATACAATAGAGTTATAAATCAGAGAATTAATACATAAAAAGAATTGTCTGCTTTTTAAAAATGATTGAAGAGTTATTTGTCTTTTACCCCTGAAACTTAAATCTTGCTAACATCGTAAAGCATTTGATTCCAGACAACATTGTAAATATTGGGGCCTACAAATTAAATTGCAAAGCTCTATTTATTTCATTGTGGTTGAAAATGTATTTAAAATGGGTGAAACACAATTATAGCTATTTCCAGAAGTTCAATCATGTCACATCCTGCAGTGAGACACATAGGAAAGCACTGCTGGGGAGGTTGGACAACGTGCAGGAAACAATCATGGTTGCATAATCCTGGTCTCATACTTATCCTTTGTGTCCTGAATTCAAACCATATCCTAATCTCCCTCCTGAACACCAACTGAATTATGTTCTGACCCCTTCCCCACAGCCATTCCCCCATCCAGATCCCCTAATTGGAACAGGTCCTGATCTCTCACTTCAACCATCCCCGATCCAGAACCCCTGATTTGGATCAGGTCCCAAATACTCATATGTTACAAGAAACTGAAACAAAGGCCAGGAAGTTTTCCTGACAATGGTGTTCTGATTAGGAGGATTTCATCCAGCAAGGAAGTTTCAGGTTCACAGAATGTTGTAAGCAGTCTTTTTGAGGCACTCATAATCCTGGTGCCAGGACTACCAACTGCAGGAGGGCCAATAATCCTTGATCCAGCCCACATAGCTTCTTGTGTTGCTCCTGTAGCTGAACTTGCTACTGAAGGCCATTCTACAGCACTAACCATGAGGCTCTCTAAGCATCCATCAAACATCAGGCCTCTGGTGGCATATTCTGAGTATGGTCACTGGTGTCAGCGGCATTTGAGGAGAAAACTTACAAGTTTTTCAGCATATGTGGAGAGAATATCAATGTTGTGTTTAGCAAATAATTGAAATCCCATTGAAAATGTGAATGCACCACAAATATGACCAGAAGTCGACAAGCCTGTTGAAAAAAATGTGAGACCTATTACTATTTATCAGTCTGGTCACTCCTCAATAAGAAGTATAACCTTACAGTAAAGATGTTTTATCTTTGATCAGTGTTTAATCTGGTACTGTGTGACAGATGTTTCAATGGCTTGAATGACAAGCAGATATGGTGCAAATTGTTAAGCACATAAAGCCTAACATTTGACCTGGTTTGCAAATGGACTGTGGAATTGAATGGTATTACAGTGCCAGAAACCCGGGTGCAAATCCTGTGCTGTCTGCAAGGAGCTTTACCTTCTTCCTGCATCAGCATGGGTTTCCTCTGGGTGCTCCGGTTTCCTCTCACCCTCCAAAAATTTATGGGGTATTTGGGAGGCATGGGCTTGTGGTCTGGAAGGGCCTGTTACTATGCTGTCTCTCTAAAATTAAATATATATAAGATACACAATCCTTTATCCAGACATCTAAAATTCGGAAAGCTCCAAAAACCGGCATTTTTTTTTCATGGTGCTGGTACAGCGGAGGGAGAGGGAGAGAGAGATAGAGATGGCAGCGCGACTCAGGTGGGCGGGGGGGGGGGGGCAGAGAGACGGCGGTGCGACTCAGGTGGGCGAGGGGGGAGAGAGAGACACCAGCACTACTGGAAGCACTACGGCAGCACAATTCAGAGTGGACTTAAATCTGGGTCAGCTAGCTTTTGTTCTGAAATCCAGAAAAATCCAAAATTTGGAACACACTGTCCCCCAAGGGTTCCGGATAAAGAATTGTGTACCTGTGTGTGTGTGTGTGTGTGTAGATATACACACACACACCCACACATACACACGATTATATTTATATATATATATATATATATAGATATAAAATTTATATATATAAAAAGGATGAAGCAAAATCCTGGTTCCTAAAAAGTGGGTGAGTTATTGCCACAGATACACAGACACCCATTTGCTACAATGTTGTTTTAAAACAGGAAAGGATTAAATATGTCAGAAAAGGGGACATATGGTGACAACTAGTCAGAGTACTGTGAGCAATATGATCCCTTCAGAGAGAGAAAACACATCCAAATTCCGAGAGAGTGAATAACACTGAAGAAAATTCATATGGAGTAGGATTGTATATCATCTACACTGGTATTTCTCACCCTGTGGCCCATGGACCTTTGTTGGTCTGTGGGGTTATTATAAGTGGTCTGCAGCAGATCGGGGAACTCAGCTATTACAAGTTATACTTAATAGCCAAGTCATACTTAAGACAAGGTTATAAGAAGTAAAACACTAAAGTCTGCAGACACCATGATTGAAGCTAAAAACACAATGCTGGAGAAACTCAGCAGGTCAAACAGTGTCCTTTATATAGCAAAGATAAAGATACATAACCGTTGTTTCGGGCTTGAGCCCTTCATTAAGTTACCTATTTGACCTAAGTACCACTGCTTGACCTGCTGAGTTTCTCCAGCATTGTGTTTTTACAGACAAGGTTGTAGATTTGATGACAAAAGTAAAACAAAAATTCTGTACTCATGGAAGTTAATATGCAGATTAGTTCTTCTAGTTCTGCAGAACTCTCAGAAGGAATTGATTCATCATCAGCTTCTCTGACGTTTGTAGCAAAGATTTTGTGTTCTTGTTGCATATTCAGTTAACATAGAAACATAGAAAATAGGTGCAGGAATAGGCCTCCATTCATTTTGATTATGACTGATCATCTACTCAGTACCCAGTACCTGCCTTCTCCCCATACTTCCTGATCCCCTCAGCTTCAAGGGCCAAATCTAAGCAAAAAGCAAAAAGCAAACAAGGGCTATATTACAACAGGTAAGGCTGTTTTCAGAAAGCCTTGGTCTCTTATAGAAAAAATGTATATGTACTATTTTTTTCAATTGTTGGTGTGATCCAAAACATGCCCCAGCCCCCTCCTGAAGCGTGATCTAATGTATCTGGCTGGGGACCTGAACTTGACATCACCTGCATTTACATTTTACAAACATGAAGGTATTAATGACTGACCTTCCACATCCAGACAATATGAATTCAGTTGTGCCAGCACCCTGCTCGTTTGTACCGATGTCTGTGATGCTGTTGTCACGCATGTTGAATCTCAATCCAGTTTGAACGACAACTAGAAAATTATTTGTTGCCTTGCTGGCAAATATTGATGTGGACTTTCTGAAATCAGCATGTTGGCCACCTCCATGTATTGTGGTTTCATTCTGCATTCTTGAGGCAATGCAGACAATTAGAAGTGCCAGAACCTCATCTCCAGTGTGTCTCAATCTTGCACTGTGCTTACGCAGCAGTCCTAAAGAACTAATGGCTGTTTTCTTATTGGGACAATGTGCTATTAATTCAATGTGATTCAAACCATAACTTTGAGCTTTGGAAGGACATGTTTCCCATTCTCATTTTACATAAGTTCCCAATAATTGTATATAAAACCAACAGTTTGGATAAAAGGTGAAAGAAGAAAGTGCAGATGCTGTGATTGTAGTAGATACATAAAAGTGCTGGAGAAACTCAGCAGGTCACACAGCATCCATAAGAAGCAAGGATATATAACCAATGTTCCGAGCCTGAGCCCTTCATCGTGGTATGGATAATGTTGGTTGAGGAAGATTTAGTTTCTGGAATCTTATAATTGTTCAGAACTGCCTGAACTAGCAGATTGGCCTCACCTGAAAATCTCATTCAATGCAACATTCCCACAGAATTTCAGCACACAGATTATGTTCTCAAGCCTTAGAACAGAGCTTGAATCAGGTACTTGGGATGAATCTGCTGCCAAATGGGCTAGGCTGATGGTGTGATGTTTTCAATGGATTGCATCAGTAAGCTTTTACAGTATTGTTAGCAACAGGCAAGAATGCTCAGAAATGTCATCCTTAAAGATCTTTCTTAATACTCTGCATCAATGCTCAATAATCTTAACATCAGCAAAATTATGTCAAGATGAACTATTATTTATACAATTCTTTGGGCTCCCACATTATTGAAGCCACCAGTAGTATTAAAAAAGCCTGATGTAACGGTTATCCTTTGACTTGTATTACACACTGGCTAAATGTTATTCATCCAATTTTGACAAATTTTCAAATTATGGAAACTAAACTTGATACTTGTTGGACTGCTGAACTTATCACAACTAATCTGAGTACGATCATCGGCTAGTTATCAAATCATTATTTTCACGTCTTCCACATTAATGTGGTTTTTCTTTTACAGAAGGCATACTTTATTTGCATTTGAATCAAATTTAAGCTATGGTGTGAGCTCTTCTCAAACAAACAAAAATAACTATCCATATGGTATTCACTAAATATGTGACACTGCACTATTGCACCAGAATGCTGGCTGAATCGTGTTCTTTGCTTCGCCCCATGAATCGACAGAATTTGAATGAATCAGAAGAAGCAAGCTTTTCATTAGATGCTAGTCATTGATTTTGAAATAGTAGATTTCATGGTTCGTAGTCATTAAAAGGCCATTATCATTCGTTGTATTCTTCAAGTACTTGCACTTTATAGATTTTTAGAGTAGGATTCCATTTTTGTACATAGGATATCATGCAAATTACATCATGTTGAGTGCACTTTCACTAATGTATTGTGTAAGGAAATGTGTGCTATTTGTCTGTAACTTTGCAATTATTTTTGTATCACTAGGTAAATTATTAATGAGTACAATTTTTGTTTAACTGTGTCCTTTATTCCTATTCAGTGTGGTTTACTATTAAACCGCAACCATCCTTGGCTCAACTTTTCCTATTGAACATTCCTTATTGAGTTTATACACCAAATAACTTCAGATATTGTCTTCAGATGTTTCAAATGCTATTCATCAAAAAGACTTCTAGATTTTCAGTGATTGATGGCACTTTAAAACAAGACCTGTTTTGTCTTCAGTGAAGAACAACACTATTAATTAGGGAATTAGACTTGTTTGGACGAAATTATATTCTTACGTTAATGGACATGGTCGAGTTGTCTGTTACTGGTGGTCACTTATTCAGATGCTCTGCCTATGTGGAGTTCAGGAACTGAACTTAATTGTGCTGGGTCTCCCCAATATTCCACTAATAATTTTAATGATGATGTGCAGAGGTGGAAGGAAAGTGATTGGTGTCATAAAGTTTTATTTTTAATAAATAATGTTTTGTTTATTAACAACATTTTAATACTTTATATATTTATCTGTATGAAAGACATTCAACAACACATATAAAGCCATGCAGACCAACTGCCAGGTCTGACTCCTATAGGATTGTGAAGTCAGGTTCCCCAGACGTTAGAGGGTTCTCCAGAGGCAGGGCCACAGCTGAGGCCTCACTCTGCCTTCTCACCTTACTGATGGAGTAGCAGGCCCAGGATGTTGAGACCTGTGGATCCACACAAGGTTACCATGAACATGGCCATGATGAAAATGCAGGAGAAATCTTGGCGTGCCATTATTATTTTATTGATCAGGAAAAAAAATGTTAAGCAGTAGTTTGGAAGATTTTTTTTCAAAAACTCCCTTCCTGTTTTTCCAAACAATGATTATAACCATATAACCATTTACGGAGTGGAAACAGGCCATATGATAGATCAATTTTGCTAAGTTTATGATTCAGGTGTAGCACCACTTATAACTTGAGTTTGTAAGTTAGATAGAAACACCAATGTTAAAATTGCAAAATACTGAAAAATAAAACGAATACCCAGTAAGAGCTTTTAATCATTAAATAATACCTGTATATTATCTAGTTGCCTTGTCACACTGCCGTGTGTGAATTTCTACCCAATACTTATCTGTTTAACCAGTGGTACAACATACACATCACTGAACTTATACTGTACACACAGAGCAAGACACAGTTTGATATTTGAGTCCTGTCTTGGGTCTCAATTGGATGTATTACAAAAGGAAGTGTGTATTAGATCTTGAATAATATTTATTTGAAAAATTGGAAACCTGAGCGATATGGGGCATTGATAACTATAATACTCAAAAATATGGCTTGATTGATTAATAAATACTTTCTGAATTCTGAGATTATTTTAAAGCTTTCAAGTCGTTAGCCGATATATGCTAAGCTGTACTTCGATTTTGTATGATTTTTTTGTCAATACTGATCAATTGCAGTTTTTAATCCAACATGGTTCATAGATTTTTTTTGAAGAGGTACAGAATCTTGAAAGTCAGTACAGATTCATTGTAATTTAATTTATCTAAGCGAAATAGAATTATCATTGTGTACTGAAACCAGACAAGAGGCTTCCCTTGTTTGTAATTTCTCCAGTTCCGCTGTTTCAGTTCCAATATCTCCACAGATATGGTCAAAAAATGAGGATGGGCGAGTCAGAGAATGCACAGGAAAGGTAGTAGTTGATTATTACACACAATAGGTGTCAGACAGTTACAGAAAAAAAGGTTTCTGCAAAAGCAGAAAATGTTTTTCTGTTATAAAACCAGAAAATGAATCAACTTCCAATTGTACACTTTCAAGGGAATTAAGGGATACAGTCACAATTCAAATAAGGGTTTTTTTTAAAATCACAGTTCAAAATTGCCCATTAAATTATCTTTTCCATAGCAATGTTGTTTTTTTTTCCTTCTTGGACTATTAGCACGAGGCATCAAATGGTCTCTTGGATGTAAAATGCATCTTAGCTTTTGTAACTGGAAATGCTGCAGTGAATTAATTGCAGGTGTTTTGCATTATCTTTTCTTCATCAATTAATACACAATATGGGCACTTTGACAGACAGAATTGTAGTATTCTTATATTTAGTGCATCGTTAAGCTTTATTATTTATATTGTGCAAAACCAAATGAAAACCAGTGCAGTATATCCTCTGGCAGGATGCAACAACACAAGTATATCATTCGCATTACACAGTATTTCTCCACTTGTTTCCCATTCACTTCTTCCATCTAGATGCACCTACTTTTGATAAGATTCTAACTATCCATTTGTACCATAAATATTCCTTAGAGCCCTTGTTTAATCTTCACAACAGATGTAAATCAGTGGGAAATTAGCCCTTTTTCCACTGGCATCCCAGTTAATTGGCCGTGCAGTGTTCCGGGATAGGAAGCTGTTTGTGCTGTTTCCACTGGGCCACCTTTAACCGGGTCACTGACTGCTTTTTCACTGAACACAACTCATCCCCGGGGATTGGAGAGTCTACCTTCAAATGGAATGGAATGGATGGAAGTTGTCCTTTTTCCACTGGTTTAATCACCACACTGGGATCAGCTGCTGCCAGGAATATGAGAAGGGGTAGAGGCCGTCAATCCCTGGTGTGATATGACGTTGTTTGACGCTGTTAATTCCTGGGTCAAGGTGCCAGTGGAAAAGGGGCTAAAGATGATGCTGGACCACTTATAATAGTTTCTGATATTTGTACATTACATTGTTTTTCCTGAAGACCATGTTTTCACTTGCCATGGAAAAGCTACAGAAAGTAAACATTTAAAACCACATAACGTAAAAACTTGGGTAAGAACAAATAAGATGAACCTAATCAAAGAACAGAAAATGTGATCTGGTACAGAGGAAGTGAACTACAAATTCTTTCTTTTTTCAAGAGGGTAAGATCAGAAGGAAAAAAATAAGAAAATAATTGAAAGCCATTGTCAGAAATATCTAAAAAAAAATTGGTGTTAAATAGTTGCCCAATAAATATCATGAATAAGAGAGAAAGCTACAAATCCACAGTGGGTTTCCTTCTCCTTTAACACTTTAGAAATGTGGAGGAATAAAATGCATTATATATTCCCAGTTTCTTGTGATGTTCAGGTGTTATATTAGCTGTTCCAGGTGGGTCACACCTTAAATCCATATGTTACACACATGGTATTGTACATTTTTAAAAAATATTGTTCCAGATTGTCTGATCCCAGGCTTTGATCTTCCTTTTAGATGATGGGTATTTCTTCCCCACACCTGCACAGTCAATGACAATGGCACAAATGGAAAATAAAAGTGCCTTCAGTGTGCTACCGTGGCCATAAAGGGCTAACAATAGAGCACTTGGCAGCTAATTCAATGATCCACAACCATGAAGTATCACAGCAATGCACTCAAATGCAAGTATCAAATGTAAGCTCAGTGTTAATGCTCCAGAGTTGCATAATCTATATAATTTGCTTAAATATACAATGTTAAGTGAAAATGCAAAATCATAGATTTATATCCAGTAAAATGTAAAAGACTGCTGCTGTGTTTTCTGAAGACAGACTTATTTCGGAGTGGAGTTTACAACAAGCCAGGTTCATTTGTACCAATATTACTTACTTCATAATCATGCATCAATTTCGTTTTGGTAACAATCATAGGAAAAGTTTTGTGTGCTGATTTGTAGAAATTTAATCTGCACAAAATAATGTATAGCATTGAGTCCCTCGTGTTGGATGCGGCCTCAGCAAGAGGCAATGATAGTAGCTTGTTCCTCCTGTGGGCCAAGATGATCCAAAATGTTACACACACTTTGTTGATGTGGAACAATGAAACACCACAAGGAGATGAAGGCAAAATGTGTGGATGTCAGACAAGTTACTCACATGCTTGTAGATTATTGTGGGGGCAGTGGTTGAAGAGATGATTCCAAGAGAAACAGATAAACCAAGGATGGTAGTAGACTGAATTGACTTGCATACGAGGGAACAAATATTCTGTACTCAGGCATCAAAACTGCGCGTCCATGATACTATTCAATAATTATAAATTAAAACCAATACCTAATGTATACATAGAAAGTAAATAAGTTTACAAATAATGTTCATTTGAAAATTGTTGGCATAATCATATTCAGTAATAAAACTCACTGCTTTTTAAAGCATCCTCAAAGTATTTCAAAATCTAGTTTACAGCTATAGAAACAAAGAATTAACATGTTCATGTCCAACCACTCAGCAAAGTGCTACGTGGCCAGACTTTGCCCCAGAGGCCATCAAACTGACCTCTGACCCCATGAGTGTATCTTTCACCTTCTGGCCATCCACAGCAACATCAGAAGGACTAGCACTGATGCTGTGGACATCGTAGGATACAAAGATATGTAAAAAGAAAGAAAACGAAAAAGTTACAGGGATAAAGCCTGGTCTCGACAATGTCTATATCCTGTTCTCCTTGCTGACTGACTGGCTCAGGGACATTCCCGAAGCAAGGGGTGCCGAATAGACTACATTGCAGGGTAGAAGTCAAGGTGGGTTTGGTTACAAAGGCTGATGAATCCTATTAGAGTTAGCTGACCCTCCAGGTCCTGAGTGCATAGGATTATATTTAAAATTTCTTTTTTGTCTAGTCCCAAAAAATTCAGGTGCAAAGTCCTGACTTGGGCTGCCAGATGCCTTTTACTTTTTTTGACAAGGAGGAGGGGGGGGGGGTCTTTTAACAGGAATCAGAGCCCTAATTTGTACATCTGATGTCTGTTGTAGTTGCCCATCCAGGATGACTTGATAAAAGAGCACTGGTGTTCATGAGCACCTATCCGGAAGAAAACTGCTATCCCACCTGATTGGGGTGTATTTAACAGCTGGAACATGGCACTATGTGCACCTAATTTATCCAGCATGTAGAAGTTTAGATAAGGTGGGTTATTGGACTATTGTACTATGAGGTCAAATGATCAGGAAGTACTTGCATTGTTTGTCCTCATTAGTTATATTTTGTAACCAAAATGGTTAGAAGGGTTATGATAAAGAGCAGTTGAGGCTCTTCTCTTTTCTAAATGCTGTGACTTGTACCTGAATTATATCGAATTTATAATTAGGATAAACTAAGTATTGTGGTAGATATACTGCCTGCTTTATTACATGGGGAGCACACAATGTTTTGGGTCAGTGGTGACGTACAAGAGGTATAGTTTCACCTTTCTTTACCCCAAATAAAATTCTGGAGTGAGATTATGGACTCACATGACCATGTTGGTTCCCAACAGCCTGAGCATGTTCCCATTTCTAAGTAACTGTGATAAACATCCCTGCTCAGTGGTGTTTTAGAATGAACATATTTTGGAACGACCTGGAGAGTTTTGTCCTTTACAGTTGTAGATTTTCAGAAACTATCCAAAAATATCTAGTCCTTCATGTTTTTTAAAATGCATTTATTTTAATATTCTTGGTCAATTTGAATTTAATTTAAAGAAACTTTCACGGTCTACCAGGTCCCATTTGAGATGACTTGTGCACTAATTCAAAAGAAAATTTGCATTTAAGCATAATTTATATTATTCCATAAATTAAAATAATAGTTAATGAATATCTGAAAGAAAAAAAATTGCAATTATTGTGCATTGTAAAATGTAGGCAAACTCAAATACAAATTAACATTCACTTTTCTTAAAAAAGGCTTAAGCTAAACATTTCAAAATCTACTTTATAGTTACACAATAGAAAGGAAGAGTTAAGATGTTCAAGACCAATCACTCAGCAAAGTGGTAACTTGGCCAGACCTTGCCCCAGAGGCCATCAACCCTGACCTCTGACCCTTTGAGTTTGTCTTCCACCTTCTGCCTCTCTGCTGCAATGTTACAAGGACTGGAATCACTCTGTAAGGACCTAGTACTTGAACTGCCCCACCTAATGACCGAGGGCACCACTGTCCTTCTGGCCAAAGCCAGCCCTGTGCCATATGTGAGGCACAGTCTGAATGTGCAGCAGGCCAGCAACCTGCTTAGGCCACTGGCAAAACCAGTTGAATTGCTTGATAATGGAAAACAACATGAAGCATCCTTAAGATTTCAAATAAAGTTTTAAAGTGCCAAGATTGTGAATGCATTAATCAAAAGAACATTGTATACACTTTACTAAATTTTAAAAGAAATGATAAATAAAAAGTAACTGTAAATTCAAGTTGCAGGCTTAAAAGTGTGCGGGATAATACTAACAACTATTTCAGTCCTGTGCTCTGTCCTGACTTTAATTGGGTCAAAGAAGTAGGTGAGAAGGGAGGGCAAAGGCTTTGAGGAACAGTGCCGGTGGTTAGGGTAAGTGGTTAAGAGTTAAGCAAGAAGGATCGAGATTGAAAAAGGGCTCTTGAGAGGGGTCTTACATGATGAACAGTAGCTGAAAGAGGAGTCTTTCTGATGACAACATGGAAAAGTCATGATGAAAACTGAAAATGCTGAGAGCAGGTTAAGCAGCATCTGCAGAGAGAGAAGCAGTTAATAGCCCCTTTCACAGTGCCAACCCGCTAAATAGGTGTGTGAACGACCCGTGTTGAAATACCGGATAGGCCGATCACACTGGACCATGAAATCCTGGGTCTGTGTGCCCTTTAAATACCCAGTATCATGGAGCTTAGGGTGGGGTGGGGGGGTGAAGGAAGGGGAGGGGCCAACCTCCAGTGGATGACTTATTATGTGCAGGCAGGGCAGTGAAATCATAGCAGGAATAAAGCACACACACACACGTACAATTTATAAAAGAGTGTGGTAAAATCTACTGAAAAGGGGTTCATATTGTTCAAACTGAGAACAAACTCACAGACCAGCTTCCTCACAATTTGGCAGACCTAGTGTCAAATCAATGCCCCTGAGTCCATCTCATATAACAGGCCGTCCTTTACGGTGCTCGTTATATGTTTGGAGATCTCCTCAGCCCTTGTCGAGAGCAGCTCCCAGTCCCCCCAGATGGCCATCATTATTACAACACTAATACTAAAACTGCACTAATTCTACACACTAATAATAATACCTACACTAAAAACCTTCAAAATATAACTACACTAACACGAAAGCTACACTACATGTGGCATACCATGTCATGTGTCATGTCAAATACAACACTAACACCTATAGCAAAATCCTTCGAACCCCAGAGCACTAGCTTTAACTACACTGAAACACTGACCTTCCCTCCAAACAAACAGGCAAAGATGTCACTAATGCTCCCTGGCATATTGGGTGGCCCATTCACATTGAAGCCGAGTCAAAACGGCTCAGCTCTGATGCAACCTCCTAGGTTGTATCAGTCCTGGGTTGATTTGTACCCCCCACCTCCGCCCTTACTGGATTCAGAATGCTCACACTGGCAGGTGAACGCTAATATCCCAGTAAATTCCTAGGTTAAACCCACATTCAACTGGCACTGCTAAAGTTTCAGGTCTGAGAAACAGAAACAATGCAAGTTCGATTTACAGAATAAAATATGGATCAACTCACTCGAATTAAAGATGTTGCATTGAGAAAAATAACATTATACAATCAATTTTAATAAAAAACAGTGAAATTAAAGTACAAATTCTCATCAGAATGGTATGCTTGTGTTTACATAAAAGTTTGCTTATTGTGTTAAGGAACATCTTGACTGTGTTTACTTTGAATTTTGGCATTACCCCAAAATCCGAAATGATCCAAAATCTGAAACTTTTTTTGCCCATGGTCCCATAAGGTAATATGTAATATGAAATAGAGTTCAGAAATCCCAATCAGAGAACGGGACATAACAGGCGTGCAAAAGGCATTATTGAGTGTAGATCTTTCAATATATGTCTGCTTCAGTAACCTTTTTAAAACCTCATCCTTGTTCACTGGTATGAGTGAGCTCACCTGTGCCCTTTTATTATTTGTTGAGACTCCAGTTGATCTTGCCCTCTCTGGGACTTGGGTGGGTAGGAAAGTTCTGAAGGAGGGTATTGAAAAACAGGGAGAGTTTGAAAGGTGAAATGCATATTGGCTTGGAATACATTGCTGCGTTCTGTGAGGATAAGACTGTGCTTGTTAAGAGGGCGCAATGCAAACCTCAATATTCATCATGTATTATTTAAGTATATCCTTCCGTCAAGGTGACTGACATGGAAACCCATGCTGGCCATTCTCCACTGTGTCCCCTTATGGGGTGGCAGTGATTATGAGGGCACTGCCCACCTCAAAGGGAGGACATTACCAAAAATACATCAACAAGAGATTCCCTGTCAATCAGGGAGAAGCAGGAATTGCATCTCAGCAGGCATGCACAGAGGCTGCCCACATTCGCCAGGCATGATAAGAATCCGCACTCGTGGCATGGAGCTTGCCAGAGGCCCATCTCCTGAATTCACTCCGGTGTTCCCCAGGCCCATCATTGAACAGCAACCAGCACTTTTGCCCGTCTAATGTGACTGAATTCTTTGAGATGTATTAAAATAAAGTAAATGCCAGCAGGCTTTTCCTACTGAGAAAAGAAGAACACTACAAGAACTAGAACTGACCAATATGGGTTAAGGGTGAAAAGTGAGATGTTTAAGGGGGGGGGGGGGTCATTAGGGGCAGCTTCACGCAGTGACTGGTAAGAGTGGGCCCAATTTTGACATTTAAGATTTGGATGGGACAGGTATGGAAGGCTATGGTCTGGGTGCAAGTCAATGGGACTAGGCAAATAATAGTTCAGCACTGACTATATGGGCCAAAGGACCTGTTTCTGTGCTTTAGTATTCAATAATTCTAATGTATCCCATGAGGAGTAGGTGAGAGTGAATGGATCTTTGAAAGGCGAATGTGAGATCGCGTGGAACTGGTTGTGTGCTTTGGGAGTTGGTTAATCGAGAGAAAACAGAAAACGGCAAATAGGTCCTTCTCAGGTGAGCAAGCTCTGACCGGTGGGATACCACAGCGATGATTGGGCTCCAGACATTCACAACCTTTTTCAATGATGAGGCTGAGGGTACTGAAGGAATATTTCTGAATCGACGAAATAACAAAAACAAATTGTGAGGTGAGGCCGGATGAGCTTGCAAGGAGTACTCAAAGGGATGTGGGAAAGATAATTGAGTAGCCAACCACATGGCAGATGGAGTACAATGTGGAATGAGGTTAATCCATGTCTGTTACATAAACAGAGCTGTTGAGTATTTTTGAAATTTGTTTAAGTTCATCTTTAAACAGATCTCATTAATCAGGCTACCACGAAGATGCCACCAATAATAAGGAAGGTATTTTGGCCTTTATTTCAAGAAGATTTAAGTCCAAGAACAAAGATGTCTTTATGGGGTTAGAACTGGCCTTGGTGAGATCAGAATGGGAGGATTCTGTACAGTTTTGGTCTCATTGTCTTAAAAAAGAGAATAAAATTTCAAAAGAGGGAGTGCAGCGAAGATCTGCCAGACCAGTTCCTGGAATATAATGAGCCTGTCAGATATGACTGAATTGGCCAGACCCCTATGTTCTGGAGCAGAGAAGAATGAGAGATGATTTGATTGAAACATACAAATTTTTGCAAGGGCTAGACATCGTAGATGAAGGAGGATGTTCTCCTCAGTAACTAAAAACTACAAGCGCAGAATAAGGTGCAGATCATATAGGACTGAAACAAAGAGAACGTTTTTTTTCCTTCAAGGATGAACCTTTGGAATTCTCTGCTCTGTAGAACTACACAGGCTCGGATATAGATTGTGTTTATAAGAGATAGCAGTAGATTTCTTGAGGAATCATAAGAGACTGGCAGGAAAATAACATACGGGATAGAAGATCAGCCATAAAATAGCTCAAGGGATTGAATGGTGTACTCCTGCTCCTGTTCCTTATGTTCTTATATATTACATGTTCATACAATTAGAGTTCAACGTTAACCCTTTGTGGACTACAGGCATTTTTAAACTTTTATAATATATACTTCAGACTGGGTCTATGGATAAACTGGAGTTAGTTGATCTGTTCAGTCACTGACACCACATTATATCTGGGCTGTCACTCTCTTGTTCATGCCCAATATAGTCCTAGATCAGTGGTTCTCAACCTTTTTCTTTCCACTCACATCCCACTTTAAGTATTCCTTATGCCATAGGTGCTCTGTGATTAGTAAGGGATTGTTTAAGGTGGGATGTGGGTGGAAAGAAAAAGTTTGAAAACCACTGTTTTAATCAAACATAATTGACTTGTTACGTGCACGGTTTCATAACTCCAAAGGAAATGGGCCACTGTCAATTTTCCACAAGCAAAATATTTCAGAAACAATTGGGTTTAGAGCAGTGGTTCTCAACCTTCCCTTCCCAGTCACCTACCACCTTAAATAATCCATTACCAATCACAAAGGCACAGGGATTACTTAAAGTGGTATGTGAGTGGAAAGAGAAAGGTTGAGAACCACTGTCCTAGATACTCAAACAACAATTTTGAATGTTCTTACCTTTATTTCCAGTACTTTTTCATGTTGTGGAATTTGATGAGACAGCTGTATTTACCCCAACCTTTGCAAAGATACATTTTACAGTTTGAACACCAGTACGAACCAGCTGGTGGTTAGGTATAAAATCAGTACCGGGAAATGGGGACACAGAGTGTATGCGCTTGTTGGTAGTCCCATAAAACCAGGACACAGAGTATATTGAAGTATATGCGCTTGGTGGTAATCCAGGAAAACCGGGACAGGAAGTCCAAAGGGTTAATGCTAACTAGCAATGTAAGCAGTAACATTTTTCTGCTAGTGTAAAGAATGAATAAATAACATCAAATATTTTTTTAAATTTTGCAGTCAAAAAGAAACTCATTAAATATTTCTGACTACGTTACTCCTCAGCAATAAAGTCATGATTATAAATGTTGGCCATCATATGTCAATTTATCTGCAAAATTCCTCTCAAAGCATTAGATACTTATGTTGACAAGCTGCGACAACATCTGAATTATTTGATGTACAATGGCTCTGCAGTGAGTAATTGAAACACCGAACTAAAGCCTGATCTGGGAAAGATTAAAGGTGGAATTCTGTCGACATTAGTGGCACAGAGAGAATATGGTTAGTGCTGGTTTAAAGGGAAAACTCAATAATGCTGGTACTCAAACTGCTATTAAAAGCATCAAGCTTGTTAAAAGCTCTAAAAAGGCAGGAAATCAGTGAGCGAAATACAGCTCCTTCACCAATTACCAAAGAGAAAGTGTGCACCTTAAAGCAGCCTTTGTACTGTCATACCCGAATCTCCTTTCTCTTACACCAGACCATTCAATAGGTACATTAACGATCAGAAATAAGGTTTACAACACCGCACTAAGTTCACTTCTCGCTTGTTGTTTGCGACCCATTTACAGTTTAATAACTGTGCGCAGAGTCGCCACTAAATGATGCTCTTCATCTTTTCATTTGGCCACGAGTTTTTGTGATTCCTTTTTGATCCAGAAGATATCATCAATAAAGTGTACTCAGATCTTTACAAAGACTAATGTGCATCCACCTGGTAAAAAACTCTTTTCCTTTCAAATAAACCCACTCACTTTTTTCTATGTCATTCTCACTCTCCATTTCCCCCTGCATTGTTTAAACAACACTTCATCAAATGTAGCCTGAGGCATGAAAAAAATCACAGAAGACTACATAAAAAGTATAAAAAATTACCAACTGGATGCTCAGAACCTTTGTCTACTTCCCCAGCCTGGGGGATTATTATTCTATTGGTAGTTTTCATAAGGGAGGGTGTTGATAGCAAAGCTTGTTGTTCACAAAATGGATTACTGCTCTCATTGCTTTTCACTCCTTTAGGCTCTCAAGGGTCCACTGATTGCAACAAAGTGTGGCCATCTATTCTGTCTTATTGACAAAGACCTCTAATTACCACAGCAGCAGTAATACCTGCTATTAAATTCTGCTAAATAGGGCTGCAAATTAGCTGTGGATCTTGGTAACCTTCTGTGTGTGCAATTATAGAGAGTGGGATTGACGGTGGGTCCAGGTAACTGACCTAGGTCATAGGAGCAGAAGAACCCCTTCGTTTTATTGACAGCATTAAGGACTAAAATTGTAAAATTAGAAGTGCTCAGTTGGCTAGAGGCCTTCAGATGGTTCTGTGTGCAACAGGCAACATGAAACCTGCTATAGAAAGGGTAGCTTATGGAATTGCAATTAAAACTATCAGACGCAAACCCAAAGGCCCATCAAGATGTTTTTAAAATGCCAGGCCAGCAAGTTGTTGGTGCTTTGGGCAATTTCCACAAGCACTCCGTTTCTCCAAAATAATGTTTTAATCTGATAATATGAAGGAGCACCAGAGGGACTTCACAGTTGTAAAATAAATGCCAGAATAGGTAGGAATGGTAGGGGCATATATCCATGGAGTAAATGATTCTAAAGTATGCCTTTTGGCATACTTATCTGAATTTATCTCTGCCTTTGAGTACACGTAACTCAAATTTCTGTCCAGAATGATTGGCAGCGTATTTTAACCATGCTCAGCCATCGCCTCCAATCCTCTGCTCCTCATCATCTGCCCCCGCTAGCCTCCACCTTCAACAGTTCATTATTAAGGATTCCACTTTTTCCTATGAGTTGCCATCACCTTCCCCACCCTGCCTTACAGCATTCTAAAGGGACCATTCCCTCTTTAACAAACTAGTCCACTCTACCTTCTCTCCCTCTGCTCCACCCAGCTCCCTCCCTTGCCAATGCAATTTCAATCCAAGCTCAACGTGTTATTGCCTATTCCCTTATCACTGGCCAGGGCTCCAAACTTTCCTACTTGCAGAAGGGGCATTGAATCTATCTGTTGCTCATGACACTGTCTCTTCTCTGCTAAGAGGCAGAACACAGACTGGTCACTTGCATTGCAGACAACCATTATTCACGCCAAGGTGCAATCCTAAACCAACGATAACTGCCTTCTCAAATTCTCCACCAATTCTCTTTCCTCAACCCCTACAGCAGTGGTTCTCAACCTTCCCTTCCCACCCACATACTGCCTGAAGCAATCCCTTTACTAATCACAGAGCATCGATGGAATAGGGATCATTGAAAGTGGTGTATGGGTGAAAAGAAAAAGGTTGAAAACCACTGCCCTACAGTATTGAAACAAAGGTTAACCTTAACTTTTTTTATTCACCATTAGGCCTTCTGTACTGAACAATTTCTACTAACCTCATATTGATCCCTGCTCAGAACGTTCTATAATAACTGTGTGCAGAGTTACTATAATGTTCATGCATTTGAGGTTTCTTTCTTGACTTGATCCTTCTTTTATGCCTTCACTTGTTTAATTACTTTTCTTGTCCACTTTCTTTTGCATCATCATTTCTCCTGTTCACTAGTCCTTCCCATGTTTTGTTTTTCCTTCCTCTCTTACTTACATAAAATCTATTATATTCTGAATTTGATGACAGGTCATTGATCTGAAATGGTCATTCTTTTATTAGGCCACAGATACCATCGGATGTGCTGAGGATTTCAATTTTACTTCAGATCTTCAAACTGAGCAGTTATGTTTGGTGAAAAATAAAATATGTTTTTTCAAGGAAATAGACCATTAAATTGTTGAATGAAATATCTATCAATTCACTTTTATTTAATTTAATCATTTTATCTGTAAAAGAAGCTTGTAAATGTTCCATTCTGCACAATAAACTAAAAGAAAATGTATTCATATCGCTCTACCAGAGTCGAAAATCATTCTGTACCTCACCAGAGTTGCCATTGAGTGAGAACCAACATGTGTTGGCTTGAACTTTGAAGTTTCTGTGGTGGAGGTACACTAAGGGTTCTGCTGAATACAGAGTTATACTACATCTTTGTCCATGGGTCGGTATATGTTCAGTATTGTATTTTCAAGTCTTCAGATTTAAATTGAAATCTGCCTTTGGTGCCATCCAATGTACTAGTTTCCCTTGTCCTAAGGTGTACAGGTCACATATTGAGGAGGTGCTGTTGTTGAAGAAACCTCGGTGAGTTGCAGTGGTGCATCTTGTGGATAGTACACACTGCAGCCATTGTGTGAAAATGAATATTTAGTGTGGCAGATGTGTTTGTCTATTCAGTGACTGCTTTATCAATGTACTGTTTATGGTTTAAAGGATTGATGGAGTTCCAGGCAGAGAGACAGTATTCTATCATGCTCCCACCTCTGCTCCCTCCACTACAGTAACAGAGACCTCCCAGTAGCCAACCATATCAATTCTGAGTCACACTCCCACACTCACATATCAGTCCATGGCCTTGTGTACTATCCCACCCAGACCACCCGCAGATTGGAGGAACCACACCTGATTTTCCGTCTAGGGATTCTCCAGCAGATGGCATTAACATTGACTTCTCTGGTTTCTGCTATCCTTCTCTCCTTTTTTCCCCTCCCCCTTTCCAGTTTTTCCAGTTCTCCTTCCTCCCTTCCCCTCTACACAACCAGCCATCCCCTTTCCTTCCCCCCGCCCCCGATTGCTGTTGTCCATTCTCTCCCTTCTCCACCTATCACCTCCTGCCTTTGTTGCCCCCTCCCCCCCACCCACCCTTTTGTATGGACGCCTACTGGCATTTTTCCATACCTTGATGAAGGTCTCAAGCCCAAAATGTCGGCTATGTATTTTTACTTTTGCTACATAAACGACCATGTTCCTCAACATGGTTATCCAACTGCACGAAAACCAACAAGGTCGGGTCAGATACAGCAATGAGCTCTCTGAACCCTTCTCCATTAACAATGGCGTGAAGCAAGGCTGTGTTCTCGCACCAACCCTCTTTTCAATCTTCTTCGGCATGATGCTGAACCAAGCCATGAAAGACCTCAACAATGAAGACGCTGTTTACATCCGGTACCGCACGGATGGCAGTCTCTTCAATCTGAGGCGCCTGCAAGCTCACACCAAGACACAAGAGAAACTTGTCCGTGAACTACTCTTTGCAGACAATGCCGCTTTAGTTGCCCATTCAGAGCCAGCTCTTCAGCGCTTGACGTCCTGTTTTGCGGAAACTGCCAAAATGTTTAGCCTGGAAGTCAGCCTGAAGAAAACTGAGGTCCTCCATCAGCCAGCTCCCCACCATGACTACCAGCCCCCCCCACATCTCCATCGGGCACACAAAACTCAAAACGGTCAACCAGTTTACCTATCTCGGCTGCACCATTTCATCGGATGCAAGGATCGACAACGAGATAGACAACAGACTCGCTAAGGCAAATAGCGCCTTTGGAAGACTACACAAAAGAGTCTGGAAAAACAACCAACTGAAAAACCTCACAAAGATAAGCGTATACAGAGCCGTTGTCATACCCACACTCCTGTTCGGCTCCGAATCATGGGTCCTCTACCGGCATCACCTACGGCTCCTAGAACACTTCCACCAGCGTTGTCTCCGCTCCATCCTCAAACATTCATTGGAGCGCTTTCATCCCTAATGTCGAAGTACTCGAGATGGCAGAGGTCAACAGCATCGAGTCCACGCTGCTGAAGATCCAGCTGCACTGGGTGGGTCACGTCTCCAGAATGGAGGACCATCGCCTTCCCAAGATCGTGTTATATGGCGAGCTCTCCACTGGCCACCGTGACAGAGGTGCACCAAAGAAAAGGTACAAGGACTGCCTAAAGAAATCTTTTGGTGCCTGCCACATTGACCACCGCCAGTGGGCTGATATCGCCTCAAACCGTGCATCTTGGCGCCTCACAGTTTGGCAGGCAGCAACCTCCTTTGAAGAAGATCGCAGAGCCCACCTCACTGACAAAAGGCAAAGGAGGAAAAACCCAACACCCAACCCCAACCCACCAATTTTCCCCTGCAACCGCTGCAACCGTGTCTGCCTGTCCCGCATCGGACTTGTCAGCCACAAACGAGCCTGCAGCTGACGTGGACATTTACCCCCTCCATAAATCTTCGTCCGCGAAGCCAAGCCAAAGAAAGAAACATAAACGACACTGTTTGACCAACTGAGTTTCTCCAGCATTTTGTGTTTTTACTCAACCACAGAATTTTGTGATTTACTCCCAATGTATGTCTTCTAGTTTGTGGTACAGATGTCTTTATCAACTACAGCTTTATGTATCAGGATCTCAGTTTAAATCACAAAATATCTTGCATCTGACCTACTCTTGTAATTACAGTATTTATATGATCCTTTTAAACATGATCATTGCTTCGTGTTGGGTGGTGTGGGTGTCTCAGCTCAAATGCCACCATGGTCTTAAAATTTGTAGGCAGGAGCTAATTTATGGTGTGAAGTCTCTCTTATTTACAAATATTACATGTTTCCACAATCACTTCCACCACAAAAATTGCGAACACTTCCTGAATCATGGATTTTCTGCAGATAAGGTGAGCTTTTCTAATTTCACCACTCTCATGTCATTTCCACAATAGAATACTAGAAAACCCTTTCAATGATTCAATCATTGAATCCACTTTATTTTATATTAAATTGATTATTTTTTCATTCAATTTGGAAAATCCTCAAAAATATTCAAGAAAATTTCTTATGTTGAATTTATTTTGTCCCCTCTTTTTTTAGAATATATAACACTGGACAATAACTTTTTTCAAAAGGTTTGCTTCCTGAAAAAAAAATTGGGGATTATGATAGACAACTTCAAGCTGAACACAAAGATAATTTCAGATTTGCCGTATCACATAGGAAGTTGGAGAAATATTAAATTAACTTTAATTGAATTTTGTGTGTTTAATTGCATAATAATGCTGGCAGATTGCACTAGTTCAACTGACCTAAAAATGCATTGCCACTGATTTTCTTTTGTATTGAACATCTGATGCCTCTCGTGTCAGTGTCCAACAACAGTCGGCCAGCATTGATGAATTCCAGTTGCCCTGATATTGCTTTTCCATGGTCGCAATGTCCTGGTGAAATCTTTCGCTATATTCATCACTGACTACACCAAGATCAGCTGGGAAGACGTCCAAGTGCAAATACAGAAAATGAATTTTCAATGACATGTTGCACTTTGTAGTTTTATATGCATGAAGTAGGTTAAAAATATGACAGGAAATCACAAAAATAGGTTATATCTAAAAAAAATCATGTCAGCGCCTCTACTTGCTCGGGAGTTTACAGACGTGTGGTGGAAAGTGTGGTGACCAGCTGCATCACGGTCTGGAATTGGGTCACCAATACCCTGAATGAAAAGTTATGCAAAAAGTAGTGGACAGCCCAGAACATCACAGGAAAACCCCTCCCCATCTTCGAGAACACCTACAAGGAACACTGCCATCAGAGAGTAGCAGCAATCATCAAGGATCCCCACCTCCCAGCACACACTCTGTTCTCACTGCTGCCATCAGGAAAGAGGTCTCGGTCCTACAAGACTCGCACCACCAAGTTTCAGGAATAGCTGCTACTCCTCCACCATCAGACTCCTCAATGACAAACTCAAGGACTCTGATTTGAGCACTTTATTGATCTTTTTTATTCTCTCTGTATTGCACAGTCAGTTTGTTTACATTCATTATCTGTTTACAGTTCTTTATTTGTTTACATGTTTATGCTGTACAATTTTATTTTGCACCACCAATAAGTAGTAATTCTCCTTCATCTGCAGAAAAAGATTAATAATGCATAGACTAATTCAATAACTTGTTTCTCATGTGGATTAAGGAACTGATTAATGTAGTTCCATCCATTTTTTTGTATCTGTATTAGATGATATGTTATGTGTTTTCCTTAAAATTTTGTTTATATGTTAAACTCAATGAAAATATTTAAGAAAGAAAAAGAATCTCAGGGCTGTATGTGATGTCATGTGTGTACTCTGACAATAATTCTGAAATCTGAAATTAACAGGAAAATCTTAAGATGATTTTCGTGATCAGCAGCCCAAAATCCATAAACTACACCCAAAAGTGTTCAGGAAGCAAAATATTTGTGGTCCAGTGTTATCGGCAGAGCAGTGAATTCAAGAATTGGCACAGAATGGTGGTGAGGGTCCGCTGTGTGGTTAGACGAGGGTGACAGAGTAGAGGAGTTGGCCATCAGTATTTAGCAGCTGAGGGTTGGTGATAAGTTAATGGACTAGTTGGTTATGGGTGATCAGAGGAGCATTGGTTGGTGATTGGGAGAAGGGAGTCATCTTAAGGTATCGGTGCAGTGGTGTTGGGTCAGTAGATGGGGGAGCTCAAGCAAGGGTCATGGGCTTGAAGGGGTGCAGCGGCAATTCCTAACTATGGTGGTGGCCTATATATAGGGGTCTAGGGAGAACTTGGTTACTTTACATTTTTGAAATGCAAATATGATTAATGTTGAAGAAGGCCCCATTAGCACTGTGAAGGTCTGCTTCTGAAATGAGGGAAAGCAGATGGCACAAAATATGTAGAACAAAGAATCTAAGTTAGCTTCCTTGACATTAAAAAAAATTTATTTAGCTATACAGAATGGTAACAGGCTATTTCATCCCACAAGTCTGTGCCGCCCAATTTACCTCCAATTAACCTATACCCCCTGGTACATTTTTGAATGGTGGCCTTGATATCCTGAAGGAAGATTGCTGATGTCGAGCCTCTTTCAGTGAGTGCCAATGTTCTTTTACATTTTACTTCTTATTGAAACAGAATCACTTTGCACTCAAATCCATGGTGTGACAAGTTTCTTGGTGGTGTGATCAAACATTGCTCCATCTAGTGGCTGTTCTAAGCCATGGCAAAACTAACCCAACCAAGGCCCCAACCTCTTACCTTGGAATATGGCACTCCTGGGTAAATGTAACTCAGGTGTCGCAATGCAATCTTTTTACATTCTTAAACAACACGAAGAGGAACCAGAGCAGAAATCCCTCCACCCCCTAATGCTTCAGCATTCAGCTGTTTCATTTTCAACTTTACATCATCATTACCAAAACCTTTATATATTTAGAATGGCCAAGGCAATTTTGAAATTTCTCATATTTTGCCACAAGCAATATATGCAGTTAATAAGATTTTGGTTTGGAATGATGCCATATAGACCATATTTTTATTGTAGATGAATCCTGAATTAAATGGCTTCAGGTTCTGTTTAATGTTAATGTCAACATTGACAGAGTTGGGGCAGCTCAAGCAGAATGCCCTTATTGAAGCACGTTACTGACAGCTATTTGCAAGGTTAATGCCGTACAAAACAACATCCATCTTTGTAGCAGTTTCATTAGCCCCTTATAGCTGACCTCTCCTCGTAATGTTGTCAAATGTGACACACATCAGATTATTGGGGAATATGGCGATCAATAAATATGCAACACCAGCGGTTAGAACGCTCCTGGCATTATTGCTGGAGAATGCCATAAAACAAAGCAAAGGGGAGCCGTCATCTGTCACAATCTACTAATAAAGAGACAGGCTTAAGGGGAAAGCTATCAATAATAATATATTGTAAGAGTAATGATGAACTGAACAGAGAATATTGTGTCTGGATGCTGATGCATTATTGTTCAGAGTGGGTAGGGAGTAGACAGACATATTGAATGAGCGTTTGAGCTGTCCCTAATTAGATCCACGGGCTGCATAAGCACAATTTCTCTGACATTCTCCCTTATTTACCAGCATTAAAAGTTATCACTCGAACTGTAACTTACTGTATATGCCAGCATGTAAGATGACTCATGTATAAGTCAACCCCTTGATCTTCCACCTAAACTAGATTTTGAGCTATATGGGTTTAAGACAAGCCCTAGTTTTGGGGCGACATTTTTAAGATTCGGATACCATTTTTTATGCTGATATATAGTGTAATCAAAACTGTAACTGGATATTGGAGGTGTTTACATATCCTGGCCAAGTAATGAGGAAAAACAGCATTTATATAAGTGAGCACATCTCAGGAATGTCTTCAAATCACTGAAAAATGCATTTGCACAAATTCTGTTCATAGGAATACAGCTGATTCTTTGCTCATTGGAGGAGGAGATCTAGGAGAAGTGCAAAGCAGCTTAAAGTAAACAAAAACCACTGAGAAATGCTCTTCCAAAACAGATGTGATTCAATATATGACATTGTGTATCAAATACAATGTTCTAAACTAAGGCTATTGTCTTTCACTATAAAAAGTGTTAGCATTGGCTCATAAAACTTTATGGTATGGAAACAGGCCATTTGCCATAGAACTCTACAGCACAGAAAACAGGCCATTAGGCCCTTCTAGTCTGTGCTGACCATCATTCCACTAGTCCTGTTGACCTGCTCCCATTCCATAACCCTTCAGACCTCTCCCATCCATGTATTTACCAATTTATTCTTAAAACTTAAGATCGGACCTGCATTCACTGCATCAGATGGCAGCTCACTCTCACCACTCTCTGAATTAAAAAATTTTCCTGTAATGTTTCCCTAAAACTATGACCTCTTGTATTTATCTTCCCAAATCTAAGTGGAAAAAGCCTACTCACATCCACTCTGTCTATATCTCTCACAATTTTATAAACCTCTATAAAATCTCCCCTCATTCTTCTTCGCTCCAAAGAATAAAGTCTTAATCTGTTTAATCTTTTGCTGTAACTCAACTCCTGAAGACCCAGCAACATCTTAGTAAATCTTCTCTGCGCTCTTTCAATGTTATTGGTACCTTTCCTGTAGTTAGGCAAGCAGAACTGGACACAATATTCCAAATTTGGCCTCATCAGTATCTTAAACAACTTTAATCTAACATCCCAACTCCTATATTCAATACTTTGATTTATAAAGGCTAACATGCCACAAGTTTCTTTTAGCGTCCACCTGTAATGCCACCTTCAGGGAAATTATGTATCTGTATTTCCAGATCCCTTTACTTCTCCACACTCCTCAGTGGCCTACCATTTACTATATATGTCCTACCTTGGTTTGTCCTTCCAAAATGCAACTCCTCACACTTGTCTGCATTAAACTCCATCTACCATTTTTTGGCTCATTCTCCCAGTTAGTCCAGATCCCTCTGCAAGCTTTGAAAATCTTCCTTGATGCTCACAACGCCTCCTATCTTTGTGTCATCAGCAAACTTGCTGATCAAATTTACCACATTATCATCCAGACCATTGATATAGACAACAAACAACAATGGGCCTAACACAGATCCCTGAGGCACACCACTAGTCACAGGCCTCCAGTCTGAGAAGCAGCCATCAACTACCACTCTGTTTTATCTCCCACACAGCCAATTTCAAATCCATTTTACAACCTCTGCATGGACACCTAGTGTCTTAACCTTCTGTACTAACCTCCCATGCAGAACCTTTCGAAGGCTTTACTAAAGTCCACGTGGACAACATCCACATTCTTGATAACCACCTCAAAAAACTCTACAAGATTTGTTAAACACAACCTACCATGCACAAAGCCATGCTGACTGTCCTTAATCAGCCCGAGGCTGTCCAATACCTATATATCTTATCTCTCAGAACTCCTTCCAGTAATTTACCTACTACTGACATCAGTCTCATCGTTAGTTAATAAGTTTGCCTCATTAACTGCACTGGGATTTTTTTTCTGTTTAATTCTTGGATTTTCATAACTTGTAATATTCATGCCAGCAAGATGCTGACATAGTAGGTAATGCTGCTGCCTTGTAGCTCCAGGATTCCAGGTTTGATGCTGACCTTGGCTTCTGACTGTTGAGTTTGAATGCCCTCTCTGTGGCTGAATGGGATTCCTCCTGGTGCACCGCCTGTCTCCTACCTTAGAAAGACATGGTGGTATTTTAATTGATCAATACGAACCACATTTTAGAGTAGGTGAATGGTAAAAGGAATCAAAGGGTATAGTAGCTATGTGTGAGAGAGAGTATGTGGCTGTGGAGCTAGAAAACAAGGAGAAGGTGGATGGGACAAATGGGATCCCCCTGCCCCCCATCTCAGGGGGAGGGGGGCTGGCATCGATTTGATGCAGAGCTGCATGATTAGTGTAGCAATTAGCACAGCACCTTTAAGAGTGCCAGTGACTGGGTTCAAATTTATTGTCAGAGTACATACAATACAACCTTGCGATACCTTTTCCTGCGGGCCAGGCAGCTTACACTTATGTAATCTGTACTGAAGAAAAACATACGTGAACAAAAAAAGAGAAATGTAAAGAAACTGACTGTGCAATGGAGAGAAATAAATATTCAGTAATAAATAATGTGCAAAGTTAGAGAGTCCTCAAATGAACTTCTGATTGATTTGTTGAGGAATCAGATGATGGAGAGGTAGCAACCGTTCCTGAAGCTGGTAGTTCAAGACTTGTGGCACCTATAACTCTTTCCTAATGGCATACCTCTTTCCTGAATCCGGAGAGTTCGTGCGTTCTCCCTGGGTCTGTGTTGGTTTCCTCCGGGTGCTCCGGTTTCCTCCCACCCTCTAAAAATATATGGGCTTTGTTGGTCAATTGGCGTATTTGAGGCCCTTGGAGCAGTACGGGTTGATGGGCCAGAATCATGTTGATTCTCTCAATTTAAAGTTAAAATGGCTACCTTTTTATATTGTTTATCATCTGGTGTAAGATATGATAATTGCTCCATCAGCAACAATTTGACTATGCCCTGTCATAAACCTATATTTTCCTGTGCTTTATATTGTGATTTTCTCAAATTCAGACCCTCTTGATCATTGCCCCAGCAATACCTAGTAAACAATGGATGCAAGGCTAAAGAATTCTTAACAGTGTGGAGGAATAGTATCAGGTCCAGAGACCCTCAACATTGCACCAGTTGACAGGGTGGGTTAAGAAGGCTTATGGTTTGCTGGCTTTCATTAGTCTGGGGATTGAATAATGAGGTAATGTTGAAGATCTATAGAACTGGTTAGATTACACATGAAGTATTGCATTCAGTTCTGGTCACTTGATTACAGGAACAATGTAGATGCTTTGGATAGGGTGCAGAGGAGATTTACCAGGATGTTGCCCTGATTGAAGAACATGTCTTATGAAGCAAAGTTGATAAAGCTAGGCCTTTTCTCTTTGGAGTAACAAAGGATGAAAGTAGACTTTGTAGATGTATATAAAATTATGAGGGGCATAGACAGAGTGGACAGCCAATATTACTTTTTCCCAGAGTGACAATAACAAATACCAGAGGGCATTTGTTCAAGATGAGTGAAGGAAAGTTTAGATGTCAAACGTAGGATTATTACATAGAGAGTGGTAGGTGCCTGGAATGCATTGCTGTGGGTGGTGGTGGAGGCTGGTAAAATAGGGACATTCAAAAGGCTCATAGTTGTAAGAAAAATCAAGGGTTATGTGGTTTTTTTTTGTAATTCTTAATTTATCGCACTATGAACCATATCAACCAAAATATTTACAGATGTATCTCTTTAAATATTTAAATATACACAGGCATTTTCTCTTTTTTCCCCCCTCCCTCCTCCCCTTCCCACCCCCCTCTAAAACCAGTAAATAATGAACATATAAAATACAATAAAACAACATCTTTATACAAAAGGAAAACAAACAAGAAAGACGTATCATCTATTTATACACATTAAATCTGATCGTGTTTATCTTCTTATCATTTTAGGTGGTGGAGGTCCGAGGCCAGCTCTTTCTGTTATGATCCATGTATGGTTCCCAGATTTTTCAAACACTGTAACTTTGTCTTTTAAATTATATGTGATTTTTTCCAATGGAATACACTTATTCATTTCCATGTACCATTGCTGTATTCTCAGGCTCTCATCCATTTTCCAAGTTGACATTATACATATTTTTGCTGCTGCTAAGGCTATCATAATGAATCTTTTTTGTGCTTTATCCAATTTGAGACCTAATTCTTTACTTCTTATGTTATTTTCTTCAGTAAATTTAGTAGCCTCTTCCTTTTAATTTGGTTATGTATTCCATTAATGTTTATAGTCATATTGTTCAACGTGGCCATCTTATATCTTTGTTTTAACTTCTTTTCCACCTCTTCACCACCTACATCCCCTTTTGTCCATTACTGTTCTTTAAGTTTTCCTTTTTAATCTCAATATATGATAACGCACTTAAAACATGAAATACCCCAACAATCCCCACAACCGATAACCTTTTAACCCCAGATGAACCCCCCCCCCCCTCCTTGGGCTGCCCCTTGTCCCTTGTCAGGCAACCACAACTCCCCTTTCCATTCGGTTTGCAAACTTACTCGCAAGCGTCAACTGATTTCGCAATGACCGTTATCCTCCAACCCCCATCCCCCCCAGAGAACACTATTTTCCTATACATAACAATGCTCTCTTTTTTCCCTTCTTCCCCTCCTTTCCCTTCTCTTTTCCATCTTTAAATCTTTATATATACATTATCTTTACTTCATATTATTACATATTTTTGTATAATTTATTGGCGGTCTTCCTTCTTGTCACTCCTCCTCCTCCTCCTCTCTTCTCCTGTCCTGCAAACGTTCAGCAAATTCTTGGGCTTTCTTTGGATCCGAGAACAGCCTATTCTGTTCCCCAGGGTTAAATACTTTGAGTACTGCTGGATGTCTTAATATAAAGTTATAACCTTTCTTCCATAAGATTGTTTTCGCCGTATGAATTCCTTCCTCTTCTTTAAAAGTTCAACACTTATGTCCGGGTAAAAAAATATTTTTTGTCCCTTATTGTCTTCTCTAACTTTATTTCCTTGCCTGCTCCACTATGTTCTCTCTTGTCAAATATCTTAGAAGTTTTACTAATATTGATCTCAGTTTTTGATGTGGTGACAGCTTCGGTACTAGTGCTCTATACACCCTTTCTATTTCTATTTCTTCATGTAAATCTTCACCTTCAGGATCCATCCTTTTATAAATTCCTTCTTATCTGACCCTTCTTCGCCCTCTTTCAGGCCCACTATTTTTGTGCTGTTTCGCCTACTTTTCAATACGTCAATTTTTTGTAACAATAAATCTTGTGTCTCCTTTATTTTTTTTCACTCTCTTCCAACTTCCCTCTTAAATCATCTATCTCCATTTCTACAGCAGCTTCTCGTTCCTCCACATTTTCTAGTCTTTTCCCTATTCACTCATGACCAACTCTAAGCTTTGCATTTTGTCTTCAGCTCTTTACATTTTTCTTTTGATTGAACTAAATTCTAATGATAGCCATTCTTTTAATGACCTCATTTGTTCTTCAAAAAAGGCTTTATCTAAATTTTATCCTTATATTTTACCTTCTTCTTTCCTGTGAAGATCTTGGTCTTCTTCCTCCTCTTCTTCTATGACTGTGTCTTCTTTTTCTCTTCTCTGTATCTGTGTATCTTCATCTCTCTCTGATGAACTACTTCTGTGTCCTTGATGGGCCTCTAGCTGCTGTGTCTCCTGCTGGAGGTCGACCCATTGCTGGGCCTCCTGCTCCAGGTCGTCCCATCGTTGGTCGCCCCGTCGCCATTCACCTTCTTCCAGACCCTCGTTCCCTTTCTCACCACTTTTCTTTTCTTTTTTGCGTGCTTCCCCCAGTCGAATACCCCGATGCTGGGCGTCTCTCAACTGGTCACTCCACAGCTGACTGCTCCTCAGCTGAGTCCCCCTCCCGCTGGCATTCATCTTTTCTTTTGCTTGCGCACTGTGCACCTTGGCTTGGCTCTGAGAGCCATTTTTGAAGTCCACCGGTCGGGAGGACACCGCTCGTCCTGGGACTCACCAACTTCGGAGATCGGCCGCTCCTCTCCACAGTGGCTCCCTGCTCCGATGTGCAGGTAAAGCCTTCTTCTTTTTCCTCCAGTGATTTTCTTTCTTCCCTTTTTTCTATTATTCTTACTTTCTCTTTTTTGGGTGCCATCTCCTGGCTCTTATTTGTAACTTTATCTTTCTTTTCCTGTATTTAATATTTATTGAGCTCTCTTTTTTTCAAACTTTTTTTTTTCCTTTTCTCTGGAGAGGGCTGGTTCTACTCGACCAGCCACTACTCCATCACATGACTCCCCTAGGGGTTATGCGTTTGAGGTATAGAAGGATTACGTGGTTGTGGAGTAGGTTAATATAGGTCCGCACAATATGAAGGGGTTGAAAGGCCTGCACTGTGCTGTAATGTTCTCTTCTATGTTACAGAATCCCACTCTATTGCGATAAGCAGCACCAAGTTACACAGGTGCTCAGAAATAAAGCAGCATTGAGACATGTAATTAGGAATGCAGGTAATAGTTGATTTCAAGGGTTCTATCAGCAAGATGAGAAAAGCCAGAAGTAGAAATGACTTTCTTCTTCCTCCAAGTTCCACAATGATCTTTGAGACTCTGGTTGTAGAGTGCTCAAACAGCAATCACAAAGTTCTGTATATTTGTCTTATCTCCTTAAGTTTGTAGGCCGGATCCAAGCAAGGGTCAGGTCCATATCAGGGTCTGATTGGCACACTTAATGTTAATGCCCATCAAACCTGAGAACTTCCAAGACCTGGAATACTTAAGATCACTCTAATACCTAAGCAAGGGGTGGCATAGAATACTGATTCTATTATCAAAGTTCATAGTTTTGAAAATCATTATCAGTAACTTATTAGCATCAAAATTGCATTCAAAATAAGATATAGGAACAGGAATAGGCTATTGGCCCATCGAGCCTGCTCTGACATTCTGTGAGATCATGGGAGATCTGATGGTAGGCACCGCCACCTACCTATCTTTTCTCCATATCTCTTAATTCCCCTGCTATGTAAAAATCTACCCAACCTTGTCTTAAATATATTTACTGAGGTCGCTTCCACTGCTTTAAGCTTTCAAATTGTTCTGCATAACTGAATACCAATCTCTACTACGAGATGCTCATGGAAGCTACACTTGAGTGTTGCTGTTTTCAAACAAGCTAATACCCTAATCTTTCATTTGTCCTCTCTGAAATATGAAAGATCATTGGGGATTATTCCAAGGGAAGTGTTCATCCGCTGAAGTCCTGACCAAAATGCATCCTTCAAGTCACTCTTAGTTATCCGATCAGTTGTTCACAATTTGGTTGTTTTGTTTCCACAGGACTGCAGTGACCATACTTCAACACTTTCTCAGCTATTCGGTACATTAATAGACGCTGAGGCCATTGGTCACAGAAATGCTCAATTCTTAATGATAAAATATTGTTAATGACATCTTCTCTAATAATTTTTCATTAGTGTCTGCACATTCTTAGGTTAGGTACTAATAAGAATATTGTATCCTGGTTAATTCTTGGAATCTTTGGCTTGGCTTCGCGGACGAAGATTTATGGAGGGGGTAAAAAAAAAATTCTTGGAATATTGCATATCATTTGTATTTACCTTCCACACATGTAAACTTAACACAAAAGCCATCACCTAAACATTAAAATGTGAGCTCATTTTGGTTCAATTCCATTTGGGGTTGGTTCCCTTTTACCTGCTGGAAGTTTCAAATGCCCAGCAACATTATGGAGCATAATTCCTTCAATTAAATACTGAGCTTGTGTGATCATTTGATTAATTCTTTCAGTCCATGATATACTTTTGCATTATTCAGAATAGCCATCCCATCAGCATTGTGAGAAAATGATTAAAATATTAACTACTAAAATATTAAATATATTACAATATCTTCTTCTTTATCAATTATTTTGTTTTTTACATTGAAGTTTCTGCATTAAAAGTACTAGTCATTAAAAAATTATTCATCATCCCTTATTATAATGTGATGTTATCCTATAATAAAGTGTCACCTGCACATTATCTTAATAAATGAATAAAAAATCAAAAATGCTTTGTCTTTGTTGAATCCTACTAAGAGCCTGAATATAATTCAACTATTTACAGTAATTTTTCTGAAATTCTGCAAATATTTACCCAGTTTCTTCAGACATGGATTGGCCTCTATAACAAACAACAGAGATTTCAAGATTCACTTTACTGTCGTTGTAATAAAACAGTGTCATATCAAACAAAATTACCTTTTACCTGCTGTAAGGCAGACAGATTCACCATCAGCAGAAATTGCCTGACACGCCTCTTACAGTCTGAGAAAGAGAAGCAAAAATGATTCCCCCCAGAGTCACCGAGTGTCCGTAGTTTCGCCTCCAGCACTCCTGCAGCTTCCGCAGCCGCACAGAGTCCAGTCCAAACCATTGGCAACCCAAGCTCCAGATCCGAACCTCCGACATGGTCAGGAACCCTTCAGCACCCTCTCGCATCCCGTTGGGTGGATCCCATGATTAATGGTAGAAGCTAACAATCCTGTCATGAACAAATGGTGGTTCGTATAAAAATGAAAGTTCAATTTAAATGTGCATCCAAAAGTTTTAAGGAATATTAGATCAGACTTTGCTGGTTCACATCATCAGTTGCAATTGCAACTGCAGGTGGTCATGAGGTAAAACTGTACAAAATCCCAGATGACCACATACAGTGCCATCCATCATGTTTGGAAAACTACACATTTTTTTTCCTTTATTTACCCTGTGCTCCACAGTTTTAAATTTATAATCAAATAATTCACATGTGATTAAAGTCCATATTCCAGATTTTATTAAAGGGTATTTATATACATTTTGGTAGACCATGTAGAAATTAGAGCAATTTTTATATACAGTTCCTTCATTGCAGGGCACCATAATATCTGGGACATAGCAATGGTATGTATTGTAGATAATTAACCCCCACCCCAGCGACGCCACTAATGTTTCACATAAATTTATTCAAACAGCTGCTGCGAGCAAAGCACCCCGGTGGTGGAACCTGGGGAATTGCCTCTTAGATTCTGAGTGAAATTAGACCCAATACAGGTTTCCAGATTGATTTTGACAGGAGTATGGGCAAAATGTTGCCGAGTCAAAGTTGTTACTTTATTGTTTACTGGGGTAATCTTATTTTTGATCATTTTAAATTTTATCATTATTTGGAATATCAGTGACATTGGGACAAACCTTCTGATGAGTGGCCATCCATCCAAGCTTGCTAGATGCAGCTTCCTCTACCATTAGGGAGACTGGATGCAGACTAGGGTGTTGCTTCATTGAGCATCTTCACTCTGTCCACTGCCATAGTAAGGTTCTCGCAGAGGCCAACCACTTTAATTCCGCACACCATTGCCACACTGACTGTTGGTAGCCTCATGTGCTCCCAAGGTGAGGCCACCTGCATATTGGAGGAACAATACCTTTCCTTTATATTTAATCTTGGCATTCTTCAATCAGACAGGATCCACTTCTCCAATTTCCATTAACACGATCCCCTCATCTCTCTGTCTCACTACCTCCAATTTCCTCCTTCTTAGCCCTCTCCCCATCACTTTTCACCTTTTCCCTCATCTTCCCTCCCCCCTATATCCCCTGCATACAGCTTTTAACTTTTAGCTGCTAGCTAAGTATACAACTCTAAGTTATTTTAATGTCTATTGAACCAACTCCTTTATTTTATTTTAACCCTAACCCCTCCACTACATTGAATAGTCTAATTTTGCAAAGGTTAGTGAGCTTTTAAAGATGGTCATGCAGTAACTTGGCTTAGAGTGTGCGTCATTAAGTCAGTGCTGAGATTACAAACCATTGCTTTTGGTTTTTCTGCTTCATTGATACCAAATACAAATTAGAGCATTTCTCATGTTATCCCTGTCCTCAAAAATCAATCCACACACATTTTCATACCTAGCCTCTTCAAATGAACAAGGTTTAATGCTAAGGTTGTTATTTCACTTTCTTTTTCACTTCCATCCATTTTAGGTTGCCATGCCCACTGTAATTACATGTAAGATCCATTCTGGCTGGCATTTATTTCTATTGAAGACTTCCCTATTGTCTTCCTCTTGCCACGTGGTCTCTGGGGAACCAGGAGAAATGGAAATGTGCTTGTTTCCCACTAGTCACCAGTCTTAGAACTCCAGGTCAGCTTGGCCTTTCCTCAAATACTTGTAGAGGAAACCATTAGCAATGAATGGAGACATAGTCATTTCAACTGATTTTGTTGGCCACTTCTTACAGGTATTATGTACTGGCCAAAACTGTCTTGCTTTCACCTCTATCATTCACTGATGAAAGGGCCATGTGATTAGCTGGGCCTCTGAACTCCAAGGAGGGCTCAGCTCCACAGTTGGTCAATGCAGCGCCAGTCAGAAAACATTTATGCCCAGGTTACTAATCTTCTGAAGAGAAAAGATCCTCAGATGAAGACAGTTATAGGAATTTCCTCCTGCGGAATGTCACTAGATGTGCCTCCTTTAAAAACTAGTGAAAATTAGTTACAGTTTTATGATTGGCAATTCCTCACCCTTTCTCTTACTGACTCCCAATTTGTCAGTTGCTGTCAGATGTATTTGAGGGGAGCTGGGGTTTGGTAGGGATAGCCATGGCCTTCCCACTGCTGAATCCTGGGAGACAGAGGGCCTGGAGATAGAATCTGGACAAGGTGTGTGCAGGTGTTTGGGACCCACGGGCAGTGATTTCAGACAGGGCTTCGGTGGGAATCAGGCCTGCAAGGTCCATCTAGTGGAGCTCCCATTGAAAAGTGTTAACCATTGCCATGTGTCTACTGCAGAAAGAGAGTGTGAAATAAAACATTTGCAAAACAAAGTCACTGGCATTTTTTAAATGAAAATCAGCTTGTCATTTTTATGCACATATTAGAAAGTAAGAAATAAATGTCCATCCATCAGAGAATTTTATTGACAGCAACAACATTTAAACAAATAATTGAGCTCTTACCTAATCCAGTGAAATTAAACTCATGACCATAATTTGATGTTCCAAATTTCAGTTACGCCTTGCCTGCGTTAATCAATTAGTGACATTTCATTGCCTGTGTTAAAGTAATATCTAATGTAACCTCCAACCAGTCTTGTATCTTTTCCTGATTCTATTTATTTCTCAAGGGAGAGCACTCCGGTACTTGTTTAAAAGGTCTCTTTAGACCTTATGATCAATTTCAAGCCTTTAAGCACAGCAGATCTTTTAAAAAGAGTTTCACTAACTCAGACTTCAAAGGGCTAGGACTGATAGCCCGAAAATTGAGCTGTATTGAGTGTCCTGGCAATCTGACCATAAAAGCAGTCTTGTTCTTCACACACTTTTCTCTTTGCCCAGTTAGAATAATAGCTGAGGAAAAGGCCTAATTATGGGTAATCAATGGTGGAGAAAGAGCTGGTGATTATTAGTGACAGACCGCACTGTACAAACCATAATGTACTAGTATTAAACTCTGTCACTAGGTTTCAATAGAGAATAAAGAGAAATAGAAAATTCACTCATTATTTCAACCATCCAGGCATAGATGTTTCATGATGTGTTAATTATGAAGAGAATTGTTAATGTTGGCGAACAGATTGTTTGTTGTTTCAATTTGGTGAAGGTAGGTGTTCTAGGGTCAGTTATAATGATTATCCGAACACAAAGCTTTAGTCTGGCCTGGAAATGATTGTATTTCTTTTTCCCATATGTTCCAGCTATGTAATTTGCTGCTCAACCCATTGTTAGTAGTAGTTAGTATTTTGCTAAATTGAAACTGTCAGCAACTAATATAGTTGTTTACACAATACAAGTACCAATTCCCAGTTGCCTGAGCTTATCTTTGGTGTGCTGTTAAACACATACCAAAAAGGACAAGGCATGGCTTTGCAATAATTTCAAAAGGAAATTACCAAAAATTAGGTGTGATGCTGTAATACATCATGGACGTTAAAATTAAGGGATTTATCTTAAATTCCTTCTCTCTGCTATTGTAATGTGGTGCTAACTAGTTTATACCATGACACAATTAAGAGGTCAAGAGTGCAAAGATTAATGAGTTTGCTCCCAGTGTTTTCCACCTCAGAAGCCAATTAGATTTTATAACTTGGGCCATACACATACATTAAAAGCTCTTTCCCACTTGCACTAACTTGGTAAGGGCTTTTGGTGTGTTCAGATACTATCCATTAGAAATAGGTGGGGGGGGGGGGGGTGTTCAGACCATGCATACTGAAATCAATAGTCAAGTCAACACACTCTTAACTTCACCCAGCTCAATATACAGTCAACAACAGCTGAGATCCTTTTTGCCATGCTCCCCAACTTGACTTGAAAGGATTATTTGTGATTTGCATGTTGAGTTCCGATTCAGTTCTCAAGATGTTGCTACAATTATTTGGTATCTTTCTGAAATCCAGGGTGAGTGATATGGCAGTGATGGAGGATTTCAGTAGAACCCAGCAATGGGTGCCTTGTTAGATCATTCTCCAGAGAGCATCTAGGGTTAGAAAGCTGCTGTAAGAGAGAGGATGAGGACCTGCAGAGTAGGCTATATCAACATCGGCTCTGGAAGCAGGTCTTTCATTCGAATTTCAGCAAACAGTGTAATGCTGAACCTGATTGGAATGAGTCACTTTTTGGTGTCTACAGATTTTTGTGATTTACTTGAGTCACTTGTTGGAGCAGGTCACTCCAACTGTAAAGCAGGACAAGGATTGTATCCAGAGTACCTGTCCAGCTGGCATGCATTTAGTTCCTTTCAAACTGGAGCTATACATCTTTACAACATCTTCCAGTTTGTTGTGCATTGTTGCGTAAGACTGCCTCTCTCTCTCTCTCTTTCTCTCTCTCTCTCTCTCTCTGCTAGGACAACAGAGGGATTTTTCATTTTCTTATCGGAGAACATCAGATTGAATGGATACACACCTTATGATGACTGCAAACTTCCGCAGATTTTGGGACAGCATTGTCTAAAGCTGTGATAGAATCACAGAAAAGTTACCATACAGAAGGAAGGCATTTGATTCATTGACTGTATTCCAGATTAACAGAAGAGTAATTTAACATGTATCAATCCTAATCCTCAGAGACCTGCATTTTTTTCTTACAGGTATCCAGTTCTCTTTGGAATACTATGACTGAATGTTCCTCTATCATTTTTCCTAACAGTTCATTCCAGATTCTAACCACTTACTGCTTAAAATTTTATTTTGACAATCGCCTTCATTGTGTGTCCTGAGGTTCTGACGGATACAAGTTATCTGTATCCTCTCTATTTAGAAACCTCATGATTTTAAGTGCCATCTCTCAAGGAGAATAACCCCATCCCCTTACTTTCGGTAACTATCCACATCTCTAACATCACAGCTAGGCACTGACACAGGCCAGTGCTTGGTGTTCTCTCCTGTTCTGGAAGCCTCTGGGAAGCAAAGGTGATTCTGTTGCACAATCCATGCTCATGGGAGCAGCGTGCATCCAACTAATTCCAATTTGCCATTCAGATTAGGGCAGGGAGGGAGTCCACTGGCATGGTCCTACTTTGTAAGTGAAGGAGGCCAATGCTCGTCAGAGTGGCTGCCAGGACTGATGGTGGTCTGAGGCTTGCTCCATGCCCACACTTGGAGGTTCACTCTTTACCCAGTGAAAGGAAAGGGAAGAAGGAGCAGGGAGGGGACATGATTGCCAGCCCCTTCCTGACTGAATGTAATTCTGGATAATGCAGTCCCAACTCCCCATTCATCCAGTGTCACATCAGTTGCTCCCCATCACAACATCGCTTTGTCCATAATGACACAACAAAACCCAATATTAAGTAAACATCCTGACCCAAATTTAAAAAGTAAACCTTGGGATTTTACAAGGAAGTGTTCATATAGGGGTGACACGTTTAGCAACGCTATTACAGAACCAGCTACCGGGACCTGGGTTCGAATCCCACACTGTCTGTACGGCGTTTGTACATTTTCCCCTCTGGCTACATGGGTTTCCTCCAGGGGTGCCCATTTCCTCCCACCATTCAAAACATTCTGGGATTTGTCGGCCATTTGAGTGTAATTGGGCGGGATGGGGTTGTGGGCTGGAAGACGCTGTTATCATGTGTCATGTCCAATTTTTTTAAAATTAAATTTAAAATTTATATGGTTTATTTTTCAAAAATTAAAAATTTATTTTTAAAAATTTCCTTAGCACACTCTTTTAGTGACTACCTTCTATGTGCCTTTGGTTTTCTCTAGACCTATTCAGTAATGCCATTTTTGTGTTGGTGGTGTGGTGATTTGTAATGGGGAAAAGCACCTGTGAGGATGAGCTTGGGTAGCCACCAAATGTATAACAACTTCCAAGTGAAATGAAACCCTATCCTCCATCCAGAGGTGGCATTAGACATCACCATGCTCCTTGTCAATGCATTCAGGCCTGCCAATCCACCAATACCAACCCATCAGTCCACCACGTTCAGCCCCATTGAAAGTCCAGTAAAACTCATGTACAACCTTCATGGAACTGGCATCAGTAGTATCTATTTGCCCTATCATAGGCCAATTGCCCTCTGTCACTCTCACTTCCAATGCATCACCATTTGAGAATGGCTGTAATTCTGATATTAATTGATCATGACTGTTCACCTTCTCTGCTGTCAGGCTCTTCCACGACTGCTTGGCCCGTTGGAGTGGCTGGATCCTTTTTTAAATTTAGAGATATGGCATGGTAGGCTCTTCTGGCCCACAAGCACACACTGCCCAACTACGCCCATGTGATCAATTATCCTATTTACCACTGCACGCCTTTGAAACGTGGGAGGAAACCAGAGCACCCGGAGGAAACCCATGTGGGCATGGGGAGGAAATACAAACTCATTACAAGCACTGGATTCAAACCCTTGTCACTTGTGCTGCAATATGTAACCCAGTACTACCTGTCACGTGGTCGGCAACTGAACCGGCTCCCCCACCAGGCTTGCCTGGTGCAAAGGGTGGCGAAGAGACCTTGCAGGATGAAAGGCGGAGAAACCCTCTCATAGGGTCAACGACCATCTAGCAAACACGTGCTGTGAAGCGCAGAAAGGGCATCTCTTGCATCGAAGCTTGGTCTGGCCATTCACTCCAACAAAACTTCCCCCAGCCGTCTTGGACCTTACCATGCTGCTAGATCCAGGAGGGGACGTCGAGAGGGTGGGTCGGGACCTGTGCCACCCCCTAAAATCCAATCACGCACATGTTGTTCCTTTCTGAGGTGTGTGGCATCCTCATATCAAACCTCACAAACTGACTGAAAGTAACCATCATTATCCTATGCGATGGAAGGCCAGAAGGAAGAAGGAATAATGTTGTACTAACCGCAATGCTAACTGTGCTGCCTTCTGACAGGAGAGAAGTTCCAGAGTAAGTGTGATGAGGAAGGTTATGATGTAAGAAGTGATGTGCGACTCCCCTTAATCCATTTGTGTAGGACAACTTACCGGTATATTTCCGGCTGCTGAATAAAGGGCAGGAGTTGATTTCGTTTTTGATTATTTTCAGTAACTGGACCCTCAGAATTTTAAGAACTTTGCTAAAAAAAAGGAAGAAAATGTTATGATTAATCGTTCACCATTTCTCCTTAGAAATTAACTAGGGAAATCTTACTATGACTGATTTGACTGTGGGTAGCAGTCAAAGTGAAAGTGATTCCCACTGGACAACACCAAAATTCACAGCCACCAAGCACAAATGAGATGAAAAAAAGCTGTGCATTATAATTGATTGTTAAATTGATAAAATAATCAGTTTTTTATTTTATTACTTGATTTGCTCCATTTTGACCTCTTTTGCATATGCATGATGTCATCTAATGGGAGCCTGAAGATGTAAATGAATTATTACCTTGCTTAGGAGCTAGGAGGTTTATTCTAATTGATGTTGAATCATTTGTATATTTTACAAAATTCAGTCAAGTTCAGGCTTAATTAAGCTGTGTGGGAAACACACTTGCAGAAACGTTCTGCGGACCCACAGAGCATCACAAACAGCCTCTCGCAGATATATATACATGCAGCCCTGTAATATCCCTGTTTTATTACTGCTTTTACAGGAATAATTGCATCCACAATAAGAAACGCTGTAGTTACATTATCAATTTTCTGCTAAAAACCTTTTTAGTAGACCAGCGAAAACTACATTAATTAAATGTAAGTGCTTTGAGCTATGGTGTGAAATTCAGCTCAGCCATTACTATGAATTACACTTATTATTGCTGTAATTATTTTCCCTTGGCTGAACCTGCATTTTCATCCCCTGCTACTAATGTTGAACATATTCGCGCAAGTTCTGAACTAGACCATGTACCAGAAGCTGCTGGAAAATCATACAAATAAAATCTCGCCCAAAAGCACAGCTCACTGTATTTAAGGAGACTATGGAGCCCATTCATTTCAAAGGCCCTTGTATGCAGCTGCGTTTGTTGTCAAACTGTCACCCATCTACTTTACCAATACTGATTTACATCCAATGTGACACTTCCAGTTGTCACACACACCCTAGATCAAAGGACGCCACAGAAGAGGTCCTGCAAATTACAAATGGAATAAAATGCAATGGTTGAATAAAACCATTTATTTTGTTATCACTTTTACTGAAATTATAACCAGATCAAAACAGGAATGATGTCTCCCCAGAATACTGTTTTCCATTCATTTGTTGTGGAAATGAACCAAACATCTCAATTCTTTTTATTTAGAACTTCTACAGTCAAATAACATCAAGTACTTCGCATTTCAAGAGCAGTGGAAATTAAATATCAAGGATGTATATATGTATTATATTCTTTTCTATTTGTATCGGGTGTCATTGGCGATTTATTGCCAACCTCCCTCTGCCCTAGAACTGAATGGTTGGCTGGGCAATTACTAAGGGCAATTAAAAATCAATCATGCTTTTGTGGAGAGACAGGTAAGGGCATTACAACCCAAAAGAACATTAGTGAACCAGATGGGTTTCGGTGACAATTCAGTAGTTTGATAGTTACCATTATTGATTATGAGCTTTTTATTCTAGATTTATACAATTAATTGAATTTAAATGTTCCTTCTCCCATGGTGGAATCTGAACTTTTGTCTCTGGATCATCAGTTCAAGTCTCTGGATTATTCATCCGGAAATCACTATGCTACTGTGAAATGTTAATAATAACCTGCACTAGTCACGGATATAACCGTTATTGAAAGAACTATTACTGGAATATTCCACATTTATTTGCATTACTGAAAATTAGATTTATCTAAGTCTTCCAAGTGTACAAATTAGACATGGTGAATTTAGTGGGTTAGTGCCCTTCTTCTCTAGTAACAACATCCATCTGGAGTGACACAGCCTGTGACCCAGAATCAATTATTCTACTTATATGCATTTACATAACATTAATATTAAAATCAAAGGCCATAGAAATTATAAATATTTTCCATTGTTATCTTTTGCAATGATTAATGTCAAATAGTAAAATACTAAGGGAAAATGTATTCTAGGATATATTCTTTTGGAATAAAACTGAATTTTATGAAATTGTATTTTCCCTATCCCACAAATAGTTCAGAAGGAAAATGGAAGTACGCTATGAGGGAAAAGGTTGTCAATGCCAAGAAGGTTTTTTTTAGCTATTGATAAATTTGCAAATGTTGAATGTTAAAAATTTCCAGAACAATTTTCTAATATTATGATGATATGGAAAAAAAAAATTTAGGATCTCAAGATTCGGTATTCGTCTCACCAGAGTGCGTATTTCAGGCTCTCCACCTGATGAGTTGGTTTCAATATGACATTCAATCCATTTGTGCAGATTTGAGGCTTAAGCGATACAGGCACCAATTTGTCAGGAGTTTAACACAGTAAATGCCCATTCAATACACCAATGCACATCTCATTGTCAGTCAACATGCTGATTTGTTGCCACTACTACTATTTTGGAGCTCAGTCCTTCAGCAAAAGTACTTTTCTTACCCTTGCAAGGTTGAATGTGCATTTGGCAGTTGGAAGGATCAACACCATTCAAAGGTCCCATCGTTTATTTTCAGGTTAGTTGTTGATTGACTTCTACTGCTTGCTGCTATAATTCAGTATGTGTTTGTTATGTTCTGTGGGTTGTTTCAGGTTTCTGCAGGAATTGCGGTACCGAGGGCTGAAGGGCTGTATCAACCTTCCAGCTTTCAGGACAGTTTCTAGACAATGAATTAACATCTTAGCTGTGCGAAAGAACAGAGCGCACACAATGGAGAAAAGTTGCTGAAAACTGAGGTGGAGAGGTGAGGAAAGGATGATCAGCAGGCAGCTCTATTCAACTAGGATATTCAGGAAAGAATTATGAACTTCACCAAGGAATATCATGTGAATATCAGGAGGACCTTAGCGGGTCAGACAGCATCTGCCCTGAGTTCAAATCCAGCATTGTCTCTGAGGAATTTGTACATTTTCCCAATGGCCTGTATGGGTTTCCTCCAGGTGCTCCAGCTTTCTCCCACCATCCAAAAACACACAGGTTAATTGGATCATACAGGTAAAAACATTGGTTAATTTGGTTGGGCTGGAAGGACCTGTTACCATGCTGTATCCAACAGATTATTTCAACACTAGATTACAGTAGTGTTACCGTAGTCTCTCAAGTTCCGACTGTGAGAAGGTCCTCACTAAAGTAAACCATTTCTACCAACCACAACTCCAACCTCAGACTGAGATGGTCACCTTTGCCATGAATTCTTATACATGAGAATTATTCTAGGCTGAAAGTAAAGATATTCAAAACAGAACCAGTATCAGAAACAGAATCATGATTGTTTTGAGGCAGCGTCACAGTGCAAACATTTCTATAAACCACATTTCAAAATAAATAAAATAGTGAAAGAAAAAGAAAAAAGCAAGATGAGTCTGTCGTTCATTCTTCATTCAGAAATCTGATGGCAGAAGGAAAGAAACTCACCTTGTACTGTTGAATGCTCATCTTCAGGCTCCGGTACCTTCAGGAACTGGAAGACCACAGTTAGTACAAATTGGAAACAATGTCTCCTCCTCACTGACGATCAATACAGGCGCCCTTCAAGGATGTGTGTTAGCCCACAGTACCACACACTAAGGAGATGGTTGTGTGGCTAAGGACAATTGCAATGCTCTCTACAAATTTGCCGATGACACCAAGGTTATTGACAGAATCACAGGTGGCAATGAGGAAGCGTACAGGAGGGAAATTGATCAGCAAGTTGAGTGATGTCACGACAACATCCTTGCACTGAACATCAGCAAAACCAAGGAGATGATTGTGGACTTTGAGGAAATCAGGAGAACATGAACCAGACCTCATCAAGAGGTCAGCAGGGGATAGGGTCAAGAACTTCAAATTCCTGGGGGTCGACATCTCCAAGGACCTGTCCTGGACCCTCCATGTTGATGCAGTCATGAAGAAGGCTCGCCAGCAGCTATACTTTGTGAGGAGTTTGAGGAGATTTGGTACGTCACCGAAGTCTTTAGAAAACTTCTACAGGTGTACTGTGGAGAGAATTCTGGCTGATTACACCACTGTCTGGTATGGAGGTGCCAATGCTCAAGACAGAAAAAACTCCAGAGGGTGTAAACTCACCCTGTGACACCACAGATACCAGATTTTACTCTATCGAGGACATCTGCAAGGGGTGGTGTCTTAAAAATGCAGCCTCTATTCTCGGCTTCTTCCACCAACAGAAAAAATGTATTAATTGAATATGATAAGAGGACAGGAGAGAGGAAAGGTAAGAATTGATTTTGGCCCTGTGAAAGGAAACAGAGGGAAAAGGGGGGAGAGACAGACAGACAGACAGACAGACAAAGACAGAGGAAAGGAGGCAAGGGGAAAGATGGGGGAAGGTGGTTGTGGAGGGGTGGGGTTGGGTCAATTGGAAACCAGTTGATGTTAATCCCATTTGGTTGGCATGTGCCTGATGGAATATGAGGTGCTGTTCCTCCAATTTGTGGGTGGACTCAGTCTGGTAGTGCATGTAACCAACACTTCACTTGTGAACCTCCAGGGGTCATCTACTGCATCCAGTACTCCAGTTGTGGTCTCCTCCACATCAGAGAGACTGGGTGCAGACTGGGAGATCAATTTGTTGAGCACCTCAGCTCTGTCCACTGCAATAGCAGGATATCCCAGTGGCCACCCATTTCATTTGCAGGTTCCCCCCAAACCCCATGTAGCACCACCACATTCAGGACCTCCTCCCCAGTAACATCCACCTGCCCCCCCCCCCCCCCCCCCCGCGGTAGAGCCATAGAATATTACAACACAGGAACAGGCCGCTGCGGCCTTCTAGTCTGTGCCAAACCATTACTCTGCCTCGTTCCACTGACCTGCATCCAATCCATAGCTTTCCATGCCTCTCCCATCCATCTGTCCACACTCTTTTTAAATGTTAAAATGGAGCCCGCATTCACCATTTCAGCTGGCAGCTCATTCCATACTCCCACCATTCTCTGTGTAATGAACTTCCCCTAAACCATTCCTCTTTCACCCTTCACCCATGTCCTCTGGTTTATATCTTACCTACCCTCAGTGGAAAAAAACCTACCTATATTTACTATATCACCTTCACAATTTTAAATACCTCTATTAAATCCCCCTCATTCTTCTATACTCCAGGGAATAAAGTCGTAACCTGTTCAAACTTTCCCCATAACATTTCTTGAAGTATGAACTAAATCTTCCCTGCATTCTTTCTGCCTTATTGATATCTTTCCTGCAGTTAGGTGACCAAAACTGCACACAATTCTCCAAATTTGGCCTCACCAATGTCTTATACAACTTTACCTCAGCATCCCAACTCTTATAAATACTTTGATTTATGAAGGCCAATATGCCAATATGGCCCTATCTACCTGTGACGTCATTTTCAGGGAGTGATCTATCTGTATTGCAATACCCCTCTGTTTTACTGCACTCCTCAGTGCCTTGCCATTTACCATGTATGTCCTTTCTTAGTTTGTCCTTCCAAAATGTAATAACTCACACATGCCCGCATTAAATTCCATCTGCTATTTTTCACCTATTTTACCAGTACGGCACTCTATCCAGTTGGTTCCTCTATATATTGATTTATAAAACTTTCCTGAACGCATTTGACAAACTCCAAGCCATCCAGCCCTTTTACAGTATGGGAGTCCCAGTCAATGTGTTGAAATCCCCTACCCTCACAAACTTATGTTTCTTGTAGCTGTCTGCTATCTCTCCACAGATTTACTCTAATTGACTATTGAGCGGTTTATAATACAACCACATGAGTGAAGTTAACCCTTTCCCATTCCCCAGTTCCACCCATATAGCCTCAGTAGGCAATGAAGAAGTGTACAGGAGGGAGATAGATCAGCTCGTTGAATGGTGCAATGTAACAACCTTGCACTCAATGTCACCAAAAGCAAGGAGATGATTGTGGGCTTCAGGAGGAAGTCAGGGGACCACAACTCAGTCCTCATTGAGGGCTCAGTAGTCTAGAAGGTCAAGAAATTTCTGGTTGTCACCATCTCCGAGGATCTGTCCTGGAGCTCTCACATTGATGCAATCACAAAGAAGGCTCGCCAGTCGCTATACTTTGTGAAGCAACTGAAAAGATTCGGCATGTCATTGGAGACTCTTGTAAACTTCTACCGTGGAGAGTATACTGACCAGTTGCATCACAATATGATATGGAGGTGCCAATTCTCAGGACAAGAATAAACTCCAGAGGATTGTTAACTTGGCCTGCGATATCACAGGCACCAAACTTCATTCCATCGAGGACATCTACACGAGGGGGTGTCTTAAGAAAGCAACCTCTATCCAGAAAGACCCCCATCACTCAGGCCATCCCCTCTTCAATTTGCTAGCATCGGGAAAAAGGTACAGGAGCCTAAAGCACTCAACGGCACAAGGACAGATTCTTCCCCATAATGAACCAAAGACACTGTCTTTTTCTTCTGGTGATGTAGTAAGATGGTATAAATGAAGGTACAATTGAGACGCTGCCGCAAAACACCAAATTTCATGACTTGATCATAACAATAAATTCTGATTTTAATTCATTAATGAGGTCTGTCCTAAATCAGCCAATTTGTCATAAATAAGACCTACTAAGCCTTTATAGGGAAGTTGTCGTTCAAAAAATGTATCAAGAATATTGGCCTCAATAATCAGGAAATTCAAATAGATATTATTACAAATGGAAGGAAATAAAATAATTTTGTTCGAAAAACACTTAAACCTACAGAAACTTGTAATAATGTATTTTGCTCAGACAGGAATGAAAATTCATTCACAATCATAAGGAATCTTATAATGGGGCAGCACGGTTGGTGTAGCAGTTAGGGTAGCGCCTTTACAGCGCCAGCGATCAGGACCGGAGTTTGAATCCTGCACTATCTGTAAGGAGTTTACATGTTTATCCCCATGTCTACATGGGTTTTCCCCGGGGGCTCCGATTTCCTCCCACCGTTCAAAAGATACCAGAGTTTGTAAGATAATTGGGCGGCACAAGCACAAAATCCAAAAGGGTCTGTTACCATACTGTATGCCTAAGTTTAAAAATTTAAAGGGAATCGCATTGTGTGACTGATTTATTGAGGTGATGTTGACCTTTGGAAACATCACCATCCCTCATGAGTAGATTGCATCAACTGTTAATCATACCTCATCTAACAAGTTAAAATTATTTCTGTATTAATTTTGTGCTCCATTCTTACATTTTTGAGATTCTCCATTTTGACTGCAGAAAGAGCCACCACGGTAGAATCTATTAGCCCAGGTTGACATTTTCACTCCCACATTTGTATGCATTACTGAATGTACTCATTTCTAAATTGAAATGATTTACCGCAGCTGAGTAAAGTCTGACTGACGGAACCAATTCAGCTGGCATTAAAGCACTGTTACAACCCAATAACCAGGTCATTTCTTTTTAATCTATGGCAGGGATTCATCATTACCTGTAAAGCTCTGTGTTTCTACTAAAAATATTGAAGATTTCTTGCCACTGCCATCTTGGCTGCTGTTGGAATAAGATGACTACGAAAAGAAATTATGGCAATTGTTCATACTTTGAATAAAAAGACATTTAGATTTCAGACGGACATTCTTAAAAGGTCAGTCATCAATTATTTTCCTTCTTTATAATAATAGCATAGCTCAAAAGGCAGTCACGGGAGCATCTATGATAACTTACGTGCGAGACTAAATTAGGATATTTTTGTTAGCCAGTTGCAGAATATTGTACTACACCAGTAACACATTAGAAACAGAAATGAATACATTTGATGGTTTTAACATGGCGGGAAGGAGGGGAGTGACTTAAGTATTACATCACATCACATAGTATTCACTTTTGTTTCCTTTAATGTGTGTTACATTGATCAAACTAACAGCTAGAGCTTACCCTTGTTCGTTCCATCTAGGTTGGCTGTATAGTCAAACCCCTGATATCCTGATGCTGGATAAATGAATTTTCCAGTTGCTTGAGATTGTGTGGTGCACGATTGGCGAACTCATGGTGAGGCACACCTATTTTAAACTTCCGTACTTTTTACCTATTTATTTTCCATTATTTTTTTGCCAGTTGCTTAAGGCTGCTGGTTGCTTGAATTCCAGATAACAGTAGTTTTATTGTTTGTTACAAGGAAGGCATTTGGAGGAAGTGAAATTTTAACCTACTTTGGTCATCTAATTTCAACAGTGTTCCTCCATCAGGCCAATGCTACTCTTTTGAAAACTAATGACCGTGGTCCAGATGTTTCTGTGGCGACTCTTGTGTTTGAATCAGTCGTGTCAGTGGAAATGATGGGGGAAGAAATTCACTTTTCAGAAGCCCAAGAAATTTGCAAGAATATCAGACATCCATTGTTCCTGGTCCACACCCTACAATAGGCAGAGGCAAGTACTACCAATGGCTAACCTGCTTGTAGACATTCAACATGAATAGTCAGAGATTAATTTCTAACCACCCCAGGATTCATTATGTAATTATCTGATTTTTTTTAATTTCTAATGTGGTGTTTTGCTATTGCTTTTATGACTTTCCAGATAAATGCAAACATTATACTGTTGCCTTTAGTAAAGAAAAATTAATTAATTAATCCAAATTGTACCAAGGGATACCTGAAATTTTTTTAACATGAATTATAACCTTTGTCATTGGTAAATCAATGGAAGAATCATAATTGCCTAGAAATTCATCTCTTGTTGGGACCACTTTAATGAGTCATCGGGCACCTTTTACGCAGCCTCCCGGATTTATTTCCTGAAAATCGATAGAGTGAAATTATGAAGCAGAGAATAATTTATGTGTAGTGTGTTTAGCTGTACCCAGTTGGATATGAAATGCTAGGTAAGTTGTTTCTGTCCAATTTTGTGTTGTCAAAGAGAAACAAACCAGTGTGCTAATAGTGAGACTGTGTGGTACCCGGAGAAGACAAGGCACCTATTTTCTCCAGGAAGAGCACACAACACTCTTCAGACGGATCATAGGTGGATGTGAGTCGCTTCAGTTTGTGCCAACCAACACTTAACTTAACCCAGATGATTCTCCACTTAAGGTAATTCCACCACTTCTGAATATCATGGCCCATCTGTTTTGTGTATGAATTGATATCAAGTGTTCTGTAATGTACTTTTATATTACAGAGGACATGTGTAAATGCAGGCATTTAATTCCAGTCCCAAATATAGCCTCTACGGCCTTTCAGAAATTTCACTGCTGTGATTTGTATTCACGGTCAGTAAAACTGTCTTCTGAATACAAGCTTAACATGGTTTATTTAATTCACTGAGTGCACATTTAACCATAATACTGTACATATTATTTATTATGCATATTGTGAAGACATTAATGTGAACATTACAATGGGCTAGCGTGCCCCAGAGCTAGTATCATGTGTATTGAACTGAATATGAAATGCATTCCATCTGCACTGGGCCTAACACAAACCAAACCTCACATCCAGAGTTAGATTTTTGTCTACCGTGATTATTATACATGTTTGATTCAAAGGCATGAAAATAAATGAACTCAAATCAGAGTTCATCTTAAACATATAATTTAAAATCATAGATGTAATCCACCTCCATCCTGCACCACAGGTGCCACTGTATTCTTTATATAGTCCCTTGCACTCACCTCTACCATCACAATTTCTTCTCAAGATCTCCTCCACCTTGCTTAACACCATTTATCATCTTATCTCTCTGTGAATCTTTGCATACATACCATGACTGCTATCATGTTTTTCAAAGTCTGGTTTTATCCTTATGTACAAAGAAACGATACATTGAATGAATGTGGCTGTTTTTCTGAACCATTTAAAAAAATTTAAATTTCCAGTCCTTTACCCAATTGACAATTGCCTGACTTGATAAATGTGCACAGACATAAGATGATCAAAAAGCCATCTATAAAGAAGGGACAACATGTCGTCCCTCCCACAAATAATCCAATCTCATTGATAGTGGCCCAGTTAACCTCTGAATCGATTATATTGGATGGAGCATAAATAGAATCCCCAGTCTTGGTAATATCTGAAGCAGAGCTTCTGATGCTTTCGCTGTGCTTTGGGATCCTGAATTTGAAAGTGTCAAGTAAGAAATTGCACTTCCATAAGAATTTTCAAATCTCTTCATCTCTCCTGAACACATTCTAGCTGACATATCCACAAGGACATTCTTGTGTGGCCATAACACTTCACATACTAAATAAACATGTTAAACCATGGGGGAGTAGCCCAGTATCTGAACTCCAATCTTGTTTCCATCCACATGGTGCAATGGAAAATAATAAACAGTATTATAATTTCAATTATCATTTTTAAATTCTGTTTTGCTATGCATATCCCAAATGCTGGATTCAGAATTAGATTTCCCTTGCACATTTATGTGTGTGTATGTCAATGACGATGCATATAAGCAGATTGGAATAGAATCCAAAAACTCAAAGATGTTAAATGTATAATCATTTATTAATGGCTTAATTTTATCAAAAGTTATAGTAATATTCACATTGAACGTGAAACTGAATTAAAGAGTTTAACCCTCAAAGCAAGTACCAATTTTAAAAAATTTAGATATACCACATGGTTACAGGCCATTTCGGCCCACAAGTCTGTGCCGCCCAATTTACCTCCAATTAACCTCCACCCCTGGTACATTTTTGAATGGTGGGAGGAAACTTGAGCCCCTAAAGAAAACCCACGCAGACACAGAGAGAACGTACAAACTCCTTACAGACAGCGCTTGTAAAGAACCAAAGAGGAAATGCCAGAACCCTGCTTGCAAAGTCAAATTGTCCTGAAGGCATCAACCCTTGAAACACAAACCTCAAAGTAAAAGAGATTTGCTGCATTAGTTCTGCTTAGGTAACCATGAATACTAATTGCAGGAAGAACTAACTGCACCCAGAGTCCTGGGGTATTAAGTTGCACAAAATAGTTCAGAATAACTACCAACAGTCAAATGTGCACCTATCATTAACCCAGAAGGTTGTGAACAGACTACAGTAACAATAAAAAACAAAGTACATTCTCCAAATGTACAGAATATTTCCAAATTCTTTTGTAACCTTTTCTAAGTGACTGGAAATGTGAATCACCCTGTGGTCTAATAACCAATGCAGTAATCCCATATACTTGCTCATAAACTTGACATCATCCAGCAGCTAGAATATAATCAAATAATTAAGTGAAGTATAATTCCACTTTATGGTATAAATTCCATTGATTTCATTCAGTACCTTAGCAAAGTTACTCTTGCACATTTCTTTAACGAAAAGAAGAATCAAGGAAAATTACCTGTCATATTATGAAAGTAAACTTCAAATCCTTTGCAATAAAATCATTTTGAATTATGTAGACATCAAAAGCTCATAAACTGTTTTTTTTATTCTTTAATCTTGGTCTGAAAACCTATTTGTTAGTAAAATGAAGATACAATGCCTCAGATTTTGGCAAGAGATTTCTTTCTGCACACATTTGAAAAAAAATCCACTCAGCAAAATAACATAAAGTCTCATCCATACAATGTTGTATCTGAGTGGAATGAAATTATTCTCTGGATTGTCCAAATGGCAGTAGAATTTTACACGAGCCTGAAATATATTCAAGTTAAAAACATCACTTACCAACATCTGTGAGCTAAAGTGCATTGTGTAGATGTTGAGCATTCTCAATACAAAATGATTAAATTGTTTGCGCACCACATATATAATTAGTGGAACCATAAAAATATGATCCTGATTTCCACAACTAGGTCATCAATTGTGGGGACTACAGAGTAGTTTGCTGTTAATCTTTTGGTCCCTGTAATTCTCATTAAACTGATAGGTTCATGTTCAATGAGGTTAACCATTTTATATTATCTTTATGAATGCATAAATGAACATGATGCATAAAACACTTGTGAACATTTGAACATTCCAAACTATCTTCATTATGTTGTGTAATTCACATTAATATGCTTTAAATTATATTATTTGTTTCAGTAAAATTGAGCTCAGTGGCTGTTTAGAAGTCAACATATAATAATAATGTATTGCTTCAGTTGGTTGAGTACCTTACATTTTTTTTACAGCATCTACCCTGGTTGAATTTGGAACTGGAATCAGAAGCAATTGTTAGTCAGGATTAATGATCCCTGCATAATTATCACATTTTAACTTGAAGCCAATTTAGGCACGAGACAATTTAAATCAACCACATCTATATCGTAAATAACTAAAATATAAAATATGAGAGAAGCTGCAGAGGAATAGAAAAAATTATTAATAGCTGTTGAAAGCACAGGTGGAATAAAACCTACACCCTGTTATAAAGTGCGCTTGATTTTTTAAAAAATCTTGTTTTATATTTTCATATCGTTCAAGGTAAAACCCAATGCTGGAGAAACTCAGTCGGTCAAACAGTGCACTTTATATAGCAACGATAAAGATACATAATCAATGTTTTTGGCCTGAGCTCTTCGTCAATGTATCATACCTTAATCATATCTTGATGAAGAGCTCAAGTCCGAAATGTTGATTATGTATCTTTATCGTTGCTATTTAAAGTGCACTGTTTGACTGGCTGAGTTTCTCCAGCTTTGGGTTTTTACTTCAATATGGCTTCTGCCGAGTTTCGTGTTTTATTCAAGGATCCACATTTACCTTTATGTTTATATTCTTTTGCTTTTTTTCAATCTGCCTTGATGCCTTTTGCTGGAAGCTACAGATTTCTGAACACTTTCACACTGCCACCAGTACTCTTCATGACTGTCCACCAGGAGGTTACAGCAATCATCCAGTTAATAACCATATAACCATATAACCACTTACAGCACAGAACAGGCCAGTTCGGCCCTACTAGTCCATGCCGTAGCAAATCTCCACGCTCCTAGTCCCACTGACCAGCACCTGGTCCATACCCCTCTAGTCCTCTCCTATCCATGTAACGATCCAGTCTTTCCTTAAATGTAACCAATGATCCCGCCTCGACCCCGTCTGCCAGAAGCTCATTCCACATCCCCACCACCCTCTGCGTAAAGAAATTTCCCCTCATGTTCCCCTTATAATTTTCCCCCTTCAAACTTAAACCATGTCCTCTAGTTTGAATCTCCCCCACTCTTAATCGAAAAAGCTTATCCACATTTACTCTGCCTGTCCCTTTTAAAATCTTAAACACCTCTATCAAGTCCCCTCTCAATCTTCTACGCTCCAGAGAAAAAAGCCCCAGTCTGCACAACCTTTCCCTGTAACTCAGACCCTGAAATCCTGTCAACATTCTCGTGAACCTTCTCTGCACTCTCTCTATTTTGTTTATATATTCCCCTGAACAGTATAGATCAGGTTCTAAATCCTCCCCTGCTCCCAATGGTGATGTTAAGTTTCCACGAATAACATTCTCAATGCAAGAGATTTTTCATTGTAATTATTTCTATCATAAAGAACAAAATGTAGATTTGTGGTATTTCTCAAATAATTAATGATCTTTAGAGTGAATTAATTTTTAAGTGCAGTCATTGCTGTTCAGTTTTAAATATGTTGCAGGCTATTTGGGCCCCAGAGTCACCAAATACAGTTTCAATGTCTGTTTTGCAGAGGAAAATAAAGATAAAAATTGCAGATGCTGGATAATAGAAGTTAAAACTGAAATTGCTGGTAAAACTTTGCAGATTAGACAGCATCTGTTAAAAGAGAAACAGACAGAAGTTAGAGTATATGATACATTTTTTATGGATTATTATGTGAGAACAAAAGAAAGCTTGAACCTTGAGATGACAATTCCAGTCCTGCATTTGAACTGGGAAAGAGTGAAAAAAAAATAACGTTAATATTCTGTAATACTGAAGGTGGGGCAGCAGGAATATATTTGAAAGGGTGAGACCAAATTAATACATGTTGAGTAGGAGTAGCAGTCAGGATCAGATTATTCAGTGCCTTGCTTAATGTTTGGGACAAAGACATCTTTTTCCTTTATTTGTCCCTGTGTTCCACAGTTTTAGGTTTATAATCAAACAATTCACATGTGATTTAGGTTTTATAATAGCTGAAGAAGCTTGGATGGAAATTTGTCAGAATAGTATTAGGAAATTGGTTAATGCTAGATTAGCGATGATTAATTACAATTTTATACATCAGTTATATTTAACACCGGAGAAACTAAAAAAGTTTGGTCTTAGTAAGTCGGATTGCTGTTTTCGTTGTGACCAGACGGCTAATACTTTTTTGCATTCTGTTTGGTTTTGTGATCGATTGCAACAGTTTTGGAAGGGTATTCAATCTATATTTAATAGTTTATATAATATTTGTCTTGTATTAGATCCTGGTATATTTTTATTAGGGAATATGCAATCATTAATTGATTTAGGCCTACAAGATTATCAGATTTATTTTATCTATTTAGCTTTAGCTGTGGCCAAGAAATGTATAGCTCTTACTTGGAAAGATAGAAATATATTAACTTTAGATAGGTGGTATTTGGAGATGAAGTTCTGTTTGACTATGGAAAGGATATCTTTTTCAATTCAGGATAAGATGTCTTTTTATAGGTTGAAGTGGACTCCGTTTGCTAAAAATATGCATTTAAGTTTGATTTAAATATGTTTTTAAGTATGATATTTTAGTATTGATAATTTTTTTTCTTCTTTTTTTGATGTTAGTATCTTTATTTGTTATGGTTTTTTTTGGTGTAAGGGTTTTATATATATATATATATATATATATATAATTATTGTTCATTTTATTAATTCTTCACTCTTTCACTCTTTATTGGGGGGGCTTGGACTAACTTTAAGTTAGGTCATTAATGTTGTGTACTAATTTGGGGGGGGGTTTAGTTTATTTAGTCTGCCGATGTAGTATTGTAATTTTTATTATCTTATGTTTAATCTTTTTACTGTAACTTTCTATTTTATTCATGTTATAAAAATTTTAAATAAAGTTTAAAAAAAACAATTCACATGTAATTTAAGTGCACTTTCCAGACAGAAGTAGAATTATTATTATGTTCTGGGGATGTAAAGAAATTTATTTCAGAGGTGTATAAATTATTACAAAAGAAGCAAATAGATGAGCATAGATGGACTCAAATTTATGTTTGAGATGTGGACAAAAAGCTGGTTCTTTTTTGCATTCGACTTGGCAGTGTTCCACAATTAAACCTTTTTGGCTTGAAATGGGTAATTTATTAGAACGAATAACTGGAGTAAAATTCCCACAGGATCCAATGTTATTTTTACTGGGAGTTGTTAGAGGGATTAAACCTGAATTAAAACTGAATTTGTATCAAGTAAAATTTGTTCACATTACTTTGGCAATAGCTAGAAAATGTATTGCTATAATTTAGAAGTCGGATACTGATTTGGGAATAGATAGATGGCATGCAGAAGTTCAGAGTTATATTCCACTTGAGAAAATGACTTATAATTTAAGAGATAAATATCATACATTTTGTGAAATATGGAACCCGTATTTACAAAATGTTGCTATTAAAATTTAAATGAATCTCAAACATTCCCTTTCTCAAAGAGGTCTCCATGAATATTTATATGTTTAAAGGAGTCGGAAAGCAAAGTTCTCCTGTTGTGATTTTCTTCTCCCTTTTCCTTTTTTTAGTTTTAGGGGATTGGTGGCTTATTTGGATGTTTTTTTTCTTTTCTCTGTATTTCTTTTTTATAAAATACCATGTGTATTTGGATTAAGTTTGAAATATTGTAATATGTTTGCTAAATGGTTTTATTTTAAATAAAGTTTTTTAAAAAAGCACATTCCAGATTTTATTCAGGGTTATTTATATACATCTTGGTTTGACCATGTAGAAATTATAGCACTTTTTATACATAGTCCCCTCATTTCAGGCACCATAATGTTTGGCACATTTTGCTTCACAGGTATATATGAGTACTCAGGAATGTTTAATTGCTTCATTGGTGCAGGTATGAGAGAGCTAGGCTTGCTTCTAAGCTTTTGATTGCCTTTGGAGTCTGTAGTTGCCATGAGGACCAGAATTGAGCCAAAGAAATCGCCCAAACCTCAGAATTACCAAAATCAGGGTTGGAACATCTTTAAGAAGAAAGAGCATACTGGCAAGCTCAGTTATCGCAAAAGGACTGGTATTCCAATGCTGATGGCAGAAGAATTCTCATCATAATGAAGAAAAATCCCCAGAATTATGTCCAACAGAGCAGAAACACTCTTCAGAAGACCATAAACAGAAATACAGAAGCAACACTGCAAAAATGCTAACCATGGCAATGGTGGGTATGCTTTGTATCTTGGGTAGTTCCTTTACTCCTCTACACTTTGCTCTTGCCATCACTCTGATGCAGATTCATCTTGATCTCATCATCCAGAATTCTGCAGGCTCTTTTAAACACTTCTTGGCAATTGTAATCTGGCCATCCTTTCAGTGGCTAACTAGTGGTTTGCATCTTGCAGTGCTGTAATTTCTTCATGGTTAACCCGAAACATATACAAATAATCTTTAAAAAATCTGGAATATGCACTTTAATTACATGTGAATTGTTTGATTGCAGCAAAGTATTCTATACTGAGCTTCTATAAACATCGGTGTACACATTGTGGAATCACTATACACGTTGTCGAGTTGATATATGCGCATGGAAGTTGATGTACACACTGTGGAGTCTAGTGCAAGGCTGACACCTCCAGGCTTGCATATTGAGCTCATATTCATCACTGCTGTCACATGAATAGGAGGTGAAATCATCAGTGATGTCATCAGCCCAAATAAAAACCTGTTTTGGATGCAGGTCAATTTCCCACATTTAATGTTATCTGCCTCAACTGGAATTGGACTTCTGCTTGCTCTAACCATACACGTGGTTCTGAAGTCCAAAACATTGGCAGTTTCAGAGCCACAGCATATAAAAGAAAAATTTTCCAAATATTATTTGGACTATCAAGGTCACCAATGGAGCAAAGTATTCAATACTGAGCTACTATAAACATCAGTATACATATTGTCAAGCTGATGTATACTGTGAAAACTAATGCAAGACCAACATCTCCAGGCTTGAATGCTGGACTTATATACATCATTGCTTCTATCACATGGACAGGAAGTGATGTCATCAATCCAGATCTAAAACCTGTGTTGAATGTAGGTTAATTTCCTGCATTTTTCACAGCACATCTGCCATTATGGGAGCTTGTTCACTTGCTGGTAAGTGGATCACCACATGATTCCAAATTTAAAACTGTGGAATATATGGGCAAATAAAAGAGAAAGTGTCTTTGTCCCAAAGGGTGCTGTACTTCCTTGAATGTGTAGAGTGTTGCTAACAGACTGTGGAAGTTGTTTAATAGACCAGACTATACCAATGGAAAAACAAAAACTGATTTAGTCTAATGACAGACAGAAATAACCAACTCTCAATCAGAGTGAATTATCTAAAATTAGAAAATTTCAAATATGATTTCTGAAAGCTGAGTTGTGCCCAGGTGAAAAATGAATGTTGTTCCTCAAGTTTCCACTGTACCTTATTGTAACAGTGCATGAGGTGAGAGATTGAAAGGGAGTGGGATGAAGAGTTAAAGAGGCAGCTCAGTGTCACTCTGCTGATTGAGGGCAGGTGTTTGGCAAAGTAATGGCTCAATCTCTGCTTGATATCTCCAATGTTGAGTAGGCCACATTATAGACATCAAATGCAGTGCTCAAGATGGAAAGAAGTACGAGTGCTTCAGCTAGAAAGACTTGGTTGCTGGGAAGGGAAGTAAAACAGTAGATGTGGCAGCAGTTGTTATGGGGGGGGGGGGGGGGGGGGGGGGGGGGGGGGGGGGGGGGGTGAGGGGGGAAGAAATCAATGGGGATGGAAGAACATGCAGTCCAAGGACTTGTAAAGGGAAAACTCTCTTTGAAATGCAGAAAGGTGAGAGGCATGGAAAATGTGTCTGTCGGTGGTGTAATCTTGTCGAAGCTAGCAGAAATTACAATGATCTGTGAAAGGGGTGGAAGATAACAATCAGGGGAACTTTATTCTTGCTTTGACCAGGACTCGTACCACCAGATTCAGGAACAGTTCCTACCCCTTAACTGTCGGACTCCTAAACAACAGAACTCTAACTTTGCACATTATATGTTATTGCATTGTCTGTATTTGCACAGTCAGTTTGTTTACATTTCCTTCTTTGTTAACATTTTTCTATTTGTATATGTATTTCTTCTTGAGTATAATTTATAGATATCACAACATATAAATTCTGCCTGCGCTGCAGGAAAAATAATCTCAGGGTTGGATGTGACAGTAAATCTGAACTTTGAACTTAGTACTGCGAACTTTGAGTGAGAGCTGATGTGCAGAAAATTTCATCAGGCTTGAAATGTTGGTTATATATCTTTACCCCCCTCCCCCCCCTCCCCCCCCCCCCACCGGACACTGTGAGACCTGCTGAGTTCCTCCAGCATTTCTGTTTTTATTACAATCATAGCGTGTATAGACTTTAACATTTCATCTTATTCAGTTGTTCCACTGTGAAATTGCTTCGAGGGGCCCCAATCCTGGACAAGTTCTCCTCCTCTCTTTGAAGGGAGATCTGTAACAGCCTCTCTCACTGCCTTCCAGTTTAGCCCCAACCAGGATCTCAATTACCTGAGCTGAATTGACTGTTATTCTCTTTGCTTCTCTCACCGTATTGTACAAACTACCCTTGCCTCCATGTGTAGATACCAGCAAACCCTCACTCTCTCACTACCACAGCTCCAAACCTCACTGTCCATGACCTGCCATGGACCTTTCCACATTTCATCCTCTGCCAGATTCACATGTTTAACTTCTGGTTCTACACTCACCTAGAGCCTAACAGTTGATTGGAAGCTTGCTTCCCTGGAGACTGTAGCCTCTGCAACCCTTGACGCAGGTCTCCACCTCGGCCCCAGCAGCCTACAGAACCGAACCACTGTCACAAATTCTCACCTTGACCATGGTGGCCTACAGGACTGAGCTTCTGTCGCAAGTTCCCACGCTGACTCCTCTCACCCTTCCCTTGCCACCTCTGATTTCCCCAACCCTCCTCTCTTCTTCTCTCAGACCCTCTACCTCTTAATCCACACCATCCTCCTCCCTCCAACACCCTCCGCCACATTGACACCCACTCCAACCCCTGCCTGGTCTTTACCATCCCTCCGATGTCAATGGGCATGTAAATGGGAAGGGATTGTACTGGGGAGAAAAGACAGAATCAAGATAGGAAGAAATAAGCGGGCTATTTTAGCAGTGCTATTTGAGGAGGAACATTAGCCGGCACACTGAGCGAACTCTTTGTTCATTAGTGTGACTTAGCATCTCAAACTAAAGCTAATAACTTCCGTGACGCAGTCTATGATTACTTCAATGAAGTATCAACAAGCTTCCTCTGGTGTATGGATTGATAATGTCTCACCAAGAGTTTACCAAGTTAGGGAAAGCAACATCAGATCACAATTCTCACCAAAGGATGCAAGTAAACAAATACATGATGAAATTGCCTAGTGGATTCCAGCTCCTGTTCCAGGCCTCCCAGTTTAGCCCCGACCAGAATCTAAATCACCTGAGCTGAATTGACTGTTATTTTCTTCGCTTCTCTCACCGTATCGTACTGGTTGGAGTATATTATCCTGAGAATCAGACGTGACACTTACGGTTTTTGTACTGCAGGCATGTAGTAATTATACACTGCATGAGTGTATGGCTTGAGTAAGTTGTGTGGTGCTCAGCCATGAATTTCAAGCTACATTTACAGTGACAAGTCTAACCATAAATCAAACCAATAAAGTTCCCTAAAAGGTATCCAGTCAACCTCCTGAGGATAGAACATAGAATAATACAGCATAGTACAGACTACAGGGCCCTCTTGTAGTCTTTGACAGCCCTCAGCTCCATCCACAACTCCTCCAACCTTCGTGTCATCCACAAACTTACTGACCCATCCTTCTGCCTCTTCATCCAGGTCATTTATTAAAAAAAATCACGAAGAGCAGGGGTCCCAGAACAGATCCCTGTGGCACTCCACTAGTCACCGACCTCCAGACAGAATACTTTCCCTCCACTACTACTCTCTGCTTTCTTTCTGTAAGCCAATTTTTTAACCACACAGCCAAAGTTCCACTGATCCCGTGCCTAATGACTTTCTGGATGAGTCTCTCATGGGGGACCTTTTCAAATGCCTTGCTAAAATCCATGTAGACCACACCTACCACCCTACTCTCATCAATTTCTTTTGTTACCTCCTTAAAAAAACTCAATTAGACTCATGAGGCATGATCTTCCCCTCAAAGCCATGCTGACTATCCTTGAGTAGACTGTACTTCTCCAAATGCTCATAGATCGCATCTTAAGACTCCTCTCCATTAGTTTGCACATCACTGACGTAAGACTCACAACAATGTTCTACAATTCCCAGGATTCTCCCCTATTACCTTTTTTAAACAAGGGAACTACATTTGCCATTCTCCAATCCTCTACGGCCAAAGAGGATTCAAAGATCGTAGCTACTTCCCCAGCTATCTCTTCCCTCACTTCTCACAGCAGCCTAAGATTCATCGTGTCTAGCCACAGGAACTTATCGATCTTGATATTTTTAAGAAGACCAGCACTTCCACTTCCTTAATCTCCATAGGTCCGTTCAATTTCAACCTCATCGTGATCAAGGTCCTTTTCTCTTGTGAATACTGATGCAAAGTATTCATTTAGGACTTCCCCAACCTCCTCTGCTCCCAGGCACATGTTGCCTCTTTTATTCTTTAGCAGCCCCAACTTTATTCTCATCATCCTTCTTCATACACACATAGAACATCTTGAGGTTCTCCTTAATTCTACATGCCAAGGCTTTCTCATGCCCCATTTGAGCTCTCCTAAGGTCCTTCCTGGCTACCATATACTTCTCATGAGCCCTTCCTGCTTCCAATATCTAATGAATGCTTCCCTCTTCCTCTTGACTAGTTGCCTGACATACTTGATAAGCCATGGTTCCCTTTTCCTACCATCTTTTCCTTGTCCCAGTAGGACAAACCTATTTAGAACCTTCCACATTTCTTCTGTGCTTTCATCCTTAAACATCTGTTTCCAATTTATTCTCACACATTCCTGCTTCATTCGTTCATAATTAGCCCTTCCCCAGTTAAACATTTGCCTAGTTTGATTCCTTGTATCCTTTTCCATAGCAATGTTGAAGCTAAGGGAGTTGTGGTCACTCTCGCCGAGAGGTCCGCCACCTGCTTCATTTCCACAGAACCAGATCCAGTGTGGCCTCTCCTCTAGTTAGCCAGTCACATCCTGTGTCAGGAATCCCTCTTGCACACACCTGAAAAATTCAGCCCCATCTATCCCTCTTGCAGTCAATTGGTGCCAGTCAATATTAGGGAAGTTGAAATCACCCATAACTACAAACCTGTATTTCCTGCCATTCCAAAATCTTCCCACTTCTCTGCTCCTCGGTGTCCCAAGGGCTATTTGGGGGCCTATAGACTACTCCCAGCACAGTGTTAGCTCCCTACCTATTTCTGACTTCCATCCACACCAACTCGATGGACACTCCCTCTGCAGTGCCTTCCCTTTCTATAGCCATGATACTATCTCTGACCAGTATTTTCCATACCCCCCCCCCCTTATTTTCTACTTCCCATCCTATTCTTAAAATACTTAAACCTAAGGACTTGCATCAGCCAATATTGCCCCTCCTCCAGCCAAATTTCAGTAATGGCCACAATATTTTAGATCAGCTCAAAGTGAGTAGTCTCTGGGCATTGATATTATGTCACAATCTGTATTATTGATATTTCACATCACTAAAATAAAAGACTAAAAATCATAATATGTTAATATCATCCATATACACCTATTAGCATAACTTATTGGGATTTTCTCATTATTTAGCAAACTATATGAAATGGGAAATTTAAAACAAGAATAAAATCCAACAATTGTTTCCTCCTGCCAGATTTGGCATGACTAAACACCTGGGACAAGGCAGCATTGCTTCTACTTTGTCAGTCTCTGGCACACTCTTCAATACCTGTAAATTAATAATACCTTCAAATCTCTGGCTTGGCTTGGCTTCGCGGACGAAGATTTATGGAGGGGGTAAAAAGTCCACGTCAGCTGCAGGCTCGTTTGTGGCTGACAAGTCCGATGCGGGACAGGCAGACACGATTGCAGCGGTTGCAGGGGAAAATTGGTGGGTTGGGGTTGGGTGTTGGGTTTTTCCTCATGATTATCCTTCAAATCTCTAACATGTAAGTAAATAAACATGATGTATCTGGATGACTCTGGAATGTTGTTACTGTGCTCATTGTTTTGATACAGGCCGCATTGCCTGTTAACTACCATGAGGTACACCATTTAGCCAATGCTAACCCAATTGTTATCTAGTTGTTCCCCTTAGAAAACACCCTCACATTAAGAGAGGCTGACACCACTTGAAATGCACATGGTTACCTCCACAGGCACCTGCAATTTAATCTTTGAGATCCCAGCTGGTTGACTACTTTGAAGCCTTACAGATTACTCCCCACCAGAGTAGCAATAGGATCGTGGGAGTTTCCCTCCCCACAAATGAGGTGATCTACTGGGATCACAGTCTAAAGAGAGCGCGCATAATCGTTGAGGACCCCTTCCACTCCGCACACCGCATCTTTCACCTGCACCCGTCGGGAAGAAATACAGTTGTATCAGAGCCAGCTCCACCAGGATGAGAAATGGCTTCTTCCCACAAGCAGTAACAATGCTGAACGACCAAATGAACTGCTCACACAAACCATCCAAGCCTCTCATATGTACAAAATAATATTTATTTATTTGTATAGCTGAAATACTTGTCCTGCATATATATTGTTTGTATGTGTGTTATGTCTGGTTGTGTGTCTGCATGTTTTACACTGAGGACCGGAGAACACTGTTTCATTGGGGTGTACTTGTGCAAAATTGGATGAGATTAAACTTGGCTTATCAATGTTCACCTGCCTGAAAATCATGGATGGATCTAGCTTCCTTTCAAGGGACTTCTTCTTCTTCTTCCAGAAATTTGTCCCACTTTTTGTATATTATTCTGTAATCCAAAGTGAATACTTTCTTGCATGTACATCTGCAATCGATGAGGTTTTGTCAAAGTCCTGAGGTGACCAATCATTGTGATGAAGATGTTTCACTTTATTGTCATTGTAGCCATGAACCAGCCAATGAAATACAATCAACATCGACTGGATGTTAAAGAATAGTCCTAACTACATTACAGTAGAACGTGTGTAACCATTATTCTACAATGAGCTATTAAAAAGTACTGATTTTACAATGAGCGCAGAACCACTCAGCGCCGTGATTCAATGTTCAACATAGTCACAGCTTTGTTTTTAAAAAAAAGTTCTTCTTGAGCCTACTCTTTTTTTCTTTGGCTTGGCTTCGCGGACGAAGATTTATGGAGGGGGTAAATGTCCACGTCAGCTGCAGGCTCGTTTGTGGCTGACAAGTCCGATGCGGGACAGGCAGACACGGTTGCAGCGGCTGCAGGGGAAAATTGGTGGGTTGGGGTTGGGTGTTGGGTTTTTCCTCCTTTGCCTTTTGTCAGTGAGGTGGGCTTTGCGGTCTTCTTCAAAGGAGGTTGCTGCCCGCCAAACTGTGAGGCGCCAAGATGCACGGTTTGAGGCGATATCAGCCCACTGGCGGTGGTCAATGTGGCAGGCACCAAAAGATTTCTTTAGGCAGTCCTTGTACCTTTTCTTTGGTGCAATTCTGTCATGGTGGCCAGTGGAGAGCTCGCCATATAACACGATCTTGGGAAGGCGATGGTCCTCCATTCTGGAGACGTGACCCACCCAGCGCAGCTGGATCTTCAGCAGCGTGGACTCGATGCTGTCGGCCTCTGCCATCTCAAGTACTTCAATGTTAGGGATGAAAGCGCTCCAATGAATGTTGAGGATGGAGCCTGCTAGTGCACGATGAAAGGCTCCTGTAGTGTCTGCCCAATAGGAGAAGATGTGGATGTGTTGTATCTTTGATAATGTTCCTTGCTTTGCCCCAGTCATTATTCCTTATAAATGTTTTCAGTGGTAGGCAATTGGATTCCAATAATCCATTAGGTAGTTTTTACTACCTGCTGGAGTGCCTTGCGATCTTGTGCAATACAATTCCCGTACCACCCCGTATGGTGCCATATGTTAGCACGCTCCCAATTCAGCATCTATAGAAATCTTAACAGTTCTCTATATCTTCCTCATGCTCCTCAAAAAATACACTGTTGTATTCAAGAATTCAAGGACCAAGTGAGATCTTCAGGGATATGGACGCCAAGGAATTTAAAGCTCAGTAAATGTTCCATCACCACTCCGGTGATGTAAATCAGGATATGAATGTGGCTTCTGGCACGCCTGAAACCCATGATGATCTCTTTGGTCTACTGAGTGTTGAGTGTCAAGTTGTTATCGACACACCACTAGGCCAGGTGCTGAACTTCGTCCCTATAGGCCGTTTCATTGCCCCCTTTATTTAGACCTACTACCATGGTGTCATCTACAAACTTGATTATTAAATTTGTGCTATATATAGCAACGCAGTCGGAGGTAAAGAGGGAATACAAAATGGGGCTCAACACACAACCCTGGGGAATGGAAGAGAAAATATTGCCCAGCTTATGAAATCCAAAATCCAATTACTATGGGCTTAAAAACTCTAAAGAATCCTGGAAAGCATCAGATGTCCAAGAAATCTTGTAATATCCAAAGAAATTAATCATCAACTTACCTGAATTCACACATTTTAGAGAGGGCATATTTTGGACTATTAAGTTCCAAAATTCATGATTGATGCCATCTTTACCCATTGGATGATGTCAGGACTTGCCTATTTTGCATATTTCTGTGGCATTAGCTGTGCGTACATTGAAATATCAATTTGGTGGCCAAGTGTGTCTTCTTCCATAAATGTGCAGTGTCTGCAAACAATGAGTGTCATTTTGGAATGGAAGTCACTCATTCATCAACCTTCAAGCACACAGCAGAGACTTTAACAAATCAATTTTGCTTTCAAATTCACCAATGATTACACTTCCAGATAGTTTCTGTCAGATAGTTTCCCAAGGAGATTGTCAAAGTCATTCGACAGAATGCCCCATCACCAGACCTCTCAAACAAGCATCAAGTCCTTTCTTGAGGTTGAACAAGGAAGTCTGCAGATGCTGGGGTCGAATGCAATACGCAAAGGTACTGAAGAAACACAGCAGGTCGTGCAGCATCCACAGGAAGTACCCAACCCAAAACTAGTTTCTCCAGCCTATTTGTTTATTGCCCAAGACCTTACTTGGGTGGTGGCAAGGAAGTCCCTCCCTATCAGAACTTTTATAAACTACCAGAGTCTGAGTACCACTACATGCTGCCCTTTGTGTAAACTGTGTTTTCCAAGAAGATCTGTAAATGTACAGTATGTCATTGTCTTTGTCAAGGATCGTCTTGAGCAGCTGCATAACATATTCATAATCTATTGGTTACTGCCTGCGACAAATATACTGAGACAATCATTGCCTGCTGTTAGATCATTCAATTCTGCAGGATGCAATTTATTCTGCCAGAAATGTTGGTCTTGCAGAGTCATGAGATGTCCACAAACAAAATCTGCCAACTGGCACATTCCAAGTACCTGTTGCAGGATGCATTGAAGCTTGTTGCAGCCACTGCAAATCTGCTATGGGGAAAGAATATACTGGACACCAAGGGGTCTGTTTAATGGCTTCTCAAATTTTTCATTGAACCAATGTTTGGGGATGATATATGCACAGTACGAGAATGTATCGAACTGCTTGGTAGAGTGAATGATAATGAAATATTCCAATTATATTACAGTACATTTTATGATTTAAGTATATTTTGTGAGTAAAAAATATTAGGTCAACATTTAAAAAGAATATCAGTGATTAATGATTTATGGGCTTGAGCAGGTCCCTGTGGTTAATTGTCATCCTACTTCACATTGATCTGTGTTTTGATAACAACCCTGTAGATTAACAGATGTCAGTTAGGGCAGCAAGATGAAATGGAGTTTGCTTTCCCTGATGTAAATGACATTGTAACCATTTGATGTTTTTGATGTGAGATCCATGACATTAAAGACCTAACATCACTGTAACATTTGTTTTGCAAACTGACAGTGAAGTAATTACTGGGCTGTAAACATGATTAAATGCAAAGTGAATCAATTAATAATGCAATGTATTTATTGAAGGAAAAAGACCCATTAATTTGTAGACCTTTGACTCTTATCACATCTCATGTGGCACATGATTCTTCCCTTGGTGGCCTCCATTATCCCTCGGGAAGTTCTTCTCGCTGAGATTAGTTTGATAATTTGTACCTGAATTGGAAGGTAACAAATTATATTTGTAAAATTAAATGGTGCCAATAGTAGACCTTTGTGTGGCTTAGGATAAATTGACTTGTATATTCTTTACCCAGCCAATTTCAGAAATCAAACTGTTATAATATGCTCTGAAATTTGTTAATTTTGCAGTCTAGTGTACATTTTGGTTAAAAAATATAATGAAGCATAATGAACTAAATTACCAGGAAGACCTGTTCACAAAATTAGAGTTTTCAATTAGCAGGGCTGCAGAGTTTTTTTTACATAATAAGTCATTATTATTCTGTATCTTCACACAAAGCACCAGAACAGCAATGACATTTTACACAAGAATCTCAAAAGTACTTCAGCTTTATAAAAGGGAAAATTCATTGCAAAATCGCCTTTGGAAGATCCGCAACTTGCATTATTTGCAGGGTTTTGTCATATTTGGATGATCTGGCTCAGTCTGCTGGGCAGCCTGTGGCCTCTTAAACCCTGTTAGTCTTTGAGGCACTGAGTCAGCAGATGCTTCCCTGAATAGGAAGGAAATTATAATCAAGTGAAACCAGAGCTACTTTGTTTTAGGGAATAGCTTTGAGCACTAGTGTTTGAATAGAGCAGGTGGGATACTGTAGTTTCACACAGAATGAAGGTAAACCAGAGTTTAACAGTTGAGAGGGTAACCAAGGGACATTTATGTCACAAGACACTGTAAAGTGCACTGGCCTAATGAAGACAAAAATATTCATTAATATAGACAAGTGTTACAATTAACCAATCACTAAGCATGCAAACTGAATCATCCACAATGCTGCTCTGGTAACATTTCAAATATTTTGTTTCAATCTATCACTAACTTTGAATTAGTAGTTAGAATTGCACACATTATATTAAATATGATTCAGCTGTTTTTTAACACTGATATTGCAATTTTGCTTGAGTGTGTTGGAAATTAATTGTTGACCCCCTTCTTTCATTTAACTCATCTGTGAAATTTCTGTGGGCTGAACTTGCCTTCCAAAGAAAACAAATGGTGCTTAGTGTCTTTCAGATGACCCATCACATACAGGACAATCGGAGTGATAAATGGTGCCGTGGACTCGTATGTCTTGGGGATTCTTAAGTTGGAGATGAGGGGAACATTTTAGTAATTTTGTTCTGCTTAGTTATTTACTGCCAAATTAACATTTTAAAATCTGAATGAAAAACCCTCCTGTCTTTAATGGAAGTGTAGCTCTACTCCCTACCTTGCCTCCTATTAGTCCTTCCTGGGGACTGAACCTGGTTGCTATTGAGATCTCACTGGGCCTCATTGCCTGATCATTTGTTTTTCTACATTTGACTTGGGAAAGAGTTGGTGGGAAAGGATAGGGAGCCCTCGCCAATCCAATCCCAACCATGGGTGCTCTATTTCAATCAGATAGAGAAAGTATTTCAGAGATCCTCTTGTCTTTTTATAGACCTTTTTTATTTTTATGTGCAGTTAAGTGACTAATTTTGCAATTGTTCAGTTGAGCAAATACAGGTATAATGACAGGATTTCTACATTTTGGTGTTAAATCTCAATGCAGGATTGGCACAGCCTAAGGCTAATTCTAGCTACCTTTTACTTGGTCGATGACTTTCAGTCTTCTATCGGTTTATTCCATCAAAACAAGTGACCGTCATTAATAAGCTGAGACATAGGTTCCAAACCCTGGGGTTGGTAATGAAACCAGATTTAGATTTCAATATCTAATATTGTGTGGCATAGTTACCGTAGCAGTTAGCGCAACTCCGTTACAATGGCAGTGACCTGGGTTCGGATCCGGCGCTCTCTGTGAGGAGTTTCTACGTTCTCCCCGTGTCTGCATGGGTTTCCTCCGGGTGCTCCGGTTTCCTCCCACCCTTCTAAACGTATGGGGGTTGTAGGTCAATTGGGCGTGATTGGGCAACACGGGTTCATGGACCAGAAGGGCCTGTTATCGGCTGTATGTCCAAATTTAAATTTTAAAATATCCATAAATATGAAGAGTTAAAGCAAAATAATATATATATAATACACATTGATCTAGAATTGAAACAAACCAATAAAAGTACAATGATTTTTAATAAACTTAAAATTTTATCCAGGGCTTTGTTGTTGAGAGAGGACAGATGATAGGTCTTATTTACATTTTTAAAAAAAAGAAATGGGAGCAGGAGTTGGCCATCCGGCCCATCGAGCCTGCTCTGCCATTCAATGAAATCCTGGCTGATCTGATGATAGGCTCATCTCCACTGACCTGTCTTAATTCCCCGACTATGTAAAAATCTATCCAACCTTGTCTTAAATATATTTACTGAGGTAGCTTCAATGGGCAGAGAATTCCTTAGATTCTCTACTCTCTGGGAAAAGCAATTCCTCCTTGAATCTTGAGGCTATCCCACCATAGTTCTAGTCTCCCCTACCAATAGAAACAACTTAACCACCTCTTTCTTATCTATGCCTTTCATAATTTTATACATTTCTATAAGAGTCCCTCTCATTCTTATAAAATTAGTGATTTGGAAAACTGAGTTCGTTAAATCCCTTTTGCCAGTCATGTACAGCTTTAGCAAATTTGGCTAAAGGCGCAAATATCAGTACAACTCTAATATGTGACTTTAATTAAGTGGGAGTTCATAGCAATCTTTGCAAATTTTCACCATTATTCTCTTTGTAAGAGTGTTTACAAATCAAATGTACCTAATTATAAATGTACCAAATTATAGAGTTTACTAAAGTATGAATTATTCTGAGAACTTGAATGAGCTTGAGGTCCCGTAAAACTATCAATGCTGATGTGGAGCTCAAAGCACAGGAATGCTACTCCTGATATTTGTCCTGTCAAATATGGCTTTGTCCTTTGAAGGAGTAAGGCAACTCCTACCTTATGAAATTTCTATAGGTCTTTTGAATGCCTTGTTTTGAAAATTATTTCAATTTTTGCCATTGGATAATTATGAATAAACATTGAATATTCCTATGCTTGTCCAATTATACTGGACTACAATATTTTTCAAAAGATTTGCTTCCTGAAAAGAAAATTGAGGATTATGATAGACAACTTCAAGATGAGCACAAAGATAATATCAGATTTGTTGTATCATGTAGGAAGTTAGAGAAAATTAAATTAATTTTTATTGAATTTAGCATGTTTAATCACATAATGTACCTCTAAGCCAAGCTCCCAGGTTGACTGCACATGTTGCACAACAAAGGGTTGTCTCAGTCACCAATTTTACAATCGAAGTAGAGCTCATAGGCTTTCTTAATAAGTACAGTCATGCTGCATCTTTGAGCCTTAAGCATATACTCGCCACAAATGTAACAGAATGTATCATAGCTGTTGTGACATTGAAGGGACATTTCTGCTGTATTGAATCTTTCTGAAGACAATAAATGTTATAGTTAAGTGCATAATATGCTATTTGCCTGAAGAACATGCACATCAACATCAATGTGAGCTGCTTTTATAGCCTGTCTGTATCAATCCTGACTAACATTTTCATACCACCTGCAATGAGTGCATGCTTGGACTGACCAAAACAGCTTGCTCTGAAGGCAATGTTCTAGTCAACAAAATATGGCAGGAAATCACAAAAATAAGTTGTATCTAAAAAGCAATACATGATAGGAATTTCTTTTAGATCATTTTCATGATTAGCAACCTAAAATCCACAAAAAACACCATAAAGTGTTTAAGAAGCAAAATCTTCATTGTCCAATATTATCAGCTTATAGTTGCTTTTTACCCCCTCCATAAATCTTCGTCCACGAAGCCAAGCCAAAGAAAAAATAGTTGCTGCAACAACTTGACACAACTTTAAAACATTCACAATTTTATATTCATCTGCAACATGTTTATACTGTTAATATTGGGTCTGATACTTTATACTGTTAATATTGGGTCTGATTTCTTTTTAGACATGTAGCATGATAACAGACTATGCCACCCAATTAGCCTACAACCTCCAGTACGCTTTGAAGAATCCAGAGCTCCCCAGAAACACTCATGCAGACACAGGGAGAATGTACAAAGATGGCGTGGGTTTCAAACCCTGGCTTGATCGCTGTTATGCTAACTGCAATGCCAACCATGCTGCCCTAATGATGGGATCTTTTCTGATTTTAAAATGGCAACTTGGGGTCTTAACATAATCTGATGCCTTATGTGACCAGACCGTCAGAGGGCAAGGCTTGGGCTGCTTTGCGCCTTTGTTTGCTGTGTGATTGGCCATCCTTCCTTTGCGATGTCACCAGAAGACATGACACCTCTAATCGTATGTAATGGGGAGTTGGAGTTGGCAGCTAAATGTGAATGATTTTGACACAAACAAATAGAGGGGGTACAGAAGAAAGGACTCATTCAATATTAAAGTAAATTCATTCAATTCATTAATAACATATTGAAATGAAATATAACAATGGTGATTAAACTATTCTCTTGGTATTCTAGTCATAAATTCTGGAATTAAATTTAATCACTGATATGAAATGATTTATGAAGTGCAGTCTCACAGGAAGATGAAGTGAGAGTGAAACTAAGTCATCACCAGACCAATTGGAACTGGAGAAATATTTGCAGAGTCTTAGAACATCGTTGCCCCTCAGTTTTATAGAAAGAATGGAACAGATTCCCTTGTGTCATTTAATATCTCTTGTTCTCCACTCTATCAATGCCCTTTCTTTTAGTTCTCCCCTCTCTTCCCTTCTTTCTGTACATCCTAAAACAAATTTTACTCCCAACATTTCCTAGTTCTGACGAAAGGTCATCTACCTAAAGCATCAACTCCTTCCTTCCCAACCCATTTGCTGCTAAGCCTGCAGGTTCGCTCCTGCATTTTCTGTTTACTTTGATTCCATATTTTGCTTTTGGTAATATTGGGAATTTCCTGCATGTAGGTTCAGTTCAAGGAAGTGAGGTTTAAGAAAGGACAACTCCTCTATTTGTATCTAAAAAGATATGCAGAGCAGAAACATGACTTTTGGGCTGTGTAACACCTTGACTGCAAGTTGAGATATCCTTTTGACACATCTGGGGGTTTGTCGGAATGTACTTGTGCTCCTTTATGATGTCACCTGTAGATAACTTAAGCTCCTGGATACTTGTATGAATAAAGTTACTGTGAGAGAAGCTGAGCTGGCTGTGTGACTCAGAAGGCCCAAGCAGAAAGGAAAATGAATGGGGAAAAAAAATCAATTGATAAAAATAAAATCATTAAATTTTACTGGATACAAAAAAATTAATTTGTATATCATTAGGTTCATTTAAAATAGTCCCGTGCTATTCCACTTGTAGGTAATTACAGAATTTATATGAAAGAAACTGTGATGTAAATAGTGTCCCAGAAGATGCAGAAAGAGAAGTTAAATCCATCATTAGACTAACGGTAATTTGATAAAGATCAGAGAAGTCACAGAACTCACCGAGTTGGATCAAAACATTGCTTGGAATGAATCCAGAGATGGAAATGTCTAATACAAAGAGCGGAGAGGTTTTCTGGTCAAAAAGTACATGGAGCATGTTAAATAGTGGCAACAAGCAGTTGCAATAGAGCAAGAATTTATTATAAAGGGTAACTTTGGGAGACTGAAATCTCACGTTGAATGTCAGTATCTGGGTATGGAGTTTGATTGTCATTTTTTCCCCCCGTGAGGCTACCCATATGACCTGTGCATGGCCTTTCAGAGTAGGAGAGGCTGGGTCGGTCTTGTGCCACGTGCTCTGGGTGCTGGGTGCTGTCACCGGAAGACAACATTACGCCCAAAGATGAACTTATTTATTGGAGGAAGTCAGTGGTAGTAATGAGAATGACATGAGTTCATACAGGAGAGGAATGGAATGAAAAGAACAATTTAACAGTGAACTACTTAATGTAACCAATTACAGAAATATTTCATTTAAAAATCAGTATTGTTATTAAAATAGTCCTTGGATATTTCATTCACAGATTCCATCATTAATATTAAACATTTTGATATGGAAAGATTCATGGTGCACAGTTTGAATTATCACTCGATGCACTGAGGTTGGTGACTGAATCGGAGAGAATATTTAGACTGAGTAATAACCTCACTTTCATGGTTAAAACCACTGACTGGAGGGAACCTTTGGTCAGACCAGGTTTGTGAGATATTGAGAGTATATTTAACTGTTCAATCTGTCTAAGCTCAAAATGGTTCACATCGACTTCTTAGATCATGCAGAGCTCATTCTCTACCTCACTGGGAGTACATACAACTTAAATGAAAAGGGATTTTTAATTCTGGATGTCTGACGATCCTCTACTGTCAGTGGCTGAAGATGACGTGCGGGCTGCCTTCAACGGAGTGAATCCAAGGAAAGCATCCGGTCCGGACAAAATACACAGCCAAGTACTGAAAACCTGTGCTGACCAATGTATTTACAGATGTCTTCAATGTCTCACTCTGACAGGGCATGGGACCCACCTGTTTCAAACAATCCTCGATCATACTGTGCCCAGGAAGAGTGTGGTAACCTGCAAAATGACCACCAACCCGTGACATTTGCATCTACATTAAATGTTTTAAGAGGCAGCTTTAAAGCATATAAAGCTCCTGTCTGAGCAACAACACAGATCCATTCCAATGTGTCTACCACAGCAACAGGTCTATAGCAGATGCCACCTCACTGGCTCTGGACAAAACCAGGGAAAGATAGCAAAGATCCATACATCACAATACACTTTACTGACTACAATTCAGCATTCAACACCATCTACCTCCCAAAACTAATCAGCAAACTCCAAGACCTGGGCCTCACAACCCCATTGTGCAATTGGATCCTGGATTTCCTTGTGTCCAGACCCCAGCCAGTGCAGACTGACAATAACATCTCTCGACAATCTCCATCAGCACCAGAGCACTATGGGATGGCAAACTTACTCCCCGCTCTACTCACTTTACACCAATGATTGTATAGCTCAATATGACAACAACATATATAAAAATTTACTGACGAATCCACACTGTATAAAAAAGGGTAATAACTTAGCATACAGGGAGATTGAGAACTTAGCTGAATGGTGTACTTAAAAAGGTAAAGGTTCCATTATTATCACGTAATACTACATTTACAATGTAACACACATGAAATTCTTTAACTTTTGTCTACCGTAAGGTAGACAGAGTCGCCACTTTGCCCAGCGCCCCTCACAGAGACCTGGAGTCCCCAGGCGGACTCCCCTCCAAAGTACTGACAAGTCCTGAGCCTGCTTAGCTTCTGAGATCAGACAATCCCAGGCATATTCAGGCTATTAGGTGATATGACAACCGCTCACTTAATGTCACCAAGAACAAGGAACTGATTAAAGAATTTAGGAAAGGAAAACCGAGATGTATAAAACAGTGATCATTGGGGGGGGGGTCAGGGGTGGAGATGGTGAGCAAATTTAAGGGAGTCACTATATTGGAGGACCTTCGCTGGATCCAACACATCGTGAAAAAGGCAAGTCAGTGCTTCTTCTTCCTCAGGAGTTTGTAGGCCTTTGACATATCATCGGAAACCTTGGCAAACTTCTACAGATGTGTCATGGAGAATTTGCTGACCGGCTGCATCATGGTAGGGGGCACCAACACCTCTGAGTGGAAAGCCCTGCAAAAGGTAATGGACAGAGCCCAGTACATCCCCACCATCAAGAAAATCTGCATGGAACACTGGTGTTGGAGAGAAGCAGCAATTAATGAGGGTCCACACCAGCCAGGAGATGTTCTGTTCTCACTACTGCCATCAGGAAAGAGATATAAAAGGCACAAGACTCTTTTCATAAGGTTTAAGATCAGCTGCTACTCCTCCACCATATGTCTCCAAAACCACAAACTGAATCAGAGACTCATTGATGGAATCTTACTGTGCACATTATGTATTGCAATTTATATTTATTTTGTATGCATATCTTGCTTCTTGAGTACAGTTTACAGTTACTGATCAGTAGAAATTCTGCCTGGCTCATAGGAAAAAAGAATTTCAGGGTTGAATATGATGTCTTGTCTGTACTCTGACAATAAATTTGAACTTTGATTTTAACTTGACTGTCAAGGTTGCAGGAGTTTTAATATTACTGGTTCTTCCACAATCCTTCCAGAAACTGCCAAGGAAGGAAAAATGTTTCTGATCTATGAGACAAGAAAACGTGGAACATTTGAATAATGAGATCTTGTAGAGGATGGAAAATAGAATCTAAAAATGAATACTTTGGTAGCTTTCTGCCTGTTTGAACTTTTTCTAAGTGGGAAGGGAGTTTCAAACAGGGCAATGAAGCAAGGCAGGGTCAGGATAGAGTGAAACTGTGTAAGAGGCATTCTCACTGCCTCTTCTCATGGGCAGTGAGAATGCTGAATGACCAAAGGAACTGCTCACACTAACCATCTGAGACTTCCATTTGTACAAAACAAAATATTTATTTATTTTCCAGCAGGATACCTGGCATTGCCTGGGAAACACTCAGTTATTGACTACATGGTGAAAAATGGTGCTGCCCTTCAGCTGGTGGCTTTTGTTTGCATTGCTTGGAGTCTTAATTATTCTTCTTCAGCAGAGTCTTGTTATCTGCTCTTGTAATGGCTGGCGCTATCAACACTGAGGTAGGTTTGGCATTGCTTCTCAGTTTCCTGTAGCCTGCTCCTTGTTTGTCTGGAGGCCTGAGCACTGAGGTGGGCCTCGTGTTGCTGTTCTGTTTCCCGCCACCTGCCCCTTGCCTGTCTGGAGGTCTGACCACTGAGACAGGTGTATAGTTGTTGTTCTGTTTCATGCTGCCTGCTCCTTGCATGTCTGGAAGCATCACCAGTAAGGCAAGATTTATGTTTCTCTGCTGTCTTTTACCTTCTCCTTTGACTAACTCTTACGTGCTTGTGAAGAACTTCTGCCAATGTTGCTTTGCTTTTCTTTGAGTCCATATTGAACTGGGTTTGGCCACTTGTTTTTATTCTGAATGTTCATTGATGCACAGTACTGTAACTAATTGAGGTGTCCTTGGTGCAAGTTCAATATTTTTTAATTCAATGTGGTCATGACATTCAGCATCAAATGTTACCCCTACTGAACCTCCTTGGACATTTCTAGAGTGCTCCATATTGATTGCATGAAGAACAGACAATCACACATGCACAAATGTCTATAAGATTGTCCTGCATATGTATTGTTTGTCTGTGTGTGTTATGTTTGGTTGTGTGTCTGCATGTTTTGCACCAAGGAGAGTGAGTGAAGTTAAAGTTATTCGCCTAAAATGAGTTAGCCAGGTGAATGAGTGTGTCAGCAAAATATGTTGGTGGCGTGAAGGTGTAGAGGAACTGCACATCCATGATGAGGATGGACTGTCAAAGTGCAGAGAGCATCAATCATTTCACAAATGTAAGTGGGAAGAGAATGTACAAAGGGAGGAGGTATAGAATGAAGATAAGAGATAGGTTTTGTGGGGCAGGGGTAGGCAACAACAATAGGTCTGCCAGAATGACCCAGCTTGTAAATCTTGGTAAGGAGATAGATGAGGGCTATATGGGGATGGGGGACTATGAGGCTGGAGACAGTGGATGAATAATCTCCCTATCCCTCCATTTCCTTTCCTGCAGCTCTACATTCCCTTCCCTTTCTATTCCAGAGCTATCCCTCCTCCCTCTGCTTGCTGGTGTGCCCTCCTTCCCTTATCCGCCAATGACCTCCTGCCTGTAGGACTGTGCTCCTCCCCACCATTTTGTTTTGGTGTCTGCCTACATTTTGCTCATACCATGATGAAGTGCTCAAGCCTGAAATGTTAGCTAGCCATCTTGACCTTTGTCTATAAAGTACCACTGTTTGACCTGCTGAGTTTCTCCAGCATTGTGTTTTTAATAAAAAGACAGATTAATAAACCAATATTACGTGGTTTCTATGCTGATCTATTTCAGAATTGTATTTAAGTTTCAGATATTAATGAATTATCTGAAAGGTCACAGTAATTTTTTCATAAGGACAAAGGCTGTTCTTGGAACACTGTAGCATGAAAATAAAAGTCTAACAGTACTGATACTTTGGGGAGCAGATAAAAGCATCCCTCAGGCTGGAATGTTTCATAGGTGTGCACAGTAAGGATCTGATAGACAAGTACTGGAGTTGGGTTACCAGTCTGCCTGACATGATGCATGGTCAGTGGGCTAGAAAGGCACCAGGCTAGTTTGCACCAGCCACAAAATTGCCACAGGGCATTACCACAGTTACATTGGGCACTTGAAGCTGTAATTTGATGCCAATCTGATGGTTATAAATGTGTTTCAGAAATAAAAGAGGTTTGACATATGCACTCTTCTTGTTTTGTAATCTCACATTAGCTTTTGGTAGAGCAGAAGTGTTGTTGATCTTTAGTGATTGGCAAAACATAGGAACTTTAAAAACATTGGAGCTTTTAATCTGAAATAACAGACACTTGGATATAACCTGCAATCCAGGTGTATGTGAGACCAAAACATGCTGAATTTAACCCCAAACACATTTAAGATTTCTCACCATGTCTCCATTATTTTACAGAAAGCACAGTAATGTTTTTGATTATAGTATTTTAAAAAATACCAACCACATTTTAAATGGCTGGAAGTGTTATGTTTTTTTGCAAATTAAGAAAATGTTAAGTGTTTCTAATAGCAGGTGATGCAAGCTTATAAAGTAAGAAAAGATCATTTCAGCAGTTTTTAATCTTTGAAATTAATTTACTCTTAAGTTTAGTTACAGCATGGTAGAAGCCAATTCTGGCAGTGAATCCCAAGCCGCTCAATTATGCCCAATTAATTTTCCAACTCCATATGATTTGGAGGGTGGGAGGAAACCAGAGCACGGAGGGAAAATCCACGCAGGTCACAGGGAGAAGCTACAAACTCCTTCCAGACGGTGCTGGATTCCAACATGGGTAACTGGTGCTGTAATAGCGTTGGGCTAACTCCTACGTTAACCATGCTGCCATGTATTGTGAAGTGAGTCTGGCCAGGTGATCAGAGTTTCAGTGGGAGAACTTGCTGAGAACAGCTATCAGGTCTCTGTAATCATTCACATGGTTAGGCATAAGGAAAAGACAGGATTTCAGGGGTAAGTGCTAATTGCACCAGCATTAGTCAGATAACTTGGAATAGAACAAAAAGCACTCTCCGTGTCTCTAAAATGACTTCTCAGTCGACCACGTCACAGTTTGCATAGTGGTCAGTGCCAATCACCCTAGTTTGAATCTGGCACTGGCTGTAATGAGTTTGTACTTAATAAACTTCATCTCAGTATTCCTGATATACACAGAATGTAAAGTTTTGTTGTAATTAATAATAAGTTTTTAAAATAATACTGCACATGAGATTTTGGATGTTAAGATGTACGTCAATATTTTAAAGCAGCTCTATTTCTCTTGGATAAAGTTCTACAAGATGCCAGCAAATAGTAATACATCTGCACGGTCCATAATCCAAACTGAGGAACCTTGATAGTTGGAGGGCTGTCATCTTTGATTTGTATTATCCAGGGTGTCTACCATGGTCTTGGCCAGGGATTGGCTGAAGCAATCAACTCAAATAGCTGGTAAAGGGGATTTTTGATGGCCATCTCTGATTGTAATCAAAGCTCTTTGTGTGGTAGGAACTTATTCCGTGTTCCAGGGACCTTCCAATTAATCTGTCAACTGATCCCAAAAGCACTAGAAAGGTTTCATATGACTCCTGGCAAACTTCTACAGATGTGTGATGGAAAGTGTGCTGACAGGTCTAGTATGGGAACTCTAATACCCCTCAGATAAAGCCCTACAAATGGTAGTGGACACAGAACAGGACATCACAGGCAAAATCCTCTCCACTGTCGAAAACACTGCCACATCACTCAGCACATGCTCTGTTCTTGCTGATACCATCAGGAAAGAGGTGTAGGTGCCATAAGACTCACACCACCAGGTTCAGGAACAGCTGCAACCCCTCCACCATCGAACTGCTCAACAACAAACTCAACAATTAGCCCCTTTTACACTTGCATCCCACTAAATTGGCCATTCAGTGCCCCAGGATAGGAATGGTGTTTTTGCTGTTCACATTTGACCATTTTCAACTGGGACACTGGATGTGATCACACTTGCAAGGAGCTATCCTGGGGTTAGGGCTGTTCTACCTTCTACAGGTGATGTCATGATGCATCGAGTGATGGTGGATCTGCCCTAAATCCCGATCAATGTATTTATGATCTTATATTTCAACAAAATTAATCATGCCTAATTATAATATAATTAAGCTTTATGTACAGCACAGTATGAGCCCTTCAGCCCCTGTTGTTGTTGTGCCGACCAATATAAACCTTTATAAGGGACTGTGGGAAAGAGCTAGCAATAAGTAACAGACAAATTTTAAACAGCGGGGAAAGTGTTTACTGCTATCGTGCACTATTTATAAATACCATGGGAAAAAGCAATGATAGACCTGCCCTTTCAGAATGCAGTGCAGCAGAGAAAGGGCTGTATGCGTGGCTGCATTCATGGAGCACTCATAAAGGGGTTTCTCTGCCACACAGCATTCTGGGAAGCTGGTCTGCCATATCTTTTTTTCCCCCACGGCCTTTATAAATTGCGCACAATAGCACTACCAACTTTCCCACGCCGCTTGAAAATTGTCTGCTATTGCTCTTTATTTCCTCACTCTCTCTCTCTCTCCTGCTGCGGCTTTCCCATGGCAAAGTTTATAACTTCATTTTAATCTTTTCTTCCTTCACGTTCCTGCACTCACGCAAAAACTTGGGACAATTCGGTTCTAGGATTGCCTGTCCTATACTTGCCTGATTGCAACGCGGGTGTCTGCAGATGCCAGGGATTGTACTAGGACAGGGGTGTCAAACTCAAATTCACGGAGGGCCAAAATTAAAAACTTGGACTAAGTCGAGGGCCGAACTAAAAATTTATTGAAAATTTTCAACAACATCTGCATGTTTTCTCTTCTTTCAACATATGTAATGTTAAACTTTTTCTTATTAAAATAAACGTTTAATAATAGTTTTGGATAAACTCTTTCCAGAAGCATTAACAAATGAGAAATAAAATATTCAATAAATAATATTTCTCTATAGAGGATTTGTCAAATGTTGCTAGTGTGCTGTCGAATAGTAAAATCTGAGGGCTATTGAGAATGTGGGAGAATAACATGATTCCTGAAACAATCAAATGGGTGACTGATTGTGGGCATGAACTCTAGCAGGGTTATTTGCCATGCCCTTTTTCCATTGGTACAGATATCCTTTGATTTACACACTTTTCAAGTTTTATGCCTAATGAGCTGTATCCAGGTGCAGGACCATTTTTAACCAGGAATATATTTATCACTGTGACATGAAACTATTGGAAGATCGTTTTATCCTGAGATTAAAGTTCATAATACTTACTCAGGCCTGTGTGCGGGAGGGCGGGGTTTGCGGGCGATCGGGTTGGACAACGACAGTGCGGGGGCATCAGCTCTCGCTGCAGGGCAGCATCTCGGCGGATCAGCGGCCCTGTCACCGTGAGTCGCGGATCGGCCTGCGGCAAGGAGGGGAGTGGGCAACAGTCCTGGCGAGGTCAGGCCCGAGGCCTCCAGTTCCGGGCGCTGGGAAGCGGCCTTGGCTTCCCCTGACACCGGCCAGGCCCCAAAACCAGAGTCCACGGTGAGACCCTGCAACGTAAAGAGAGGAGGTGGGGGCGATTAGCGGGCTGACGCCAATGCATTCTGGGATTTGTTGTAACACTGTGCATGCGCTATACTGGCGCGGCGGCCAGCGGGCCACCTCTAATACATTTTTGAAATGATCTTGCGGGCCAAATATAATTATATCCCGCGGGCCAGAGTTTGACATGTGTGTACTAGGAGTTGAGGGAGTCTATCCCCAATGTGACATGATGCCATTTCACATCGGCATTGAGACAATTCTCATTCCATGCTAGTCCCTTTTTAGGCCGATTGGCTGCTAATTCCTGGGACCACTTGCAAGTGTGAAAGGGGCTAGAAACTCTCTTACTTTTGCACTTTATTTATTTTTTCTCTCTGTATTGCACAGTCTATTTGTACATTTCTTTACATTGAGTGTAGTTTTTTTGCACTACCAATAAGTGGTAATTCTGCCTCGCCTGCAGGAAAAAGAATCTCAGGGTTGTATGTGATGTCATGTATATATCTGACAATAAATCTGAATTATTAAGAACTGAATGTTTTTCTAAAGATTTACGATTCCATTTATTGTCATGTACAAAAAATATGCAAAAATTGTTTTTACACCAATGGCCTCATTTCCCTATTTTCCATTTTTGCAGCCATCAATTTTGAGGAATCTGTTCCTAATAAAGGAACTTTAACTGTTTCGAGGTGAATGTTGTTTAATGGTGAAGTTTCTGACATTAGGAAGCTTTAATAAGCTGTTCAAGAATTTGCTGCTCATATTTCAAGCATTGCTTTGTCAGGTACCTTTAAAATTTTATGGATTATCTTTGGTGGGTTTTTTTTAATTTTTATTATGGTATTGTTTGATTTTATATTTTTGTTGTTTTAATCTTTGTAATTATTGCATCAAATATTCTTAACATTGCCTTGGGTCCTGGAATGGGTGGCATTCCTCTTTTTTTCATTAAAAAAAAGAAGTATTTTTTTAATACCATTTCTGGAGGATGAGCTACTTTAAAACTCAAAGTTGGTTACTGATTATCTCCCATATTTCAAAAACATCTGGATAAGCATTTACATTGCCAAGCATAGAAGGAGCTGAGGGTAAATGGGATTGGCATAAAGACAGTAGTCAGCATGAAGGGCCTGTTTCTTTTATGTATCATTCAATATTTGCAGTGCAGCCTTACAAAAACCCACAAATCCATTGGATAAATGTGCTCCATTGTTTTTATTCTTGCTGTGTCTTCGTACAAGGGACAATGGCTTAGTCATTGCTTTCGGTTGGAGAGTTCCAATAACAATGAGTAAACTTCAGGAAATAGGACCTGCAAATTTCTTTGACCTTGAGCTCCAGTCTCTCAGTGCACAGCTCTCTGTTCTTAAGCCAGGATAATAATATAACCATCTAGGTCCTTTATTGACACCAATCTAAGACCATTCACCAATGGTTTCATGTAGGAATTTGTCATGAATGAACATTTCTGAAAGCTGCTTAACACTAAACAGGATATGGAGTTCAGGATTCACTCCTTCCTCATTCATCAAAGTAATTCATACCTTTACACTCTTTGTGTAAATTGGCCAATATAAAATAATAATTTTCCTGCACCTCAAAGATCCATTTCCTAGTTTCTTGCTTTAATGGGATCTTTATCTAAGCAGAACTTTAATTCTGCGTTCTCACTTTCATCTTGGGCCACGATTGCTCAAAGTCTAAGAACAGAAACAAACTGTCCCAAATGAGTCTGGAAGGTTCAGAACGTTTTCTGAACAGCGAATGTATTTGTTTTAATCCAATTAATCACAGTGGCCAAAAAGTCTTCAGCTGATAGCCTGCTGCCCAACTGTGAGGCTGTAGCTGGTAGGCATATGTTTACCAGACAGGTACTTTTTTAGACCAAAAGGTAAATACTAGTCAGACTCTTTAGTTCTCTGGTCCGTGACAAGAATAGGAAATCTTGACCATTGAAGGTAGATTTGTCCGATGGCCTGAAGCAACAGTCCGATCAAAAAGACATCATTGTGTTTCCTACACATTTAACTTCAATGGCCAGCACTGACAAGTCTGATGTACCATCAGTCGTGAAAGACCAACAATTATGGTTTACTGCCTCTACAGAATTCAGGAAGTAAACACTGAGTACAGAAATTACTCCACATTTTGAGGCCAAAAGATGTTTTATGCAAGAGACTGGGTAAATCTAGAAGTCATTTTCCTTGTATGGTTCCGTTTAAACACTGGTGTCATCATAATAAAAATAATGAGCAAATTAAGCCATTTGTGCTTAAATATTATTTGAAAGTCTTTTTTTTAAAAAAACGGTGAGGTCAGCATACTGAATGTTTGCTAATAATGATGTGTCTTTGATGTGTTTTTGTCTGTGGTCCTTGTATGATGAGAAGCTCAAACAAACTAACAAGAATGGTGAATTTCGGGAGTTACAGGCAGGTTTATAGCACCTGGGCTGCTTGCTGTAGAATCAGTCAGGACCTTGTTTGAAAGGATGGGGGAAAAAACTATTCGGATGAGTCAACATAAAATGTAGAATTCTCCTAAAAATAAAAGTACACTGATGAATTGTTTGTTTGCATTAATGATGCAGAGTCAAACAATCCAAATCCCTGAAATGGCTCACAAAGTTTCAACAATATGGTTAAAAACGCAGCCCACAAATTCCTGGATCCATTCCAGGAGCCCTGAGCCCTCTAACCTAATTCACTCCCCTGTATGGTACAACTTTCTGGAGATGTACTATGGGGTGAGGACCAATCATTATCATCGCCTTCTTCCACCATTTGCTCCATTGTCTTCAATCTCTGCAGCTTCGCAGATTTCAGGCTTATTGTCAGAGTTCAGACATGGTGTCACATACGACCCTGAGCTTATTTTTCCTGTGGGCGAGGCAGAATGACCACTTTTTGACAGTGCAAAACTGATTCAACATACACATATAAACAAATAAGGAAATGTAAATAAACTGTGCAGAACAGATATTGAGGAAAAAAAATCAATAAAGTGCAAAAGTAAAAGAGTCCTTAAATAAGTCTCTCGTTGTAGAGGAACCTGATGATGAACGGGTAGCGACTATTCCTGAACCTGGTGGTGCAAGTCTTGTGGCCCCTATACCTCTTTCCTGAAGGTAGCAGCAAGAACAGAGCAGTGTGGTGATTGGGCAAGTCTGGGGAAGAAGGAAAGGACATAGCCAGCAAGAGGGGCTGATCTCCAGCAGCTCGTCTATAATGACTTCTCTTGTGGCATGTACCTTGTAAGGTAAAACATCATGAGATGGGAATGTGTAAGGAGTTACAGGGAGTGTTTGGGAGATGGACAGGGCTGTAACAAGATGTAAATGCATCCTTGTACTTACAAGATAAGAGAGACATTGATGGATTGAGAGGCAGGAAGCTAGCAGGGAAAGGATAGCAACAGTTTTAGTCATTGGACAAGTAATGATATGATGATGTTCTAAGCATGTATCCAAGGGTATAAAAAATCACCATTTTGCTGATAACGGCAGAATGCATTCTCCGACTAACATGGTTGGTCGCAAGTGTTACAATCCGGTAATAAAGAACAAAGAACCCTGATTTCGACTCAGCCTGGTGTTTGTCTCACTCATTCATGAACAAAGCAGACCTAACAACCTCCATTATCCCTTTCTGAAAACCTATGAGCTCTCTACTTCTCTCCTCGTGCATTGCTCTCCTCAATGTGTTGCTGCTGTCCTGCTACCATGAGGAACGTACCTTTAATCTTTCTCCATTTGCTGCACAAAAAGAGTGTCAGTTGTATCGATCTGAGTTTGCTGAATTTGGACCTTTGTAAACCATGTATCATGACACCACAGGAACATCATTTACGCTTAGTTGCAGTTAAGTTTGCATTTGTTTTGGAGAAAAGATGATCCAGTTTGGTCCTACCTTATACGTAAAGATGTTCAGCGGAATGAATAAAACAAAATCCAATTTTCAGACCAAAGACTTTAGGAGTGGTAAGGACTGTCCGTCTGGCATCCAGTAGGATGTCTGCTGTTCATCCTACTGGAGACTTTATTGGAGAATGCATTTATTTCTTGATTAGCTGGGGCATTAAAGTTATAGGGAGAAGGCCAGACAGTAGGACTGTATGGGAAAATGAATCATCTCATGATTGGATGACAGGGCAGACTTGATGGGGTGAATAGCCTTTTTGTGATTCTTTGTCATGATTTTATGGAGACTGTGAATTGGCGATCAAGGGAATTCAGTGAATTGGGAGAGATGCTGTGTGTATTTGTAAAAAAAAAAGCTTGATTGTTTAAATACTGCTTATTTTGGGAAACTAAAGTTCCTTTTTAAAAAGAATGAGGTATTTCAATTAAAAGAACAGATTAATTTACCAACCCCTCCAAAAATGTACAGGATTAGTAGATAAATTAGTAGGTAATTGGATGGTATGGTAATTAATTTAAAATGTAATAAATTTACTGTGTCAAATGTTTTTGTACCAGCACAGCAACCCAAAGCTATTGGGTAAATGCCTGGCAATTATTACAATAATATAGTGTGACCAAGATAAAGTCCGGGGGTAGTGAAAAGTAGTTAAAGCTGTGCAAAAGGTTTAATCTATTACGAGCAAGTGATCCATTTAAGAATCTGAAACTGCCCTTGGATGTGGAGGTTTGTGTTTTCAAGCTCATGTATCTTCTGGCAAATTGAGGGGGCGGGGTGGGGGAGGAGAGAGTGTGACCAGGGTGGATGGGTCCCTTTAATATATTTTAAGATTTCTCAAAACTGTGGGAGGTGTCAGTAATGTGGAGGTTCATTTGCATAATGGCATGAGCTTCATTCATAACTCTCTGTAGTGTCTTGTGGCCTTGGGTAGAGGAGTTCCCAAGCTGAGGTGCATCTGGACGAATGCTATGTATATGTTGGTAAGAGACCTCAAAGACCTGCTGAATATCCTAGCTTGAAGCTCCACCTCAGCTCCATGGATACAAAGGTGTGTGCTTTCCCCCTTCCTTTCCTGAACTGCTAGGGGTAAATTCAGGGAGGAGCACAGCAAAGAGAAAAAAATATGTGTGGCAGCATGGATGAGTTGGGCAGCATGACTTTTTGACCCTAATGATCAGCTCCTTCATTTTGCTGACATTGAGGGTAAGATTGTTATCCTGACACCAAACTCTCTATCTTCTTCCTGCATTGCATTTTGTCATTGTCTAAGATCTGACCTATGACCATGGTGTCATTTACAACTTGGAGTTAGAGCAGTGTTTGACCCTACAGTAATGTCTGTGAACTCTCAAATGTGTTCACTGATTTGCTGTCCATCTAGAGGCTGCCAAGAGTCGACACGCACTTGATTTTTGTTTAGACATACAGCATAGCAACAAGCCCTTTCTGCCCACGAGTCCATGCTTCCCATTTTCACCCAATTAACTTACAACCCCAGTATGTTTTGAACAGTGGGAGGAAACCCACGCAGAAACAGGGAGAACATAGAAATTTCTTACAAGCAGCATGTGATTCAAACCCCAGTTCCAATCGCTGGTGCTGTAACAGTATTGCACGAACCGCTAGCTAACTGTCCTGCCCCAATTTTTTACGAACGAATTCCGCTTAAAATACTCTGAAAATCTTGGTCAATGATGCTTATGTTCCAAGTATGATTTTACAATGTTCTTAGCCAGTGGTTCTCAACCTTTTTCTTTCCACTCACCATACCACTTTAAGTAATTCCTATTGCCATCGATGCTCTGTGATTAGTCAGGGATTTCTTAAGGTGGGATGTGAGTGGGAAGGGAAGGTTGAGAGTCACTGCTCTAGACCCAATTGTTACTGAAATATTTTGCTTGATAAAAATTGTCACTGGCCCATTTCTTTTGGAGTTATGAAACCATGCACATAATGAGTCAATTAGTGACAATTAAAACAGTGGTTTTCAAACTTTTTCTTTCCACTCGTATACTAATTTAAGTAATTTCTTACTAATCACAGAGCACCTATGCCATTGGGATTACTTAAAGTGGTATGTGAGTGGAAAGAAAAGTTTGAAAACCACTGTTCTATAGCAAAGTAACTAACTTATTTGTGAAAGGTCTAAAGGAATATGTGGAGAAAACATTTTTTACGTTTTGGGTGGTTAGTGACGAGTTAGGTCTTAGTATTCCTCTGGTGTTGAAAACAGAATCAATGGCAGCCTTCAAAACGGTCAATAAATACTGGAAAAATTGCAAAAATACGGGATAGATTTTGGGAATGGTTCTCTCTAGCAGCTGGCGCACAGTTAATAGGCTGAATGTTCTCATTCTGTAATTCTATCATTCTTGAGCAAGCAATGACAGAAAATTTCATGCAGAATAAAATGGGCCCTTGAGATGCAAATGTGCCTTTATCTTTCCACTCAATTTCCAATTGGAAGAAATCAAGTTAATTTTCAGCTCTGTTGTGATGCAAATGATAAGGGAAGGGGAAATGGCAATAATATTTCTGATTCTTGTGTACTGCTCGCAGGGGTGACAGTTCTTGCTATTTGATGAATTTCAGCTCAGCTGCATATTTTTTTCATCCAAAATGTAATCATCAAATTCAGATGATCTATTCAGATCAAAGGCATGTCCTGCAATTCCACAAATGTACTGAGCAGCTACGAGTGGATGATGGTTGTAACGAGGGTGTAATTCTGTAAGAGAACACTTTGATCCTATTTGTGATTCAAATACATTTCAGGTTATTTTAAAGCCTTTATTTTATCTGTGGGACCATTGTTATGGTCATGAAGTTGCATAGCAACCATGAGGTGTTACTGTTGTAACCATGGTGCTCCATCAGAACATGTTACATAGATTACACACAATAGAAATATAATGCAGAGAAGTTAGACTTAAATTATTACTCACTTAAATATTGTCCAAATTATTTGCTTATTTTTCTTTTATGGCTTATGCATTTTTAATGAATGCCAGAAGATTGCTATTCTGAGGTTTACAATATTATGAACAATGTCTTGAAATATAATGGTATTTGGTGATAAATGATCAGATTTCTGATTTATTGCCAGAGCACACACCTGACATCACATACAACCCTGTGATTCTTTTTCCTGCAGGCAAGGCAGAATCACCACTTATTGATAGCTAAAACAAAACTGCACTCAACAGTATAAAATATGTATGTTTTTCTAAAGATATACTTTGAGAGAAATGAATTTATATTCTGTTAAGTCTTATTGGCCCCATAATTGAGAATTTGAAACATTTAAACCATGAGAAATCTATGAAAGGAAATTGGGAGAAAGATGGGACTTGCTTGCTGCCATAACATCATATGGCAGAAGCTTCGACCATACACGATGTCAAGGAGAGTAATTGACAGTGTGGTCTGTCTGACCTGCCTCATTGGAAACATTCAGCAAACCTCAAACTAATCGATCCACTTCAATACAAACTGTCTTTGAAAATTAATTGCCCAAAATTTGAAATGGATCCACAACCTATAATTTGTTGTTGGTCCAGAATAGAAAGCTTCTATAGAATGGACACATTTCTTGTGATGTCACTCAAAACATTCCCATTTAGCTGCATCTTTATCATAAATATGCCTCTGTTTTACAGCTGGTTGGTGTAAGAAATGCTTCTAAGATGGCATGCGCCTCACTAAGTGGCCATATTTCTCCAACCTCTTTTTCAAAATTCCCGTGAGCTCAATCTTTATGATGCTATGGCCTGTTCCTGTGAGATTCCCTGAGATACATCTTCCCTTTCCTCCCTTTTCAGAATTCTAAAGGGACCCTTGCCCTGGTGACTCCCTGGACGAGAAACAACTCCTTACGGCACTCTCACATACAACTGCAGGTGACATTACAAGGGGACCCAAGCAGTACTTCCTTACATTTCTTCCTTGGTTTTTTTTGTGTCCGTGCTCTTATTGTGGTCTGTTCTAAAATTGGAGAGACCAAAGATGGATGGGCTGCAAGGGTGACTCTGAGATACCAGCTGCCTGTTACTTTATGCTCCAAAACATTCCTACTCCTGCTCTGTTCTCGCTTCTGCCATCAGGAAAAAGGTCTAGGTGCCACAAGACTCATACCACCAGGTTCAGGAACACTTGCTACTCCTCCACCATCAGATTACCAAACAATAAACTCAGTGAGAGACTCATTTGAAGACACTTACTTTGCACATTATTTATTATGGAATATTTATTTTCTGTATTGCAGTTTGTTTGCACTTCCAGTAAGTAGAAATTCTTCCTCGCCTGCAGGAAAAAGAATCTCAGGGTTTGTATGTGATGTCATTTATGTACTCTGACAATAATTCTGAACTTTAAACTTTGGGAAGTAGATCTGGGACTTAAACTTGCATTCATTTTCAGTGACCTTTTTGCCACTCAAAGTCAGCCTTGAGATACCAATGCCATCCAATGGTTACGGCTAGTCACTTCTACTACAAAACCACGTGGTGACATGCACCCAACAATGATGAAAGGGATAATTTAGTCCAAGTACAGAGAAATGGACAACCTCAAAGTGACTACAACTTCTATTTGAAAAGAGGAGTAATGCATAAAGTTAGTCTGAATTATATTTAATATTGATAAATATATACAGCAGTGTGTGTATATGTACTGGTACATATATGTGTGTGTACACACACATACATGTAAGATGGGAAGATGGCTTCTCATGTGGGGTTTTTTCAAATTTTTTATTTTTCACACTATAAACCACATTGATCAAGATACATACATTTTCCTTTTCCAATATATACAGTGTCGTTTTCTCCCCCCCTCCCTCTTCCCATCCAACCCTCCCTACCTCCCCTCCCATTCATTTAAAGTTCAGAATCTAAGATACATTAAACCCATCAAACAATGTTGTCACTCAATAAAAATAAACAAGAAATTCCACTGAGTCAGTTCATTTCATTCTCTTCTCCTTCTGTCATTTTAGGTGGTAGATGTCCCTGGTAGGTTTTCTCTATTATGTTTCATGTATGGCTCCCATATTTGTTCAAATATTGTAATATTATTTCTTAAATTATATGTTATTTTTTCTAATGGAATACATTTATTCATTTCTATATACCATTGTTGTATTCTCAAGTTATCTTCGTATTTCCAGGCTGACATAATACATTTTTTTGCTATAGCTATGGCTATCCTAACAAAACTTTTTTGTGCACCATCCAAATCAAGTCCAAATTCTTTGTTTTTTATGTTACCTAGGAGGAAGATCTCTGGGTTTTTTGGTATATTGCTTTTTGTGATTTTATTTAATATCTGGTTTAGATCTTCCCAAAATTTTTTCACTTTCTCACGTGTCCAGATTGCATGAATTGTTGTTCCCATTTTCTTTTTACAGCGAAAACATCTGTCAGATACTGTTGGGTCCCATTTATTTAACTTTTGAGGTGTAATATATAGCCTGTGTATCCAGTTATATTGTATCATGCGTAACCTCGTATTTATTGTATTTCTCATAGTTCCTGAGCATAACTTTCCTTCTTTATCTTTATGTTTAGATCTTGTTCCCATTTTTGTTTAGTTTTACCATTTGTTTCCTCATTCTCCTTTTCTTGCAGTTTAATATACATATTTGTTATAAATCTTTTGATTATCATTGTATCTGTAATCACATATTCAAAATTACTTCCCTCTGGTAACCTCAGACTGCTTCCTAATTTGACCTTCAAGTAGGATTTCAGTTGGTAGTATGCCAACACTGTATCATGAGTTATATTATATTTATCCTTCATTTATTCAAAGGATAATAATTTATTTCCCGAAAAGCAATTTTCTATTCTTTTGATCCCTTTTTTCTCCCATTCTCTAAAGGAAAGGTTATCTATTGTAAAAGGGATTAGCTGATTTTGCGTCAGTATTAGTTTTGGTAATTGGTAATTTGTTTTATTCCTTTCTACATGAATCTTCTTCCAAATATTGAGCAGATGATGTAATACTGGAGAATTCCTACGTTGTACCAATTTTTCATCCCATTTATATAATATATGTTCGGGTATCTTCTCCCCTATTTTATCTAGTTCGAATCTAGTCCAATCTGGCTTTTCCCTTGTTTGATAAAAATCTGATAGGTATCTTAATTGTGCGGCTCTATAATAATTTTTAAAGTTTGGCAGTTGTAAGCCTCCTTGTTTATACCATTCTGTTAATTTATCTAGTGCTATTCTCGGTTTCCCCCTTCCATAAAAATTTCCTTATTTTCTTTAACTCCTTGAAGAATTTCTCTGTCAAGTGTATTGGTAATGCCTGAAATAGGTATTGCATCCTTGGGAAAATGTTCATTTTAATACAGTTTATCCTTCCTATTAGTGTTAGTGGTAAGTCTTTCCAATGCTCTAAGTCGTCCTGTAATTTTTTCATTAGTGGATAATAATTGAGTTTATATAGATGGCCGAGGTTTTTATTTATTTGTATACCTAGGTATCGCATTGCTTGCATTTGCCATCTGAATGGAGATTCTTTCTTAAATTTTGAGAAATCCGCAGTATTCATTGGCATTGCTTCACTTTTATTTGCGTTAATCTTGTATCCCGACACTTCTCCATATTCCTTCAATTTCTTATGTAATTCTTTTATTGATATTTATGGTTCTGTTAAGTATACTATAACATCATCTGCAAATAAACTGATTTTATATTCCTTGTCTTTTATTTTTATCCCTTTTATTTTATTTTCTGTTCTTATCAGTTCTGCTAGTGGTTCTATGGCTAACGCGAACAATAAGGGTGATAGTGGGCATCCCTGCCTTGTTGATCTGCTTCAGTTAAATTGTTTTGATATATATCCATTTACTGTCACTTTCGCTAATGGTCCCTTATATAATGCTTTAATCCAATTAATATATTTCTCTGGTAAGCTGAATTTTTGTAGTACTTTGAATAAATAATTCCATTCTACTCTGTCAAAGGCCTTCTCTGTGTCTAAAGCAACCGCTACTGTTGGAGCTTTATTTCCTTCTACTGCATGAATTAAGTTAATAAATTTACAAATATTGTCTGTTGTTCGTCTTTTTTTAATAAATCCAGTTTGGTCTAGATTTACTATTTTTGGTACATAGTCGGCTAATCTGTTTGCTAATAGTTTAGCTATTATCTTATAATCTGTGTTAAGTAAAGATATTGGTCTATATGACGCTGGTGCGAGTGGATCTTTCCCTGTCTTTGGTATTACTGTAATTATTTCTGTTTTGCATGAATCTGGTAAGCTTTGTGTTTTATCAATCTGGTTGATTACTTCCAGGAGGGGAGGAATTAATAAATCTTTAAAAGTTTTATAGAATTCTATTGAGAATCCATCCTCTCCTAGTGTTTTATTATTCAGTATTTTTTTTATTATCTCTTGTATTTCTACTATTTCAAATGGTTCTGTTAATTTATTTTGTTCCTCTGTTTGTAATTTCGGTAGTTCAATTTTAGTTAAAAATTCATCTATTTTGTCTTCTTTCCCTTCGTTTTCAGTTTGGTATAATTGTTCATAAAATTCTCTGAAGTTTTCATTAATCTCCGTTGGATTATATGTGATTTGTTTGTCTTTTTTCCTTGATGCCAATACCATTCTCTTAGTTCTGTCTTAAGCTGCCATGCTAGAATTTTGTGCGTTTTTTCTCCTAGTTCATAATATTTCTGTATTGTCTTCAATATGTTCTTCTCCACCTTATATGTTTGTAGTGTTTCATATTTTATTTTTTTATCTGCCAATTCTCTTCTTTTAGTTGTGTCTTCCTTCATTGCTAATTCTTTTTCTATATTTGCTATTTCCCTTTCCAAATGCTCTGTTTCCTGATTGTAGTCCTTTTTCATCTTGGTTACATAACTTATTATTTGCCCTCAGATGAACGCTTTCATTGCATCCCATAGTATAAACTTATCTTTCACTGATTCCATATTTATTTCAAAGTACATTTTAATTTGTCTTTCAATTAATTCTCTAAAATCCTACCTTTTATGTAGCATGGAGTTTAATCTCCATCTATACATTCTTGGAGGGATGAACTCTAACTCTATTGTCAATATCAGGGGTGAGTGGTCCGATAATATTCTAGCTTTATATTCTGTTTTCCTAACTCTGTCTTGCATGCGAGCTGATAACAGGAATAGGTCTATTCTTGAGTATGTTTTATGTCTACCCGAATAATATGAATATTCCTTTTCCTTTGGGTGTTATTTCCTCCATATATCGATTTAATTATTAATTTGGTTACTTTGTTCTTTGTTAATTTTTTTCCAAGTTTTATCCATGTTTGAATCCAAATTAAGGTTGAAATCCCCTCCTATTAGTATGTTCCCTTGCGTGTCTGCTATCTTCAAAAAAATATCTTGCATAAATTTTTGATCTTCTTCGTTAGGTGAATATATATTGAGTAAATTCCAAAACTCTGAATATATGTGACATTTTATCATTACATATCTCCCTGCTGGATCTATTATTTCCTCTTCTATTTTAATTGGTACATTTTTACTGATTAATATAGCTACTCCTCTAGCTTTTGAATTATATGACGCTGCTGTTACATGTCCTATCCAATCTCTCTTTAATTTCTTGTGCTCCACTTCAGTTAAATGTGTTTCTTGCATGAATGCTATATCAATTTTTTTCTTTTTTCAGTAAATTTAGCAGTTTCTTCCTTTTGATTTGGTTATGTATTCCGTTAATATTTAGTCATATAGTTCAGCATAGCCATTTCATACTTTGTTTATCTTTTCTTTCCGTTTCCTCATCATCACCTTTCCTTCTTATCCATTTCTGCTTTCTTTTTTTGAACACTTTATAAGACAACATTTCTAAAACATCAAACATTTCCCTTATTCTCCTATCTAAAATTTCTTTAACCCCACTATCCCCTCCCCTTCCTGAGTTGCCCTTTATCCCTTGTCAGGCAACCACATCTCCCCTCTCCATTTGGATTTGCGAATTCACTCGCAAGCGTCAACTGATTTCGCAGTGACCGTAACTCCTCCCCACCCAGCCCCCCCCCAGAAAAGATTTTAATTTTCATATACAACAAAGGTCACTCTCTTAATTCCCTCCTTACTTCCTCTCTTCCCTTTCTTTCCCTTATTAATTCTTATCTATACTCTATATATTTTCTTTTAAATACACATACACTCATGTACACACATGTATACATACACACATACATATAGTTCGTGGTCATTTTTGCTCTCGTTACATGTCTTCATCTCTCTGTCTGTTTTGTAGTTGTTCTGCAAATTTCCGTGCTTCCTCCGGATCCGAGAATAGTCTGTTTTGCTGCCCTGGAATAACTATTTTAAGTACCGCTGGGTACTTTAGCATAAATTTATATCCTTTTTTCCATAGGATCGCTTTTGCTCTATTAAACTCCTTCCTCTTCTTCAGGAGTTCAAAACTTATATCTGGATAGAAAAAAATTTTTTGACCTTTGTATTCCAGTGGCTTTTTGTCTTCTCTTATTTTCTTCATTGCTTTCTCCAATATATTTTCTCTTGTTGTATATCTTAGGAATTTTACTAAAATGGATCTTGGTTGTGGTTGTGGTTTAGGGGCTAATGTTCTATGTGCCCTTTCTATTTCCATTTCTTCCTGTAATTCTGGTCTTCCTAGGACCGTGGGGATCCAATCTTTTATAAATTCTTTCATATTCTTGCCTTCTTCATCTTCCTTAAGGCCCACTATCTTTATATTATTTCTTCTATTATAATTTTCCATTATATCTATCTTCTGAGCTAACAGCTCTTGTGTCTCTAACTTTTTTATTAGATTCTTCTAATTTCTTTTTTAAGTCCTCTACTTCCATTTCTACGGCTGTTTCTCGTTCTTCCACCTTGTCCACTCTTTTTCCTATATCTGACATGACCATCTCTAATCTATTCATTTTTTCTTCTGTACTTTTAATTCTTCTTTTTATTTCACTAAATTCTTGTAATTGCCATTCTTTTACTGATTCCATATATTCTTTAAAAAATATATATCCATTGTCTTGCCCTTCCCTTCTTCTTCCATTTCTCTGTGTTCTTCCTCTTCTTCTTCCTCTGGGTTGGTCATCTGTTGTTTCTTTGATTTCTTTTTACTCTCTTCTTTCTTGTTCTTGTTATTTTCTATGTTCTCCTCTTGTTGTTGTGCTGTGGCTGTCATTCTCAGCTGTGGAGATTGACTCCTCAGCTGGTCCCCCCTCCCGTCAGTGTTTTTTTTGTCTTGCGCATCACGCATGTGCGACTCCTCGCGCATGCACGGTTGCGCACTTTTGCTTGGCTCCGCGAGCCATTTTTGTAGTCCCAAGCTCGGGACTTCGACTGACCTGAGGGAGCGGGCTTCTCTCTCCACAGTGGGCCTCCTCGGACAGGTAAGGCCTTCACCTTCTTCTTCCGATGTCTTTTCTTCTCTTCTTCCCGTTGCTTTCGACTTTTCTTTCTTCGTTGCCACTTTCTTCCCACCTTTACTTTCACTTTATTTTAATTTTCGTGTTTGTGCCTTTGCGTTTTTTCTGTTTTTTTTTAAACTTTTCCGGAGAGGGCTGGAGTTCCACGACCGGCCACTACTCCATCACGTGACTCCTCCTCATGTGGGGTTGATGTCTGTTTATGACTCTCCCTGCATGGCCTTCACAAGTGTTGCCACTGTATCATTTGAAGGCTGCACTGATGAGCTTTAGTTTGTAGCATCTCAGATGAACATCTGAAATTAAAAAAGAATGCAGGAAATATTCAGCTGATCAGATGGCATCCGTGGAGAGAAGAAAACGCGAGGTAACTCTACAGGTGGATGTTCTTGTATCAGAATTGGCCACTCTGACACAAGCAGGAAAGAATGGTTGTCTGAAATTTTTTGAAGTCAATTTTGAGGCCCGAAGGTTGCAACTTTCCTGAATGTGCTTTTCATGAATCATGCATTTGGCTTCAGGAGGTGAAATTCAAAGGGGTAGGAATGTGATGGAGGATTAAAGTGACAGGCAGCTGGTATCTCAGAGTCATCCTTGCAGCCCATCCAACTTTGGTTTCTCCAATTTTAGAGCGGACCACAATAAGAGCACGGACATGAAAAAAACTAAAGAGGAAGAAATCAAGGAGATTGTAGTTATCTGGAAGTACTGCTTGGGTCTCCTTATAACGTCACCTGCAGTTGTACGTAAGAGTGCCGTGAGGAGTTGTTTCTCATCCAGGGAGACTCCAGGGCAATTATCCCTTCAGAAAAAGAGGTTGGAGACTTAGTGAGGCGCATGCCATTTTAGAAGCATTTCTTAAACCAACCAGCTGTAAAACAGAGGCATATTTATGATAAAGATACAGCTAAATGGGAATGTTTTGAGCAACATCACAAGAAATGTGTCCATTCTAAAGAAACTTTCTATTCTGTACAAATTGTAGGTTGTGGATCCATTTCAAATTTTGGGCAATTAATTTTCAAAGACAGTTTGTATTTAAGTGCATCGATTAGTTTGAAGGTCATTTGCACTTATGCTGCAAACACTAAACCATTTTGTGGTTTTACTAAATGTACATAGCAATTCCTAGGAGAATCTTTTCCACCTTTTTAAATGTCCTGCCGTTGCATCCTGTAGAGACAAAATGTCTATCGCAGTTCACTGTAAATGTGAACCATCTAAAGGAATGAGAAATGGCTCATTGTAGTTTATTTAGAATGTGAAGCTGTGTTGAAAATTGTGTCCTTATGAGGATTTTAATTCTTCCAGCTCCTAAAATATGTACAGATTTTAATTGATTGTTCAAAATGCAAAAAAAATCTTCCTTTTTTTCCCCCCACGTATGTTGGTCTTGAACGTCATGGGAACAATGGAGAGAGCACATCAATTGTGTTTTGAAATGCAGCCAATAGTGAGAATAGACAGGTTTTGGCCAAGATTTTATTCTTCTAATGTAACAAAATACCTTAAAATCTATTAAAGAATGTGGAATTGAACTTGAATTTAGTTGCGGCAGTAGAGCTAAAGTGGATTAAGCTCAAACGAAGGAGCAAGGACTGAGTCTCTTGTGAACCTCTAGTGGCTAGTTTCACAGTAGTATAACATGGAGACGTGAACTTGTCAACTGCTCATGGCAAAAGACTGGTACATAGTATGGATGGATTATTTTTAAGATAGAAAATAGCTAAAGGACAAATATTTTAGGCATATTGTATAAATAATTTCATTTTGTTTACATTTTTTAAAAATTGGCTGCATTTTGATGCCTTCTGAAGCAGTAAAATTGCTTTGTCTATATATAGTTTCATCGTTTTTTGCAGTACTTTGGAATAGCTGCCAACTTTACTTCAACCTAATCTCTCTAGGCAGCACGAGAAACTAAAATGCTGATGTGCCTCAACCACTTCATCATTAGCTGTCATTGCCATAGTCATTTCATATTAACCCTGAATATAATCCTGACCAAAATGCTGTGTTCTTTATCATATTTAAAACTTCTTATTAATGAAAATGATAATTTAATCTGTCAAGGTGTGAAATAGCATGACAAATTTGCTTCAGAAGTGTGATATTTAAAGTTTCAGGAATATTAAGTTTTGTTTGATTTTCTTTTTATTACAGAACCAGTGAGGCTCACAGTCAATCTCAGGATATGCTGTTCCAGATAGGAACTATTAATACATAGAATTTATTTTTCTCCTGTCAAGATGTAGATCACAACTTCTTAAACTGCTTTGTTTAACTAGAGGACAATTAAAGTTCATTGATTCTTTACAGTTTAGCTTTGGTTTGCTCATTTTACGGATAACATTTGTTCTGACATCTTAGAGACGCTCAGAGGCAACACCATAAAGAAGTTGAAAAGAATGGGGGAATTAATCTCTAGCTATAGGGTGGAACGTTTTGGAGAGCAAGAGAGGAAGAAGACTACACCGATGATCCCCATCAAGTCCAGGAGGCAGAAGGAGATGGATCGTCTGGTCAGAGAGAGGAGGCAGCTGAAGAAACAATGGAGGAAAGCCACAAAGGAGGGGAAGGAAGGCATAAACCTGTGGCAAGCAGATATCTGAGATGTTCTAATGATCACCTCCATGGCTATGGTGAAGGCTAGCCATGATTCCCAGCTCCAGATGTTGCCACTCTGTGGAGTAGTTGGTTGTTGTCAAACTTATCTGCACGTCCTGGAAGTAGGCCTTAACGAGGCTTGTGATGGCCACTCGGACCCTGAAGAAGTGACACTGAGGAGAGTTGAGAACCTGGTAAGGAAGAACAGGAAAAAGGAAAGGGCAAGAACAACCTTCTATAAAGATTCCTTCAAGTTTGTGAACGGTCTATTTATAGACGAGAAGAGTGGAAGTCTCTTAGTGTCAAGGGCAGAACAGGAAAAATATCTGGAAAAGCTCCACACAGACAGCCGTCACCACAAAGAGATCCCCGTCCCACCTGACATGCCACCAATCCATCTACCAGAACACCAACTTGATATCAGCCCACCTAGATGGAATGAGGTGGAGAAAATTGTGCATAGAGCAAGGGCTGCATCAGGTCTCAACGGACTGCCATACAAAAATACACGTGTCCTGCAGCTCCTCTGAAGCCTCATGCAGCTGGTATGGCATAACCAAGAGATACCAACATCATGGCAGAGAGTGGGAGGAATCCTGATCCCAAAGGAAAAAGGATTCATCTGAAATCAGCCAATTTGCCAGATCAGTCTCCTGAACGTTGAGGGAAAAATCTTCTTTAGTGTGGTGGCTCATAGGCTGTCAAGATATCTGCAAAGGAACCATCTGTTTGATGCATCAATCCAAAAAGCAGGGATATTGGGCTTATCTGGCTGTCTGGAACAAGCTTACACTACTTGGCATCAGATCCATGTCGCCAAGGAGGAGAGAACAGATCTTCATGTGGTGTTCCTGGCCCTTTGGCTTGGTAACTCATAACCTCTTCTGGACTGCTTTCAACTTCTTCAGGGTCCGAGTGGCCATCACAAGCCTCGTTAAGGCCTACTTCCAGGACGTGCAGATAAGTTTGACAACAACCAACTACTCCACAGAGTGGCAACATCTGGAGCTGGGAATCATGGCTAGCCTTCACCATAGCCATGGAGGTGATCATTAGAACATCTTGATGGGTGGTTGGATGGCAGCACGTAAGATCTAGATTGAGATTGCTGCCTATCAGAGCATATATGGATGATCTCACAACCAAGGTTTGTACTGTACGCCTGTTGAGGAAGCTTCAAGAGAACATCGAACAGGATCAGATGAAGATCAAGCTGAGCAAGTCCAGAAGCATCTCCATCATTAAGGGGAAGCTGGTAGATCACATGGACGATGAGATGATTCCAATGGTCTTCGAAAAAGCAGTGAAAACCTTAGGTTGGTGGTATAACACATTCCTCAAAGATACAGAGCAGGTACATCAGCTCAGGAATTATGTCATCAGTGGCCATGACAGCAACAACAGAACCACATTACCTGGCAAGCTGAAGCTCTGGTGTATGCAGTTTTGGCTCTTTCCACACCTCATGTGGCCACTAACCCTGTATGAAGTTCCAGTCTCGAGCATGGAAAAGTTGGACAGACTGATCATCTCATATGTAAGAAAGTGGCATGGTCTTCCCAGATGCCTCAGCAGCATAGGCTCTACAGCAAAAGAGTCCTAGAGCGACCCATTTCCAGTATTTTAGAGGAGTATGTGCACCAAAGTAAGACTGGAGATGATGTTAAGAGGCGAGTAATCCATTTGTAGCTCAAGCTGCCCTCATCCTGGATACTGGGAGGAAATAGATTCCATCAGAAGCAACTAAGCAAGCAAAAGGTGGCACTCAAGCATAGCGACGTCGTGGGGCGAGTGCATCAAGGGAGGAGCAGTCTTGGTCTTGGGGCCAGTCCACCTGCCTGGAACAAGGCTGCTCAGTCTCAGAGCTGTAAGGTTGTGATGGAGGAGATATGTTGGCAGGAGGAGGCGGCAAGGTACACAAAGGCCATTGCTCAGGCAAAGGACAAGATGGGAGGGAGTGGAGAAAAGGAAGTTCTCCAGCAAAGAGCAGTGGGAGATGGAGACATTTAGAGTGAGCTTCACCATCAGGGCTGCATACAATAGCTTGCGTCTGTCATAAATCTCATCCAGTGGAATGGAGAGGACCCCACATGCTCCCTCTGCAAGGGAGCATGGTGGGCTGCAAGACCACGTCATGTCATTCAACGCCAATATAGCTGACATCACAACCAGGTGCTACAGTGTCTTGCAGCAGTGCTGGAAAATGAGCAGATGAGTGTTAACACTCTTCCTCCCCCTTCATCCCACTGATCGTTAACAGTATTTGTCCTGGAAGGTGAGGGTCAAACCGGAATCACCACATCAAGATCAGATTCTGGGTATCTAGGCAGGGCATGTGATTGGAAGATGGCAGCAGACTTAGGCCAGAGGTTCTGCTTCCCAAATGAGATGGCAGAAACCACCCTCAGACCAGACCTTGTGCTGTGGTTGGCCTCACATCATTTACATCATCAAGCTTAGCTCACAGTGCCCTGGGAGGATGCAGTGGAGGGGCCCTATAAGCACAAGAAACTGAGGTATGTTGAGCTTGCAGCTGATGTGCAGCCACATGGCTGGAAGGCAAGGGTCCGACCACTGGAAGTAGGCTGCAGAGGATTTTTAGCCACATCGACATCAAGGCTACTCCAGGAGTTGGGAGTGCAAGGAAAGACACACTGACAAGCATCTGACAAAGATCTCTCCAGAGCTGCTGAAAAGGGTAGTCTGTGGTTCTGGATGAGGAGAAAGAATTCTACCTGGGCATCCAAGCGAGTGAATGGCATCTAGGGAGTTATCCCAGGACACCGGGATTCACTGCTGAACCCTCCGGAGGGGTTGTGGGTCTATCAGCAAAACTCTGAGGAAGGAGAGCACCCTCTTAATAACCCAGAAGATGCCACCACTCACTTGGCTACTCCACAGAGTCCAGGCAGCAAGTCTCAGGGATGCAATAAGGCATATTAACATTTAGACCTACATGACATACCTGAAATAAAGTGTGGTGGGTTTTACATCTGGGTTGTGCCATTCAAAACCTTTGAATAGAAAAATGAAGGCAGATAGATTGGAGGAAGAAGTTCAGTGAGGGACTGTGTAATGAGGCTGTCGTCAAGAGAGTGGTGTCCAAATGGTAAGGCTTTGACTCGACAGGCTTCAGTGAGAACAGGTAAGAGGCGAGGGATAGGAGGAGTTGAAGTAAGAAAGGGCCACCCTATTCAAGGAACAAAAAAAGGATTGAGCAATTAGGCACAGGTAAGGGCAGGTTTTAGATATTAGTTTTCCTCTGATCATAAACAGTAGGAATGGCAGCCAAGGAAAGGGAAATGCTCCTCTTACAAAATGTGGGTCAGCAGGGAAGCCAGCAGTATTCCTGACTACTTCATCTGAGAAAAGTGCATCCAGTTTCAGCTCCTGAGAAGCAGAGTTAAGAAATTGGAGCTGGAGTTGGATGAACTCCAGGTCATTCGGAAGGCTTAAGGGGTGAAAGAGTTCAGATACACTATCACACCTAGGTGGCTGGAGAGGGTAGATGGGTGACAGTCAGGAGAGGGAAAGGGAATAGGGCAGTGCAGGGCACCCTTGTGGGTTTTCTCCTTAATAACAAGTATACCATTTTGAGTACTGTTGGGGGGGGGGGGGGGTGAAAGAGACAAACTACCAGGTGATCAGGTCCTGTAGTTAAGAAGAGAAGGGATAAGATGAGGTGAGCTGTAGTGGTAGGTATTCCATAGGGGGAGAGGTAAGAGGTTCAGTGGAAGAGATCGAGTATCCTGGATGGTATGTTGTCTCCCTGGTGCAAAGAGTCCAAAATATCTCAGATCAAGTTCACAGCATTCTCAGGAGGGAGGCTGAGCAGCCAGATGTTGTGGTCCATGTAGGGACCAATGACGTAGGTGGGAAGGGTGAGGAGGTCCTGCAAGGAGAGTTCAGAGAGTTAGGTGCTAGGGTGAAGGACAAGATCTCTTGGGTTGCAATCTCAGGATTGCTACCCATGCCACATGCTGGTTAGGTTAGAAATAGGAGGATAAAGCAGCTTTACAAGGTGCAGGAGGGAGGGCTTCAGGTTTCGGGGTCATTGGCTCTCTTCCAGGGAAGATAGGACCTGTTCCAATGGGACAGTATGCATCTGAACTGGAGTGGGATTAATATCCTTGCAGGAAGATTTGCTATTGCTGCTCTAGATTTGCAGGGGGGTGGGAACCAGAGTGCCAGAGCAGATAGAGGAGTGGAGGAGGGAAATGATGTGAAAATTGCATGCACCATTAGAAGTTAACAGGTTTTACATGGTAGAAATGTTCTTAGGTGTATCTAATTCAATGAAAGGAGTATTTTAGCAAAAGCAGACGAGCTTGGAGCTTGGAGCATGGATTGGCACATGGAATTGTGACATTGTGGCCATTAGTGAAATTTGGTTGCAGAGGGGGCAAGACTGGCAGCTTCTGTTGCTATAGGCACGATAGAATGGGGGGATGAAAGGGGAGGAGTGGCATTGCTCATCAGGAAAAATATCACAGCTGTGCTCAGGCAGGACAGACCAGAGGGCTCATCTACTGAGGCTATTCGGATAGAGCTGAGGAATGGGAAAGGAAATGGACCACATTCAGTGGGGTTGTCTTATAGCCCACCCAATATTCAACGAGAATTGGAGAATCAAATCTGTAGAGCGATAGCAGACAGCTGCAGGAAACATAAAGTTGTGATAGTAGGAGATTTTCATTTTCCACATATTGACTGGGACTCCGTCTGTTAGGGAATGAGACAGGACAGGTGACAGAGGTATGTGTACTGGAACATTTTGGGTTGAGAGATCATAACGCCATAGGTTTCAAGTTACTTATGGTGAAAGGGGCTCAGGTTGAGAATAAAGAAAATTATACACTTATCCATGTGGAATTTTTTTTTTTAAAAACCAGACCCCGTGATGTTTTCTGTACAGTTGTGATTAGAATGCAAGTTTGGATTGGAACCTACGAAGAAGTGGAGTATTTGCAGCACAAAGCATAAAACCATTGTTGTGAATTCATACTAACAAGTTTAACCTTCTGAAATTAATAAAAAACTACATTTATTCATTGTAATTGGAAAGTTTAGGTGAGATGTCAGGAATAATTTTTTTAAAAATATGCACAGCATAGAGGGTGCCTGGAATGCATGGCCCATGGATGCAAGAAAAATAGAAGGTTTTCGGTGTGAGGTAGGGAAGGTTTAGATTCTTGAATAGTGTTAGGTCTGCTTTGTTCATGAATGAGTGAGACAAACACCAGGCTGAGTCGAAATCAGGGTTCTTTGTTCTTTATTACCGGATTGTAACACTTGCGACTAAACATGTTAGTCGGAGAATGCATTCTGCCGTTATCAGCAAAATGGTGATTTTTTATACCCTTGGATACATGCTTAGAACATCATCATATCATTACTTGTCCAATGACTAAAACTGTTGCTATCCTTTCCCTGCTAGCTTCCTGCCTCTCAATCCATCAATGTCTCTCTTATCTTGTAAGTACAAGGATGCATTCACATCTTGTTACAGCCCTGTACATTCCCATCTCATGATGTTTTACCTAACAGGAGTACAAGGACACTTCCCCTTCTTGTTACTGCCCTGTACAGGGTAACTCCCTACACATTCCCATCTCATGATGTTTTACCTTACACTAGTCAGCACATCATTATGGGGCAGAAGGGTTTATACTATGCAGTTAGGTTCTAGGTACATGGAAAATTACAAAAACCACACATACTGTATGTTACTCACTGCTGTTCAAACTTTGCCACATTCATTTGATGGAAAGAATTCCTGACTCTTCAAGCTGGATTGTAATTAGAACATCACACAAAGCATCTCATCTTCAAGTCTTGATTTAAAACCTGTAACATTTTAAGCAGTTATTCCATCAGCTACCCTCTGGAATAAATGTTTACTCTGGTTCAATAATAATTCAGTTTGGCCAACATTCTCTAAATTATTTTGGTTTTAAGGATACATTTATGTACTATGGATAACAGGGTAGCAGCAAGGCAGAATTCAGCTTGGAAAGAATTTGGAAAAGAACTGTATATTTCCTACATCCTTCTTAGGATATGGATATTGCTTTAAAGTTAAACATTCATTATCTAACTCTACATGTCTTGAGAATAATAATAATTTTCTTGTCATACAATTAATTGTACAATTTAAGTCTGGACAAAATTCTTGCTGCAGCCAGGGCTTCTGTTTAAATCATATAAATAAAAACATGCATAAATATGTGTTTTTCAACCATTCTAAATTAAAATGTTTGTGATTGGCAAGGAAGAATCAATATTTAATTTATGTATGTTTAATTTTATTATCCAGTGGACTTGAATGGTATGGCAAATTACCATCATCTCATTCAATTTTGTTCTTTTCCCCATTTACCAAATCCTGATTTTAATCCAGTGACCTCTCCATAAACGTTCGTTGTACAAGTATACCCCACTTTACGAAAGTAGAGCATTTCTACGAAACCTTTGGTAAGCCAAAATGACATAAGGCTATTTTCGTAAAAGTGGAAACCCATTCATATTCCTTTCAGATAGTGAACGCAGGTTTCTTCGTAAAAGCAAACTTGCATAAAGCAGGTATTCAAAGCAGGGTATACCTCTACATGCAACCAGAGCTATAAGATTCAAACATTGAATCTTACTGAGAATAAGACACAAAAATGATCAAGTCTAAAAAAAAATGTAACTTGGATCTCCAAGCAAGAAGTTGTCACTTCCATCAGAGAGTTCTATAGAGCCACAATGAGAACTTGGAGATGCCCAATTGCTGCACTTAATACTTTCTCCCATGGATTGTATATAATCACTCGTTAAACATAGGCATGCCAAAACAGGTTATTTGGAATTGCTCTGATCAGAACAACAGAATGAAAATGGGCAACAGATATTGTTCATCAGGAGAACTTGTCAATTCTTTCACCAACATATTAAGATATCTAATAGATTTTCCAATTAATATTTTAACTTGGCTGTAAAACAGTAAACACATTATTTTATCAAATTAACACACTAGATTCTTGTAGTAGGTTTCCCACTATTTTATAAACAGCTGGAAAAAACCAGCTTAGGTACTTTACTATAAATAAACACAAACATTAGCAATCTTACACATCATTCTGCTCTGCATTAAGGTTAATTTATGTAATCCTTATATGACCGTATAACAATCATAGTATGGAAACAGGCCATCTTGGCCCCTCTAGTCCCACTTGCCTACATTTCCCTCCCATCCATGCACCTATCCAATTTTTTCTTCAATGACAAAATTGACCTTGCCACAACCATCTCTTCCGGAAGGTCATTCCACTCAGCTCCCTCTCATGTTACTTTTAAACTTTTGCCCCCCTAACCCTTATCTCATGACCCCTCGTTCCAATCTCACCTACCCGCAAGGGGAAGAGGCTATTCACTCCTACTCTATCTACCCCTCATAAATTTATATTCCTCGATCAAATCCCCCCCTCAACCTTTTATGCTCCAATGACTAAAGACCCAGTCTAATCAATTTTTCTTTGTATTCTAGATACTGGAATCCAGGCAACATTTTAGTAAATCTCCTCTACACCCTCTCCACATTATTGATATCCTTCCTATAATTTGGGGACCAGAACTGCACACAGTATTCCAAATTTGGCCTCACCAACACCTTGAATAGGCTCAACGTCACTTCCCAACTATTATATTCTATGCTTTGATTTATAAAGGCCAGCATACCAAAAGCCTTCTTTACCACTCTATCCACATGAGATTCCACTTTCAGAGAACGATGAACCGTTATTCCAAGATCTCTCTGTCCCTCTGCATTCTTCAACGCCCTCCCCTTCACTACATACGTCCTGTTTTCATTATTCTTCCCAAAATGAAGCACCTCACACTTATCTACATTAAACTCCATCTGCCACCTTTCAGCCCACTCTTCTAAGCAGTCCAAATCCTTCTGCAGTCCATGAAAACCTTCATTATCCACTCCCCCCAATTTTTGTATGGTCCACATATTTACTCATCCAATTTACCACTCCATCATCCAAATCATTAAAACAACAAGGGACCCAACACCGATCCATGAGGCACACCGCTCGTCACTAGCTTCCATCCTGACAGACAGTTATCCACCATGACTCTGGCATCTACCTTCTAGCCACCGTTGAACCCATCTGACAATCTCAACGTTAGCACCTGAACCTTCCTTACCATCCTTCCATGTGGAACCTTATTGAAAGCCTTACTGAAATCCATTTAGACTACATCTACTGCTCTACCCTCATCAACCTTCCTAGTCACTATATAACAATGCACTTTTCAAATTTGCAAGTTTTTTTGCATTTAAAAAAATAAAATTACAACCCATTCTCAACCCGTCTTTTACATACTTAACTCCTGTGCAGATTCAGACACCTCACCTATCTTCCACCTTAAATGAATTCTGAAAGCTCACATCTCCCATGGCCCAAGAAAAAAGGAAAAATGTGTCTGATCACTTCCTCATCCAGATAGTCACATTTGTTTGCCCAGGCATTAATCGGTTCATAACTTTGAGTTGAAACACTAAATACCGATGGGAACTAAGTCTCAACATCCCCTTGATTTTGTAAAAGATTGGCTTGGCCATGTGCTAGATTCTATTTAGATGGATTCCATAGTAAAACACCTTTCGGACAAAGGCCAGCAGGCGGCAGTGTGTGCAATACATTTTCAAATCTATTCAGAAAAATTAGAATAGAGTATCCTGCTACCTGTCCATGGATTACCAAATTAACAAACCTCGTCATCACCAGATCTTTCAGTGAAGTGCCTTCAGAGTTTGTTTTGTTGATGTCTCCTTGCCGTTGTCTTTGGAAAATGACCAGTGAAGAAGAGATCGTCACACATATTCTTCTCAACTGCATTTACAAAAAAGGTGTCTGAGATGGAGTGTTTATACTCAAGTTTCATCTTATGCCACTACATGATACAAGATTCATACTCAAGAGGGAGAAAGTTAAGCATACATCAATTGCATGTAGAAGCTTTCAAATTAATGATAGGCGCTCTTCCATATGGTTGAAACTTTATGGTCTTCCAGCATAAGGAGCTACTAAAGTAATGAATGTGGTGTACGTGGAATTCAGCAAGGTATTTGACAAGATCCCCTTTGGTAGGCTCATTCAGAAAGCCACGAGGCTGCAGATTCAGAATTGGCTTGCGTGTAGAAGGCAAACATGACTACATGCCAGGGATTAGATTAAAAGTGATTTGACCTCTACAATCCTGTGATTTAAGTTTGTACTTGTTACAGTGAAAGTAAGTGCACAAGTGTCTGCACTCTTTAATGTTGAAGAAAGAACTGAGCTAGATTACTAAAATAATGTCCATGACAATTGAGATCTACACAAACTATGAAGCCCCTCTAAAACCTGTAGTATAGCCATAATAAGAAATGACATTAATTAATGGTTCGTCCATTAGCTGGAAGACTATAGTACAATGTTGTAAAAAGGTTCCATTTACAGATTTTCATTAGGATATTTTACCTTTGCTCATGTTCTCACTAAAGGGAACAAAAGAGGATTGATTTGGTTTCTGAGTCATTTCACATTTTTCCTGGCATGAGCATGCGGCTTGACCTTTGAGAAACCCATTATGTTGAACACAGTGTTGGTAAAACCACTCCATTGGTAAATGTGAGTGAAATTGTCAAGCGCAGATGAAAAGGAAGAGTGGGTTGTAGCTGTTGTTCTTTTTTGGCCTCCGCTTTAACCTTCCCTTTGATTAAACAACCTTTTATAGTGTGAATATTATCAGAGAGATGGCAAAATTCTGATTATGGGTGACATTATGCTTTAATATCATGCACCAGAAAGGATGTTTTATAAATTGACAGTGGATCAGCCAGGGGTCAGCTGGGAAGAAGGCAACATTTGAACAAACAATAATATATGCTTTTTACTGGGGAATAATATATTAATAACAGAAAAAGATGTTATGTTATAAATTAATAAATCAACATGAAAAGATTAACAATAATATATTCTGTTTTACAAAGGAATAATACCATAATTATAAAAATAAGGTGCTTTAAACACACTTAACATTCAATATATTTTAAATTAAGAGGGGGATAGACAGAGAAAATCTACTGTCCACTGAGGGTAGGTGAGATACAAACCAGAGGACATGGGTTAAGGGTGAAAGGGGAAAAGGGTAGGGAGAACTTCACACAGAGTGTGGGGGGAGTGTGGAACGAAATTCCAGCTGAAGTGGTGAATGCGGGCTCAATTTTAACATTTATGAAGAATTTGGACACGTAGATGGATGGGAGAGACATGGGGGCTATGGACTGGGTGCAAGTCAGTGGGATTAGGCAGAAAAATGGTTTGGCACAGATTAGAAGGGTCAAAGGGGGCTGTTTCTGGCCTGTAATGTCCTATGGCTCTAATGAAGTCTTACATTATTTTTTTTTTTTACATGCACAAATTGCATGGTAATGAAAACACAACATTGAAAATATCACCTGAATAAGAAGAGCATTAATGAAAGGTGCTGAGATTGTCCATAAAGATTTTGTCCATGATTTCTGCTTTGAAGTAACTGAACTACAATTACTTGGCATTATATCTAATCGATCATCAGAACTCTTAAAAAAAAATCCAGCCTTCCTCCAAAATGATGCTAATGCCACATCGAAATAAACTTCATTTTATAATTTACACAGCCTAAATGGCAGGAAATAACATAATTTCCCATATTCTACACAACAAACCCTCCTTTCCTATGAAGGGTAATTACTCTCAAAAAGAATGACATCTTATATTATGCTAAAGTCCATCACGAAGAGAAAAAGTGCCTCATTACATGTAATTACCAGAGAATTAGAAACATCATTTAACTTAATGAGCGAATAATACTCAGGATATTGAAGAAACTTGCCTGCACTTCTCCAGAACACTCTAACTCCCATTACAAAAATTGCATCTCTTTAATGGAATAATTTCAGGCTTGTCTGGTTCACTAGAAAATAAAGGCTTTCTGAGATGGAAAAAGAGACACAAAATATTGTAAACAACTGTTGAAAAGAGCGAGAAGGATGGAGCCGTCGTCTCTGAATACAAAAAGCAAAGATGACTCATAATATAACATAATGATGACAATTCAGTTAGTGGATTGTTGAGAAAAACTGCAGCAGCTCTTTCAGGCTACACAATGTGTGCTGACTGAGTCTCCTCTATTGTGATCATTATTGAGTGCAAGAATTAGCAGTTAGGCATGAATTAGAGTTTTCAGAAATAATAGTTTCTTCTTCTGAAATTGAGATGTCATATTTGGTATTTGGAAAAATGCAAGTGGGCCTTGATCCATCATTTTCAAAGTTGCATCAATGGTTTCTGCGCTGCATATCATAAAATTGAGTGTTTAGGCAAAACAAAGGATGGGTTCAACGGTGGCTAGAAGGTAGACGCCAGAGTCATGGTGGATAACTGTCAGTCAGGAATGGAGGCCGGTGAAGAGCAGTCTGCCTCAGGGATCAGTGTTGGGTTTGTCATTTACATTAATGATTCGGATGAAGGAGTGCTAAATTGGGTGATTAAATATGCGGACAATACAAAAATTGAGGGGGGGGGTTGCTTTTCAGGGACTGCAGAAGGATTTGGACTGTTTAGAAGAGTGGGCTGAAAGGTGGCAGATGGAGTTTAATGTGGATAAGTGTAAGTGCTTCATTTTGGGAAGAATAATCAAAACAGGACAAATGTGGTGAAGGGGAGGGGATTGAGGAATGCAGAGGAACTGAGAGATCTTGGAATAATGGTTCATCGTTCTTTGAAAGTGGAATCTCATGTAGATAGGGTGGTAAAGAAGGCTTTTGGTATGCTGGCCTTTATAAAGCAAAGCATAGAATATAGGAGCTGGGAGGTGATGTCGAGACTGTTCAAGGCATTGGTGAGGCCGAGTTTGGAATATCAATAAGGAAGAGAGAGTGTAGAGAAGATTTACTAAAATGTTGCCTGGATTCCAGTATCTAGAATACAAAGAAAGATTGATTAGACTGGCTCTATATTCATTGGAGTGTAGAAGGTTGAGGGGGGGGATTTGATATTTAAAATTATGAGAGGGTAGTCAGAGTAGATGTAAATAAATGTGAATAGGCTATTTCCCTTGAGGGTAGACAAAACTCAAAACGGTCAACAAGTTTACCTATCTCGGCTGCACCATTTCATCTGATGCAAGGATCGACAACGAGATAGACAAAAGACTCGCCAAGGCAAATAGCGCCTTTGGAAGACTACACAAAAGAGTCTGGAAAAACAACCAACTGAAAAACCTCACAAAGATAAGCATATACAGAGCCATTGTCATACCCACACTCCTGTTCGGCTCCGAATCATGGGTCCTCTACCGGCATCACCTACGGCTCCTAGAACGCTTCCACCAGCGTTGTCTCCGCTCCATCCTCAATATTCATTGGAGCGACTTCATCCCTAACATCGAAGTACTCGAGATGGCAGAGGCTGACAGCATCGAGTCCACGCTGCTGAAGATCCAGCTGCGCTGGGTGGGTCACGTCTCCAGAATGGAGGTCCATCGCCTTCCCAAGATCGTGTTATATGGCGAGCTCTCCACTGGCCACCGTGACAGAGGTGCACCAAAGAAGAGGTACAAGGACTGCCTAAAGAAATCTTTTGGTGCCTGCCACATTGACCCGCCAGTGGGCTGATCTCGCCTCAAACCGTACATCTTGGCGCCTCACAGTTCGGCGGGCAGCAACCTCCTTTGAAGAAGACCGCAGAGCCCACCTCACTGACAAAAGACAAAGGAGGAAAAACCCAACACCCAACCCCAACCAACCAATTTTCCCCTGCAACCGCTGCAACCGTGTCTGCCTGTCCCGCATCGGACTTGTCAGCCACAAACGAGCCTGTAGCTGATGTGGACATTTACCCCCTCCATAAATCTTCGTCCGCGAAGCCAAGCCAAAGAAAGAGAAAGGTGAGATTGGAACAAGGGGTCTAGTTAAATTAAAAGTAACATGAGAGGAAGTTCCTTCACTCAGAGTGCGGTGGCTGAGTGGAATGACCTTCCGGAAGAGGTGGTTGCAGAAGGGTTGATTTTGTAATTTAAGAGAAGGTTGGATAAGATATCAAGGGAGGATTAATAAAAGTGAAGGAAAAGAAACTGGAGAGGGTCTAAGAGGTAAGGAGGTAGAGAGATGGATATGCACAGAACTCCGAACTCTATGCCAACTATACTAAATGAGCTTTAATTCTTCTTTGACTTTAATAAAATTTAACAATAAACACTGACAATTGGATTGCTTAGAAAAATGCCACATCGAATGCAGCACAATAAATTTGACTTATTTTTGGTACCATCAAAAAGGTTTTAAGTTTGACATGGATGTAGACAGGGCATAATTTTAAAGAATTGTTGAAAGGAAGGTACTATTTGACCTGATTAACAAATAAAGAATTGCATCTGTTAATATATTTAAACAGATTTCAGTTTGCTTCATATTTATTGAATTAACTGCAAAGGCACAGCTGGCAACCAAGTTACATCCAGAAAGAACCCTCAGACTGATAATGATGTCCAATTAATCTGATTATTTGATATTGACTGGGGGAAGAATATTATTCCATGCAGCAGGGCTGCTTTCTCTTCTAAAATTAGCACAGATGCTACTTCTAAAATGGATCGCCAAACCTCCTGTTGTAACTTCATTGGAGGATTAGTGGAAGCCATAGATTGAGGCTATAAAAAGCTGTAGTTACCTGAATATTTTATTGCTATTCCACCAAAGCTTTTGTGACTCAAGCAGATTGTCGCCACTATAAAAAGATAGAATAGGATACCAAAGTATCTTTAGGATTTTCCCCATTTCGTGTCCACAAACCAATATCCAAAATAGCGTTGTTATAAATATGGTGGTTGAAGTTGCAAATACAACATCCAGAAATGTCTGCCAGTGGAGGTCCTAGTTGGTATATGGCATGCTGGGTTTGTGGCGATGTATCTAAAAAACTGGATGTTTATTTATAATTTTGGTGCATTAAAATAGATCTTCATTGCTATGAGGAGGAGGAGGAGGAGGATGAAGATTAGAAGAACTCAGAGTGCGACATTGCTGAAGGTATTCATTTCCAACCTACTGATATCTAGTCCTCTGCATTCAAACTTTAAAAGTCAGCCATTAATCTCCACAGAGCAATACATTGCTACCCAACTCTCTGGGCCAGTTGTAGAGTTACAACTTCCCTGGGCATGTACCTCACTTTACAAGAAGAATCAGTTTGTCTGTGGCTACTGCAAATAAGAGACTTGAACTTCCCGACCACCTGGTCATTCCACATACGGTAGCTTCAATCTAGTAAATCAACATGAGGCTCAAAACTTATTATTTGGCAAGTACATGAGAAAAGAGATAGAAATTAATTTTCAATAATTAAAATTCCCTAGCTGAGTGTCCAGTTGATGAAGTTCCTGAAAATGACCACCATTAATTATTAAGGAATGAGAATCATTCTACTGATGAGAAGATAACTTTAATGCTAACAATCTGAAATCTGCCTTTAAAATAAATCACTGCTGCAGTGAAGTCCAGCCTCTACAGTCCTGCTCAGAGACATTTTTTCTTCTCCTCGAGATCTGCAGACTCATAGCAAGATTTTACAACAATTGGCACCTTGAAGCTTCATTTGAACTATATTTCGGAGTTCTGGAGTAATATTTGTTATTGTCAACTTTTTTTTGATAGAGAAGTCAAAAAAAAGCAATTGATATTTACCAGTAATTTCTTTTTAATATTTGAGATGCAGGGCTTCATACATCCACAAAGACAAATGGATTCTAGGTAGCCGCTGTTCTGTATCTGGGCATCTTGGTAGGTGAGAGAATCAAGTTTTGCTGGCTGTTAGTTATATGCACAAACTATTATGACTACAACTCAATGTGTAACACCAGGTGTATCTGGAAAGATTCAAACATTATGGTTAATCAGGCATTCACATACTTCACTTGTGCTATTGTTTCTACTGATCCTTTTGCCCCATTAAATCCAAGTTGTGTGTATTGGGATCAGTCAAAGCAAGTAATGTACATTGAGGTGTGCTGCTTCTCAACATCTCCAGAGCAGCCTGCAGTCCCTGGCTCCAATGATTCTCATCAAGGAATTCAATAAATGGGAAAAAATGAAAAATCAGATACAAAAACTTAAGATCATAAGACCTGACGAGAAAAAAATTCAAGATTAAGAGAAGCAACCAGAACAAAACACTTTCTGGTAATACTCCTCAAATCAAAGCATACGAGTTCAAACCACATTACTGCCCTGAACTAAGTCAGATAGTCTCATGCAGCCATTCTCAACAGGGGGCGCAGCATATTTAAGTAAAATCCTCGTTTTCTTTTCACATCAAGTAACGTAAATAGTTCTCTGGGGGGTTTTTTTATGCAGTTGGTGGAAGTACAGAAGAAATCAAAACTTGACTGCTTCACGGGGAAGGAGTCCATAACCTTTTGAGCAGAATCCTGGGTGGGGGGGGGTGGGGGGGTGGGGGGGGGGTCCATAGCTGAAAAAGGTTGAGAATGGCCGGACCAGTGTACTCATGAACAAGTACAACATTGTTGGTAATGCTGTCCTTTGAAAGTAAAACAAGCCCTCATTTTCCTGCCTGAGTAGACGCAAGAAATCTCATGACACTCTTCAATGAAGAGCAATGAGTTCTTTTGGTGTCTTACTTCAGTGCTCTTTCTTTCAGCATCTAAAATATGTTTTCAAAAGAAATAGTTAATGTATGGATTATTTCAACAAAATATTGACTGTCAGACAAATTAAATAATGGAATGCTTTAATCAAGGAGCTCGGATGATACCATAAACCATTAGAGAAAATTTTAATCTATTTCTCCTGGAGCGTGAAGATAGCTATTTTTTGTTTCTAGCTTGAATATTTATGTTTTAATGTTTGGGATTTAATTTTGTGCTGTTCTAAGTCACAGGCTAACTGAAGGTGCACTTATATCCCAGATGATGTTCAAACATAAAGAATAATGACACCAAGCTCATTATCATGGAAATAAATATGTAATATTCCACAAAATGACTATCAGAAATTGCATTATGCATATACATTTAATCTACATAATTATAAGAATGTCTATTTGACAGATTGGTATGTGCAATTTAACATCTCATTCCATCAGTAGCTTCACACGATTGACAGTAAAATGGGGACAGTAAATACTCTGGAGACAAGATGCTTTGTGTAGCAATACTGCAGCACTGTCTTAACAGCAAAACTATTTAAAATGCAGATTAGCACAAAAATTATTTTACCAAAAATAAATTCAGTTTGGAGCACCAAGAAACTGATTACAGTTAAACCCTGGTATCTGATTGGTAAATGTCAGAAAAACTAGTTTTCCGGTTGCTTGAGACTCACTCTTACAAAGCCTAACTAATACACCAGCATAAGAACAGTTTAAAAGACAAAAGACAGTGCAAAAGTGAGTAATTTGGGGAAAAATATCAGAACTGTAATTATGTAAAGTTCACTTTAATAAGCGAATTACCATAGTTTACAAAATTTAAATTTGAACCCCGCTCATTGGCTTTGTAACGGGAGCCCCTTTTCCACTGGCACCTTGTCCCAGGAATTGACGGCCAATTTACTGGTTAAGGGTCCAGTGGAAAAGCAATTTAAGCAGCACGTTGGCATCAAATGACCTCAAATCACACTGGAGATTGACAGCCTTGACCATTACTCAATTGGCCAGCGTGCCAATTAAACCAGTGGAAAAAGGACAAGTTGCATCCTTGGAATAGTGTTGACGGTAGATTCCCTATCCCACGGGGATAACTTGTGGTCAGTGGAAAAGCAGTTTGTGTCCTGGTTAAAAGTGGTCCAGTGGAAACAGTAAAAAAGGCTTCTTGAACCAGAATTCTGTACAGCCAATTAACTGGGATGCAGTGAAAAAAGGGCTAGTGGTGTGCTAACTGCAATGTTAACTGGGCCGCCATCATAATTAAGCACCCCTCCTCCAAGTATATAGATAAAGCCTTACTAATATGCAAATAATATACTAACAAAGATTTTTACTAAACAACGGCAAGCAACACTAGCCAGCTCTTCCTTCTGGGCAACACCATTTTATTCAAACACAATTTTATTCAAACACAACTTTATTCAAACAGCTGCCACAACCAAAGCACAACCAAGACACTCTGTTGGCTGAATATTTGCTACCATCTTCACCAAATGTTTATATGTTACTTCAGAGAACATTTACTTTTGCAATCCCAAAGTTTTTTTTTAAATTTATTCTTATTTATTTATTTTCCTCAAATTTTTTTGCCAATTCCTTGAAGGTTGCCTGTTACTTGAATTCCAGATAACAGGGGTTTTTACTGCAGTACATACAAATACTTTATTGCATCTTATTTGACTGCATATTACAACGAAGACTTGAATTAAATTATACATATGTTTGCTCTTAGTTGCCTTGATTTTGAGGTTAAACTGGAGACACTTAAGATGCTATAATCTTTCAAAGCTTTTAAACATTGAAGCCTGATATTCAAGTATTTTCTGCCTCATGGATAAACACATGAAGCAAATATAAAAACTCTCCCCACAGAAATATTCAATCCAATTTAATCAATTTCAGTTGAATCTTTCATCCCAACCAAATTAGTTTACAGCCAGCCAGCTGCCAAATTCAGAAATCTGACTTGAGGATCATTCCTGATTACATCCTTTGTCCCGTTTCAGGTAGTTATAATGGGATCAAATCTTGAATGATTAGTGTCTTGGGCAGGAAGGGGGCACTCTCTCCATCCAATGCAAGTATTAGGAAGATTGGACCCTCGCTTGAATTCTGGTGGCAAATCACTTCCACGTTTAAAGCAAAAACAAAATGCTAGAGACGCCGGCACTTTCTCACACTTTGATGAAGGGCTCTAGCCCGAACCGTCGGTTCTGGATCTTTACCGTTGCTACATAAAGGACAATGTTTGACCTGCTGAGCTTCTCCAGTACTTTGTGTTTTTACTTCAACTACAGTGTCTACAGATTTTTGTGATTTATTTCCACATTTAAAGCTGTTTGCCAATTGGAGAAGCTGGGAAAACTCAATGCCTCTCCAGTGGAGCACAGGCAAGAGTCGTGAAAGTTTGATGCTTGGACTGGGGTTTCATTTTAAGTAAAGGCCTGGAGTTTTACAGGGCCCAGTGCATAACCACAACATATGGATAATACTCAAACAATCCAGGTAATCATTTCACATGGTTGGATGTTCTTTACTGGAAAATGGTTTAAATGATGTGGCTGCTTTCAAAGAAATATTCAAGGAAAGATCCTTGCTGCTTTAGACAAATGCTTCTGCAGATGACAACAAGGAGCTGCACAGAATTTACAGAGGTCTTAGAGAGCACTTGGGTTAGTTTTACAACAGGCAACAGTCTGTCTGTTAACCTGTTGGGTAAATACGTTTTGTTTTCAGTTCCACAATGTGAGAAAATGAGAATTGTGGATTACTGACGAGCAGCAGGGGAAATTTTCACGAAAAAATTGGTTGTTCTTCTATAATGGTATTGAGCTGAGCAAATACCTTTGCAATCTTTTCCTCGGCTGCCCTGATTGCACTATTTTTAACCATGCAATTTTATTTTGGAACAATGTACAAAGGAGTTTTCATCTAACAAAATAAAAGGTTCTACCCAGTCTTTTATGGGATTTCAGAATGATACCAAGTAAAATGATATCTGCAAACTCCATTAAAATAAATAAAAATTATTGGGATTAACCTCCTGTACTGCATATGGTGACTTGGCATGAACAAAGCATCTCATGTCTGACCACAAATAAATTAACTCCTTCAGCAGATAATTGTCAGGCTGACCCCCTTCCAGTATCATTTCCGATATTCTGCCCATTATACAAATGTCTGATTTTTATCAGGAGTTCTGGTCAAAGGGCAAGTACAATGGACAACAAATGAAAGGTTCAAAAGAAGTGCGCTGAGATTATCCACCTTTAGACAGACAGTATGACTAGACAACTTATTTGCTAAAATAAATGGCAATGAGAACTTCTGAGATGCTGCCTTTTTAAGGATGATCAAAGCTGTGGTTGTTTTTGCCCATAAAGAGCAAATTAACTTTTAATTCAAAATGTATTCATGTGTACTTCTTAAAACGTTATTGTTCATTTCCTTCAGAATAGCATGACAGGGTTAGTCTCCAAAATTCAAGCACTGGAATGACGCATGTTCTATTTCCTAATTTTATTCCCACATGAGATCACTTTTCTCTGACAGCATAATGGGAATTGTGGGAAATTTGTTTTGGGAGTCACAGCGTAATCAATGAGTTACTTCCCCATTACTGTTACCACTGAAGATAAACAGGTAAATATAATGAGGTAAAGGCAGGACACAATGAAACAATGCATTCAGGATCTTTGAAAGGACATCATCATTCAAGGTAGAGAGTACATGTACAAAAAAAAAGCCTTTGAATATCAGTGCAGTTTGTCAAATGTCAACTCATTAATTGGAACTGAGAGCACGATGCCCCAAATATCATGACACAAATTAGAAATATTCCAAGTTCAAAATATAGATCTCATGTAGGTGATAGAGGGGGCCGACAATTAGCTTCACTGTTTTTGAGTTGGGGCTATCAGTAAATTAGAAATATTTCAAGTTCAAAATATAGATCTCATGTAGGTGATAGAGGGGCCCGACAATTAGCTTCACTGTTTTTGAGTTGGGGCTATCAGTAAACATTCTTCCTCCTGATTAAAATCTAGTGACTCTTGTTGAAAAGTGTGTATGTGTAGGAATTTGGTAAAAATGGGATCAGCCTTGTCTACAATGCCACTATTGTTAACTTCCAGTCAACAGGCGCGACTGCTCAGGTGAAGTTGCAACTGCCGACTATCACCCATTATATTCTGACAGAAGACCTAAAGAAAGAAGCAAAAATTTTAAAGTCCACTCTGGCAATCTTGCACAGCAGTAAATTGTTATTCCAAACTGTATTTTTTTCCTTAAAGGGATTTATATGATCTCCAACCATTATATTCAAGTTTTTAAATACAAACTTTAATTAATGCATAAAAACTGATGGCCCTGAACTTCACATGAAGATGGGAGAGAAAGCAAAAATCCTGTTCATATTGCTTAGCATTCCTGTGGGAGCCATGACCCTGCGATAGCATTTTCATCTCAAAAGCAGAATATCATGAACTGCCTTTAGGATGAAATGCAACAAGAATACCTGGCACAATTTAAAAAAGGAAAACCAATTTAGTCTTCAGACATTTCTCTTGCAATAAATTACCTTTGGTGAAAATTTTCCACATGCAAATTATCTTGAAGCATAAAAGACGTGCTTTATTTTTGCTCATTAGAATGATTTGAAAAAAAATTATGCCACAGTCAAGTTATTTTGGAAGAAATTCAAATTCCTTGATGTCTATTTTAAACTTGTGTTGTAGCGGTCTATTCCCATCATATCATTATTCGTTAGCAATGGGATTGGAGAAATAATCATTTAAACAGCTTGAAAACTATTACTAATAAATCGTGTGGAAATTTAGAGTGGGTGTTTAAATCTAACTCCAGGGTAGGGTAACAAGAGATTTACCCTGCAGCAAAGTTCTCTCACTCATGTCTTCCAGGTTTTACCTATTCAGTCTGGAAAAAAAGTAACAAATATCATATCGATGGATTATCTTGGTTTTGCTGTCTCTCATAATTTAAATAAATGGCCATTCTTAACTCTGCAGCTCTATCACCTGCATGAGATCTATATTTTGAGAGAGTTGCTCAAAGATGCATAAAAATAGTCAATGAAAGTTAACTTTTCCCACAATACAGATATGTCGTGTACCTTTATCGCAGCCGCTGCAACCGTGTCTGCCTGTCCCGCGTCGGACTTGTCAGCCACAAACGAGCCTGCAGCTGACGGGGACCTTTACCCCCTCCATAAATCTTCGTCCGCGAAGCCAAGCCAAAGATTAAGGGAGCTGCAACACCCGCTCTATTTTAGCTCTATTTTGAATCTTGTATCACATAAACAACATAAACTTATGCCTGATCGAGTAATATCCAATTGCAAATATGTCCGAGGTCACTGAAAGAGCTTAAAAAAAATGTTAAAATTTACACCGGGCCTGACATTGGCGGCCGTTAGTGGACATTAAGTCACACATCACGCTTTCAACACATGGGCTCAAAAGCCAAAACAAAGCGTTTGTTCTGCCAGCCGTATAATGGTACACAGTATACACCTAACTTCTTGTACAGTACATATATGTAATTAATGTATGTATTGTAATAGATATATGATCTATAATAGATGTATGTATTTATTGTTATTGTGTTATTACATTAATGTGTAGTCTATTTACTAAGAAAAAAGCATACTGTACCGTATAACATTTTTCTAGTCTTGATACCCTATGAGATACTAATATCTGACATTAAAACATGTTCCATACAGTCTCTTATTTTTGTGTTACCTCGTTGGCTAAATTGTATCTGAAAATATACAGTGCATCATGGCCCCTCATCGCCCCCAAAGCAAGACTCTGGCAGAACCAAAGAAGAAAAGGCATGCTATCGATTTGGAAGAGAAGCTAAAGGTGATAGCAATAGAAAAGTGGTAAAACTGTAAATGTTATAGCGTGTGACTTGGGATGGTCTCACTTAATTAGTTTATTGTATTTACATTTTATTAACTGGTATTTAGACATATGTATGTACAATGTGGAGGTTTAGGTAAATATGTATTTTGTACAGTATATTTCACCTATAATAATCGACTTACACTAAAATTGATTCGCGTCCCCACTTCCAGAATGCAACCCAGACACAAGTCGATGCATGGCTGTATATGCAAAATAGAAATGTCTGTAAACATCATTTGACAACATAACAGGGCATTGTGGTCATGGATACTGGCAACTTTATCACATAATAAACAGTGATCTTTGAAATTTAAGACGAACAACTTTTTAAGTGCAAAATGGCTCGAATTGATTGAACTAAACTGAACATATAGTAAAATGACAACATGAGATAGACTTTAAAAAAATTAGTGATACAATTGTCCCGACCAGTTTAAGATAATCATTAAAATAATGATTGCAGTAGCAGGAATGAGAAAAAGTGCTATTAGTTCTTCTTGCTTTTCCTGACATTTCCAATGCTGAGCTTTTATGAAAGAGTGCCCATTTATTTAAACTAAAGCCAATAAGAAAACATCGAAACAGCAAAAGAGATTATCCATGGTATGATCCTTGCTACTTTTTACAGATAAGGTGGTGTGCAAAATATCATAGGGCTGCAGATCAGTATCAGCACTGGGTCACTTCATTGCAACAAGACATCATAACATCTCTTTGTTCACTCAAAATATGCAGCAAAAAAAAAAAAAAGGGCTATTGTACTTCCATTTTGTCATTAGAATCGGTTAGAAATGAAACGGAGCTTTATTTTAATGCTATAGTTATTGATTTGGCATTCTTGTCGACGACGTTTAAGGGAAGTTACTATTCTGCCTTGATCCACCATGTGCAGGATGCCAAAAGTTGTCTTTGTAAATGCAAAGAGAATGTTAAGTTTTAGGGTCTTCTAGACACAAAAATACTGCACTTTGTGACTCCATGATTTGGTCATGAACAATTGCAAATAGCTTTAAGATGCTGGTTAAAATTAATTATATAATTAAACGTTCTCGTCTATTTTAGCTGCACCAGTTGACAACATATGACACGTCATCTTCCATCTACAAGTAAAATCACATAATAATCATTTCTTCTTCATCTGCTGAGCCACATAATTTTCTCCACAATTTCAATTTGTTTCCCAGTCGATTTTAATCTATTCTATTATTCCAGATTGAATTGAAATGGAAACAAAGGCAAAGACAAAAAGTTGTGCAACTGTTTGATGAATTGTTTTTGATCAGAAAATGCTACAAATCAACCAGATCTTCGGCTCCTCATTGTGTGCCTCTTCTCACTTACATAGTGCAGTCTAACCTCATTTGCCAGCTCACCCCTAGTTAATGTTAAAATGCCGCTTTCTTAGAAGATAATTAAAGTCTAAGAAGGCCATTCAACCCATCTTAATTAATTTATATGTGAAGCATCTCATTTTCTCCTTTGTAGAAATTATTCTTGGCTTGTAACTTCACTCATTAGTTTATTGTAAATATTGTCGATTTTAAAGTTTAAAATCTTCAAACCTGCCTTTGCCTTTTTAAATTTAACAATTCTAGATTTACCACATCTTTACCCTGATGACCTTTCATTGCTCTATAAGGTAATCTTTCAAACACTTCCACTCCAGGCTGACAGAGCCCAGGTTTCCAGATCTTTTACCAAAAGCCACTTTCAGGTGGAATAGCTGGGAGGAAGCAACTCTGGAGCTGGCTGCGGGTGTGAGCGAAGCAACATTCAGGTGGCAGCGCTGAAGGCGCTATTCTGGCACCTGAAAGGTCCGCAGCAGGGAGAGGCACCGCGGAGCAAACGCCGGTTCCTGTCGACTGTGGCTGTAGTCCCGCCCGCTTTCAGATGCCTAGGGGGAGCACTCAGAAGCAAAAAAAATACACCTACCAGAGGGTTGGGTAAGTACTCCCCGGGTCAGGGTTCTCCAACTTTCAGGTGGCCTCCCAACAGCCGCATTCAGGTATTTTAGGCGGCTTTATGTTGGGGTATTCTGGCCACCTTAAAGCAGAGAGTGATAAACTTCATATTGTTTTTTTTTTCAAAACTTATGAATGTGAATGTCTCCCTTATTTACTTCAAAGCACAGAATTCTAATTCAAATTTGACCAGAGAAATGTACTATGAATTTTTGACCTCCACTGATTTGGATTTTTTCTGGTTTTTCATTCAATATTCTGTTAGGTGTATTAATTGTTGTTCTGCATTGGCTAAAAATGTTAAGTGTAAGCAAGTTAATATTCAAATGATCATCTGCCAACAATCATGGTGTCAACAAACCAAAGTTTCAGACATTGACACCATAGAGAGTTAAATCCACTTAATTATTTCAATTGCCCTGCTGTCAATTTGAGTGAAATTTTAATCACATTTCACTTTCAACCATTGTTTGTAATTTCATCTTGGCCACTTAAAACCATTTTATGATGCTGTCCCAATAATTCTATATTTTACCCATTTTCTATCCTATTTACATATTTTTCAACCCACTGCAGTTATCAAACTGCCTCCTTTTAGCCCATCTCCCCACATTTTCTAATTTACATGCAAATAGTGGGTACAGTTAGAAACAGTTATGATCCTGACATCAACTCCTGGGACACCTCCATTCTAACATGCTTCCTTTATCACACTCCCTTCATTTTCTTCACTTTGTGTAAAGCCAACTGGTATCTTGTCCTTACAACATCTACACTTCGAAAGTAACTTGTCAAAATTTGGAATGCTCCACTTGCAATATAAATGTAACTTTCTATCAATAACATCACAAATGAGGAGAGCAGTTGCAGCTTTTATCTTTTACATTTACAGTTCATGTTTAGTGGTTCTCGACAAAATATTTAAATAGGTCATATGCATTAAATGGTCGGCTATTGAGATGTGCAGAGCAACAAAGGGATTTAGGAGTTGTGGTAAATAGTACCCTCAAGGTTGATACTCAGGTAGATGGTGTGGTGAAGAAGGCATTTGGAATGTTGGCCTTCATAAATCGGAGTATTGAATTCAAGAGTAGGGAGGTTATGATGAAATTGTACAAGGCATTGGTGAGGCCAAATTTGGAGTACTGTGTACAGTTTTGGTCACCAAATTATAGGAAAGATATAAACCAAATAGAGAGAGTGCAGAGAAGGTTCACGAGAATGTTGACAGGATTTCAAGGTTTGAGTTACAGGGAAAGGTTGTGCAGACTGGGGCTTTTTTTCTCTGGAGCGTAGAAGATTGAGAGGGGACGATAGAGGTGTTTAAGATTTAAAAATGGACAGACAGAGTAAACGTGGATAGGCTTTTTCAATTAAGAGTGGGGGAGATTCAAACTAGAGGGCATGGTTTAAGATTGAAGGGGGAAAATCATAAGGGGAACATGAGGGGAAATTTCTTTACGCAAAGGGTGGTAGGGATGTGGAATGAGCTTCCGGCAGATGTGGTCGAGGCGGGATCATTGGTTACATTTAAGGAAAGACTGGATAGTTACATGGATAGGAGAGGGACTAGGAGGGTGGGGATTTGTTATGGCATGGACTAGTAGGGCCGAACTGGCCTGTTCTGTGCTGTAAGTGGTTATAAGGTTATCTCTCAATATGTTGATGAATGGCACCTTAAGACCACAAATGGAAAATTGCGATATATTTTCCACATGTCATTTAGACTTATTCCAATTACGTCAGTGGGCTTCACTTCTGCTTAACGGTTTTCATTTTGCTACTATGAAATTAAAGAGAAATAAAATTGACAGATCTTACACTGATTAAATTAGATAATTCAGTTGCTGGGCAATCTGTAAATTCAAAGAGGCATCAACAGAGAGGATATTGTGCATTAATATTTTAATAGTTTATTTTTTTTTTTAAGTTGCCAAATTGTGTGGAGAATTTTACTGAAGACAAACTACTTTGGTAAATATAAATTGAAACAATAACTGTCTGAAGTTATGAAGAGGCTCATTGATACAGCATTTACTGCTCTAAAAGAATTTCAGACATACTTCACCCTACCGAATGGCAAGAAAATACCCATTGGAAACCAATAGAGTGAGTATTAAGTATAACTATACCCTCTTAATTGGGCTATTGCCCAATTCTTAGTACTACAGTACCCCGTATCCAAAAATCTTGGGACCAGACGTTCTTCGGCTTTTATTTTTAATTTTCGGTTTTCAGAACTAAACCAAAAAAATATCACAGTAGCATCAGCTGGATACTTGTATCAGCTCATATGCATTAGCAGAAATAATGTTTAATATGTACCCAAAAAACACTTGATCGTCGTTGCTGGTCCCCAACCACGGTCTCCGCTCCTGCCTGGGAGTCTGAGGTCCCCACTCCTGCCAAGTGCCTAAGGCGACTTCTTCAATGCAGACAGCACCACACCCGATGTTGAAGATGTGGACCCAGCTCTGTTTGGCATCTTTGTAATCAAACAGCGCCAACAGAGCAACAGAGTCCCACATGGGCAAGCCAGATGTTGAATTGTTTTCCACATCACGTCAGCGCTAAAAAAGTTTGTTTTTTGGATCTTTTCGGATACAGGGTACTCAACCTGTATTCTCGATGAATGGTTTGACCCAAACGTCAACTGTCTTTTTCTTTCCATGGTTGTTGCATGACCTGCTCAGTTCCTCCAACACTTTGTGCATTGCTCCAATTTTCCAGCATTTGCAGACTTCTTGTTTGCCTACCTTGTGTATACAGTATACCTAATGAATCGAGAAACATTTTTTTGCCTCCCTTAAAGGGGAACACACTCTAACAGAGGAAGGACTAAAACTCTGCATGGACATCCAAAGGAAATTGAATATTAACATAGTTGGGTGATCATTACTGCAACAGGTTCAGTCGCAATGGTTATGTGTACAGAACTGAATTAGCAACTGCTAGATGGTGAGTGTGCCTAAGATAATTATCTAGAATCTGCCATATCCAACAACTCAGCCCAAACCTCACTGAACTCTTGTTGACAAACAGAAACAGTTCTTTGAGAAAGGTTTCAGCTGCAAGATCACAGAATATCAAATCATGTTAGCCTGTCACAAAAGTATTTGCATGAAGTCAATAAGGACTGACAAGGACAGAGTAGAAACATTTTTTTTGAATTGTCTCCACTTTTATGTCCCTTGAGATCATTATCTCTAAGCAAATAGTCAATGGGCCCTAAACTTAAATATAAAAAGTTAAAAATCATACAGATTGTAACAACAGCAGTGAGGATCACTGGTGTCTCCCCTTCCTCCATAGATGACATTTACTGAGAGCGCTGGCTCAATATAGGTTGAGGAATTGAAAACCCTTTCCATCCAGCACATAGTATCTTCAACCTACTACAATCAACAATGTGGTACAGTTGCATCAAAATCAGGCTGGGAAATAGCTTCCCCACCCCCACCCCCCCCCCCCCCCCCCCCCACAGGCTGTGAGACTGATGAACAGCATCCTGTAACTGTGACAATCATCCCAAATATTTATATATTTAATTTGATATTTATGTGATCTTTACGCATTGTACATTGTGTGTTTTTGTGCATGCAGCCAGGTCTGAAGAGAGACTGTTTTGTTGGGTTGTATAGATATGATTAGACGATAATAAACTTGATCTTGAACTTAAATAAATATGCTGCAGTAAGAGGTGCCAAAACCAAATTGATCAATAAAAGGGAACATTCAACAACTTTATATTTTGATACTTAAATAGCTCATCTTACATGGTTGCAGGAATCAGATCTTACAATTGACTCAGTTAGTAGATGTTAATATGATGGTTTATTTTACACAAAATAAATTGTTATATTTCAAGTGACTTGAATGTGAAGAGAAATGCAAACTGAAATAAAATGAGTTAACAATAACATCATGAACAATTTCAATATTTTGCAAAGGGAAATCTGAATTTCAAAAACTATTCATCTTCAAGCATAAGAACACTGTGTGAACGACTCTAGATTCTGAACAAATAATCTTTTGAACACTGCTTGACCTACTGTTGCAAGGTAAAGCAATAAATATTTCACAAAAAAAACATCTTAATGAGATGTAATATTTACATTTGTTTCTATCGTTTTAAATTTATATTTCCCACCAGAAACAAGACAATAAAGAATATAAGTAATAGATGTCTCACTGAGCCCATTTGCCTTGGATTTTGTTGCCAGGAAACAAAAGGTCTAGCTCTTGATTATCCGAAATGGTTGGGTCCGGGCCTATTTCGGATGACTCAATTTTTCATATAACTGGTAAATTTTTGAAAACAGTCCAGTAGCAAATCACTTGTATCAATGTTAAAACAACAAACACGGGAACACTTTTTAAGCATTAAATAATGTTTGATTCTCACCAAAGAAATGCTGGCCTCTGACACGTCCCCAACGTCACCAAGTGATCACCAAGATCTCCCAACCGCCGACAGATCCCCAGGGAGGCTTCCTGGGCCGGTGGAACACTCACTGGCGAGTCGGAAAGCTCCCGCTTCCCTATGGGCTCCTTCCGGCAGGACTGTTCTGGCTTTGGGTCCTGGTTCTTGATGTTGGAGCCCAACGCAGACCCAGTCTTCACCTGCGCACACTCCACCTCCCAACCGCCACCACCGATCACCGACACCTCCCCACCGAGGTCCAGCTCTTCCCGGGAGGCCACTCTCCTCGATGACAGGGAATTCTTCTGACCGCTTGTGGCTGGGAGACAGTGGCACGCAGTTTGAGAGGGCGAGTTGGAGAGAAGTCAATAGAGGAAGGTAACGAAATGGAATGAGAGAGGGGAGAGAGTCACCTGAAACGAGGACAATCAGTGCTCTAATTTAATGTTGGGTGAATTTTTTTTTCAGCCTATGAGGTCAGTTTGGCACTGAAATATTTTTTGGATAACTGAAGATTTCTGATTGTTTTGGATATCCACATTTATCCAAATTTTTTTGGAGGCAAACAGACATCACTTACAGGTCCAAAATGATGTTAGATAAATGAGGATTTTGGATAATTGGAGTTGAACTGTATATCCAACTCTGTCAAAAATGTGATAAAGCTATTGCAATCTCCAATGGTTTTCCATCAATTCCATTTTAAAATACTTTGAGTGGCATCTTTTTGGCTTGATGAATGCCTACTCAGCCTCAGACCATGCAAGTTCCTTCCAGATTCATTAAGCAAACAAAGAATTGCTGGAAGGACTCAATGAGGCTGAATGCATCCATAGGTAGAAATGATCAGTCAACGTTTCAGGTTGAAAACCCTATATCGAGACCAGGTTCATTATTTAATTCTGCCGAGTTAGCTGGTCTACAATTTAGAGCTTCAAGAGCCAGAACGTTGATGACATTACCTTAACAACTGCAGCTAGGTAAATTGGAAGCCTGAATAAAAGAATCTCAAGAATCCTTTCATTAACAGGGACCAGAACGCAAGACCACCTTATGGCTCTCAAGCATGCTTACGGATCTTTCTGCCTCAATTCAATGTATTATGAGTTTCCGTTTTAGTAAAATGGGATTATAACTGTATAGGATAGTATAGACATGAGGGACTGAATGGACAGTCAACATTTAACATTTCACACAAGCACAAGTCACAGCCCAGCAACAATTTGAAGAACTAAGGGAAGGTTTGTCACAGTCTGTTCTAGAATTCGATACATTTGCAAAGACATTGTGATTTTTCAAGGGAGAACCATTCTAACCGCTGAAGAGAAAGCAGCTTTTTGAAACAGCTCTTGTGGCCAGCCATTTTTTTGTGGAATTCAGTGCAAAGCATGCTCTGTGAATGACTAGGCCTTTTCGGTAGATTGACCTGTGCCAGGAGGATCTTTTTTGAAAAGCAAAGGGCTTCATTTTGATTGTGAACAACAGTGGAGGTCCCTCGGAGAGACTGCTTCATTTTAAGTGTGACTAACAGTGAAGTTACTGTAGAGATCAGTGTCAGAGTCTTGGAAGCTTCATGGAGGCCACCCAGTTTGAGTCTTGTTAGTGTTAATGACCACAGCTCACGTGGATGGACATCTCTTCAAAGGCAACTCAACAAGAATTTCATGAGTCTTTAGCAGCCACAACTTCAGTCTTCCCATAGTTCAACATTAATTCTGGGCATCAAATTTCAAAGGCCTATGCTTCAACACTAAATTTAAAAGACTTTGAAGTAACTTTCTAGATTTTGGACTGGTCTATAATGTTTTGGGTATATCACACACATGCTCGCACACGCGTACAGCTTGAGAGATTTCGTGTTAAGGATAGTTTAAAAGTTAAGACTATATGTAGTTTAAGAGTTAGAAATAAAATAAGTATTTTAAAATTAAACAGCGTCATTGCCTATTGCTGCTCGTTGTGTACAGTTCCTATCAAGTGTATCCCTATTTTCCCCAAACAATCCAAACTTTTATCACTCTTTGCCTTGATTATACACTCCTAAAGAACAAAATTCCAAAGATTTATAACCCTAAGTTCTAGAACAATATTGATAAGCTTCTTGACTTCTTCTAGAGGAAATCACTTCTTGGCATTCCATTCACAGTGAAAGTAATCTCATGGGTGGAAGAAATTAGGTAATATTGGCCCATAATCAGTCTGACGATCTCTCCCCATTTGAACACAAAGTCAATTGAGAATAGATTAGGTGAATCTGTGCTACACTGGACTCCAAGGTGTGCACACCTTTCCTTTGGTAGATAGACCAAAGCTATACTGTGATCCAAATGTACACCAAAGCTCAACAATCTCAGTAGATCTTTATTTTTGCACTCCTACCCTTTTACTGTATGATGCCACCAACACTGTTGGATCCTCACCTCCACTCATGCTGCCTTGAGAGGAACACGAGATGGTCAGCCTAGTCAGCAGACATTTTGCGAATGGAACTTGTCACCTTGTATTCTTCTGAGCAGCAGAGGGAATGAAGAGTGATTCAGGAAAGAGAGACAGTAGCCACTTTCAGGTGACCAGAATACCTGACTGTAAAGCCATCTATTCTACCCCAATATGGCTGTCGGGTGACCACCTGAAAGTGGAGAACCCAGTCAGGAGGAGCACTTACCTAACCCTCCTCCTGTAGGTATATTCTCTCGGAGAATCCCCCGTTGCACCTGAAAGCACCAGTGGAATTACAGCCACAGTCCACAGGATCCGGTGTTCACTCAGACGTGGCTCTCCTTCAGCCAGCACATTCAGGTGACAGAAAGGCGTCTTCTCTGCGGCCACCTGAATGTCCCAGCTGCACCTGCTGGCGCATTATCTGTGTCCGAGCACCTGAAAGCGGCTATTGAAACAAACAGAAAGGGATAACTACACTGCCTCAATCTCCTCGTCATTGCATGCGAATCTAGACAGCCTGGGCATTTTCTCACCCTGAAAAGCTTTGTCTGGTTGTGTCAGGAAACTCTGCATGTATCACAATGGTTCAGAATGTTTTACTTTTTGATGCATCATTGCTGAATATGGAGTCATAGACCAATTGCATTGAAACATCCATCAGACTGGTACTGACAGTTTATCTAACTGAAAGAAAATTTTACATTATATTTGCTTTAGTTTATTTTTAGCTTTGCATTACTTCATTTTCAACGTGAATTTATTAAAGGGAACAGTATAGAGTAATAGCAGTCTCCTATTTTGTATAATTCTTGTGTTCCTGTGGAACTGTATTTTGACACCACAGTATATTTTCAAGTTTCTAATTAATGTTAGTTAACCACAATTCAACCTGATACATTTTACAATCTACAGATAAAGTGTATACATTTCTGAAGAGTGTAAATAGCTGTGGATTTATCAATCTAAAAAAATTTGAAAAGTTTTAAACATACAAGTATCTCAAGTATATTTTGTAATGCATATTTATAAATATGTTATAGAATCATTTTTGGGCTAAATACGTTCAGTGTCATGCTCAGGATACAGTCAGAGAGTGTTCATTCAGGTTGAAGGAAGTTGGTGAAAGAAGTTAGTTTATGAAACAGACAGAAGTCCTGGAAATGCACAAGCCATTCAACATGTAGAAAGAGAATATAAGGGACTAAAAATTTGTTTTCAAAGCACAATGTTTTTGTGCGCAACGTACACAAATTTAATTGAAAACTCACTGGATAAACATGATTGGGTCTTTTGGGCATGACACCTGCACTAGGAAATTCAAATGAAGTTCTCCTTGCACATTGGCCACACAACAGCAGAGTTGAGACTTACCTGCATTTCAACCAGAGCAATAGCTGAAAAGTATAAGGAATTCATCTTTATTCATAAAGATTTATGCATACGTTCTCCTCACATTCCCACCCAGCTTTCTCACCCCCATATTCTTCTGTACTCCAATATCCTTGTTATCCCCAACATCTTTACCTCCACACCACTCCCAGATTCTGGGCTCAATCCTCATATCCAAAATTGCTCCTCTAAAACGTTCTCTTTACCATATCTTAGTGATCCATAGCTGCCATGATTTTCTCCACAAAGCTGAAGCTAAGGAAGAAAGACCTTTGTATCTATTTGCACGAATTGTCCTAGCAAGTGTGACACCTTGAGGTTCCCACACAGTGTTAATAGTTTACCTGTTTAGAATATGAGGTCAAGTTGGGGAACATAAGATCCCAATGTTAGAAAAATTGCTGAAAGATAGATGGCTTTTCCACCAGGACTTTGGATGGTTCGACCTTAAAACAAAAATCATGGTCTCAGAGAGCACTTCTAATGTTGCTCAAGGTAATGTGGCCTTCTCATTGTCCTTCACGTAAGACAACATTCAGGAACTGGATAAATATCAGTAAGAGATCAGCTAAGAAATCTGTGGTTCCAATTACAATCACAAGCCCTTGTAATGCTTACATCAATTTCTGAAAAGGTTCCTGTTTGACCAATTGTAATAATCACTAGTGAATGCCTCTCCAGTTTGTAGCTGCAATCATATCTTCACTGCCAACAAAAATGAAGTCATAATTTTCAGATAAAATGGTATATTTTAGATCTAATTCTGAAGATTTGGAGGCATACCTCAATATTCAGCTCCACTTTTTTTTTTAAAAGTGCAAGCTTAAATGTACATGCAAATAAAGACATTCAGTCACCTACGATTTATGTCCAGTTTCTAAAATGGGCTGAGATTAGGTCTCTGGATAGCCTTCTATTAATAAATGTATTTTGTCATCCAAACTGTGGTGCACCATAAAGGAATAATCATTAAGCAATTACACTCAATTCCTGGGTTTAGGGTATTTCAGTTAGTTGGCTGAAATTTTCCTAACCCATTAAACTCATTTTTGGTTTGTTCATTAAATTCAGTTAAATAAAAATTGTCTGAGCCGACATTTGCTCTAATGCAATGCAATTACCATTAAAAAAAATTATAAATAAGTGGCTTAAATCTGCTTTTGCCTGAGTATTACGCAGTTGCAGTTTTCCCACTGGGAGCAATTGTTTGCCAATGGACAATTGCTTCCAGTCACGAAATGATGCCACAATTACTATTAATGGCTATATTTTTGTTACCTAATCAAATTAAAATCTCAGTAATTCCCAGGAGCCCATCCTTAACCATACTTCTCTGGAACTACCCAGGAAATTGCAAGCCATCTGCTATAAAGGGATGCAGAAGGCCACTGGCAAAATATCTCTGTAAATACAGACTAACTTTGTCATAATAATATTTTGCTTTCAATAACCAATTCCAATAGCACAAATGTAATCATCTTTTACGACTAATTTATAACTAATTCCAAATCATTCCCGTGTCTTTTTTAAGAAACCAAATCCAGCTAGAATACCAATCGACTGCATGGATGTTTTGCGGTGTGCAAGAAAATGCCACGAGGTCAAATTGAAGGGGATAACTATTTTCCCCCATCCAACTGTGAAAGTGGCTCGATTGTTCTTCAGACAGCATTTGCGACCCTGAAAGGGTCGACTAAGGCCCGACTAAGAATCACTCACAGAGGCGAGGTGAAGGATTTCCACTCAGCAGAAGAGGCGAGATCTTATGTCAAATCATTGAAAAATATCTGATTAAAGAGTGTACACAATGAGTCACTGTTATTAACTGGGCGTTTTAATCTTAACTTGAAGTTAAGTTTATTAAGGTTGTTAAGGTGAAATTTCATGATTTATATAGTATTACAACATCATTTTTAAATTTGGATTTGGATTTATGGATTGAGTGAAGCAGAACTGACTGAACTGCCTTCTAATGTGCCTGCAAATCTGATTCAAAGTTCTATTCAGTCTCATGAAGATCTAACAAGCCTGTGGAATGAATGGACTCATGGCAAGATTAAACATTCTGGAAGATGAGGAGGGGAATTCCCTTGTGCTCCATCGTTTTAAATTTGTAATCAAATAATTCACATGTTATTAAAGTGCACATTCCAGATGTCATTCAAGGTTATTTGCATACATTTTGTTTTGAACATGTAGAAATTACAGCACTTTTTATACATAGTCCCCTCATTTCAGGACACCATAATATTTGGGATATAGCAGTGGTATGTATTTTAAAGTAAGTCATGTTTAGTACTTTGTTGCATATCCCTTGCATGAATGACTGCTTGAAGTCTGTGATTCAGACATCAAGTACTGGGTATCTTCTCTGTTGATGCTCTGCCAGGCCTCTCTACTCCACCCATCTTCAGCTCCTGCTTGTTTCAGAGGCTTGACCCCTTCAGTTTTCTCCAGTATGTGGAAGGCAGGCTCAATTGGATTTAGATCAGGTAACTGACTTGGCCATTCAAGAATTTTCCAGTTTTTAAGCTTTGAAAAACTCTTATTGGTTTAGCAGTAAGTTTGGGATCATTGTCTTGCTGTAGGATGAAGCATCATTCAATGAGTTTGGAGGCATTTGCTTGGACCTGAGCAGATAAAATGTTTCTATACATTTTGCTAATGCCATCAGCAGTTACATTATCAATGAAGATAAGTGCGCCAGTACCTGTGGCTGACATCCATGCCCAGGCCAAAACCCCTACCACCATGTTTTACAGATGAGGTGATATATTTTGGATCTTGGGAAGTTCCTTTAGGCCTCCATATTTTGCTCGCCATCACTTTGATACAGGTTAATCTTGGTCTTGTCTGGTTTTTCCAGAACTCTGCAGTTTCTTTTAAATTCTTCTTGGCAAACTTTTATCTGGCCATCCCGTTTCTGTGGCAAACTAGTGGCTTTTATCTTTCAGTGTAGCCTCTGTATTTCTGCTCTTGAAGTCTTCTGCAGACAATACTCATCGACACATCAACACCTGCATCCTGAAGAGTGATTCTGATCTGTCAGACAGGCATTTGGGAATTTTTCTTCATTATGATGAGAATTCATCTCTAAACAGCAGAAGTCTTCCTTTGCCTACCAGTCCCTTTGCAATTACTGAACTCATTAGAAGCTCTTTCTTCTTAATGTTCCAAACAGTTGATTTTGGTAATCCTGAGGTTTGGGTGATGTATCTCACTGTTTTATATACTTTATGCAGCCTCATAATGGCTTCCTTGATTTTCATTGGTACAACTCTGGCCCTCAAGTTGAAAAATGGCAGAGCTTAGAAGCAAGCCTCGCTCTCTTAAACCTGCACCGATGAAGCAATTAAACATACTTGAGTACTTACAAACACCTGTGAAGCCAAATGACCCAAACATTATGGTGCCCTGAAATGAGGGAACTGTGAATGAAAAGTGCTGTAGTTTCTTCATTTCACCTTGAATAAAATCTGGAATGTGCACTTTAATCACATGTAAATTGCTTGATTTACATCCCAAACATTAAGAAGGGCACTGTATACAGTGCAGCTCATACTTGCTGGGAATCCTCAATCATAGAGGGTTATGCCTGGTCCATACTGATCTAAGATCAAAAGCCCAATTAAACACCCCCCCCCACACACACACACATAATTTACTATAATTTTAATAATTTTCAAAACTTTTCAATGCAAACATTTAAAACAACTCAATAGATTTGCCTTGTGTCACCGAGTAGGCAGCAAGTTACCAAACTCAGCTGTAATAAGTGTGAATGTAAGGGGAGCAAGGTCAATGGTGCACATTCTGGCCCTATATAAATAGTAAAATGAAGTGTCATGCGCTAAATAAATAGCAAGAGCTTTGTTATTGGTTTAGAATAATATTTATACCCTCTACTTAGTTTATTAGCATTTAATGATTTTGTACAACTAACATTCCTAAAATCCATTGGTGTGGTAATGGTGAATATATTAAACAGCTGAATTAATGTGAAACAGGAAAGTATGCAGACGTTGTGATTCCATTCCAATACACAAAAGTGCTGGAGAAACTGGTCACGCAGCATCCATAGAAAACAAAGGTATATAACCGTTTTGGGCCTTTGCCATTCATCATGGTAAAGGACAAGTCTGGTCCTCTTGTTGGGATTCTAAACTGGAGGAAGGCAAAGGTTGTGGAAGTGAGAAAAGATCTCGGAAGTGGATTGGAATATGTTGTTTTCTGGGAAGGGTGTGTCAAGTGGATGGGCTTCAAGGGCAAAATCTTGAGTGTGCATATTCAAGGATTAAAGTAAAAGTTAACATGCATAGAGAATCCTGGTTTTCAAGAGATACTGGCATTCTGGTTAAGAAGAAGATGGAGATGTATAGCAAGTATAGGCAACAAGGAGCTAATGAGGTACTTGAAGAGTACAGAAAAATCAAGAGAATATTCAAGAAAGAAATCAGGAAGGCAAAATGAAGACAAGGTTGTTCTGCCAGATAATGTGAAGGTATATCTGGACAGAGTGTGGAATGAGCTGCCATCTGATGTGGTGAATGTGGGCTCAATCTTATGTTTCAAGAATGAATTGGATAGATACATGGACGGGAGAGAGCTGGAGGGTTGTTATGGAATGGGAGCAGGTCAGTGGGACTAGCAAGATGATGGTTGGCACAGACTAGAGGGGCGAAATGACCTGTTTTCTATGCTGTAGCATTCTATGGTTCAAAGGTATGAGCAGAAACAGGCAGATGCCTGAATAAAAAGATGGGGGAGGAGGGAAGAAGGGGCAGGGGAAGGAACACAGGCCAACAAGTTAGAGGTCATAGGTGGATATGGGTGGGAGGGCAGAAGAGAAAAAAGTTGAGGGGATAGGGAGAGGGGATAACTCTCTGAATGGAGAAGGTGGGGAGCTGGAGGAGACAGAGACAATGAGGAAGGGGGGGGAGAGAGAGAGAGAGAGAGAGAGAGAGAGAGAGAGAGAGAGAGAGAGAGAGAGAGAGAGAGAGAGAGAGAAGAAACCAGAGAAGTTCCTCTAATTTTCAAGTGGCCTGGTAAATGAAGATCTCCAATCTCAGGTGATAAATTGACTACTGACATTTTCTACAAACCCACCAACTCTGACAGTTACTTCAACTACATCTCTTCATATCCTAACCCCTATAACAATTCTATTCATTTCCCTCAATTCCTCCATCCCATCTGCTCCTACGATGATATTCCAGAATATCTGAGATGTCTTCCTTCAAAAATTGGGTCTTCCTCTCTACTGCCACCAACACAGCCCTTTGCCACATCTCCTCTATTTTTTTCACATCTGCCCTGGTCTCCACTGCCCCTAGATCTGCCCTTGTCCCCACCTACCATAACAACAGCATTCTCCTCCAACATATTATCTTTATTTTTTTATTTAAATTTAAAATTTTATTTAGAACGCAGAAGAAGCCGATTTTGGCCATTGAAACCAGTGCCACCCAAAATTAAACCCGATTAGCCTACCACCCTGTCCATGACCTCATGCACTGCCAAACTAAGGCCATCCACAAATTGGAGAAAGAACCTAATATTACATCTGGGCACTTCCCAACTAGGTGGCATTAACATAGTCTTCTCTGGTTTCCATTAGGCCCTTTTCCTGTGTCTCACTCTTTCCTTATCCTTCTGTCCTCTTTTCCCCAGCTCCCCATCTCCTCTCTCCACTCAGAAAGCAACATCCTTGCCCTTTCACTTCTCAGCTTTTCTCTCTTCTGCCTTCCCACCCATGCTCCTCCCCTGCTCCCTTTTCCCTCCACCCCCTCCTTTTTATTTAGGCACCTGCTAGCTTTCTACTCAGATCTTGACAAAGATGATATACCTTTGTTTTCTGTGGACGCTGTGTGATCTGCTTAAAGAAACTGACTTTAGTTCAGTGATTTATTGCGACAAAAAGTTGTTTTATCATATATATACATAGACTTTGGACTGGGATTGTGAGTGGCACCAAGTGTCAGAAACCAAGAAGACACACTTATATTCAATGTTTCCGGAAGTCCAAAACAGTGAAAGGAACGGGAGACCCTGTTGGCTGGAGAACTACTTGTTTTTTTAAATAAATTGGGCAGACTTCCCTTTTGAACCATGGTGTTAACGGTTATTGAAGATTCTTAGATTTGCTGTTGCCTGAGGTCTCAACTAGCAGCAGGGATATGAAAGTTCATTTACCTTCATAAGAAATTGTTTGCTCCTTATTACAAATTGGTTAATGAAACAATTTTCTCAAACAATGATTGCATCAGAATCGATAATAAATCAGCAATTTGTAACATACAAGACTGATGTAATTGAGAAACAGACATTAAGGCACATGTACACAAAATGTTTCATGGTGTATGAGTGACATGAGCAAATTTATTTTTATGCAAGTAACAAAACAATGTGGAATTCAATGCTTTAGAATAGAAAGAACTCAATCACGACTTTCAAAAGGCATTGGATAACTGTCCAAAGGTAAAACATTGCAAGACCAAATGTAGGGATAGGAATTGTTTGAAGGTTATGGACAAATGCATGCAAATGGGACGAGCCAGAAGGTCAACTGGATTGGCATGGACAAGTGGGCCAAATGCCTGTTCTGTACTGTATGACTCTATCATTGGAGAAAGAGCTGCAGAATTAATCTTCATAAAAGTTAGTATCGACTCCATGGGGCACAGAGCCACCTCCTGTGCTTGAATGATTAAGATTGTACTGCAAATCTTAAATGAACTGGCATTCAAAACTTGGCCTTTCTTCCCAACAATGGGTTCTAAGATTCAGGGTTCTTTTGTCGTGTTCACATCTAGACAAAATGCGTTTGCTTGCAAAGGAACGAAAAGAGGCAGGACAAGCCCTGAGCCTTGACCAAGAAGCAAAAGAGTCACTTAAGAGGCATATAGTGTCCATGGACTCTTCGATGTCACTGCTTCCTGCACTCCCATAACCTCCATGGTCGCATGGCTTCTTGTTCATTCTATCAGTGAACTCAAGCTTCAGGCATCCACATCACCACCCTCAGTCCATGCTTCCAAGGAGGTGTCAGCACCCAAGACCCTTTGGGATCCCTGCTTGCCATCAGCACACTCATGAATCCTGGTCCCAATACCCGATTATAATTGTGCTATTGTAGGGATTTTATGAAGAACTCAACAATATCTATGAGAATCCCTGCAGAAGCTGATGACCCTGTGATATCTATTCCTGAGGCCAACATCAGAACATCCTTCAAGAGGGTGAAGACTCGTAAGGCGTCAGGCCACTATGGCATATCTGATAGGGTATTGAATATCTGTGCTAAACAACCAGTCAGAGTGTTCACAGACATTTTCAATCTCTCATTGCTGTGGTCAGAGGTTCCCACCTGCTTCAAAAGAGTATCAATCAATCATCCTGGTGTCCAAGAAGAGCAGAATAAAGTGTCTCAATGACTGTTGTCCAGCAGCACTCATATCTACTGTGATAAAATGCTTTGAGAGGTTGGTCATGGCCATAATTAATTCACGCCCAAATAAAGATATGGATTCCCAGCAATAGGCCTACTGTCACAATGGCTCCACAGCAGATGCAATATCACTGGCTCTCCATTCAGCTCTGGATCACTGAGACTACAGCAACATGTACATCAAGCTATTCTTCACTGACTACAGCTTGGCTTTCAACACCGTCATACCCTCAGTGCTGGTCAACAAGCTTCAAAACCTGGGCCTCTGCACCTCCCTCTGCAAATGGACCCTTGCCCTCCTCATTGGAAGACCATATTCAGTTTGACTCGGAAACAACTCCTCCTGTCTATCAACATAAGCACACCTCAAGGATGCCTGCTTAGCCCACTGTTCTACTCCCTTTACACCCATGACTGCATCACTAGGCACAATTCAAATACCACCTATATATTTGCCAATAGCACCAGAATTATAGAAGGCAATGAGGAAGCAGGAGTGAGATATATCAGCTAGTCGAGTGGCGACACAACAACCTTGCACTCAATGTTAGGAAAACTAAGGAATTGATTGTGGATCTCAGAAGGGGGAAATCAAAGGATCAGCAGTGGAAAGGATTAAGAACTTCCTGAGTGTCAACATCTCTGAAGATCTGTCCTGGAGCCTCCATGTTGATGTAATCATGAAGAAGGCTTGCCAGTGGTTTTACTTCAGGAGATGGATATGGATGGGATTGCAGAGGAGAAAAAAGTTGAGGTGATGAGGGAAGGGATAACTCTCTGAATGAAGAGGTTTGAGGAGATTTGGTATATCACCAAAGACTTGCACATTTCTACATTTGTACTGTAAGGGAGCATCCTGACTCGTTGCATCACTATCTGGTATGGAGGTGCCAATGCACAGGACAAGAAAAAAAAACAGAATTGTAAATTCAGCCAACACCATCACAAAAGCATTTTCCAACCCATCATGGACATCGACAAGAGGAAGTCTATCCTTAAAGACCTTCACCACCCAGGCTATGTCCTATTCACTCTACTACTATCAGGGAGGTGGTACAGAAGCCTAAAGACAAACATCCAGTGGCACAAGGACAGCTTCTTCCCCTCTGCCATCAGATTTCTGAATCCACAATGACAACAGAGAATGCCAAACTTTATTTTTGCACTAATTTATTTATTTTTAAATGCAATTTTATAGCAATATTTGCACCTGTAATGATGCCACTAAACAACGATATTTTGTCACAAGTTCATGACAATAAATTCTGATTCAATTCTGATTCTGACTACAAAATGATGGAGTTTGCAAATAGCATTAAGATGTTCTGATTATGCATGAAAGCAAACTACAACTTTGGGGCGGCACAGTTGGTGTAGCGGTTAGTGCAACATCGTTACAGTGCCAGCAATCGGGACTGGGGTTTGAATCCCATGCTGTAAAGAGTTTGTATATTCTCTCCGTGTCTCTTAGCTCCAGTTTCCTCCCACCATTTGAAACATACGGTTGGGCGGGGGGGAGGGGGGGATTATTTGGGAGCAAATTGGATGACATGGACTTGTATGCCAGATATACTTTTGAGACATTAAATTCAGGTCAAAAACTCTGATGCCGATTCAGCGTACAAGTCAAACCTGGAAACGCCAATTTGTCGACCCTGGAAGCACCTCCCCACTGCCTGGCACCGCCATAAGCCACCCAGGCATTCTACAATTATAGAGCCTGAGGTTGCTGTTCCTGTCTGGTAAGCTGAGGTTGCCACTCCTGCTTTGGAGAACAAGGTCGCTACTTTGCCACATAGGTCCAAGGTTCCTGCTCCTACCACTTAGGCCAAGGTGGTTTTTTTTTATTGTTTCCTTTTACTTGCTTACGGTCATTTACTGCTTTGTAATTTGGCAATTGGGGAGTTTTTAAAAAATTTGCGTGGTTGCTGGGAGGCTCGGATAGCCAAAAAATGGGGGTCAACTTGTATGCCAGATATACCATTAAAATGAGGCTTAAAAAAGGTGGGTTGATTGATCTGCCAGTTGATTAATATGCTGAAATATGATAATTAGATATAGATAATTTTCAAATGCATCATATTTAGACTTTGTACAGTAAATCACTTGTCAGGAAAAAAAATCTTTCAATATCATGGCAACTTGCATGCTCAATGCAGGTGGAACAGTACAACTCTGATTATCTGAAATGGTCAGGATCAACCCTGCGTCAGATAAAAGAAAAATTTTCAGAGAACTGGTCATTTTTTTTTAATATAAACAGCCTGGTAGCAAAAGCAGATCACTTGTAACAGTGTTTAAACAACAACAAACAACAAGGGAAGGATTTTAATCATTAAAATAAAGTTTAATACTCACCAAAAAATTGCTGGACGCCACTGATCACTTCCCCCGCCTCCCCACCGAGGCCCCGCTGCTATCGGGAGCCCAAGGCCCCCACTGCTGAGGGGAGGACAGTGGCACGCAATTTGAGTGGGAGAGAAAAGTCAATAGGGGAAGGTAAAGAAGAAATGGAAAGAGGGGAGAGGGAGTTACCTGAAACGAGGACAATCGTCGATCAAATTTCATATCGAGTAAATTTTTTTTCAACCTGTGAGGTCAGTTCGGCTCTAAAAAATTATTGGATTAATTAGGATTTCTGTTTTGTTTCAAATATCCTAATTTAAGAGAAATTTTAATTTTTTTTTCAGATAAATGAGGATTTTGGAGAATCGGAGTTGTACTGATAATATGCTGTAGAACTCTTATTAGTGAAGACATTTGCAGGATAAACGAGTTAACCCCATCCATTACACCCACTGATATTTAGATTGATAAAATACAAGACATAACACTTAGTGACAATCCAATAAAATAAATCAAAAGTGAAGTAAAAATAGAAAATAAAATTCTGCACACACCGTGGTTAAAAGTAAAAAAAACACAAACAATGCTGCAGAAACTCAATGGTAAAAATACATAAGCGACATTTCGGGCTTGAGTCCTTCATCAAGGTATGGAAAAATGACGGCAAGCGTCCAAGCTAAAGAGTAAGGATTGGGTGGGGGGGGGAAGGGGGGTGGTGAAGTGGTTGCAAAGGCAGGAGATGATAGGTGGAGAAGGGAGGGAGGGGACAGCAGCGATCAAGAGATGAGGGATGGCAAGGTGAAGGGAGAGAGTACCTTGATGAAAGGGCTCAAGCCTGAAATGTTGGTTATGTATTTTTACCTTTGTTACATAAAGGTTGAGTTTCTCTAGCATTGTGTGTGGTTTTTTTAAAAAATCAAAAGTGATTTACTTAGCGAAGGAGGAAGTAAAATTAAAAGATACTTTGTGATCTCAGGCTATCTCAAGTGCTTTACTGTCAATGCAGCGCTGTTCACACAAAGGATGGTTAATCTATATATAGTCAACAGAGATAAAAAGGTCATCTATGCAACATGTATTGCTTATGGGATAACTTTTGCACAGGACCCATTATGAAGAACTCACACTTGACTCCAACAGTCCTCGACTAAGCAAACCTGCTGGCATTGAAAGATCTTTAAAACGATTAAAATTGAAGTAAATAATTTTTTATAAGTTATATTGAACAAAAATCATTACAAATCATAAAATGATTAAACAGTCCTTCAAAAATAACTTCCCCCTAGCCTCCTAAACTTCAGGCTAAGAATCAGTAAACAGTGCCAATAGAACGACGACATCCACATTAAAGAGCAGGTGAATTTCCCTTTCAAAGGTAGGCCTCTTGCCCTGCATGTCTTCTGGTACTATACTGAACTGTTAGTGTGAGATTATATACACTAATCTCTGGAACAGGACAAATTCATAATTATCTTCCTCAGATGCAAGCACCAATCTGAGCCAACTGCTTAGTAGGGTGCCTTTATTAATCAACATCCATAATCAAACGAACAATATTCCAGTGAGACACCTTCAGCTGGTGTTTGATTCTCAAACCAGGATCCGTTAGATAAGAACATATTTCTAAACATATGACATTCAGTTCTAAAGAAAGCAAGAGCAGTAGCAGTATAGCATCATGTAAAAGGTTAAAAGAACATGCAAGTAATGTCAGCCAATACCTACATAGTATTCCCAAGAAACACCTGGATAAAATGGCAATAAAGGTACTTCATGTAATGCGTGTTGCTGGAACTGATCTGCAGGTCAACTTCACAATTATAACCATGACACGATTCTAGACGTACATTAGTTCTTCTTGTTTACTAGAAGCTACTTTAGGTTAGGCTTGCGGCCCCTGCGTAAAGAGCTCAGGACAAATTTATGTATCTTCTTCCTTTCTGAATTATAATAGAAAAAGAATTATGCAGCACGGCCAATAGGCAATTCAGTCCAACTCTCCATGCTGATCAAGGCCCTTTGTGAGCTAGTCCTGTTTGCCTGTATTTGACCCAGATCCCTTTTAACCCTCTCCCTCTATACTTATCCAAGTACCTTTTAAACATTGTGCTGCCTTCATTTCTTCCTTTGGAAGGTCATTCCATATACCCAACTCTATGTGGAAAAACCTGCCTTTCAGATCACCTTTAAATCCATTCAAAAATCTGACGGCAGAGGAGAAGAAGCTGTTTTTGTACCACTGGGTGATTGTCTCCTGGTTCCTGTACCTACTTCCTGATGGTAGCAGGGTGAAGAGGGTCCTTGAGGATAGAGGCTCCTTTTTTTTTTTTTAAAAAAAACATGACACCACCTCTTGTTGATGTTCTTGATGAAATGAAAAGTGATGACCACGATGGTGCTGGCTGAGTTTACAACGCTGTTGTCTTTTTCTGTCATGTGCTTTGGCACCTCCATACTAGACAGTGTTGCAGCCAGTCAAAATTAATTCACGAAAATCTGCAAGACACCAAGATGCTCCTCTATCATACCTGTACCCTAGGAATACTGACCTGTACCCTGCAATACTGAGCTGCTAGTCTTGCTCTTCTTTCAGCCAAGTTTCTGCAATGGATACAAGGTCCCATTCTTCCATACCAATCCACACCAAATTGGATGACCTATTATGCCTTTTGCATTGCAATAAATCCATTTTAAATCGTGTCTTTGGTGTGCTCCTGTGAATTTGTTCACTTTCATGAGAGTATCAGCTCCCAACTTTATTATTTTTTTTAAATCTCCCTCATCTCTGCTTGGAGACCCAACCTCCTGTACGCCTATTATAGACTTCCACTAAACCAATATCTGGATTTCACAGCCAATTTCCTTCTTGTTTATCTCACTGCTGATTTCTCTCCTCCTTCCACCTTTCAGAGTAATCGATTTTGTAATGTGGTAATGGATTTGCAACCATACTTCATGGCATATTAAAAACTCTCCAAATGCAACCTAATCAAAGAGCAATTATAATTATGTTGCTCATTTTCCCAGTTCAAAGAAGATGTCTGGAACATGTAGAAACTATCAATGTTCAGGGCTTCAAACCAAATTGGAAAGCGAGCAGATGCAGTTTCTGCTTGTGTAGATTGGACTCCAACCCACCACCCCTTACAGAGTGCTTTTCTGTAAAACAGAAAACCATTAGACAATGGGGTTACCAACATAATTAAAATAGATCGGCTGAAAAATTAAAGGAGGCTGAGGGATTGCACATCAATCTTCACTGATGTGATAGGGTTAGTACCTTCAAGGTTGCATTCAACTTTAGCAAAACTAAGGACTTCGGGAGGGGTAAATCAGGAGAACATGAACCAGACATCATTAAGGGGTCAGCAGTGGAAAGGGTCAAGAACCTCCAATTCCTGGATTTGTCCTGGGGCCTGCTTGTCAATGCAATCAAAAAGAAGTCTCACCTGCAGCTATACTTTGTGAGGAGTTTGAGAAGATTTGGTATGTCACCAAACACTTGCAAATTTTTTTTACAAGTGGAGAGCATTCTGACAAGTAACATCGGTATCTGGTATGGAGATGCCAATGCACAGTACCGAAAAAGTCTAAGAATGATGCAAACTCGGCCAGTGCCATCATGGTCATCAGTTGTCACTTCATCGAGGACAAGATGTGGTGTCTTAAAGCAGCTTCTATCCTCAAGGAAGCTCACAATCCAGACGTCACACTGCTACCATTGGAGAGGAGGTACTGGAGCCTGAAGATGAGCACTAAGGGGCACAAAAACAGCTTCTTCATCACTGCCATCTGATTTCTGAATGAGCAATTGCTCACACTCACTTTTTTATAATTTAAAAAAAAATGTAATTTATAGCAATATTTTCACCTAAACTGCTGCCACAAAACAACAAATTACATGTTCATGACAATAAATTCTGATTCATCTTCTATTCTACTCCTGGGATCCCACATGCAGATGATCTCTCCTGGAGCCAGCAAAGAGGCAACTGTGAAGGCACATCAACACCTCTACTTTAAGTCTGCAGAAATTTGGCACATCACTGAATACTACCAAATTTTGCAGAGGTTTTGTGATGGTTTGGCCATTCAAGTGTCCAAAAATGCAGAAGGGTGCAGCAAAAAAAAAAAAAAAAACCAACGCAACGATAGAAAACACATCACAGGCTCCAAACTTGCATTCCATTGAAGGCATCTATAATCCTGGTAACAATTTATTCACTTTGGGAAGAAGCGTAGAAGTTTTTAATCCCACGCCTATCAGACTCTGAAACCTCCCCTTACTCTCATAAACTAATCATGGACCATCAAAAGATCAGTCTGCATTATTGAAACACTGTGAATATCTATCCTTTATATACAGGTACACAATCCTTCATCTGGAATCCTTGGGGGGGGGACAGTGTGCTCCAAATTATGGATTTTTCCAGACTTTGGAAAGCCAGACTTAAGCCCACCTGAATTGTGCTGACGTCTCCCCCCCTCCTCCCCCACCCCGGACTTGCACTGCCGGTCTCTCCCCCTCGTCCGCCCAACTCATGCCGCCGCCTCTCTCCCCACTTGCGGATTTTGGAGATTTCCGGATTTTAGATGTCCGGATAAAGGATTGTGTACCTGCAATTTCATACTGGGTTAATTTCATGTATACGATTGGAGTATAATGTACCTTTTTGGCTTCAACAGACAAGAAATTCTGTACATTGCACTTGTATGACAATAAACTCATTATTTAGTTGTGTAAAGGATGATATGAGCATTTGAAACCAAGAAACATGCCTATTCTTTCAAGTTATAAAAATTACACAGATGGAAAAAATCTACAGCAGTGTTCCAAGGCTTATTAATCAAACTGGACAAAATAAAAGACGGAGACTGCCAAAAAAATGTGTGATTTTAATGTTCCATCAACAGATATAGCTTGAAGATGATCTAACACCAATAAAATTCTGCTTAGCCTCCCTTTGGTCCACCCTCAAAAGCAAAGTCACTACCAGTAATTGGTCTTTGGATGATAATGCTGTAAGGATTTGCACAAGACACCTTAGATCTTCTTGAGTATTCGGACGAGACACAGTAACTGTTATGTTCATTTACAGGCATAATATGAAATTGAACAGTTCTAATCAGTTACTTTCAAAATTAACACAACTCCTAATAATGTGGTATGAGGATTGGCAACACTGATATTCAAGCTATTATCCTACTGGGTAGCTTCAAATATACCTTACCAATAAATTGGAAAATTCCAATTCTGTAGATAGGCTTTGTTATTTTGCTCTCTTTCTCTTCCCCCCACCCCCCATTTTTAAAAATCTTTTCATTGTAAAAAAAATTATAGACTTAAAGAAAAGCCTTGACACAAACATCAAACTTTCAATCAATATGTGTCAAGCATACGTACATCGCTACCCCCAACTCAGATTCAGCTGATATTATATGTAGAAGTCAGTACTCAATGCAGTACTCCCTCTCAAAAAATTAAATCTTTTTTTTTTAAATGCCTTTATTGAATTTTAAACAAAGTTTAAAATAAATGCATACAAGTGAACAAAAGGAAAAATTGTAAACTTCAATCAACTTCAGAAACAAGCTTTTTTTTTAACAATGGTTAAAAACTGCAGAATTACGGTAGATGACAGTGTGATTTTTTTTTTATCCTTTGCCACAAAAAACCCAGATTTGAACTTTTAGCTAGACCAAGTACAGTATATCTGTGTGATTGAAATATTTCATAAATTCCCATTTTTTTTATTGCTGTTTATAAAACTGACCAATTCTAAGTTATACAGATCTTAATATTAGAGACTTACACAATTGAATAGTGTCACACAGAAAAATGAAGATATGATAAAAACAATTCTAACATAAAAGACAAAATGTTTGTTGATCTAAGCAGAACTGCACTACAAAAAGACGTATTTGACATGGTGGAAAAATAAGTAGGCACATTTTTATCAATGACTTCTATCACCCAACAGATATTGAAGGCTTGGGAGAACAATATAAAATCAATACTAGCTCTGCCAGCAACTGTATTATCTACTCAACATCAATTCATTTCATGAAATTAGAAAACTTAATAAATGTATGGCCAAATGGTAGCAAGGATAAAAGCCAGCTGAAGAGAAACTCACTTGGGCTTTGTTTCCGCATCTGTCACTTGTCGAATATAGATACTGTCTTCAGGGTGTTCTATTTCTCCTTTTTCATACATGTATGATGATGCTATTGCAATAGCAGAGCCATCAATGCTGAAAGCAAGTGATGCAATGCTGGTTGGGTAGCGGTGGAACTGACACAATCTTTTCTTATTGAAAGGATCCCAGATATTCACAAATCCATCAGAGCCACCTAAGTTTTAAAAAAAAAATGCTAGTAAAAGGTCGTCAAAATACACATACCATATGCAGGCTCAAGAGAGGGCAGGTGGGCAGCTTTTGTTTGGATCTATAACACTTAACCAATGCTCAAAACGTACCTGGGGTTATAGGTTAATTGGGTAGCACATACTCATGGGCTGAAATGGCCTGTTACCGTGGTATGTGTCTACATTTTTAAAAATTAAACCCGTTCAAATTTATTGCTTAATATGCTGTTCAATTACCTCAAAACTACCAGCAATCACATACCCATTTATCAAGAAAATTTGAGTTTCAGAAACCCCCCCCACTCAAAATTTATTCACAACTGTTCTGTTAAAGTGACCGCCTTCTTTGCTTGCTCAGATAAAAGTTCTAGAAATGTAACATTTCTAAACTTAAATACCACATTTATAGCATGCTCTGTTCACATTTAACTTTTGAGATTAAAATGCTTCAAAATTTTTTTTTAAGCAAATTTCACATCGAGGATATTGTACTTCATAATTGAGATTTCACAGTGGAAATAATTTTTTTTAAAACATCAAGCGTTAAACTCTCCATCACTAGAAGCACAGCAGACATGTGGTGGAAAGTAACACTTGAAACTAGTTTTCAGTTAAACCAATTCTGCCACAAGTTATTAAAAAAACTAGTTATTGAGTCTAAAGAAAATAAGAATTAAAGTCTGCATTTATAATGCTCTTGCATTGAGATTGCACTGATATAAAAATAAAATGCTTACTTTTTTAACTGGGCACAATCCATCCAGGTCAAGACCAAAATAAGAGTACACATTTTAGCAAAGTTCACTAATACAGAACCTTTTCAAGTTGCATCTCACCTGTAGCGAATGTATTATGAACGCTGTGGAATGAAATGGCATTGACGGGATAGATTTGTTCAAGGTTGTTCTCTTTCAATCGATGACATTTAAAAGCATATTTTTTCTTCTGAACTTCTGGGTTAGGATCAAGGTACTCCACTGCAACACGTCCTTCAATTGAACTCAGCACATAGCCCTAAAAAGGAGAAAATAATATTTTTTAAAATTTATAAATTACACAAAAATAGCTTTAAAATCTTACTAATCAAAAGCCGTTAATCCTCCCAATGTCCTTATGATTTAAAAATACATAAGAATCTATTCATAATGTATATCATCCAATGCTGTACATAGCCAAATATAAATAGAGAAATATTAAAAGTACAGGGAACAGACTACTTGTAAATGTGAATGAGGAGTAGAACTGCTTTATTTTGATCTTGATATTAAGTTTACTACATGCCCACAGATCTGATAAGGGCCTTACTCAAAATATTGGATGCCTCATACCACATTTAAATAGAGATAAAATGAGAGTTTATTACCAATTACACAAGTACATACATTACAGATACACCAAAATTCTCACTTGCTGCAGCCAAAAACTACAATATGCCAAGGCAGAATAAGAAAAATGTGTAATTTAATAAGATCATGACTGATCTAGTCATGGACTAAGCTCTAGCTTCCTGCCTTTTCCTCTACTTTGAATACATTGAAAACACATTTTTTACATATTATGTATTTGTGTAACCTCCACCATTTCCTTGGACAGAGAATTCTATAAATTTGGTACTCTGGGGAAAAGCAGTTTCTCATCCCCATCCAAAACTTACTTTTTCAAATCTACATTGGAGATACTGAGCGCAGACTGGGAATCACTTCGCTGAGCACCTTTGCTCCATCCACACCAGAGAAAGGAACCTCCCAGTGGTTAACCATTTCAGTTCGGTATCCCACTCCCATACTCACACATCTATCTATAGCCTCATGTATTATCCCACCAAGACCACCCATAAATTAGAAGAACACCACCTCCAATTTTCCGATTGGGCACTCTCCAGCCAGATGGCATTAACATAGACTTTTCCGGTTTCTGCTAACCTGCTTTCCTTTCCCCCTCGCTTCCTCCCGTCTTATTTCCCCCCAGCTCTCCACCCCCTTCCTTCTCTATTCACCTAGCCATCCCTCCTCCCCTTGCTTGCTGCTGTGCTCTCTCTCCCTCCTCCACCTATTACCCCTGCCTTTGCGACCATGACTCCACCTTTAACAAAGGCCGAACAAATCCTCTTGTAGGGTCAATGGCCACCTCACAAACACGTGCCATGAAGCGCGGAAAGGGCATCCCTTCAAAGTTTGGTCTGGCCATTCACTCCAGCAAAGCTTCCCCCAGCCATCTTGAACCTCACCATGCTGCTGGATCCAGGAGGGGATGTTGAGAGGGTGGATCTGGACCTGTGCAGCCCTTAAATCCATTCACTCACACCGTGTTCCTTTCTGAGAAATGGGGTCTCCTCATATCAAACCCCACAAACTGAATGAAAGGAACCATAATCATCCTATAGGATGGATAGCAAGAAGAAGAAAAAAAATAACATTTTATACTGGAATGAATTGCATCCCTGTTCTGCAATTGATTTTCTAAGAAGTAAACTGGGCAAAGTACCTCAGGAAAGTTGTGGGACAAGAGATTTACTTATAAACACACAGTGTAATGAAGATGAAAAACAAATCTCAAAGAGTTTGGCTGATTTCATTTGCAGAGCTGATATGCTCAATCTCCTTCCTATCTCCCAGCTTAGTCCTCCTCTTATCATTTGTCTGCATCTTTCTCTTCCACCCTCTCGCCTGTGCCCACCCAAAATCTCTAGCCTGTGCTCCTTCCCTCTCTCCCCCTTCCCAATCTTTTTATTTAGGTGTCTACTTGTTTGTTCCTAATGAAGGGCTCAGGCGTAAGATGCCGATTATCATTACTTCCTATAGATACTTCCTATTACTTCCGCCGAGTTTCTCCAACACATCTGTGTATTCAACATAACAAGGGAAGCTGGAAAAGTGTGGGTATTCAGAGGTTATACAAACTGCTGGATATACAGGTAGTTTCCAACTTACAACTTATGCGACTTAAGGCCATCTATACATACCACCAAAAAAAACAAAAATACAGCAACCTTACACTACAGCACATGCCCAACTGCAGGAGACCAGAGGTTAACATACATCCGAATTGCATCCATTTCTAGATCCGACTGGTCCGTCAAAATGGAACACAGATGTATGTCAAGGACTACCTGTACTGATCTTAAATGGTCAGAAGGTTTTTCATCCTTTTCCTAAGATTTCAGATGTTGAATATTCAGTGTACATTCAACTAAAATAATGACAAAACAATTAAATTCAATAATTGAGTACCAATAGCACTGTTAAGCATGTAATATTACCTGTTTATTTGGAAATGCCCTAATGCAACGGGTCTGATACTTCAGACTGGATTCTCTCCTTTGCTGTACGTAACCCATGTTCCTCAAGTCCCACACCAGTACACGACGGCTAGCTGTTCCAACAATAAGACGATCTCCAGACACAGAAAGCGTGTACACCTAAAAGTGAAAGGAAAGGGACAAAAGACAAGAGCTGAACTATCTTCCCTTACAATCATGTGCAACAAGAATGAGAATGTTTTCACTCTTTTTGCTGGGTAAAATACAAGCCCAGAAAGATAGGACAATTGAGCAAGCTTTTGACTTAAACTTGGTGGCAGCCATCTTTAGTTGATTAGCTTTTACCAAGACTTCAAATGAGACTCATCACATGAAGTAAACCATCTTTATTAATTTAAACTCTAAAAATGCTGTACTCCATTCAAATGTCTCAAGCCCCACATCTGTACAAATTATGTACAGGCAAGAAACTGCATATAACCCATATTTAAAGTAACATTTGATTATTCAGCAAACAAAATTAGAAGTTTCCTTCTATGCAGTCATAGTTCATTCATAAAGTTTTTAATTTAAAACAATGGTTAAATATTAATGTTTAAAATTTTTGACGTTAATGAATTCACCTTGCTCGCAAAATTTTCAGAAATAAATTGAAATACATGTCTTTAATAGATTCACATTCCACTATTTACTGCCATATCTGACAATATTTGAGTAAAAATTCCATTCCTTGTTTCATTTTATACCCTCAAGTGAGAGCATCATTGCAAAGCACTGCTTTAATGATAAAAGTTTACCATGTAATTTCCTGGAGATTAATTTTGCAGAACAATTTTTTTTCTTCAATGATGCTTTTAATTCTGCATTCCTCCCAGGAGATTGCATAGTTGATTGGCAGTCGCATTCTGGAGATTATGAGGAGCAACATGCTTGTCAACTCAAGATAATCTCCTCCTGACTACCAATGTTACACATTTGTAGGAAGGTATGAGACAGGATCCTGAAGTCAGAGAGAAGTCTGCCTAGACCACAAAGGTAGTACAGGGGCAGCTACAGCACTTTCTAAGCCTAGAATTTTAAACATCCACCCCTTGATCTTTTTTACCTTTTCCATTCACTCTCCTGATGCCATTAAAACCTTCCCCACATACAAGGGCTGAGAATATCAAGCACTCACAGTCAACTAAATGGGTGAGGAAGAGTCCAGGTCAGTAAGGCAATCAAAAGAAAACCATAAGCAAACCATAATCCATTCTAATTGCCTTCTCGATGCTTTTTCTGACATTTTGTCAGAAATCAATGAACATTCATTGAGCAAATATCTAAAATTATTCAAAATGGTGTTAATGATGCAGAGCTTCAATCTTCCAAATTATCAACACAATTTGATGTCTTCTGTGAACTATACAAATAATCTCCTTTCATGCCCTCTAAATCATCAAGATTGGAAACCCTAATTATTGACATCTATCTTTTCACTTCCTTTATGTTCTATACAAAAACCTCAACTTTTTCAAACAATCCTGAATGTAGCAGTTTATTCATTTTAACCAGTATAGTTCCACTGTTGAGTGAAGATACTGGGAGGCCCTATTACATCGTTGAAAAGATTAGAAATCTAATAAACAGGATGTACATGAAAATAAGATGTGTGATGATCAAACAATGTTTCAAAAAGTCACTCATTACTTTTAAAATAGAGATAAGCAAAACAATACTGCAGAAGCATAGACATTCCCAAACGTGGATGTGCAAGGAATCAAAGCTTAGTGATAGATAATGAAGAGCAAATATTTTTATTAAAAGTTCAAACTTAGTTTTAACACTCGTAATTACTGCACAGAAAAACTACTGGGGATTGGAGAAAATGACATTAAAATGACCAGAGCAAAGAAGATTAAAACAGTTGATTTCATGGACCTTGATGAGTCTCAAAAATGTACAACACTTACTTTCAATTAAAGAAAAACAGAAATGGCAAAGACAACAGCAGGAGAGTAACTTGAATGTTGCCAATAAATATGGAGAAATAGCCTTCATGCTTCCAGATGTTGACAAGTAGAGCATAAAAGTTTGGAATGCACATAAAGCAAATTTAAGTTCATCCTTGTGGCTACGGAAGTCATAACAGAAAGTATTTTATTTTTAAATCAAAGTAGAAAAGTTCAATTAAAAACCACCAACATGCAGAGCATAGAGTGTAAACAACGTCAAGAGACTGGAAACTTTACGAAGGTTGGAAGACAACAGAAAGGACAGAGACATAGTATCTGCCTGTGGCAACAAGGTCCACAGACCCTCTGGTTGAAGAAATTTCTCCCTGTCTCTGTTTTAAATTGGTTCTTTTACCCTGAAGATGTGCTCACAGTTTTGGTCGCCGAACTACAGGAAGGAGAGGGCAGAGGAGGTTGACAAGAACGTTACTGGGGTTTCAGGGTTGGAGTTACAGGGAAAGGTTGAGGAGGCTGGGACTTTATTCCCTGGAGCGTAGAAGGTTGAGGGATGATGTGATGGAGGTATTCAAAATTATAAGGGGGAAGGAGAGAGTCAATGGGAATGGGCTTTTTCCACTGAGAGTGGGCAGAGATTCAAAAGGGGAAAGGTTTAGGGGAAACATGAGGGGGAATTTCTTCACGCAGAGGGTGGTGGTGGTGTGGAACAAACTTCTGGCAGTGGTGGTAAAAGCGAGATTGGTGTTAGCGTTCAAGGAAAGGTTGGATAAGGTGTATGGACAGGAGAGGTGTGGAGGGTTATGGGTGGGAGGAGATGTTCAGCATGGTCTAGAAGGGCCAAACTGGCCTGTTTCTGTGCTGTCGAGGGTTATATGGTTATGAATCAGAGTATGAAAGGATATCACACATATCCAACTCTTGTATCCAAAAAGCACAAATGCCTTTCTTACTGATCTATTTCGATGTAATAGAGTCAGCGTTCCAAATTTAAAACCTGAATAAACATGGCAGCTTTTATTTTACTATTTTCAAATAGTGACTCATTTACCTGATATTGATGAGCCACAATAACAATTGTACAAAACTAAAGGCAATACAACACTTACGCCAGAAGGAAACAGAGCAGTATGCTCCACATGCACAAGGAGTGTTAAGGAATAGAGTGAAGGCCGACAAACCAATCTCCATTCTGACCTTTCACGCTCACATGCCCTGGGAATATAATTTGCCTCAGTTAAGTAGAACTTCAATTTTTTTTTCAGTGAAAATTGTGTGCTTCTTCATTCAATCACTGTGAAGGCCTCAAGATACTTTTTTTCCCCCCAGTATAACCCCTGACTAAGCTGATCAACATGGCCCAACAAGGACTTGGACAACTCTGATTCCAGAAAGTCATTGACAATCTGTGAAGCCCCATCCCAAGATTTACTAAGTGTTAAAGCTGTCATCAAGACAATGTTTATGATCACTGGAAATTCAAATATTTAGCACTTGGGGTACTTAAAACAATTGCATATAACAAATTAAAATAATCCAAAATTAAATCAGTAAGTTCATGAGATAGCCATTTCTTCCTGTTGATTTCAAGGTGACAGGGCACTTACACTGCTCTAGTGCAAGATCAGTAAATAAGATGCCCCACTGGAAATCTAAGGAATTCTACTATAGTTTTGTTTGCTGGAAATTTGTTAATGCATAAAATTTTAAAGAACCTTCACAGCTAAAGCCAATTAATGCACTCTAGTGAAGACACCATGCCATGCCATTCCAGTTGGAAAGCCAACATCTCAATGTATATTCACACATTAGCAGTTTTTGCTGAATTCAAACTTATAATCTAAACTATTGATATAAATTATATACAATGCATGCGCTTCTTTGAATGACTGGCTGTCGGGTATTTTCCGCATTGCAAGTTTGATATTCCCAACTCCTATGCATTCATAAATCAAATGAGAGAGCTGATAGGTCATGCAGATTCTGCCAGTCTACTCTGCACACATTCATCAGGAACAGTATTACTCAATCAGATAAAAGAAACTGATGCCATAATGAATTCCAGTGAACCAATAAACAGTTTCATCGACAGTGCCTGTCTGTTCCACTCCATTCTGTCATAGATTCATCACTGGCTCTTGGAACTGAACATGCTATAAATCATATCCTCATTCACCACAACCTATTTTTGCTAAACAAAGATCTCACTTAAAAAAAATAGACCAAGGATAATGGAATAGCTTCATAACCAGTTAGTAAATATTGCAGTAAATAGCAATGTAATAACAGAGCTTAGGCTACGAGGTTATTTTTCAACATTGTAACGACAAATTGGAACCTTATTCATATGATTGCTTGGAAAAGATGAAAATTACTTAGACAATGAAAAATATCCCTCCCTTTCTGATAATATTTAAGGTTCAACTAAGCCAATGTTTTTCAAACTTTTTCTTTCCACTTACATACCACCTTAAGTAATCCCTTACTAATCACAGAGCACCAATGGCATATGGATTATTTAAACTGGTATTTAAGTGGAAAGAAAATTTTTAAACCACTGCACTAAGGAAATACAAAACTAATTTTCCACATCATACCCGCTTTCAAAAAGAAAACAATAAATAAAGAACCAGTAATTTACTCTATTTTCATTGTTGGTCAAATGCATGTAGACTCCACTTGGAGTTGAATCAACTTCCCCCTTCCAAAACAAAGGGATTCTTAAAATGTTAGGTCGAATAAAATTCCTCAGTGCTAAGGAACACACAAACCATCTCATCTTTTTTCCTTTAGGATGATGACTGTTACTGCAGCTGCACCGTTTTCTGGACATGTTCAAATTCCTAATACTTTAACCCCCACGAGCAGTGAGAATGAACAACCAAAGGAACTGCTCATACTAACCATCCAAGACTCTCATTTCTATATACAAATACTTGACCTGCATATATATGGTTTGTACGTGTTCTATGTCTGGCTGTGTCTGCCTGTTTTGCCCTGAGGACGGAAGAACACAGTTTTGTTGGGTTGTATTTGTCCTATCGGATGACAATAAACTTGACTTAACTTGAAAATTATTCTACAATAGGAAACAAGCCTTTACATTTATTTGTTTTTTTTAATACATGAAATCGGAAACATAATCCTATTATACTCATTACTTTATGCAAAGATATGATGAACTTTCAATGTACCAAAGCAATTGTACTTTCATAGCAAAATCTACACAAATGCAGAGGAAGATCAATCAGTCCATGTAGAGAAACATGAAAGCTGCAGATGCTGTAATCTCGAGCAACGAATAGCCAGAGGAACTCAGTGGGTCAGACAGCATCTATGAGTAGAAATGGGCAGTCAACATTTCAAATCTGGGCCCTTTATCAAGACTACAGGGAAGAGGATATTACATAATGGGGGGGGGCGCTGGGTGTGAAGAAGCTGGGCGAAAGACACAGAGGTAGGGCAGTAGGTGTGAGAGGTAGAGGGGCAGACCGCCAGGAGAGGGATTGAAGTTAGAAAGAGGGGGAAAATACTGAGTACAGAAGTAGGTTAAGAAGAGATTGAAACAGTGGACTAGGTGGGAGTTATGTTTAATTAGTTTTTAAAAAATCAATATTCAGGTCATTTGGTTTAAGGCTAAACAGGAGGAATACGAGGTGTTGTTCCTCAATGTTACATTTAGACTCACCCTGATAATGGATATGGTCAAGACAACATGTCACTGTAGGAATGGTGGAAGGGTTTTAATAGTTGGCTAAAGAAAGTTCAAGTTTAGGCTCACCAAACGTAGGTTGACGTCACAGATTAAGGGGATCACTTTGCTGAATACCTACACACTGCCTATGGATATAAACTTGAACTTACTGTAGCCAGCCATTTGAACACCCCCACCTCCTTACAATCACATTTCTTTCCTTGGCCTCATCCTTGTCAGGTTGAGGCCAAACACAAATGTGATATTCCTCCTGGATAGCTTTATAAATCTAAGGGCATGAAAATTACTTTTTCTAATTTTAGGTAAACCCCCCCCCCCCCCACCCCACATCAATCGAGATCCGCTGCTTTTATCTCTTTATCTGCTCCTGAACTTAATTATTTTTCTCCATCTTTTCTTCACCCAGCAACCCCTCCCCATGGTCTTTCACTTTCCCCACTTCTCCAACTTCTGACTTCTGTCTTTATCACCTCGTAGTCCCTTCTCCAGCTCCTTCCTACTTTATCACCTTCTTTCTTTAAGTCTTATCAATAAAGGGTCCAGACCGAAACAATAACTGACCATTTCTACTCAGCTGCTGTCTGACTTCCTGAATTCATCCAGCAATTTTTCATATCGATCATGTTTTGCCATTTCATCACTGTTGATCATTAAGAGTATCCACAATCCCTAATAAATTTGCTAAAGACTGTTTGAAAAATGTCTTTTCGAGGTAAAAGAAATTTAATTTTTCTTCACCATGCAAAAAGAAACTTTGACATCATTGCTGAATAACCCAGCTCTAATTTCAAAATTATGCCTCTTTGTTAGACAAATTAAGATGGCTTAATTTGTCAAACAAACGTTTGAAATACTTTTATGAATTTACCTACACTGGGGGAAAATACAGCTTGGGATCAAAAGATTTATTATGCCTAACAATCCAACCCACTTCTAAAGTCAGGCTTAGATCATTACAGCACAGAAACAGCCCCCTTCAATCATTACATTTTAAATAACTTGCATTTTTAATATTAAAAATGTTACAATCATACATTTGGTTGTATGGTCTTCAAAAGCCAGGTTTTATGTAAACTATAATGACCCTCCATACCCTTTCTGGTTGTGCGAAGGTCCCAGCATTGCAAGGTGTTCTAGGATCCCACAGCTTGACTGTTTGATCCCAACTTCCTGTGACCATTACGTTCACTTCTGGACAGTATTCAACACAACGAATTGAAGCATCATGGGAACCAACAACTGATTCTATATATAAAAAAAAGAAATTAACTGAACCATGCTTTGCATGAAGTGAAACATTGAAAGTTTGCAGATGCTGTGATTGAAGTTAAAAACACAAAAAAGCTGGAGGAACTCAGCAGGTCTTGGCTTCCAAAGCCACATGGCCATGAGACCTGCTGAGTTCCTCCACCATTTTTGAGTTTTTACTATTTGCATCAATGATCCAAGGTTTGCCCCTTGTCATAAACTGAGCATATAGTTGTAAGGAAAGCAAACATTAAAACTTCACTTCTGTCATGGTTCACATTTTAAAAGGTTCTTGAGATAAAACATAGTGATAAAATATGCAAGGAACATTTAATTTTTCCATTACAGTAATATATCATGGAATCTCAAAGCACAAAACTAGTATAAATAGTCATCCATTAATTTTTAATCCATTCCAATCTGCCAATACCTGGAGTTATTCTTATTCACAATTTGTTTACCCAGAAAATTCAAAGGCAAATCAAATATTTTTTTTTAAAATAAGCATCAAATATGATTTGCAGGTGAAAGATGAAACTGTTTATGGTTTGGAATTTAACTAATCCAAATAATTTTTGAAATATTCCTTGCCTTATGCATGTTAAAGAATAATCTCATAGGAAATGCACTCATTAAATTTACTTTAAAAAAAACTATGAGCTTTGTTGAGCTCATACTGATTCAGTGACATCAATGTTAGGTGTTTATAAATTAAACTAGAGAGAGTTCAAAAGAAACTGAGAATCTGTGGCACTAATGTTGCTAACTTCACCACCTTAATGGGAGTCAGACTGGAAAATCTGAGGGATTTTATTTGGAGCAAGTTTAAGAGATGGTTTTAAATAGGATAAAGTGAGAAAACCTATTCATGACATTCAAAATTCCTTTATTGTCATGTAATAATACAGAACATCTAATAATTCTATCACATTATGCATCTCTAAGGAACATGATTAACGTAAACATTTCTCACCTTGGTCTGTGTTTAAATCACGCATTTTCAGTGAAAGATCCAAACCTCCACTCCATGCATGAGTTGGGTCCTATTTGCAGGGAGCAAAAATAATTAATTGTTGCCCAATCACAAACCAAAAACCCTTCGGTATTGCAAATCTGAAATAAAACAATGCTGGGAATTCTTAGCAATTCAGACAATATCTGCGACGAGAGGAAGAATCAAAATTTCAGATCAATGATGCTTCAATACGATCAGTAAACAAACATATTTTAGATGAAAATGGAATGGCTGGAGAGAGAAATACAGAATCTTGTGACAGAATATTTTTGTCTCTTTTGAACTACAAAGGTATTAAAGAGGGTAATTTTTAGTTGCAGATTATATTAATGGCAGATGGTAACAGAAAATAAAAGAGAAGGTGGAGGTAAGAGATGAGAGAGATAAAGAAATTAAATGTTGCAAATCTTCAAAATGAGATAAAAGAATTGCAGGATCTTTGGAGAAAGGACAGTTAAGACCTCTCCAAATAGGAAGAAATTATACTACAGTAAATGAAATGGCATTTAAAAAATACTAATGTGCAAGATGTCACCATTAGATATGTTGGGGCTGCTCAAACCATGAAAATTGAAGAGAAATTGAGGGGGGAACCCCACCCAAAGCATTAAAAAAAAGAATTGCTCCCTCCAGTAACTCCCTGACCTGCATTCTGCAAGTTCTATTTCTAAATTGGCATACAAGTTAAATTTTAAAAACTGAACACTTTCAATAAGCCACCACCATCCATGTTGTATTTGTTTTAAAACTTTCCTTACATTTTTTAAAATGCACCTACTTAAATTTAGCTAAAAGATCATAATACAGAATAGTCACTTTTACAGACAATAAGTGCAGGAGTAGGCCAAGTGGCCCTTCGAACTAGCACCACCATTCATCCACAATCAGTACACTGTTCCTGCCTTCTCCCCATAACCCTGGACTCTGCTATCTTTAAGAGCTCTATCTAACTCTTTCTTGAAAGATCCAGAGAATTGGCCTCCACTGCCTTCTGAGGCAGAGCATTCCACAGATCCATAACTCTCTGGGTAAAAAAGTTCTTCTTCAACTCAGTTCTAAATAGTCTAACCCTTATTCTTAAACTATGGACTCCCCCAAGATCAAGAACACACTTTCTGCCTCTAGCATGTCCAATCCTTTAATCAGATCCCATCTCATCCTTCTAAATTGCAGTGGCTTCAATCTTTCAACATATGACAGTCCTGCCATCCTGGGAATTAACCTCATGAACCTACACTGCACTCTCTCAATAGCAAGAATGTCATTCCTCAAACTTGGGAGACCAAAACTACACACAATACTCTAGGTATGGTCTCATCAGGGCCCTGTACAACTGCAGAAGGAACTCTTTGCTCCTACACTCAACTCCCCTTATTATGAGGGCCAACATGCCATTAGCTTTCTTCACTACCTGATGTACCTGCATGCTTACTTTCAGTAACAGATGAACAAGGACCCCTAGATCTCATTGCACTTCTGCTCTTCCTAACTTGACACCATTCAGATAGCAAACTGCCTTTCTGTTCTTGCCACCAAAGTGGATAACCTCACATTTATCCACACATTAAACCGCATCTGCCCACTCACCCATCCTGTCCAAGTCGCCCTGAATTCTCATAACATCCTCTTCACATTTCACTCTGACACCCAGCGTTGTGCCATCTGCCAATTTACTAATGTTACTTTTAATCCCTTCATCTAAATCATTAATTTTGATGTCTGGTAAAGGATTCCATGAAAACTTGGTTTATCTTTAACATTTTTCATCTCCTACTAATTCATGCACTAAGAATTCAAAAACAATTATTTATATTTAAATTACAGTTGCTAACGCTGCACTTAGAATAATTGGTAAAGAACCGCAAAGCATTCGATTCATTATTGAAACCCTATTTTAACCACACCATTTGCTCTAAATAATCTTAAAAATTATGACCTGCTACAGGAGAAAATTATAAGTCATACTGATGTCAGTTACCGGGAGGCACACAGGAGCAGCACAGGGATATTTTTAGTTCCCCAAGGCCTAAAACAGACACTGCAGCAGAGAATGCACAAAGGAATAAAAGAAGAGAATGAAATGTGAACTTGTGCTGCTCCAGAGAAAATGCAACCACCTAAATAACAATCATTAAAATTTTCAGGCACAAACATGTACGGAGTGAAAATGAATGAACATGATTGCTGTATGTGTAAAAACAATGTCTGTGCAATCCTCTTGGGCAAAACAAATTATTTTACAACAGAAAAACAAGATACAAGTACATATATTCAAAGACATGCTAATTATAGTTTTTAATTAATAAAATAGTCATGCCGATTCTTTTGTTACAGGCAGTACCCAGGATGAAGACAACCGATTTACGAACAACCCATAGTTATGAACCAGCAAGTCAACTGGAAGTAGAATGGTGTCAACTTCGGGTTTGAGCATGGTTGAGTACAATTTAAATTCAAGTGGCACCTCCCACCCGTTCTTTCCCACACAGTCCCCATCCCACCCCCGCTCACCCGGATGTGATCCCCCCGCTCTCCGCTCCGACGCAGTCCCATCCCCACTCGCTGATCGGACGCAGCCTGGCCGCCATCCTGACATGGTGTTCTTTTCCCCCCACCCACCCACCATCTATCAACTTCCAAAGGTTCACTTCTCCTGTTTCATTCTTGGATTTTTTCTAAATATAGTGAATACTAAACAGAATATGATCCATATATACTCTCCCTCCCCCACTCACTTGCCAAAGTAATCCTTTATAAAGTAGCTTCCAGCACTTATAGGTGAATTTCCAATAAAACTGATGTGACAGTGATATGGTAGTCAAAGACTGGCTATAGAATTCTAATTTGCTTTGCTTAGAGATCAATCTTTGATTTTCTTATGTACTGTATTATGTTTTCAAAAGTGTTTTATATGCATTGAAAGGTAAAAATATATACTTTTCTAAATATGCTATATAACAAGATAAACATTTGCCTAATTGACACTAAATATGGACCATATGTACTTTTTCCATCTTACAAATTCAAGTTAAAGACAGACCTAGATAACAGAACACGTATTTAACCCAGGGGCTACCTGTATCTTGGTGAATTCACAAACACACAATGCATCATAGGTATCAAGCTGTAGATATGCACTTTGTAGCTTCAAACTAAATTCATGCATGGGACATTCCTCTCCTTCTAGAGGTCAAATTAAAAATGGATCAAGTACAAAAAACTTCATAAACAACATTGAATCATTAATTATATTGTAAATATATTTAGAACAGAGACACAGGAAGGAGTTTCAATGCTCAGCAGAAAAATAATCAGTAAATGAAAATCTGATTGGATTATCAGAAAACCACTTAACTGAAATTCTCAGTTATTCGAAAATGTTTTAAGTTGAAAAAAATATTTTCTTAAATTTATGCATTTATCTTATTATGAAAGCAGAGATCACATTGTTTTTGGTCAGAATTAAATATTACTTCATGCTTGAAAAACCTGTTGTTTTTTCTTGTTTTTTTTAACCGCTGATATCTGCTGATACCACTGGGCTACTTAAAGCAAGTTATCAGTTATCCGAAAAATCCAGTTAACCAAAACACATCCTGTCCCAAGCATTTCAGGTAATTGGAAATGTAGTGATTGATGAAATAAGAAAATGCAAAAAGCAGTCAACACATTCGGGTAGAGTTGCTGACGGTTCTTCAACCCGAAACACAGTTTCCCTTTCCACAGAAGCTGCATGCTTCAAGCATTTCATTTTTATTTTTTCCATTTTGCATCTTTCAGGGTACTTCACAGACAAAAAAAAATTCATCTTTTGAAATGTAGTTATTGTATTGTTGAGAACCAAATTTCAACAAAAACATCCAAAAAATAATTGCTTTACATAATAAGATGCCTATATTTATCTCAATAACATTTTGTTTCTTTTGCCATGGCTCCCCTAAGCTACTGCGAAAATGTAAAATTCTCAAAAGCACAGGCACAATTTAACATTTCATCCAAATTAAAAACCTCTTTGCATCATGTCTGCACTGTATAAAATACCAGTTTATATTTTTGTACTCTAGTCACTACATCAGAAGAATTTCAAAGGAAAGAATTCTCAAAAGTGCTCCTAATGCATTAGAAAGATTATACTGAATTAAATAATTAAAGGAATTAAATAAAGGATGACAGGATAAAGAAACGATAAATTTTGGAAGTCTAAAATGTACTTGCACCTCAAATCTTAATCTACTTCCCAGAAGTGGAATTCAATATGTGGGTGAAAGATGAAGAAAACAGAACAGCAAAATGATGGCCAACAAATGGAACAGAAAATAAATCAGAGGGCAGAGGCAGCATAGATTCTGGAAGGGCAGGACATGTTTCACAAATTCAATGAAGTTCTTCAGACAGAATGAGCACAATGGCCGAGAGGTGCTTACATTTTCAAACCTGCTGCATAAAAGATAAGGATCATAAAGTTAAGTGTAATGTATTAGAATGGAAGGCAGAGGCTTCAGGACAATGGATGTTTTTTTGCTTGGCAATCAGTAGGGAGCAGAGTGCCGTAGAGTTCAGTGCTAGGCTCATTACTGTTCACACTTTCATGATTTGGAAGAGGGGACTGAGTGTAGCGTATCCAATATACCAAATGGGGAAACTGTGTGGAAGATGTGGAGAATCTGCAGAGATACAGATAGTTTGTGAGTGGGCCGGAGACTGGCAGATCGAGTACAATGTCAATGTCATCTACTTTGGAAGAAAAACAGTCGATGAGATCATTATTTAAATTAATGATTCCCAAAGTGGGCACTGCCACCCCTCCTCCTGTGGGCAGTGGAAAGACCAAGGAGTCGGTGAGGAAAAAGGGGACTGTCCGAACATTCCATCTTGTTATTTTTGTTTGCTGCAAAGTTTAACCACCAAAAGCATTTTTTTTCCACTCAAAACTAGTAAACATTTTCCAAAGGTACTAATCACGATTCAAAGATGACATAAGAGATAGATCTTACATGAAAAGCACAGTCCAGGACAGCTGCTGAATGTTGGTACTTTAGGCGCATATTATTCGATGAGATATCATACAAACGAACGGTGCTGTCCCAGGATGACACCAAGAGGAACTGCGAGGTGTTTGGGCTGAACTTAATCGCTGATATTCCATCCTCAGGACATTGGTTTAGCTTGAATTCATTTGAACCAGTCATCTGAAAATAAACAATGACATTTCTCAATAAAATCTTTACTGAAATTTATCAAAGAGGGATGCAGAAGAAATTGGCTACAAATACATGACATGAATGTGAAGATTTTGAGGCAAAAATGTTAACTTCACAATAAAAAACTCAATTAGATTCCACTTTACAAAGTAAAAAATCCAGAAATGGCATAGCAAACAATTCTCAGCAAAGAGCCAAGCAACTGGTGAAACATTGGAAATAAAATTTGAAAAATAGCTAAACCATTGCAATTGAACATTGTGCAAGATAAAATGATCTCCATGGAAATAATATTATGAAAATTGTAGTATTGGTCAAATATATTCAGAATATAGTCATGTTAGTTCCCCTTTATCCAAATATTTACAATTTCAGGGCTCCTGCAAAGTAGCGCTGTACGCATTTGCTTCACGAACAAACATCAGCGTAGACTTGCTGAGCAGAAGAACCTGTTGCAGTACTGTGAACATGGCCGAGCAGCTAGATTATACAGATAAATTAATTAGTTCAAGTATTCACAAATTAACCAGATCCAGCTCTGTGTTACGCAAACCATTGGAAGCACTTGCTTAGACCAACATTTGATAATATACTAATGTACTCAATGGCTGATGGTCCATAACAAAATGGAAGTACTGATTCAATAATTAGATTAACTGTGTGCACTTCTCTGGAAGCCACAGGATAATTTTCCAATAAAATTGACAAATGAGCTTCAAAAGAAAAATCATGCAATTTCTAATAGCTCAGCTTTTTATTTCATTATGAAGTACAATATTTTACTTTCTTTGATTGCAATTTCGAATTTCCACCCTTTTCTAGTCCTTTATCTTTCTCCAAGGTTAACATCATTTAATTGTACTGAAAATTTAGAAACGTTCAAAGAATTATGTACAAACTTCTACGTCCACTTTTTCTTGGCATCATGTGCCTCTACTGAAAGATGGCTACCTCTGGATATAAAGGGGCATGGACTAATGCTACAGATGGGTGGTAACAGCTAATAGAATTATGTATGATGTTATCCATAGCACCTTAGGTCATTATAGCACAGAAAACAGGCCCTTCAATCTTTCTAATATGTGCCAATCTTCCTAGTCCCACTGACCTGCACCCAGTCCATAGCCTTCCCTACCTCTCCCATCCGTGTACCTATCCAAATTTTGCTTAAATGTTAAAAATGAGCCCACATCATCACTTCAACTGGCAACTCGTTCCATACTCCCACTACTGTGTGAAGAAGTTTCCCCTAATGTTCCTCTAAAATTTTCCCCTTTCACTCTTAGTCCATGTCCTCTGGTTTGTATTTCACCTAACCTCAATGGAAAAAGCCCCAAAGATCAATAATTTACTCCTTTATCAGATGCTGCCGCCATCACATTATCTCAACTTTCCCACCCATCCAAAGTCACCAAAGCATCTAGTCCAGTGGGTCTCAAATTATTGTCACCCACAAATCTTTAAGTATTCCTTTATTTATTGCAGACCACCTATAACAAATCCAGACCATGAACGATGGTGGTAGGGGCAGAAGGAGCCCAAGTCTTATATATTACTTATTTATTATATTTGGTAATATTTCTTATTACCATGTCACTTTGAACCACCTAAAACAAACCATGGACCACAGGTTTGTAAATAATGATCTAGTGCAGCGGTTCTCAACCTTTTTCTGCCTATGGCCCCTTAAGACTCTGCTCAAGATTTATGGACCCCCTTCCCTGTGAAGCAGTCAAGTTTTAATTTCTTCCATACTTCTTTCCTACCAACTACTTTAAAAAAAAAATTATGTTACACGAGGTGAAAAGAAAACAAAGCTCTTACTTAAATGTGTTGTGGCCCCTTTTGAAAATGACTGATCTAGGCATTATCCCTCTCTATACAGGCAGTTATATATTAAATTATCCATATCTACTTTTTGTCCACATCTACCATCGCATCACCTCTTCATTTTTGTCTTGTACCTCTGAAGCATCAAGATATATATCTCATTATATACATAAGACAGGAAAATGTACTTTAGCTATCAGGATCCACTTCACTCAAGAACCAGCCCTCTACTACAGAACATGCCATAAGGCAAATATGAAAGTAGACCACCATACCCCTCAAATATGCCCTGCCATTGAATATAATACCACGGATTGGAGTGGATTCAGGAAAGCTGCCATCGACAAAGACCACATTGATGAGTAAACAAGAACAGTGACTAGTTACATAGACATTGCAGTTACATAAATTCATAAAAGATATTGCAGTGATCAAATGCTACACAGTCAGGACAAATCAGAAACCATAGCTTGGCATGGAGGTTCATGCATTGCTCAGGGCTTGTTGTAAGGGTTAAAATGACTTGCGAACATATTTTACAAAAAGTCGGAGAATATGGTTTACAAATTCCATGAATGTTTCCTAGCAACAGCTAATTCCAAGGTTAGCTGGCTTTTGCATGTTTAAAATAAATATTCCATTTGAGTTTTGCTTTTGTACTGTTTAGAACCAGGGAGCATAGATTTTTCTTTTGACCATACTTTTGTATATATATTAACATTTTATTGTCCATTTTATTAAATGTTTTAAGTATAGTTTTAACATAGTTCTTATCATATAAAGTTCTAATAAACAGTGAAAAACTCTACACTACAGACTTTTCATTTAACGAGTCAAAACAATGGCATCTCCATACTATCCAACCAATTATATAGAAAGATAGTTGCAATATTTAGTCAAAAGAAGACAGAATTAAATACAAAATTTAAAATTGGATTTGGAAGAGAAAACTTGATCAATTGGGCTATTTAGAGCAGATTGATAAAAGAGGCACAAACATCAACAGTATCAAGACCACTGAAGAAGCAGTAACCTTGTTGGAAGTTTCTTCTGTGTGTTTATAAATTAGAATACAATTTGGTGAAATTGCCACTTGTCCTATGAGGACTGTTATGGTTTTGGAGAGATTGCTGTCCATGCTTGGTGTCTGAGTGTGACGATCGACTGAACAGAAGATGGCAGCTGCCACCGAAACTGCCACACCAATGGAGCTATCTGTCAACAAGATGAAGAAAAAGGAACAAATGGAAACAAAGCAACTCTTCAAGCAAGACTGAGAGAGGATATAGATAAGAAGGTTAGTTGTTAGGGATATAAATCCCACAGAATTAATGCAAAAAAAATATTAATAGAAACTAAGATCAGCCATTACCTATATGGTGGTGTAGAGGATGAGCAACCCAAAATGAAGATTAAGGCAACATCTGACATACAGGATGAAAGAGGACCAAATGATAGTGTGCCAAATACTTCCAGGAGGAGAAGAAAGATGAGCTCGAGAACCAGCTCCAGAGTTTCAAGTACTGAATTAAAGATTCAACCAACCATACACTGCAGTCCTTAAAGCGGAAAAAAGCAATGTTTCGGTTTAAATTGGATAAGAAGGAGCAGATAAGAATGACATGGATGTGGCGACGACAAGAGGAGCTACAGGAAGTGCAACAATGGAGAGAAGAGGAGCAGCTGCAGATGGAAAAGGAGCTTCAGGAGGTGCAAGGACGAAGAGAAGAGGAGCTACAGAAGCAACTAAGAATGGAGGAAGTGCAACTAAAAAGGCAAAAGGAACTGGATGGAAAAAATTGCTGTCACAGGCACTAGAAGTCTCAATGGTATGTGGAGCTTTAAGTAAATTATCAAAAGCATCAAATTTTGAGGAAGGACTTCAGAAAAAGAAAATACAATCACAGGACTCTCTTGGTCCTGAAATAGAGAGGTCTTGGCATAGGGCTGAACCAGTGATAGAACCACAGAACGTGTTTGGTCATGAACCAGACAGGTTAAGGCACGGAACTGAGACAGTCCCGCAGATGAGAAATCCCGAATTGATTAGGTTGATGCAAGGACCCAGATATCAAATCCTAATGATGGCCGCATTGGACAGAGATGAGAGCCAATGCCATCTTATGGAGGGTTTGCCCCAGAGAGAGATTCCACTTTTTGATGGTGACCCACTTGAACACCAATCATTTATAAAAAGTTTTGAATTGGGTGTCAATACCAGAATTATTTATATTTGCAGAAGTTCACAAGAGGACCACCACAGATCTTGTAAAGACTTGCCAACATATGAATCCTAATGTAGTATTCAAACAGGCTAAGTGGTTACTGGAAAAGAGGCAGGTGAAAACAGTGCTGAATCCTCAGTATTAACAGGTGGTTTTATTAGGGCCGGTGCAGATAACTTCAAACTCTCATAAGTACCTGTACAAGACCAAGAATGGGACATGGTATGTGCAAATGCATTTTTTGACCCAGGTCGCATTACATCATTTTGCACAGTGACACTTAAGAAAAGTTTAATCTTGAAGGAAGAAAGTCAAGGATTCTGTTGAAAACCATGGGACAAAAAAAGGCAATTGAAACTAACATCGTTTCAAGGTTAGAAGTTTGTGGAAAACAAAGCGTCAATTTTTGTGATCTTCCAGGCATATACACACAGAAGACTATGCCCGTGCATAAAGGAAATGTCCCACATCAAAAAGATGTGGATCAGTGGTCATATCTGAGGAACAAGATAGCTCTGAGATAGAGATGTTAATTGTTTTAGATGTACCAAAGGCTCTGGAACCAATAGAAGTAATACAGAGTGTGAGAGATGGACCTTACGCTATCAAAACTGTGCTTGACAATCAATGAGCCATTAGAAAGATAGAATGATATTGCTCAGAAGCCGATATTCTGTTGTGAAACTCAACAAACCATTAAAACAACCATTCAAGACAGAATTTCCTGACCGCCTCAATAACGACCAAAAACCTTCAAAAAAATACAAAGTTTTGGGAAAATCTTGCTGACAAAAGTAAATCAAGAGCACCTAAACAAGTTAAAAAAAAAAATGTTTTCATCAAAAAAATGGATGAAAATGAAGAGGCCACAAATACTGCTGGTGATTTATTCCCACGAAGCCAAATCCGAGGTAGGAATGAAACGAATGTCTCGGAACAAATCTGAAAGTAGCTTTTGTAGCCTAAATGCACCAGCAGACAAGATCAACAAAGAAGTTTTGCAGCAGGTTTTAAAAACGGGCAAACAAAAAAAACTGGATTAGTGGTGCAACTGCCTTCAGAGTACAAATGTTGAAAAGGGACTTAGAAATATTAGATATTCCAGAAAACAGTGACCAAAATGGTTTTAACTTTGTACTTGGAAACAAAACGGATTTTCAGAAAAATGGCAACAAATCTGATGATTTTTCACTTTTGAAAGTAACCGAGAGAGAAAATCCAGAGCAGTTGACAAGTAAGAATTGTAAATAAATTCGTAAAAACAAGCGGAAGAATAGCAGCCAAAGAAATGAATGCAGTTATTGAAGAAAGGGATGTAGCCTTATGAAAGAGGATATTGATTTTTCTTGAATATTTTATTCATGATTTTCTAGTCTTTAACTCCAACCGTTACCAACATCAATTTACAGTAATCCATAATATACAGTTTCTGCAGAGTGTTCAAGCACCTTATATCCCCCTTCCATCCCAGCCTCCATTTAAACACTGAACATATAAGCAAGCACACGTACACAGGACACTAAAAACAAAGGGAAGAAACGTATGGGAGGATTTGGTGGGTTTGTCACAGGCTGTTTCAGTTTCTAGACTTTGCCTGGTCTGGACAAGTTGGACCACCCACAAACCCCCCCCCCCACTGCCCCCAAAGCAGTGGAGGGGTGGGCAGGCGAGGCGGGATAGCAGGGAGGAGATTCACTTTTTGAAAGAGAATGTCATTGTTTAATGACACAAGGCAACTGACTATGAAAAACAATCAAGAATGGACCTTGAAGACCCAGTTAATAATAATGCAGAGAAAAAATTACATTTCACCAATGTAAGAAGGTGAAAAAAACTGAAACATCTTGAGTAAACTACAGAAGGACTGAAATCAGAGGTACCACTCCATCAAATAACCTTTTTAACTCCAAGTCAAGTTACTAACTTCTCAGAAGATAACGGGAAAATTACTTTCCAATTGAAAGAAATGCAGAGAAAGAATCTAATAAAAAAAATTTTCAGAAAATGAGACTGAATTGGAAGCTGCAAAATTGGATATGGAATTACAAGAAGAGACAATAGAAGTCAGAATGGCTGTTAATGAATTTGAGGGACCAATCTTGTTTGAGTCCTACCTTTTCTATAACCAACTGCAAAAGAGAAAGTAAAGGTGGACAAGCCCGTTGCTGTGAAAGTTAAAGAGACTCATCCATTCATATCAAGAGCATCAGAAGTTACACTTAACCAAAGTTAGATGATGAAGCTGCACAAGAGATAATAAATCATATCCAAAGCTTCAGCAAAAGAAAAAGAGAAAAGGTCCATCTTGTGTCCTCAAGAAAGTGAATACCTTGGAAATCATGTTCAAGCACTGGATAGAGTTGGGGCCAACTTGCAAATGGATGTACAGACCAATAATCAAAATCCGTCTTCTACAAGAAACAGAAACTTTTAATGATTGTCTTTCACTTGATTTTGAATATTTACCTGATGTATTACTATGTTTGATTTTTTTCTTTGTAATAGTAATTATTTTTAGAGACAATTAGGGGCTTGCTAAATGACTTGCTAAAATATTTTGCATGAAGCTGGCAAATATTGTTTGTGAATTCCATGAGTGTTTCCTAGTAACAGCTAATTCCAAGGTTAGCTAGCTTCTGCATGTTTAAAATAAACATTCAGTTTGAGTTTTGCTTTTGTACTGTTTAGAACCAGGGGAGCACAGAGATGGTCTAGATAATTAAATGTGCATATAAAGGATGGCCAATCCTTATTAGTCAGGAAGGCGGAGCAGCATGCAGCCCCATCTTGACACCTTTTCAAAGGACCACAACTGAGAGTGTCCAGTTTGGCTGTATTATTGCGTAGTATGGTAGCTGCAAAGCATCGGACTAAAAGTCAATACAGAGGATCACCAAAACAGCTGAAAAGATCACTGGTGTTTCCCTTTCCTCTTTTGATGGCATTTACCAGGACCTCTGCTTAAATAGGGCTCAAAGAATTAAAAAAGACCCCTTCCATCTAGCACACAATATTGTTGAACTATTACCATTTTTTTAAAAATCAGGTCTGCCAGGCTGGGAAATAGCTTCTTTCTGCAGTCTGAGATTGATGAACCATATCCTGTAACCGAGTAAATAAACCCCAAATATTAAAATATATTTATTTTAAATGTTATCATTATGTACTGTGTGCATACAGTCCAGAGAAATGCTATTTTGTGAGGATGTACATGTACATTCAGGTGATAAACTTGAACCACTTGAGCTGATCTATGCTTGCCTCTATTCTTCTGTGCCAGTTCCTCATAACATTAAACTCGTTAAAATTTCCACCTTAAATATATCCAATGATCTGATCTCCGGCAAATTTGGAGGCAGAGAATTCTAATAAATTTCTACCCCAAGTAGACTTTCATTAATAAGCCCCCTTTGGATATTGAACAAGGTTATCAATCATCCTCCTTAACTCCAAGACCCAAATTGTCTAGCCTATCATGACAGGACAACACTCTCATCCCTAATATTAGCCAAAATCCCCTCTCAACTCATTTAAATATCATTTAATTTCTTAGTTACTTATTATATGCTGCTAACCTTTTGTGATTGGACATTATTCCCCGACTGGCCCCTTTTAGCCTTTCATTATTATCCCAGCCATCTCGCCTCTAAATGTGGCAAAGTCCAGAGGGTTGTAAATTTGCCCTGTGACATCAAGGGAATCAATGTTCACTCTATCGAGAACATCAACAAGAGGTAGTGTCTTAAGCAAGCAGCCTCCATCCTCAAGGACCCCAACACTCAGGCCATGTCCTCTTGTCCTCTTCACTGAGCTGCCAGAAGACAAGCAACCCAGCAGCACAGGACAGCTTCTTCCCCTCCGCCATCAGATTTTTTTTTATAAATGAACAATGAATCACTTTGTTTTTTTTTCCTTGCACTATTTTATTTATTTTGAAATGTGAGTTAGAGAAATGTTTGCACTGTGATGCCGTTGCAAAACAACAAATTTCATTACACGTTCGTAACAATAAATTCTGATTCTGCACTCAATCTTCATGAAGGGTTCTAATTCAAAACGTTGACCATTCTTTCTCTCTCCACTGAGTTCCTTCAGCAGAGTTTATCTTAATTCCTGAATTACAATTCTAAGATCCCTCTGAACTTTATTCATTGGTAGCCTTTCTCCACTTTTTGATTCCTTTTACCGCATTACATGACATTGCACTTACCTACATTAAACTTTATATGCCAGGTTTTCACCCAATTACTCAAATTTGTATACAATTAAAGTCAATGCTCTCAATCGCAACATGACCTTCTCTCTATTTTAATTTTATCGTCAAAATTTTTAAAACTTTCAATTTTGTTTCCTTCTCTAACTTATTAATATAAATAAACAACTGAGAACAAAGAACTAATCCCTGAGGTACCCCATCCTGAAAAGGGCCCATTAATTTCAACTTTTCTTTGTGACAGCCAGCATCAATCCATGCAAATAACCTTCCTCCAGTATCTTGAGCTCCTAATTTATGCATCGCCCTAGTACCCTGTAGAACACTTTTTGGAAATCTGATAAACAACATCTACAGTTCCCCTCAATCAACTCTGCCTGTCTCATCTCCAAAAAAATTTATACAAACATTAAAAACAATTCATCTTTCATAACCTCGGTGACGAGGTTTGATATTTAGCTTTCCCAAATGACTAACATCTGACTAAAAATAAAGTAACTGGCTTCTGGTTCCCCACCCAATTTCCCCCTCTTTAGGACAAGGAAGTCACATTGGTTGCTTTTAAGCAAATGTGGGAGGGTACCAGTGTAGCAGCTCACCGGAGGCTTAATCGAACCAGCTTGGGAGGTTCCGAGTGATGTCATGATGTCACACTGTGATGGCATCGTTTGGAACACACAGGATTTAAAAAAGCTGCATGTGACTGTTTGAAAAAATGACTTTTACTTTTCTGTTCTTCATTTTGCACTACAATACAGTTGCTACTTTGGTGACCCTGACAGTCCAGATTTTGGACCCAACATAAAGAACACAGTGGTTTTGCTCAAGCTGCTTGCCTTTTGGACCACTCAACCAGACGTTTGGTTCGGGCAGGCTGAGGCACAGTTCCACATTCGCAAGATAGAAGTGGACGCTACTAAGTACTAAAATGTGGTAAGCGTCCTCGACTGGACACGGCCAGTCGAGTAGTGGGTTTCCTTTGGGACCCAGCGGCTCTCGGCAAGTTCAAAGCCCTAAAATCCCTCCTTCTCCGGTTTTATGGTCTCTCCCGACGCAAGTGAGCTGCACTGCTCCTCCGTATTGATGGCCTAGGGGACCGTACCCCTTCGGAGTTATAATGAATGACACGTTGTTTTAAGAGCATTCGCCAGAAGACATCCACCTCATGTTGGCTGACTAAGACTTTCATAACCCTCAAACAGTGGCTGCCCATGTAGATTCTGTGGTGCGCAAAACAACAAGACACAAGGCCCACAGAATTAGTGCTGCATCACACCCAAAGGCCCAGGCTCCACGAGTACCAGCGACAAGGTCAAATGTTCCCTCAGACAAGCATGACGATGGCTACGGCGGCTCGCCACCGTAATAGCCTACTCCACGTCTGGGACAAACTCTCCCAGCGATAATTTCTAGACGACATGGGTGCCAAAGTTAGTGTCCTTCCTCCTTTGGGCTTTGACGTCCATACCAGGAGCACGGGTTCAGTACTCACTGCAGTGAATAACAGTCTAATTCATATATACGGCACTCAGACAATACCCTTGAAATTCAGCAACAAAAAGTTCACATGGATATTCATTCTTGCTGCTGTGTCCCAGCCGTTGCTCGATGCTGATTTCCTCAGAGCCCACTCACTGATGGAGTACGAGAACAAAGAAATTGCCAAACTTCTTGGTGTTTCTGGACAATTTCACTCCCAGGTTCTCTACTGCCTCACCCAAACATGGTGTCGCACATCCAAAAATGGCATTGCACACCACATCCTCACCCAAGGATCCCCTCTACATGCCCGAGCCCAACAAGTTGCAGCTTGCAAAACAAGAGTTCCACAAAATGGAGCAACTTGGTATCATACTCAGGTCTGATATCCTGTGGGACTCATGGTCCCCAAAGCCATGGGAGGATGGAGACCTTACGGGAATTACAGGCGTCTCAACGAGACCACCACTGCAGACTGCTACCCTGTGACCCATATACAGGACTTTGCAGCTAATCTTCATGGGGTTAGGATATTCTCTAAAATTGACTTGGAATGTGGATTCCACCAAACCTGTAAACCCAGAGGATTTGCCCAAGACCTCTATCATAACACCATTCGGCCTCTACAAATTTTTGAGAATGCCTTATGGGCTCAAAAATGCTGTAAACATTCCAGCGACTAATGGACACAACAGGGCATGGCATGGACTTCCTTTTTGTATACATGGATGACATACTCGTCGCCAACCCCTCCCACAAAGAGTACCTGCAGCATCTGCGTTTACTCTGCTCCCGCCTATAGGAGTTCAGGCTAACTGAATCCTGCCGTACAAATTCGGACAGTCCTCTATAGAGTTCTTGGGACATCAGATCAGCATTCAGGGTGTCGTTCCATTGCCTAGCAAGGTGGAGGCTATCCTCAAATTCGCGAGGTCCGATACCATCAAAGGAGTCCAGGAATATGAGAGTATGGTCAATTTCTATCGTCGCTCTCTACCCTCTGCAGCTCATATTATGAAACCCCTCTTTAACCTCATGTCCAACAATGCCGAAGAACTCGAGTGGACAAAGGAGACATTTACGATTGACCGACTAAAGCCCACTCATCTCGACCCTGATCAGCCCTTGCTCCAACCCCCAATGCGAAGGAGCAGATGACTGACAAGAGTGGTAGACAGTAATGGTGCCAGAGGTTTAGCCTCCTATCGCTGGTTCTTGGGGGACATGTAGCAGTTCACCAGAGGCTTAATCGAACTGACTCGGGAGTTTTGAGTGACTTCATGACATCACAAGGCGATGACACCATTTGGAACACACAGGGTTTTAAAAAGCTGTGTGTGACGGTTTGAAAAAACTTTTACTAAACTTCGACTCTATTCATTTTCTTGTTTTTCATTTCACACTGTTGCATAGTGCATCACCAGAAAAATTTCAAACCAAGTTCCACTACCTCACTAGGCACTTCCTTCAAAAATCGAAGCACACAAGGTATTGCATCCAATAATTTGACCCCATGGGATTCTTTGATGTCCTTTATCCCTTGTGGTAAGGATTTTAACAAAGTAGTCCATCTGCTTTCTGAAGAATGTTTGCAGTGACCTCTAGAATGAAGGCAGATGGGCACGAAAAAAAGGTAACACATCTGTCACGTCCTCCTTTTCAAGACCCCCGATTGTCTCGGAAGAAGTTTCCAGTCATTGGTGCAAGAAAAATAAACACCAGTAGCAGAGAAAGAACGCTAATGGACTTTGTACAGTAAAACCCCTAGTATCTAGGAATCAAGCAACCAGCAAAAAAAAAAAGAAAAAGAATTTTTAAAACTTAAATAAATATTAAATAGGTAAAAATACAGAAATTTAAAACTGTAAAAGTAAATGTTCTCTGAAGATGGAGTTTGGTAAAGATAGGACCAAATATTCAACCAGCAGAGCTTCTTGCTTGTGCTTTGGTCATAGCAGCTGTTTGAATACAGCTGTGTGAAACAGCAATGGCCTCATCCAGGATGAAGAGCTGGTTGATCCCACTCACCATTGGGGTGACTATTTTAAAGTGTTTCCTTATCCCTGCTTAGTAAGAGTCACCCTGGTCAGAGGCTTTATCTGTAAATATGGGGGAAGGCTCCAAGGAGGAAGAGGAACCTTCAGAAGCAGCGACGGTTAAATGTTTTCAAAGAATCTGACTGAAAACAAATACAATGCTTTAAGGTTTATACATTCATGCAAGTAAAATATGTTCAGTGTAAATATTGTATTTTTGTCTTTTAAACTGTTTATACTTAATGCATGTATTAGTTAGGCATTGTAAGAGCCATTCTTAGACAACCAGATAATACTTATCCAGCATCTTCCAATCCCCATAGGTGCCAGATACCAGGGGTTTTACTGTATTATGTATTTACTTTTGAGGGAAAGAACAAGTTGTTGCACTTGGTTGGTTAAACCAGGTCATGACTTACATAGGGCCCAAGAGTGTTGTAAATGTAAAAAGAGATACAGGTGCATAATTCCATGAAAGAAGCAACACAGGTAGACAGTGATGAAGGCAGCTTTTGACACCATTGTCTTCATTAGTCAGGACACTGAGTATAGGAGCAGTTACATGTCACAACTGTACAGGATATTGGTAAGACCACAAAGCATATTGTGTGCAGTTTTACTCACCCAATTAAATTGTTAAATTGGAAAAGATACAGACATGATTATAAGAACACTGCCAGGACTGTTAGGTTTCAATTATAAGGAGAGGCTATGTTTCTCCTTGGAGAATTGGCAAAGAGGGACCTTATGGAGGTTTATAAAATCATGAAGTGCATAGATAGGTATACATTTATAACATTAGCCCCCAGAGTAGGAAAACTTAAAACTGGAAGCCACACTTTTAAGGTTCACCACATAGGTGGTGGGTACATGGAACAAACTGCCAGTCTGGGGACAATTATAACATTCAACAGGCATTAAGTCAGATACCCAGATGGGAATAATTTACAGCAGTGGATTTCAAACTGCCCCCTAGACTCACATTCTACCTTAAGCAATCCCCATAGCTGCTTTCAGGTGGCCAGAATACCCGACTGTAAAGCCGCCTATTCTCCCCCAATGCGGCTATCGGCTGGCCACCTGAAAGTGGAGAACCAGGCCAGGTTCTCCCGTAGGGGGGGGGGGGGGTTCTCTGGCTCGGAGAATCCCCCGTTGGACCTGAAAGCAGCAGTGGGGCCACAACCCACAGGAACCGCGGGTCTCCTTCAGGTGACAACAGAAAGGCATGTTCTCCGCAGCCGCGTCGGCCGGCGCCTCATCAGCGTCCAAGCAGCTTATGCCACGAGTGCTCTGATTGGCAAGGGATTGCTTAAGGTGGTAAGGGAAGGTCGAGGACCCCATTGTCACTGAAATATTTTTGCTTGACGAAATATCATTGGCCCGTTTCCTTTGGAGTTCTGAAACCGTGCACATGACGAGTCAAACGAGGGTCGAATAAAACAGGGGTTTTCAAACTTTTTCTTTCCCTTACTAATCAGAGTAATAATTAATGGGGGGGGGCGACGACACTGATTTAGAGGGAGATGGCCCGAATGGTCTGCATGGGCAAGTTGGTCCGAAGGGCCTTGTGTGAAAGCCCATAAAGGGGGAACCCCCAGAAAGAAATGGCTTGAAACAGCCGCGTGATTAAAGACCACGCTGAGCCCACAAAGGGAATAATCCAGCGGCCCCTGATCAGTGAAGAGAGGCCCCGGCATCAAGCTCGGGTCTGATCGGCGTTCGTGGGCCGACCGAACCCTGAACGGCGCCGGCGCCTCCGGTCACGGGGTCTGCTCCGGGCCGCAGCGACGCGGCCTACACCGACCTCAAGCCCCCCTCCCCCCCCGCTGCGGCCCCGACGCCACGGAGACCTTCCGATGCCTTGGCCTCCCCCTCCCCAACCCTCCGCCCATGACCTTACCTTCGCTGCTTCTTTCTCCTCAACCTCCCCTCTCAAAAACGCGACGCCACGGTGCCGAACCAGAAGCCTGGCAGCGCGCTCGCAATGCTGCCCCCTGATTGGCCCGTTTGAAACGGGACGCTCGTACGTCACTTGGCACCAGGGTATGACGTAAGTCCCTCTACCCGCTGTTCACGTGACGGGAGCCTTGTCAGGGTTTCGGCTGCAGGATGTCAACTTGAGCAGGAGAAATTGCAAAGGGTAGATTTAATTTTAGACTTTTTATCTGTCCAGTGCAATACTGCACAGGAGAAAGCCGTTAGGTCAGTTAGAGTTTTCCGTTCAACTTTATATTTTGCAGCTTTGGTGGTTAATATTTGTGGAGCTTTAAGACTGATGGAAAGCTGCTACATTTCGAGTTCGCCTCCGGAGGAAGTTTTAATGAAATTGAAACAGGGAAACAAGGATGGTGTCAACAGTATTAAAATTAACATTTAATGCATTATAAATGGAGATTTTGGTGTTATCTGGTATAATCAGGGCCTCTGTGCATTTTAACCACGTTACGTTATTCACAACGCAGTTCATAAAGACGTGTTGGAAGGCAATGCTCATTATTTGAATCGGACCAAAACCTGCACCTTTCGTTTTAAGTTACGCATTTTTGGGGTATCAGTAATAAATGGATGATGTATTTGTGTGATACTCTCTCAATTCTGCCAATAAAAGGCGCTCTCCTTACACCACATTTTTTTTCTTGCTCTCCACATGCAGTGAAATATTATTTGCAAATAGAACGTTTCAAGATGATATCAATACCGGTTGCGATATTTTTATTTAAATGGAGGTTATGTTCCTTATTTCAAAAACTTACCATTTTGCATATTCAGTTCCACTCCGATCTGAGGATATTTTTTGATTATTTTGGGAATAGTAACGAGTAATAGTCGTTACTTCTGTCATTCTGTGACGTATAGACACGTTACAGCTCAGGATGGGACTGTTCAGCCCATTGAGTCTGTGTCAGCTTCCAGTCAAACCATCTCACGAGTTTTACTCCCCACTCCTACGTTACTTTTTAATTTTGATTTTAGTGTATTCGATTTTTAATAAATGTTACATTTAAGCAATAAATTAAATATATAATGGTGTGTTGCAGCATTTAACTTGATTCTGAAATATTTGATTTATTACTGGTTTCGGAGATCATAGCAAAATTTGAAATTATGATCGAATAATCTAACAGGAGACAATAGTTAATTAAATGAACATTTGGTGCGCAATTACGCAGCATATAGGTGGGAGTTCACACTAACTTCTTGGCAAAGATCAAAACATGCTTAAGGCATTTCATAATATGGTAAACATTCAGCAGTACTTCCTTCCAACTGTTAATTAAACAATATTACATTTCATTTAGACGATAAATGTTGTACCAGTTTGATTTATGCTAGTGAAATATATTTCCATCGCATAAGCAGGTACAACGTCCAGTAACCAGTCATTTTTAAATGATCGCACCTCATGATTTCACTGGCAGTTGATGGCATTGAGATAGTTCATTTAGAATTTTTAAGTGAACTGTACCTAAATAAAATGGTTATGTGTGAATTCTAGCTTGTCATATAAGCGTAAAATATACGAAAATATTTTCAAAGTTACTCTGGCAGTATCCATGATTGCTTGCAGGATCAAGAAATTGTATACGTACTGTTAATAAACTGTTATAAAACATATCTCGAAGTTATTTTCAAGAGAGCTGCTACATTATATTATTTATAGCCTATCTGGGACAATTGATTCCAGTCCATATGGTTACTTCAACAATGCAGACATTGGTTTTGTTCTATTAATTAAAATTGTCATTTAGTTAACGTAAATAATGAAATGGATTTGAACATGTTTGCAGCCGGATTAAGTAGCGTCAATTTTTGATTTTATAGATTGAATTACCGTTTTCTAACCGTTTAATTATACCGTAAATTAATCTTTGCCCAAAATTGTTACTTCGAAAGTGTGCCAGAATTTATTTATCTTTAAAAAAGGTACCAGACTTAAAACCTTTTAAAAATGTTTTGAATGTCTTTAATTGCGTTACTGACTTTTCTCTCAATGTTGTTGGTTTGTGGTTAATTGCTTGAGATCTCGAGTCAAGTGATGAGATTCTGAACTGTTAGCTATAAAAATCCTTGGTACAAAACGCCACGGTTAGGTGATAACATTCAGATAATGTTGTCTTAAGCAGCCTTTCACCCAATGCTCTACTTCAACTTTAAATTTCATGTTTTCAATTTATTAATGTTCCCTTGGAACAAAATATCCTTAAGTAGAATTATACGTGCCACACACACCTGCCTGTATTTCCTGATGCAAAACTATAACAACCGTTATTCAATAAATGTTGGTTTCTTTCCTGCGAATAAAATAGCACTGAAGTTTTGAAAGCCAACCACGCACAGCGTCAGCCTGCACTTTATTCGTTCTCTGCCCTGATGCAGGGTCTCCACAAGAAAAGTAAACTGTCTCTTTCCCTCCACAGACGCTGTCTGTCCTGTTGATTCCTCCATCAGATTTTGTTGCACCAGATCGCAGCATCTGTTTTCTGTTAACTCCCTCATCATAAAAATAATTGGTGCTCTGGCTAAAATACGAAATTCAAGCAATGCGTTCACGCCAGATGAATATATTGTCGTTCCCTGCTGTATTAAGAAATATTTGGAGGGTGACTATAGTGCGTCATCGTCTTTTTGTTTTTCTATCCAGAAATAACTATTTTGGAATGCCCATTTTAATGTAATGAACTGTATTTTCATTTATAAGGAAATCATCAAATAAGAAACTGCAACTTTATCCATATATACACTGTATATTTAATACATTTTATAGAGAAGCACATTGTCTTTGTAATTATGCAAGTGGTTGCATATAAGAAAGATATATTTTAAACAGGTACGGATAATATATAAATATACAATTTAACTGTTAAACAATTATAAAGAGACCTGGAGGGAAAATGTCAGTATTCAATTTTGTTGTAGAGATTGTAGAAGGGGAGAGTTGTAACGTTGCTGCCTGGATAGTACAAAGGAGCTGGGAATGCAATTGATCTGGGAACTGGAACCCTCAAAAGGGAGTTGTCTCTGAAAACTAGAGGCATTCCTACAAGAGTCTGCGCTGATGCGTGGGCCATATTAGCTGCCTCAAGTTCTGCTGAGAGCTGCCTCTTCCACTTGTTCCTGCGGTTCTGAAACCAGGTTTTGACCTGGGTCTCTGTGAGTTGGAGGCTAGTGGCGAGGCAGGCTCTTTCCGAGCTGCTCAGGTAACGTTTCATGTCGAACGTAGATTCTAGTTGGTAGACTTGGCTCCGGGAGAACACCGTACGTGTCTTCTTTTTGGCCGGATTCCCTTGTCTGTCCGTCTCCCTCTGTCTGTCTGATGTCTGCATGCAATTTTTCTCTTTTTCTTCCTTGTAAATCTGACCATCTTGCGACAGGTACTGCTGCCTTCTCTCCGTGTTTTCCTGCCCAGCGGTGCCAACTCCTTTAGTATTATCTAAAATGTAGAAAAATGAGACTTTTCAGATATTATTTCACTGGTGTTGGACTACTCACATTTTCACTATATTTATGTTAAAATTAGACTCTTGCTGTTCATACGCCAAGAATAATGGGACAACACAGTACGTTGATTTAGTTTTTTTTTTCGTTTGAATGCAAGGACGCCTGACCTACACTTTGCTCAAAACACGATAAAAGTGCAATTAAATATAATTTTAAAATATTATGGGGTGTCATAGGTGGACGGAGTTTGAAATATTGGGCGGCAAAAAAACAGTTTCCACTCTGAATTATCGCCTATAGGCCAACATAGTGTAATTTGTTTCTACATTAATATACAACCTTTAATATCTCACCTGTAGACGCAACGTGCGCTGTCATAATTTTGCTAGTAGTTGATTCCTTTGTTCATACTTGGCGAACACCTTTCCTCATTTGTGTAGTAATTTACAAAATAACTACTAGTCTTGTAAGTACATTATAGCCTGAAATCAACGCAGCGTGAACGGTGTCAAGGCTGCTGTCCTTGTCTGGTACCTGGGCTTCCGTCATAACGTATCTACTGCAGTCAAATCTTTGCATTCTTTCTCCCAAACTGTCATATGAATTTATGAAATACCAAATTGCAGGCTTCAAAAATCAATCATGTGAATGCTTCCTATCCGCAGCAAAATCTGCGGTTATTGCTTTTTATATGCATTTAATATACCTCCACTGACTACATTAATCCAACGTGTCAGCGTGTACGAATGATCCACCAAATTTTTTCATTGTTTGGTTTTTGATATAATAAGTCAATAAAATATTGGTCTAATTCGTGGGCGTTATCGTGCAAGAGACGTTTATGAATGGACTACGGCACTATTTTAAACGTTTCAATTTAAATACTATATTAGAGGTGAACAATATTTTTCAAATAAAATTACTCTCTAAAACTACATATAAAAATATCAGAGGTGACGAGTGCTCGATACGCTTAAAATATTTTGTTTTACTTACTCACACACGTGTAGCTGTTGGTCTGATGCGTGCGACAAGGTTCTCCGGGGCCAGAGTCCGAACAGAAGCAGTCGAGATCTTTGTATCCTTCCTCGGTTAACTCTTCCTCCGAAGAATCCGACAAACACCGCTTCCTCGCATTTACTTTTGCATTGTCTTTGCAACCTGTGCGTTCTTCCTTCGACGAGGTCCCAAGTATGGACTGTATGGTAAAGCTGGAGATCGGGGCTGGGGGACACTTTGTAATGTCGTCTTTGTTGCTCATTCTGGGTTCATAAAAAAAACCACCAACTTAATTGCCTGACTGGCGCTTGAAGAAGTGTGAGTGAACGTATATTCTTCTGGCTTTGTTCTGCGGTCGTTTTCCCTGAGCATGCACGGACTGAATGCATTCTCTGTGTCCCGTAAACCTGTATTGATCTCCTGCCCAGCCCCTGGCGTTGGCTGATTTGCATGTAGGTTTGAGTTGCAGCCAATCAAAAACAGCAGTCAGTGCGGAAATTTTGAACTTTACACAAGCGAAGGGATGATTAGGTTAAAGTAAGTACCTGATTGATTGTTGTTGTTTGTAACATTATAAACATATTCTTACTTTAGAAGAAAATGATGCCGTACAGTGAGACAATAGTTACGGCCCAATAAGCGCACGTGGTGACATTCATGGGTTTGGTGGTTTTATGTTTTAATGAACGATAAGGCTGCAGTATAGGTCACTTGACTCTGTGAGTGTCTTCTGAAGCACTAAGTAGTTGGTGCTCAGTGGAAATCAGCAAACGGGGCCATTAATAACGACAGCATTGTAAAGGGAGTTCGATTAAGTTGATAAGGTGGGATAGTCACAGGTCAGAACATTTGGAAAATCTTTATGCCAAAATTTAAAAGAAACTAATCGAAAAGGAATCTATATTTCAAATATCCTTCCGATTGTATTTTTGATCATGTGAAAATTGGGAGAATTTTTCATTCCAGTCTGACAGATCTCTCTCGGTCTGAGGCGTTCCTTCTGTTTTTACAGTGTCAATGCGAACATTCGTGGCTCTGGCTGTGAATGGAGCAGTCGTGTAATCGGCAAATGTTACGTTTCAATAATGGAATTGATTCATAGAATGGTTATTTCTGGGGGGGGGGGTGGATGGGAATGCAAATTCTATGGGGGTGGGAAAGGATAAGCCACGTTTCGGGCCTGAGCCCTTCAGTGCCTCTTGCTTCCCCTGTAGATGCTTCGTGACCTGCTGAGTTTCTCCAGCCCCTTTGTGTATTGCCCGAAAATCACAGCGTCTGCAAAGTTTCTCCTTTAACTGATGGGTCTTCCAAGACTATAGTGAAAACTGGTTGCACATTGATCAGTAGAAGAAAGATATTTAATGTTTTGAATTAATTCCCCCGCCCAGGTTACCAATACTTTGGATTAACTCTGGTCACTGGTCTGTTAGGTCATTAGGCTTAGACTAACAATAAACCATGATTTATTTCGGATGGTGATCATTTCTGGTTGTTTAAGCTTCTGGTGGAGCCTGGAAATTACTGGTAATTTTTTTAAATAGTAGAGTTTGGAGATAAATCTATGCAATAATATTCACAAAACTTGAGCAAAATCTGTACGCGCGATGGGAGTTACCGGAGTCACTTGATGTGAAATTTGAACAATTGAAGGTTGCTCGCGTTTCGTTTGTGAGTTTGACACTAGAGTTTTATTCGCCCGCGAGACGAAGTTGATTTTTAGTTTCAAATCGGCCAAAAAAAATTAAGGTCAAGTGCAGTTGGATGGGTCCATGTCCACGTGTAACCGACCACACAAGGATGCTCAGTTCTTGGCGTCAGGCATAATGACGACGACGAAAGAGACGCAACACGAGATCGCTGCAGACATTCCACAAATTATTGATATGACAGAAATGGAACTAAGATAAACAACTTAGTAAACGTAATTGAACGTAATTAAACTTTGCATCAGTATTCAATCGAGCTGTGATCACCAGTACCCAGATCCCATTACCGGACGTTCCTATTGGAATGGGCAAAATGAAATAATGCCTATCGAATGATTTTCCACCCCCCCCCCCCCTTCCCCCATCACCTTTATCCTTAAATCGATCGTCAATGCGCCACAGACGTGGGATCAGGGATAAAGAGAAAATGGGTTGAATTAAGTTTCTGGGAGATGAGGAACCATAACAACATTTGGAAAATATGTTGAATAAAAAGTACGTACTTTGAACATCTCTCCGTTCAGTGAACGCTTTGTCAAGAGTTGTGGCCTCTATATGCCGACTGTAATTAATTATGTTTGAAAGAATACAGCATAGCCCCACGTGTACAGGAGCCAACACATTCATGCAGGTAAAGTACAATTTTGTTAAATATCCATGTCTCTTTATTGTTGCAGTACCATAAATATAATTAATGTTTTACGTTGTGCCATATATGCAGTTGTGGGCCGAGACAGGGAACATCTCTTCAATTTGTTTATCAACCACTAACAAGCGTGAGTAACATATATTTCGCGTTCATTGAACCGACGGTTAATTAATGAATAAATTAATCAATTCCTCGATCAATGACGAAAAGTCGAACATCGCTGCAAGATTAGTTGAGGTAAGAAATGGATTAATTTATGACTGTCTAATTGAATCCTGGGTTTAATTAAGGGACTAGTCAGTTAACTAGTTGATCGAAGTAAGATGCAGCTGTCTAGTTTTTCATGATATGTTGCCAGTGAGCGAAATAAAAATAAGGCATCAACATGTGACCATTCAGAAAGAAAAAGACGTCCGATTTGGACAAGTAATTAAAGTAACTGGTTAAAGGAAGCTGAACGTTGGAGGGAATGTTGGTACGATCCTTCCCAAATCACCAAGCTGTGATTTAAATGCCAGTGTCGGGTTCACTTTAAGATAATGAGGTTGTTGAAATATTAGAATATCATTTCCATCAATTACGCGCTGACTCAAATGGAGCCTGGAAGGCAACAAACTTCTTGAGCCGAAGTACAATTTTAGTTCGGATTTCACGACTGTTTTCCATTGAATATCCCAACTAAATAAACATTTGCAAAAACAAATGCATCTCGATTCATAAAAACGGATCGATTGGCCGCGTCCTTTTTATATTAATTCAAATACAATTGTTATTTTAAGGTAACTCTAATAAGATTGCTTCTTCCCTATTAAGTATATCAAATTAAATGTTACTTCGACTGATACTTTTGCTCTTTCAAAAAATGCTTTCCCTGACAAAGCGGAATCGATTTTATTGGAGTTCGACTGCGTTTACTCGATTATTTTGCTGGCAGCTGAAAGCTCTCCGTGGAAAGGGTTGGTTAATTGATTGATTGGCAGGGGCTGCGCTCTTGTCCTGCTCTGGGAGGCAGGTGTGAGAGTCCTGCTCCGTTCTACCACATTAACCTTTTCATGCTTTCACAGGGTTGCGACACATTACAAATGGTCAGCTTTAATCATAGTGTCAGCTCGTTAACGTGGCGCGCCCCTGCAAAGAGAGCTGGATGATCAGTCTTCATTCAGCTCGTAGTCAGGCGCTGGGGCTATTGAAGCCACCCAAAGAAATAGGAGCGGCTTCAGAAAGTTACAAACTGGACCTCGTTATTCTGCGTGTTCCAAATGTAGGCATGAAGCACGGATGTGACACAACTTGTTGGGGACTGGTGTCAGGTGCCAGGATTTAACGTAATCCATTTGGAAATTCCAGATAGTGCAATTTGCAAAACAAAGCACATTTCGCCAAATATATCTACATCCACCTCTTCTATCCATTTGTTTCAACTATTGACATCAAGTGATCATTGCCCGTGGGAATTGTGATCCTATTGGACAAACTCAAGGTGTTCTTGTACAGTCCCGGTGATTAAGTTTCCTTTTCAGTTACCCACCTAAAATCCAGATTCGCTGGGCCTATGTGCACAGAAGCAAACGGTTAGCGATCTGATAGATTGCCGACAACCAAGCAGGACCCCGTGTTTGAGGCAATAAAGATAAGGCGTGAAATCTACATTGACGTATTAAATAGGCATATTTTACGAAGCTTAACTGTTTAGGAGCCTGTTAAATGACCGCATCTGCTCAAAGAGAATTCTCAAGATTATAAAACGAATCCGTGATGTTCTTAATTATGCAGGATCACGCCCGTGGAGCTGAGGGGCTACCTGGTATTTTCTTTTGTAATCCGGTTAGAGAAAACGCACCTCAAATAAATCTGGGCCTGTCATCACTGCCACTGTATCATGACTTTAATGCTTTATAAGCACAGTTTGTGAGAGCACAGAAAATGGAAGCATTCTTTCCCCACTCCTCTCCCCTACATATCTCAAAAATGTATAGAAAATGTCAGGCGCGCATTGTCCCTAATGAAAATTGATCTTTGGTAGGTTTATGCTCCTCGAAAATAGCCTCCTGACTGCCTATAATATTGCAAAGGTTCCACCTACAGTGACAGATGAAGTCATAAACAAGTTTGATCTGTGAATCAAGCTTCGATAAATATTAAACACAGTCCTTTACACGTGTGTATTATGATGTATGGCGCGTCGAACTTTAAAATAAGGAAATTACCAAAGAAAATGATATCAATAAATTTTCTAAGTATAAACGTTGATTATGTTTCGATTTTCATTCAAAATCTTGCTGTTTCTGGTACAAATGACATCTCACAATGGGCTGCAAAAGGCTCCCTATTCCACGGGAGCCTGGAGGTGTACAATTTATGTAATCGTGGCTGGAAAATGAATTGTGTAATTTATTGGAAAACAGAAGTCATCGAGATTAGATCAGCATAGCCCATCAAAGGGCCACAATCCATCAAGTTCCAATTAACAACCTAAGACGCGTAAACCATAGAGCGTTAATGGGTTTCCAATCTACTGGACTGATAGACTCATCAATTCCTCGGGGATGAATTAAGAAAATCGACCGCCCCGTAGCGTGCAGTGTCATTCCTTTCTGCAACTATATGTCAAATTAAAAACACAATTAAAATTTAAACTGTTTCAATCAGAGGTGCCCTGCAACCTATGTTTCACTTAATAGAACTTTGATGAAAATCTGATGGTTACACTCCATCACTAAGGCGAATGGGACTCAGAGGGTGCAAAGGATTCTTTAAACCGCATTTCTTTAAAAAAAAGACCCAAGTGATGTACTGCAAGGGGTCACACTTCCACCAGGTAGAGCGAGGGACTGGTTACCTATCGAGAAGTATATTCTTTAAATCTGCTGTTTATTGTGGACAAGTGATGATGTTGGCGAAAACGTTGCCAACAGCGAATCAACGTTAATTGCTGAGTAAACTGATTTTGGGGCTGTCTTTACAAGATACGAGGGACCACGAGACACACTGCCAATGAAGCTATTTAGTATCTCTGCCGCATTCTTTTCACCAAGTACGTCGAGTCTCACCGTAAATTTAGAGTTTTCGGGTGAAGTTTGAAGATGTCCTAATTTCATCGAAACAAATCAAGGTCACAAAAATCCAGGAGCGCGGGACGAACAATGCATCACATTGAAACAATATTTTGCAGACATTTTGCGATCAATACGAACTAAAGCATAATGCTATGCCAATCTATTAATGCTCTTTAATGGCCCCTCGGTGCGTTTGCATCGCTCTCGTCAATAAAGGACAGCGATCGTGTCGAAGATATGTTTTCGTTCGTCCGCTTTATTAAATATTTTTTTCCCCGAAAAAAATAAGTTTTCAAACGCATCGTACTGACCTGCTAAGTGTAGATTCCTTTCGGAAAGTTGCGAGATATCTTTAGAAGAATGGAACAGATCAGTGCCAGAGTTAAAGGGTTAGGGTTATTGGGAGTTGACGCAAATTAGTGCAGTTGTTAAACTGTAAAATAGCCGCAGGCGGCTGGAGCCGTGCTGAGCTCACATATAACTGATCTGTATGGTGGGGCTGCTGTAGACCATTCTTGGAAGGGATTGAAAGGTTATATCTGTTTGGAATGATTGGAGTGTTTGCTATACAAAAGTTCCCCGTGTTTTGACCCAAATAAAAGAAGTACATGTGTGTGTCGGGTAAAAACAGGGCAGCAGCCATATTTACAGAAATGAGCAGAGTTCACAATATACCAAATAAAAGCAGAGATTTGGAAACTGGAGCGCTTAAGTGTTAAGCAGGGACTGTTCAAATTTATCTTTAGTCTTTGCACTGTTAGTGATCTCTCATTTCTGAGACGCCACTGAATGACAATGGTTTCTTTGTCCCAAGTACACATCAGCGTGGTCTTTAAAACTGGATGTTGTTTGATTATAAACTACATATTACATGCTTTTGCAATATAATGGTATAACTAGTCTCTTACTTTACATAAAACAATGAATTAAGCCACCTCCCATCTTTTTTTATTTCCTGTTACAAAAAGTTTGGCAAAATAACATAATTTTTTAAATAGCAATAAAAAGGTATTCGCTTTGAATGGAAGGTGTGGTAAAAATTTAATGCTTTCTAATCTCAATGTTCGTCTGTGCAGGATACTAAAGTCGCTTTTCACATCAAAATACTATTTTCCCTCGATCGTTCTACCTGGCCGATGGTTTACCTACCGATTCAGCAAAATTACTTTTATGGCTGGGAAATATAATTAGTATTTACACACTGAAGGTATATTTTAACTATTCCAATTTATGCAGACAGTCATCGATTTACAGACCAACAACTCGGCGGAAAAGAGAAGTAAAGTCTAACAGGGAGGAAAAAAAATCAGCCTACTGGCTTTTCTCTGTTTTGGTTGGATTGTAGAGCGGCGAGTAATAAAAGATAAGGAAAAATAATGGACTTACTTCAATGGTGTAGAAATGTGAAAAGTCGGATTCTTGTGAAAATCAAAATGCGCCCATGTAAAAGGAACACGGCGACGCGCAAAAAAATTATTCAAGACACACTTTAAGAGCGGGGCATTGCTGTAATATTTTTATTCTAATTGGCTTGGGCGGTTTAAGCCTATGTGAAGTGGCCCCTATATACAAAAGCGTGATTAAATCTTATCGCATCACATTGCTGTGTGTCTTAACAAGCTCATTGTAATTTAAAACATTATCGTAATGGCTACAAGTTTATTTTTTAAATATTGTCCGGACTAAAGAGGTGAGAGAGGGTGAAGCATAGTGGTAACTGGAAAGCTCATGTAGCCAACAGATTCGAAATCTGCACCAACAGAACAAAATTAAACTGATGGGGAAGTATTGTCGAGTTTTTTTGGATGAAGGAAACATCAGATGTGGAACTGATTGTATTAGTAAAGTCCAATTTGTAGCCGGTACTCCGCCTTTTTGTGCAGTTTAGTGAGAAAACGTTTTGCAACTATGACATTTGAAATACTACCCAGATATTATATAATTTTGTTTATGGGTCTGATCAGCTTTTGGCAGAGAACAGATTAAGATGGACAGTCCTTTCATGATATTCAATATAGAATGAAAATACTTTTGAATTTTTGCTGATAAAACTGGTTCATGTTTACTGTATAAACGGCATGAAAGTCCATTGTGACAATATCACAAAGTTAGTATCACCAACAATGCAAGGTACGATTTTGTTGCATCTTTATACAAAGGGGAACATATTTTGGCTTTAGCGTTGTGTTTATTTTCAGCTTCTGTGCATAACAAATTAAAGCAAATCAAAGCACAGGAACAGCTATTTAGCGACTTTTCACTTGCGAATCATCTGGCAAAGGATTTCAAGCGATAAAACTAACAGCAGCCCTATCTCGAAATCAGAATAGCCGCTACTGTTTTTTTACATCAACCATAAAAATACAAATTGAATTATTTTGAATTGTTCGACTGTAAAGGACTTTAATCTGTGACCTTCTGCAAAAGTTGGAATAGTTAAAATATATTTTCAGTGTGTAAACAGATGGATTTATCTGTCCAATCAAGGGGTTATTAAACACGGGCGGCCCGTGCTTGATTCAGTAATGCAATCTGACATTGTTTAGAATCTGCCATTGAAATTTCGCACTCTTGTTAGATTAGAAACTGTCCTCTTACTTTTGGAGCTCCGCTTTCAATAGCAATGACTGTCACTTAACATAAAGAGAATTATTTGATGCATAATTAAATATATTCTTATCCTTTGTGTGTACAGGCACTTAACAGTGAAGTGTCTCGCTGCTCCAACTATTGCGACAGACATTTATCCACAGGTGATTCTTCTAACAACCACTTACAGTTTCAGTTCCGCAAGCCCTTGGCTAATAAATCAATACCTCCTTGCCTATCACCCACTCCTCCTCTCCAGCATCCCCCGTTTTAAAATAAACATTCTAATTGCAGGGAATTTAATTAAATTTCAATATTGTGAAGATTACAATTTTAAATGGGATTTTGTTGCAAAATAAAAGGACTACAGTCAGCGGCGAACATAAAATATAACACAATAAACGTCGGGTAATAATTAATGATCAATATGAAAGACTAGTAATAATTATTCAAAAGTTGAGATAGTATTTCGTCTGCAAGACACAATGAAGTATTTTTCCAGATAAGAGAACAAGCACATTGTCTAAAATACCAGTCTGGCTGGTTTCCCTTTAAATTGTCTTTAAGTACGGGCGCCTTGATATATTAAGCCTATCATTTCATCGCAATTCAACATCTGAGAATGTATGTGGGGTTTTTTTTGGCCATAAATGGAACTTGTATGCTTTATTTACAAAGACTGAGTTTCACTCTTGAGCCAGTGGTTGTATGAAACAACACAACTGAATAACAAGGAATGCTCACATTTTATTTTAGTTCACAACAAATCTGTTCAACAAAATCCGGCATTACAATATCAAAAAAAAACGCCAATATTTTATTTCTTTTTTTTTGCTAAAACATACAGAACATCCATTATTTTCGCAGCAAGTAACTATCTTCCAGCTGGGGAAACAATCCAAAATTATATACACAAAATATTGCCTGGGAAAGATATTTGAACCTAAATCTTACGACCTCTATCAATGAATTTACAATCCAGGTAAGTTAAAATACGTCGTCACCACATAAAGGGTACATTTGTTAAATAAATAAACAGACCCTTAATTTTTTTTTCTGATTGTCCTTCGGTTAAAGCGCCTTGCCATCAGAACCTGGGTAATGTTCACTATTCCCAGTGCTATTCCTCATATGCTTCTCAGCTTTGGCCAATGCAACTTGCAGTGATCTCCCTCTCAGCAGTGCTTCAGCTTCTATAGTACAATATTGCACAGGTACGTGAAACCAATATAAGGAACAACATTTTTCACGACTCCTTTTAGTACTTACAAATAAAATTTAAAGAAAAAACATTTACAGCAGATCCTCCTCCAGGAATAATCCCTCAAAACTACACAGATTGAGCTCACAAAATTAAAACGTAAAGTTAAATAAAACGTTAAATAAACCAAGACTGAGGTAATGAAGCAAGAGGATATGGGCAACCTGGAAATATACAGCTGGTCTTGTGGCTCGTTACTTCAAAACGACACGGTCTCGTCTTACAATAAAAAAAAGTAATGCAAGATTAATATTAAAATTAATTCAGACTGGCCGCAGGAGGGGTACGGATGTGATTACAGGATGAGAGTAATAGGCTGGATGTGGGAATGTTAGTAAAGGCTGGGTGACTGGTGCGTTACCCGAGCTCCCAGATTCCGAGGCCGAGTTCTCATGGTATAAAATGGGCACCCGGACTATCCTTTGAGCTGCGTGACTCAGGTTGGCCGCTTCAAGCTCGGCAGCCAGCTGCCTTTTCCATTTATTCCGGCGGTTCTGGAACCAGATTTTAACCTGTGTCTCAGTTAGATGGAGAGAGGCGGCAAGTCCCGCTCTCTCCGAGCTACTCAGGTAGCGCTTCATGTCGAAGGTCGACTCCAGCTGGAAAACCTGACTCCTGGAGAAAACCGTGCGCGTTTTCTTCTTCCTGCACGGCTTCCTCTCTGGACTTTCTACCCGTTTTTTCCAGTCTACGTTATTGTTGTCGTCTTTCTTTTGTTCTTCGGCGTCGCTAGATTCCTCCAGCACGATCTCTTCCAGACTTTTGGAATCTTCCTTTTCCTTGTGATCAGTCTCGGTTTTGAGTACCGGCTCTGGAGAGTCTCTGTCTGGGGAGGAATCTCTGGCACACGCGCCGCCCTTCTCTACAGCTGCGATGGGAACATGAAAAGGGATTCCAGTTAGAAGTGCCGCAGAGCTGAAAGATTAGACCATCGTACATCAGAAAGAACAACGTGGTTAAAGACCCCTTACCTTCTGTCCTCGGCAGGTGGACTCCCGGTGACAGCGTGCAGGGATACCACCAGGCGGGCGACCTCTCCAGATAGTGCGCCGGGAGCGCAAACCTCTGCGCCGGGATTTCAAACCTTGGGAAACCAGGGTCTCTGCAGTGAGGCAAGGAAAAAGCGGCACCTTCGACCACCCCCTTCACCGCCGAGAGCAAAGTCTTGGGCTTCGAAGGCTTTCGATCACAGTTCAGCAGATTTTTGATGGAGAAAGAGGATTCTTTGGGAGGAGAGGGATTCTCCTGCGCTGCTGTCTCGGGCATGGTGACCTGGCTCCGATCATAAACAGGGCGAACCTCGTAGAGGCTGGTAGGAAAACAGTAGTGTTGAACAGAATCCCGCGAGTTCAGAAAAACGCCCCAAACTTTTGCATAAGGGTACAGTGGAAATCCACGGCAATTTGGAACAGAATAGGAGGCATTCAGCGTCAATCTGACGGCGGATGATAATGATGAAATAAAAATGTCATACAAGTTAAATGCAGAAAGTATACGCGATTGGGCACGCACAATGGCAAATGGGATTACCGAAGGAAAAAAAAAGATGGCATATAATGAGTCCACCTCCCTATACTTTGCGCTTCGCTTAAGGCTTTAAGAGCTCGCCTGTTATTGGCTTTATATAGTCCAATTAGGCAGCAAATGAGGACGAGACTAATACCACAAAAGAAACTCGTCCTGCAAACCACCACTAGACGACCAGTAGGCAAATGACTTACTCCTGTCCATTGGCACAAAGCGCTATTTCATTTCCATCTATGGGGGAAATTTGTTTAAAGCGCAGAGGTTTTTGCTCCTGTCATTTCGACCGCCTCAACACGGTTGCCTATTGAGGCAACACATTTTACAATGTGAAAACAGCCTTGTTTCTTAAAAAAAAAATGTTTTACAGACTGTTTTTCTTAAGTCAAATTTCTACCTTGGCTGGTAGGTGCAACACAGAAAATAAAGCTTACCCGCGTATGAAACAGCCAGATGCAGAAAGAGATGTCTGCAATGTGCCATGCGATTTTAAACAGAGCCGTTCAATTTGTGAGGGTTTCATGATAAAGTATTATATGCCAGGGATATATTGCACATTAAATCGCGATTTTATGAAGTGTAGCACTGCAAGAAATAGCAATAATTTTATTATTGAAGCCCAATTTGTATATGAAGATTTATAAGTAGAACGGATATGCTGTGACACCTCCGATTCAAGCAGGATTTCGCATAAGTCATTTTAATGTTGTATTGTATTTCTCATGAGTTCGTTTAATAGCGACGAACCATTCTCACTTATTGCCTGATGGGATTTAACCGTCATTACCCCATTCCATCCTCCTCGACACCCCCTTCCCCCCCCCCCCCCCAACGAAAGTCGTGAAGCTTTGGAGCTCTTACCATTTATGACAGAAAACACAAACACACCGAATATATTGAAATGTGATTTTATATACCGTCCTCAATAATAGAAAAATTGCAATTTAAACACTTGCAAATGTTAGAGTTAATTTAGAAGAACCACGATTCAGGAAGAGGAGAAAATCAGACTGCAAACCAAAACCCTCTAAATGTTGCACGAACACTTTGGATGTACTTGTATACTTTTATATCACTTCGGCAAATGAGAGTCGAAGGACTGACATTTTTCTTCCTCCTCCCTCCCTCGACACTGCAGCAATCTCAAAACAACCCGCTTATTCCATGGACTCGCCGGCCCATTTTAGTAAACGTCTCACCAGATGGTTAAGGGAACTTTGAGCAAATTTGGTTTAGGAAGATTTAATTAAGGCTTCAAGTCAGTTTACCTTTATTTTCACTCTGTTAGTGTAGTTCAAAACTGAATTCATTGCACCATGTTTAGTTATTTAATCAGACTGAAGTCGTCAAATTGGCTGTTTGGTCCTTCAAAATATAATAGGCAATGATTGCAACCGCCCAGCTCTTCTCTATAATACGGATAATTTATCCCACTAAGAACTATTAACACAATTGGATGAGGGTGCGTGGACATTGAACCACCCATCTTTATTTCCCTGTACATTTTTTTTTACCTCTGACCTTCGCTGTTTATCCATTGTTACCGTCCGTTTCATTCAATTCAATGACAACACTCCACCTTCGTCTGTCTTAGTGTTAGTGACCAGCCTCATGAGCCAGGTATCTATTGACCGGTTTAACAAGATGATTACTGGGTCCATATATCAATAACGGGTTACGTAATATCTTTCAGCACGTATTACAAATTCTTTATTGCCCATTCTAATCGACTCAAATGAAACAATACTACGTGGTATGACATCCGAGAGAAAAATAACATTTTTTCATATATGTTGGGGGGGGGGGGGGGAATGAGTCATAGGTACATAACTTTAGATATAAACATACAAGTTAACGATGCACAGGGCAGTAAAAGGTAGCCACTGCAACGATAATTCCAACTACAATTCACTTCCCTACAGGTTCCGGAATAATTCATGATTTGCATCTGTAATTAATTTGTCTTTCATAAAGAGAATCACCTACACGCACAGAGGACAATGTCGTATTTATACTCATTTTAAAAGGGAGTGGACGTGCTTCTAAAGTTCAGGTTCCATTACTGTAACACTATAACGCTCTTTTGTTCTACAGTTGCACAAATTTGCCTGCCGAACTGAAAGAGGATGGGTTCCGTTCATGAGATTACATGCAGGGAGAAAAAAGAGAACACCAGGCTTCAGTCAGTTATTTAAAGCCAGTCGTCGCTGAATGAATAGAGAAATATGCAATAGGCACTAATGGACAAAATGAAAAAAAAATGGATTCAGTTCATTTTGAATTGTTTTCACTTTAAAGAAAAAGGCCACGAACTTACCGATAAAAAATATCCAACAAGTTTCAAATCTGAAATATTGACGTTCTCTTCCCATTATTTATCCAAAGCTGCAAGCCAGAAAGAACTGTTGAAAGCAAGGAATTTCATCGTTTTATGTACGTTCGTGATAGAAATAGCGAAAATAACTAACTTCAAAATATTACTCAATTTGCAAAGACACACATGGATTGGTTTGGGAATAGTTTGGTTATTACTTACATTTGGTAACTTCTCCATAATCTATATTTTGGGCGAATAAATCATTGTTATGTTAAGAAGAAAATATGTTTTTATCAGCATTAACGTATTTGTGCTGAGAATTATTGGAATGAACAATTGTTTTAATGTAGCATCTCGGACAATACCGAAGGGAGTAATCTATGATTTAATGAATGCTATGAAACAGATTATTTTGGAAACATATTAGCGGAAAAATCTACCCTAGAGTTTCGATTCAAGTTGCTCTCAAAGTGTTATTTTCTCAGACGTACAGTTTATTTTAGATTCTAATTAACGTATACTTATGCTTTCAACTGGTGTAACTCCTTGACCCTAAACGGGTGTATTGTTTAAGTTTTGTAATAATTTACATAACTTATCAAGCGATCTTCAGTGACTATTTATTGATGAAACAATTGTTGCTAAATGACCACTGAGAAGAACTTGTTACTTTTAAGTCACCGATACTCATTGGCTCATTTTAATGGTTCATTTGTATGCTTATATGCTGTTTAACGTCACCCCAACGATTTATATTGGTAGACACCCAATGCAAAATTCTCAAATCACCTGAATCATTCTCTTCGAAAACGCGGATTCAGACGTCCAGCTTAACGTTCGCCACAATCTTGCACTCGCCATTAAAGGAAATACAAGTTACGTTCGTTGTGTGAGAACTTTAATTTAATTTCGGATATAAAATGTTGAGTTGAACCATATATTTTTTAAATGTTACGCAAATTCCATAGAAACCCCCTAACATAAATGGAACAACTCCGTTAAAATGCACAACTGGATGACTTTGATTTGATTTCTTCGAGTGTGGCAATGAGCACCTAAAAATACTGCGACTTGTCCAAATGGAACAATATAGTTTTTTTCCCCCTCAAACAGCGAATATCTTATTAGTTACATGACTTTCACTAAAGGAATGCAATGTCGCTCTGATATCGCTTGGAGATCAGGTTCTCCCTCTCCTGTGTTACAAACTGATTTTCTTTTTGCTAATTATTCCCCTTTAGGTTATAAGAAGACAGATCAGAGAGGTACACATTTCGAGGTCATAAAACAACCCCTGAGGAGAAGACATCAGAAACCGCGAACATGTCCATCAGGGCAGTCAATCTCTCTGACGGCAGATGCTTATCATCGGGGAGCTCCTTTGTAATATGAAGTCTTGCAACAAGAGATAAACGAGCTGCTTGATACTTTAGGTGTTGTCACTGAATGTTGAAGACTTATATCGTTTTAGGGAATGATTCTTTATCCCTCTTTTTTTTAATGTTTCCCTTTAAAGAGATGACGCCGCGTCCCTGAACAGACACAGAAACCGAAGCCAATGGCAATTAACCTTTTGCCTGCCGCAGTGAGAGTTTGAAACCGTACCCAGGAAGTTCATTTTTCTTTACTGTTTAGTTGTCTCACCGCACCCTCCTCCTTCGGCCTATTCAATCTACGATGATTCGGCAGTCACACATTGGTTGGCAAAATCGCGGGTTGGGAAAAGGTTAATAGTTTTCAAAGTTAAAGTTTGCAAATGGTAAACACTTAACTTCTCTATTAATTTTAGTGAACACATTGTTCTTGAACAGCAAGTTGCTGAATGCAGCAACCGAAAAATAATTCTACTTTGGGACGGAGTAAAATTCATTCAGAACTAACTCCGGATGTTTTTATAAAAACCATGGTTTTTATACAGCACCCCCTGTCGATATATGTTTATTGTATCGCCATCTCTTCAATTGTAAGTTACCAACGCGTACTTCCCTGTCTTTTACTTTATCTGACATTGCGTGCAATAGGGACGAAAAGTTTTCCCACGGAGTACTCAGAATAATATCGGAACATCAAAACAAGTTCATGCATTGCTACGATGGCTTAAAAAAAATCAAACCAGAGCCTATTATATTTCTTGTATGGAAGGGCTCTCCAACTCCTAAATTTGGGATGAAATTAAAAAGTTTACACCACTTTTGAGTAAATGTCGAAACTCCAAACCAAGCCAGCTCTCAGCGTTCAAGACTGATGTAGAAAGAGAACTAAATTCTAATAGATTATTAACGCAATATATGCGAGTTGACGATAACAATTAAAGCACTTGGAGAAGATCATGAGGGAAATTGGAATTCTGCTTCCCAACTCAATATTATAGATCGACGAAAATGAGGTCGGTATTATTAAACTTGTGAATTATTACAAGACTAATTAAAAATTAGAATTAAAAGAGGGAAGGAATAAATTATCCTTCTAATTCTTTAAATGAGCTGTCTTGCAATCGAGATATATGGCTTCTCAGCAGATGCCTGAAAAAAATATTGAGAAAAATCGCGTTGCATCTTATTTTAACACTGGAAACCTTGACTCATTGTTCAAGATAATGTCGGAAATGCAAATCACATCTTAAAACATCAAACGATTGAATTGCAATCTACGTTGGAAGTTTATCTGGTTTGTGTAGAATGAATAAGGCAGTATCAAAACCCAGACTTCAGAAGGTTTTTGTTTGAACCAACCTTTTTATAAAAGGAATCTATAGCAGAGGTGTGTTTACTTGCCCAAGTTGGAGATGGCTGGTGGAGAGAGAAAAGGTCAGCCGACTCCTCCCTTTGTGTCAGTTTGATGAAATTATAGCAAATTAAACTATAATTGATGTTAGAGAAGGCAAGAAAAAAATGGAGGTCTTAAATAAAGCCATGAAATATTGGAAGAGAACAGCAAGCAATCTAATCTAATTGTGGCAGATACCATGTTGTGTCCATCTTAACCGCTGGATATATTTATACTCCGATGAGCTTTCTATTTTAGATTTAGTCGTTATTCCCCTTAAAATTTCAGATCTAAACGTTTCGGAAGTGCAATATACGTTTGTAGGCCAACCTGGCATCGGAAAGGCAATAATCCCATGGCTTTGCACATCAGCTCTCACTCGGAATGATTATGCGGCGACATTTAAGTAGTTTTCTAAATGGATTTGAGATAACCTATTCAATAATTTCAGCGGTTATGTTAATATTAAGCCATCTATACAGGCGTGAGCGTTCTGTTAAAGCCACAGTGATAGAAATCTTGATGTCTCCTGATTATCCGCGATGGGGGTGGGGGTGGGGAATAAAGCGCAGTATGGCTGATATGGTGATTACCAGTCTTGGCAGTCAAGGCAGAAATAAGATGACATATTTTGTCAATAATAGTGGATAATTATTCACAATTAACTGTGCATAATTCCAAGTTTATAATAACCATAATCATTATTAGGGAAGGTTCAAAATGCTTGCGATAGCAATGTCATCATTCCTTTATCCGCAAAAGCCAATATCCGACCGAAACAATTTCATTCCCTGTGAATTATTAAATATTATTTCATTATGTTCCTCAGCCACGATGAATGGTCAGAATGAGAGCCTTGAATAAGTAGGAGAATGCATAGAGGAAAAATGTTAACATCGATATTATTTGTCAAGCTCAATCATCAAACACTTGACAGAAGACGGGTTCTCCTCTTGTTCTCGTGGTGTATTTCGCACCAAAACGCAAACAAGGCGAACTTGGCTGTGAAAGATTAGTTCTATGAAATGACGTTGACGAGGCTTGTTTATTGATGGCCTGAAGACATTCTCCCAAACACTATGGTGAACAGTGCGTACATACATAGTGCGTGACATCGATTGTTGAGTTATTTCTTCAGCGTATAACTAACTGGTGTAGTTAGTTTGCAATTTTAAAAAAACCCATAGTATTTATGGTGGAACCTTATTCGCTATTTAGTCTCTCGCTTATGGTACATAGGATTTGAATTTGGAATATTTCCACTTTTGAATTTATCTCAAAGTATGAGTTTAAAGTTTGGTTATGTTTTGGAAAGAAAAAGACGTTGAAGGAGGACCACAGGAGGAAGGAATATGGCTTCTGCCATCGTTCCAAACGCTCGCACACCCTACCTCCTCATATTGCTCGATCAGAAGGAAAAGAAACAGATACCCTATTCGTTACCCAGGCATTTGGCCAAACACTCAGCACGTGTCATTAATACCTTACTCGCCTGCTTCACTCTTAATGAGAAATCAAACCAGACCCTGTTCTGGCCTCAATTCCCCAAATCGAAAGGTTAGTCCTGTACCCAATGACCCGATACCAGGGACACGTATTAATGAATCTCTTTAATGGATCTTTTTAAAATGCAAATAGACAATAAAGATCTGACTCTTTTGAACCCTGTATATATAAATTCACATTATCCGTTCACTGCGGCATACATCTAATGTGATGTTGTAGTGTGATGTAAAACTGGCTGAGTAAATGATTGGGAAGATAATCATTATTGTGACTGGGGTGTGTGAAAGATTGAACGTCACCAATCAGCATTAAATGCTGATTCCCAATCAATATCATAATAGGAGGTGCGAATTTCCAGAGGATCATTCTAACCAATACTGAAACGTCAGGGATTGTAACACCTAGTCCTATGTATCAAACCCATTCCCATCTCAAGGCCATCCCTTTGACCTTGTGAGGACGTTGCCAAAATTGAAGAATTACAGTTATGAGGAGAGCTTGCTTAGTGGTGGTTGTTTTCATTGGAATACAGCAGACTGATTTGAGATGAACTGCATTCTGAGCTGCCTGCACAGGATGAACAGTAACATTCTATTTCCCTTGCCAAAGGAACTAGGAAACAGATTTGACTTGGTTAGAGAAGAGATGAGGAAATATCTTTACATACAAAAAGTGACTGGGCTGTCATTCCCTAAAGGCATGGTTGAGTCAGAAGTCCTGAAAAGATTTCAAAGGTGTCTGGATAGATGAACATTTGAAAAACACATGCATGACAAGGGTAGTCACTGAATAGATGAGAAGTGGGAGAAACTGGAATGGCCCCATTTTCAGATGACTGGACTTAAGGCTGAATTCCATGTCATAAATATATATGATTCATTTAATCCCTTCTTGGTGTCTGAACACATCAACTCCCCCCCCCCCCCCCACCCCCCGACTTCTTTTGGTGCTTTTCCTGGAAAGCATTTGTTCTGAATTCCATTAAACACTCACTTTCAAATTCAGTCCTCGAATCACCACAAAATTTCTCCAAATACTTGATCTGTTCAGATGTATGCTACCTTAAATACACACATTTCTATATATATGGAAAAAATCATCTTACCCTTGCAGCTTCATTTAGATTGGTTAACATCTCCCACCCCTCAAGTCCAAAGGAGATATAAGGCATGGATGGATACAGTGGATCTCCAGTTTACAATTAGGTCCAGTTGACCAAATCACTACCACACACACACACACACACACACACACACACACACACACACACACACACACACACACACACACACACACACACAAACTGCACCCAATGGTACTGTCAGAAGGCCCATAGTGGAACTATTTTTTTTTCTCTATCACAAATACTCCCCTCTCTGCTGTCTCTTCTGCCTCTATCTTGTGTGAAGAGTTCACAAACTTCATTGAGGTTGAGGCTTCAGCTTTCTACTGCTATTTTTCTCTCTTTATACAGACCACCAAACTAAACTTCCAAGATCCTTCGCTGCTTGATGTAAATTTATGTCTTCCTCAAGTCCCGACCCTATCTTGCTAGTTCATCTTTCTATTAGAAGTTGTCTGGCATGTTCGACCAAACTTGCCTTCTACTAAAGCAAACAATCAGCTGTTGGAGGAACTCAACGTGCCAGACAGCATGCACGGGTAGAAATGGTCAGTCAATGTTTAGGGTTGAGATTCTATATTGAGACTAAATCTCAGTAAAAGTTCTTGCCTCAAAGTGTTGAGTGACTGCTTTTACCCATGGATGCTCACTGGCCCATAGAGTTTCTCCAGCAGTTCTTTATTTGCTCAAGATCCCAGCATTTGCTTGCTACTTAACTTCTTTTCTGATTGATAATGTTAACAAGTTTCTTTCTTTAGACTCTGTTCCCTATCTTCTTCAACTCTGCCATTGAAGCTCCTCAAAAACCAAACCACGCAATGTGATATAAAAGTCAGAAATTGCTGGAAATACTCAGTAAATCAGGCAATATTTATGGAAAGAGAAACAGAATTAGAATTCCACATCAGAGACACATCAAGCAATGTGATTTTTATTTTCTATCCAAAGACTTTAAATGTATTGTAGACTCTTAAATCCATACATGCCTTTTCCTGTCTCCAGTTTGATTACAGATCTGGCTCTGTATCAAAATATTTCATCAAAGTCACTAATGAGATCATATGAAATGGTGTCAAAAGTAAAAGTTTTTTCTTCAACCATGGTGTCTACAGTTTTCTTGACCTATTTGTAGCCATTGATCCCACTGCCTTCCTCAGACATCATTTCCCTGTCATCCAAATGGCTGGCTCCAGTCACAGGTAAAGAATCAATTGCGTTAGATTTTCTTCTGATCCACTCTTTTTACAATGATCTATGAGTTTTAAAGGGGATTTGAGGGGAAAGTTCTACCTCACCATTACCGTCCTGGATCCAGTCACTATCTCCAAACCATCAGAATGCTCATCTCACATCTAGAATGGGAGAGGCAGAAATTTCCTTCAACTCAACATCATGAATATTGAATCCATTTTTTAAAATCAGAAATGCTGTTGGCTAATTCCTCATTTTATTATTCCTCTTATCTGCTATTTGAAACTCAGCTAGTTTGTTCACAGCTCAGCTCTTCTGTTACTGAAATCACCAGCAAAAACTTTGTTACCTCTTGACTACACTGAGGGAAGATTATTGACTGGAAATATCACACCCAAGATGCTACACCCTCTGTAAATCTTAGTTCATCCAAATCTGCCTGTATCCTAGTGTCGGAATGCAGATAATATAGCCTCATAGCTGCAACACTTCAGGCTCATCATGACTGCCATTGCCATCCACGTGCAGTGGCTGCAGAGGCTTTGCCAATATGTTCTGTTCCACTTCTCCTTCTTCAAAAGATATACAAGGTGATTATTTAATTGGCCTTATAAATTGTCCCCAGATGTACAATCTGGGCAGAGTTAACATAAAACTAGGTCAGATAGAAAAATAGGGGGAGGGTTGCTCCATGAGCTGGAATGGTTTAAATGGACTGAAATAGCCTTTCTTTGCTACAAGGAAATATGAAATAAAGACATCCCTACTCACCCCTCATCCCTTCACTCGTTAGCCCATATTAATTTCCAATTAAGCAATCTTCATATGTTAATTGCTTAAAATCAATTTATGGGCTCCCTGGACCCTATCTCCTTATTCTCCTCCATCTCGATAATACCCAGCATATTGACTCCACTCCAATTCTGGCCTTTTGGTCATGCACACATTTAATGGCTTGAGCAAAAGTAGTTGTGTCTATAGCAGCAAATATCCTAAACTTGTAAAGTCCTTGCCTAAACCCTCTGTTCTGCATCTCAAAAATCATATGAACTTCCAAATTTTGGTCATTTCCCTTCAGATTTCTCATATAGTTCAGTGTCAAATGCCGTTTGATTACGCCCAGAACCACTTGGGAGCATTTATGTTTCGTTAGAACCACCTCATAAATACAAATTATTCTTGCTGCTATTAGAACCGCACATATTAAACGTTACTTCCAGAGTGGAGCTCTTTTAGATTAGGTTAGAAAGGTAAATGAGCAAAACTCAGTTGCACATGATTAATGGCACAAAGCACGTCATTTAAAAAGTATAAAATATTTAACGAAAGTTAAATGGAACATTTACTCAGTTTAATTATAGAACTGAAGCCTCTCTTCCGCTCTTCAGGACAGACAGGGATTATTAATTTCTGATACCTACCTGTTTTATTTGATCTTTGCAGATATGCAAATGTAAATATTTGCTCTCTGACAATCTAGCACATTAATTGTTTAGGGAAAAGATTGCTTGCTTTGCGCTTAGCATTATATTTCTGAGATCTTTACTTTTGAAATGCTGCACCAGTTAAGCTGTGAAATGATTCTATCAACCATTTCACATGCCACCTAAAATAACATGCATTTTTCAGGAATTTTCACTTCAATCTGAGCAGTCCAATAAACTGTTCATCGAGCCCATGACAACACCATCGTGCCCACTGTTGGAATGAGCAGTATGAAGTAACAATGATGGATCAAAATAGGTTGAAAATTTTTAAGTTGCCTCCAATTTCCTCATTGTTTGTTCCTGCAACAAATGCCCACAATCCACTCCATAATTTGCTTTTTTTGTGTAGATAAATCTTACAAATCACCAAAACGGCTCACAGGCTAGGAAATAAGTGCATTATTTTTATTGTGACACTAACGTATAGGAAAAGCTTGAAGTCCCAAGCAATTCTGAAAATCAAAAACGATGGTTAAATCCAGGAGTATTGACACCAGCTGATGGCGTCACCGTTCTCTACACCACATTCAACCATATTTGCATGATTTTGTTTCGAAACAGAGCCATGCTGACTTTCCTCATGGATTGCCATTGGCATTGGTTCTGTGTCATCTTGTCTAATGTGTTGCATTCCTCTTGACTCTACATCTTTTTTTTTCCTGCTTAAAATGGAACATAAAAATGTCACTATTTTAAAACCAGACTATCCCTGAAAACTGCCATTATCTGTGCGCGTACTCCTGCCTTTTTTTCTGCTGTCTAATGTAGGTGACTGTAATGAGGGGAAATGGCAACGGGATGGTTTTGAACTATAAAAATGGGGTGATATGGGAATATTGAAGCCCTGCTGTGATGATAAGTTACTGACAGTAAATCAATTCATTCACTCTGTCCACTCTTGCAGAAGTTTGCTGAACATTGACATCAATGGACATTTTTTAAACAAAAATGAAAGATTCAAGAATGTTGATTTCTGATATGATTTTACTTTTTGTTTGAACCTATTTTTCTCTGTCTAAATATAACCAACCACCTGCAAAGTATCTGTGAGCAGCAGTTGTCTTCAGAATCTCACTCAAATAGCTGTGCCTCACACACAAGGCTGGTAGTCAGCTGGAAAGGCCAAGCCTAAAGAGTCAAAACCATTTGACCAGTCCCAACATGGAGGAAAGACTAACATTTGCCCAACGATGCTCTGTAGTACATTTGATTGTACAAATCAAATTAAGAACAAAAACAGATGTCCTATTTACCCCAACACTGAATATTTTCAAGCAATTCTGAGAAAAAATATATAGTATCATTATTTTTTTTCCAACTAATGTCATTAAATTTTATTTTTTAAATGTAGGAACCTCTCAATGGCTAAAAATACAAACATTTGGAATTTCCCAGGTTTTGGTAACCCTGATGAATGGTTTCAACCAGAAACATTGCCTTCCATGGATGCTGTCTAGCATGTTGAATTCTTCCAGCATTTGGTGTGTTTCTCCAGTTTTCCAGCATCTCTTTATTCTCTTGCTTACTTCTGCAAAGATGGAACCCCTTGACTTGGGGGGGTTGTATAATTCAAACTCAAAGTAATGGGGATGACTCATTTAAGGACTCTGCTCATTATTAACTGCTAAATATTTATACTTTTGTATTTGAACAGTTCACTTGTTTACAGTTCTTTCTTTCTTTGAGTATATTTTACAGGTACTGATGATTAGAAATTCTGCCTGGCTTGCAGAAAAAAGAATCTCAGGGTTGTATACGATGTCATGTATGTACTCTGACAATAAATTTAAACTTACAAGTGAAATGAATATATAATTTGGGCACCAAATATGAGCTGTGGCAAGTGGGTGAAACAGTGGAGGAGGCATAGGATCATCCTGAACTTCTGGGGAGGGAAGGAGATTCAAGGGCTGTATAACCCACTTCTCATAATGATTGTTCTTGCATTCATAGCTGTTAAAAAAAAACAAATTATGAAACATTCTTGCACTAAGTACTCCATAGAGCTGAAAATGATTTGAAAAATATTTTGAGGTATACTCTGCAGATGTACTAATTTTGAATTAATATTTAATTTTGAAATAAAATTCATTGCTGAGTTTTAAATTAGATATTATTTTAATTGGGTAAGGATGGTAGCATGCTCTTCTAATTAACCACATTTTTTAAAAAACCAAACTTTCATTATAACAAATGCCTAAGGCTTTTTTTGCAAAAGAGTTGAATATTTGGAAATATTGAGAAAAGGATTTGCACAATATTAATGAGAAAATGACTGGGAAGGCACCAATTACCATCACATCGAAAGAATACAGCAGAGCACTCCTGATCCTGTGCCACAGTTGGTTCCAGGAAAGCAGCCAAGGACTAAATGGCTGAAATTTTCTATGAATCGTTTAACATTTAAACCGTGAAAATACTGAGTAAAACCAAAATAGTGCAAATGCTGGAGTTATGAAATTAGAACAGATCATTCCTGGACCCAACACACTAATGGCAAAGTGAGAAGAAACCACATCAGTACCTCTACTTCCTCAAGAGTTTCTGGAGGTTTGGTATGGCATTGGAAACCCTGACAATTTTCTACAGATGCTGACTGGCTGTATCATGGTCTGATATGGGGCAGAATGCCCTGTAAAATGCAGTGGATGCAGCCCAGGACACCACAGGCAAAACCCTCCCCACCATTGAGAAGATCTGCAGGAAACCCTGCCATTGGAGAGCAGCAGCCATCATCAGTGATCCACGCCACCCACTGCCCACTCTGTTCTCACTGCTGCCATCAGGAGAGAGACGACTGACACCATCAGGTTCAGGAACAGCTGCTACCCCTCCACCATCAGACTCCTCAATCAGGGACTTATTTAAGGACTCCTACTTTTGCACTTTAATGCTTTATTATCTGTATTTCAGTCAGTTTGTCTATATTTCTTTATTTGTTTACCTGTGTTCATTGAGTACAGTTTTTTTTTGCACTACCAATAAGTGGTAATTCTGCCTCACCGGCAGGAAAAAGAACCTCAGGGTTGTATGTGATATCATCTATGTACGCAATAAATGTATGTACACAATAAATTTATGTATGCAATAAATCTAAAATCTGAATATGAAATGCTCTGTAAGGTAATATTTTTGGGGAGAGTGAAAGCATACTGCAAGTAATGTGTGGCTAGATCAGTGGTTTGCAATTTTTTTCTTTCCACTCACAGAACACCTTAAGTATTCTCTATGTCATAAATGCTCTGTGATTAGTAATTGATTACTTAAGGTGGGATGTGAGTGGAGAAAAAAAAGGTTGAGAATCACTGCTCTTGACCCCATTGTTTTGCTTGAGGAAAAATTGTCTTTGGCCCATTTCCTTTGGAGTTATGAAACCATGCACATAACGAGTCAATTAGGGATGATTAAAACAGGGGGTTTCAAACTTCTACTCGCACAAGTAATCCCTTACCGAGCACTTATGGCATAGGGATTTCTTAAGGTGGTATGTGAGTGGAAAGAAAAAGTTTCAAAACCATTGGGCTATATTATGGTGGGCCCAGCATGTTGCCTGTGGTTGCTACCAATGTGTTTGCCCAACCAACCTCACCTTTTCTAGATGGCCACATCAGCTGAGTCTCCATCCAAGAGATGGTCATGAGGCTGAGCAGGTTCTGAGCAGGGCCCCTTCCTTCGGAAGGCCCCTTCCTTCGGAAAATTCAACTAGATTTTGACAAACGAGGATACATTCTCATTTGGTCTCCAGCTCATCCAATACCACTGTGTTTGGCCAGTGGAAGCTGAGACATTAATGACTGATAGCTGGCGGTTCCCTGCATAACCAGCTGCTGTCAGTCTGCTAAATATTGCAAGTTTGCTCTCCAGCTTTTTCTACTCTCCTTGCCTTCTTATTCTACAGGTACTGCCTGATCTGCTGAGTGTTTCCAGCGTTTTCTGTGAGTATGTAAAAAATATTATGTAGGTTAGATAATGCCTAGATAATTGAACTTCCTCTATGTTATTTGGTCATTGATTTCTATAGCTAGGAATGTTGGCCATTCAAATTTGACTCATATCCCTTTGAACCTTTTTTGTCCATGCACCTGACCAAAAGAATTTTATAGCAGGTTATTCAACAGACCTACCACTCTCTGTGCTGGGCAAACACCTCCTAGGTCCCTTGGAAATCATTCCCCCCTCACGGTAAAACTCTGCCCTCTAGTTTTAGACACCCGACTCTGGGCAAATGATGGACTATTTTCTGTATCCATGTTCCTTGTGATTTTATCAGCTCCCCCCTTAACCTTCTGCACCCCAGGGAGAAAAGTACCAGCCAATCTAGCCTCTCCTTATAATTCAAGCCCAGCAGTTCCAATGACGTTCTCAGGAATCTTCTCTTCATCCTTTCCAGCTTAATGTTACCTTTCCAAGATATTATTGTGTTTATCCCTGAAGATTTGATGGTGTCTCTGAATAGGATTGGACCAAATCAAAGAGGAAGTAGGATTCATATTATGTTTTTATGAGGCAAAGATTGTACTAAATAATCCAAATGAGCTTCAGTTACATTGAGCTACTCGCATGCTGCCGGGAATATACTTCCTTTCCTGGCTTTTGCCTGAAAATGATTGTGGTAAGTGCTGGAATATTTTCTATTTTTGTAACTGGAATATCTGTAAGTGCCACATTAGAACTGATACTAGAGATTAATATGAACAACATAATTGGATAACACGACATTTTAAACACCACTGAGACCTTTTATTGGGCTGGTGCAACTAATCATTGCTGCAGATTCAAACAGCAGTTAGTCTTTTGAAATGTTAAAATTTCTGCATCAATGCAAGCTTGTAGGAGATTATTCCCATTCAATTCATTAGATACATTTTGTGACTGTGTTTTATTTTTGTTAAATATGTATTTTCAAGAAACTGGATAATACATGCAGATGATGTTAAACAGGAAACCTGACGTTCTTGCACTATACATCAGGATTAGTGTAGTCAAGAACCTAAATGAACTTGTGTCTTTGTTCCCATTGCCTAGATGCAGATTGAATTTAAATGTCACATCTGTGTCTATACGTAAGAGTGGTGGCAGTACTGGTAATGGTGTTAAACCTTCTCAGATAAAGTCCGGTTCCAAAAGCTTGCTGTGGTTTAGAAATACATATTTAACAAAATAGAAGTTCATGGCATATTTTCTTATGACATAGGAGACCATTTCTCAGAGCACATCAGTTGCCATACCTCCACAACTTGTGACTTGTATTTCATCACATGGCCTGAGAGTTTCAAGATTCAAGATTATTTTATTGTCATGTAATAAAACCAAAAATGTGATATTACCCAAAAATTCCTTTCATCTACTGTAAGGCACTCAAAGATTCCCTATCAGCATAAATTGCCCAGCACCCCTTGCAGCCAGAGAAAGAGAAATCCATGGCTTCACTTCCAGCATTCCCACAACCTCTGCAACCACACAGCCTTCAGTCTAAACCATCAGCAGCTTGAGCTCCAGATGCATACCTATGACACGAACGGAAAATCTTCAGCATCCTTGGCACCCTCTCGCATTCCAGTTCTGATAACTGGTACCCCTTCAGCTACCTGCAGCCTGATATGAGTCCCTTGATTGTAGTCACCTATAGCCTATGTGGGTTCCTCACCTCCAGTCACCAAAAGTCTGGCGCCTATGTGTTCTTCAGCCTCTGAGCCCCTCACTGGTCCGCCGCTGTGGTCACCGTTCTTTGGATTCCTTCCTCTGCATTGAGGACCCTTTCTACCTTGTCTCCTTTCTCACAGACATGATAAATTCTACCTAATTCCTTATCACATCCAACTAATACCATTTGTTGGTCTGGATTCCTCCCCCATTGTTTGAATTCTGAGACTTTCTGATATATCCTGGTCCTGCCTTTTGTTATTTTTCCATGAAGAAGGGCTCAGGCCCGAAACGTCAATATATCGAAATGCACACAAATGCACACCCATTCGATTTCCTTTGTGTATGCACGCAGCATAGAGGGAACACTGCACCAGAGCTTTTTAATTCAGTAGTAAAATAAAATGGCAAATAAAAGTTATATTCAAAACAGAGTTATACAGCACAAAAATGGTCCTTTCACCCAATGAGTCTTTGTCAATTATGACAGGAAGGGCAGATGTTTGAGAAATTTACTGGAGTTCTTTGAGTGGTGTGAGTAATGAGTACAGTGGATAGAGGACAGGTGGCTATTGTACACTTGGATTTCTGGAAGGTGTTTGATACAGATGCACCATCACAAACATTCTTTCTGGATGGATCACAGCACTGTACGGGAGCTGCTGTGCTCAAGATCAGAAGAAACTGGAGAAGTCGAAGAATGCAGCTTAGAATATAATGCAAACTTCCTTCCCCTCCATGCACCTCCTGCTGCTGAGAAAAGGAAGCCAACATACTGAAAGATCCATGCACCCCGGTCGCATTCTCTTCTTCTTCTCATCAGGGAGAAAGTTCAAGAATGTGAAATTACAGCGAAATGGTAAGTTTCTGAATGAACACCATAAGAGTTCCACCTTGCTGCCTCTGCATGGTACTAATTTTTCACTCATCGTAGCTCTATACTCTGTAATTGGACTCTTATTCTTCTACATTATGTTTGAGTGAGCAGGTTAGACTGTCTTGCAATAGAGGACGTCACTGTACTAGGTGTACTACGAAGAATAAACAAACTAAATACAAGGTCAGAATTTAGTCCTCCCTGGCACTGAGGGAATGACTCTATTAGCCATGCTTTTTCATTGTGTTAGCTGTATACATTGCCCCCTGCTTCTTTCAGGGAAGCCTGTGCTGAACACCATTATTTTTGTGATACCTTTTACAAGAGTTTGTCTTCATTCTCATTAATGTGATCATCAAAATCTCTTCCTCAGTGTTGGGTTGGAAATGGAATACTATTGTCAACCAATAGCATTATCAATATTCCAAAGTCATTACTCCTTGCAATGCAGAGAGATCTCACGGGATTTGACAGGGTGGATTCAGAAGCAGGGCTCACAGTTTCAAAATAAGAGGTCGGCCAATCAGGGCAGAGATAAGAAGAAATTAGCGGGTAATTAATCTTTGGAATTCTGCAACCAAGGGGACAATGGAGGCTCATTTAGTGAGTACATTTAAATAAGAGATGAACAGAATTTTATACGTTATTGTTAATGAGAGTTATGGGGTTAATGCACACAGAGACACTGAATTAAAAGAGTACCCACAATTTTACTGAAAAATAGAACCAGCATAAGGAACCAAATGGCCCATGTCTCAATTTATTTCTTCTATCATGTTCCATTTTAACAGATTCAAATGATACAGATTTACTTTAATTTAATTTACTTTAATTCCCAATATCAAGGAATCACCTTATTTTCCTCTGATTTCTGATTCACTCATCCTACATTGGATGTTATAGCTTTGTGCATACTAAGAGAGCCAGTTGATGGACAATTAAGTTCAGTGTTGTTGCTTCAGACCACTTAAGACAAGTTACAGATATAAAGTATGAAACTTGTTCCTGATAGAGAGAAGGGACATCAAGACCAACACCAAATTGCAACTTTAACATTTTTATAATGTTTTAATGTGGTGAAATCCCCCAAGGAGAATAGCCAAGCATCATCAATGGGGGAAAGGGAATTGTTGACATTTCGACATGAATACCTTCATCCGTTTTGAAGGGTTTTTACATGAAACATCAACAATTCCTTCCTCCCTGGAGGTGCTGTTTGACTTGCTGAGTTCCTCCACCAGCTTTAAAAGAGAAAATAAGGGGTGGAGAAGCTGAGGAAGAAAATCTTCATCTTAGGATCCAGGCAGTTTCAGGAACAGCCATCGGGGTTCCTGGATGTTCAACAGCCAGAAACGATAAAGTTTAGGTAGCTAAGGATAAAGGACAAGAAAGGCCATGGAGGGATTTGAAAGCAAGGATTTGGATTTTAAAATATTGTTGCTTAACTTGGAACCAAGTGCTTAACCCACCCAGAGATGATGGATGAGTATAAGAAGTTCAAGCTAAAACCCAAATAGTAGAGTTTTGGCAACTTCAGGTTCATGGATGGTTAAAAGCATTTGGTTACTTGAAATGCGTTGAAACTGTGAAGTACAGTTAAAAGTTAGGGTTTAAAGTTTCAGCAGGAGATTAATGAAAGCAGTTGGAGAGTTGATGGATGTTTTAGTGATGGAAATCTGTGCACATCTTGAAGGCATGACTATCCAACTGGAAAGTTCTTGAGGTCAAGTATCACACCAAGGTTTCAATTAACCTCATTTGCCAGGGTGAGGAATGTAGTCAGCAGCCTGCAGATGGTCTTAGATGCTGGGACCTTGGGTTTGCTTTTTCCAATATTTAGTTGGAATAAACTTCTGCTGAGCCAACTCTGTTTATTGGATGGGTAGTCCGACAGTTCTGAATCAATGGAGGAATTAAGGACATTGATGGTGAGACAGAGATGGATGTTTAGAGATACAGCACAGTAGCAGGTCCTTGCGACTCACCAGCTGTGATGCTCCATTACAATCATACAAACTCCTCACAGCTTTTGAATGTGGAAGGAAACTGGAACTCCTGAGGAAACTTGCGTGGATACAGGGAGAACGTAAATCCCCCCTACAGACAGCGCCAGATTAAAACCCAGGTCGTTGCCACTTTAAAAGCATGTGCTACCCACCATACTAACTGTGCCACCCATGTTGTCAGTTCAAGTGGAAAATGGCCTATCTTTTCATTAAGAGGAAGAATATAGTGAAATAAAGGAAGATCCATACTCTGAGCTGGAGTCACACATTGACCTAACCCACTGTGCTACTCCACTTCTTAGTGACTATTTGCAAAAGGAGAAGGGCAGCTAATCTGCTTCAAGGACTTCCCAGTGTAATAAATTTGATTTAAGTCTGATTTTTTCTTTCATTTAGAGAAAACATCTTTTTACTTGGTTCTTCCCTGGATATCTTCAGCTTGGGACCTCATCACATCCATGTGAACAAATCTATATCCTTGGTTTCCATCCTGGCCCTATGTTGGATGGATGTTTTAAAAATGCTTCCAAAATCAATGGAAAATAAGGAAGCTGCAGAAATATTATATGGTATCTAAATTCATCAGTTATAAATAAATCCACATGACTGTGCATTGACATTAATAGTAACTACATATGAATGAGAAATAGAATGGAACTAAAAGGCTTGCAGTTGAATCCATTTCCACTTCACTTCCCACAATCCATCATTAGAAGGTTGAGAAATCTCCTGCATCCTAATGGTATGAAGAGATTCACTGAAAATAGCTCAAAATAGCAGAAGAATCATAGCACTGCCAACATGAAATGGAAGTCCAGATTTTCAACGTATCTTAAAAGATCTGGATAAAGCATTTCAAGGACTTGTTTAAATTTGTGGTAAACTCTATGAATTTCCTTAATTTCACCAGTTAGTTGCGTTGTCCTGCACTGAACTGAGTTTATAGAACCTTTAGTAATTATTTTTATGTTTTTGATGACAAAATGGTTAATATCTTGAATAAATCATCAATAGTGATGCACTAAATGCAAACTTCAAGACAACTTTTAAAAAAATCTTCAGTTTGCTCTGAAGTCTCACTAAGAGTCCCAAATGACATCCTTGGTTTAACCTACGAGTTAAAGATTCATTACTAAGTTACAAATTCAATACAACTGCCCCAAGGACAAATTTTGAGGCATTTGTGTTTACACTGATGCAGAAGTTGTTTGTATGTTCTCCAAGCAGAATGAAGGGAATGGTGAAAATTGTAACTACCCGTACCACTGTTATTTGAAATGTCGGGGCTCTTTTAGAGTGTGCGGCTCAGGGGAGAAATGGGCTGTACATCAACAGGCAGCCTGCTATATTTTCCCCAAGATCCAATAGCAGCCAAGTATCTGAGAACATTTTGTTATAAGCCATCCAATAGCTAGTATTTATTTGGGTAACCTAAATGTTACATATTTAACTGAAAATATCATCTGTTATGGAGAATCGAGATCTATCCTATTTACTACAGGGGTGATGTAACTGTCTCCAGCATAAAAATGAGAAGCTGGAGGAACTCAACAGGTCAGGCAGCATCCATGGGTGGAGATGGTCAGTCAACATTTTGGGTCACCACCCTTTATTGAGACTGTGTAGAACATTGGCATATTGCCTTATACAGATGTAAATATCTTACTGCGAGATAAATTTATTGCCAATAGAAATGAGCCAATTAATAAATATTGAAGGATGTTAGGATTTTGAAGACCACTCATCAAACATCCAGCCTGGTAGATCATGTCACTGTCAGTTGCATAACTCCAAAGGTTTTGAACATACTGGCGTCACAGTCCGCAAAAGGGTCTGACTTTGTGTGAAAATATGTTGGGATCATTTTGTGATATGTCAGAAGATCTCCAATAGCAACTATGACTGAGAAAAAAACCATTAAAATCTCAATTAAATCTCAAGCTACAAAATGGAAACCTTTCATGGTATTTTACACCGAAAATATTTTGATAAGTAGCCTAAATTTGACTCATGCAAGTATTGCTTCCCTTGCAGATGGATGAAGACCATACAGACTATGAAAAAATGGCAAGTCACTGAGAGCAACTTTGAAATTTCTAACCATGCTTGGAAACCTTGAAAGTTGCTGTCAATTTCTTAGAGTAATGATGCAAAACAACAATAATTCTTATGGCATCACTTCCTCAAAATTTGCGACATTTTTATGGATGTGTATTTTGGAGGATTAAAAGCAGGTGCCTTTCTGAAAATGCTGAAGCTAACTTTCCTTTGAAGATGTGACGGGAAATTTCATAAGGCATTCAATGTGGTGTTGTACAGCACCCCCTGCTGTTGTGGTGCTGTGCCTCATCCTGCATCCATCCACAGAACAACCAGTGTGTGTTTTAATAGCTAGATTAATTGGGATAAAATAGATAGTGAATTTTTAAGGAAAAATATTTTAATAAAATGAAATAGTTATTGTACTATGTTAAAAAGATACTATATTGCAAATGTAGTTTTTTAAAAATATTGTTCTCCTAAGAATGGCTGCAGCAAGTTAACAGACTACACTGGTGTACTAAATCACACAACTGTAACAAGTGCTGATGCTGTACAGTAAAATTCTCATGTCCATAACATAAGAGGTTCATTTTCATGCATGATTACGTAGTAATTTAAAAATAAACCTGTTAGTCAGTGTGCTGAAGACTGAAATGTTGCCTACTCAAACACAACCCTTTATAAACCAAATGGGGTTCACCCTGAAGAGTTATAACATTACAGACTTATAGTTTATTTACAATTATTCATATTTTTTTGTATGATGTAGGATTCATTACAATTTTCTGCATTTTGTTTGGAAAAGGAATGGTTTTTGAATTCAGACACATTATCTCCATTGGGATCACACAGGAGGCACATAATTTTTTTTCAGTTGCTCTCCCTGTTTCACATAAAACATTCCCCAACCAACAGGTGTCAAGTAGGATAGTTGATGAGATGAACCTACGAGGTCTGTGTGGTTTTCTACAAGGGTCTTCTCTGTAGAAAGTACAGCCTTAACTTAGCCCATTTATGTCATAACTCCATCAAGAACTGGAACTTAACATGAAGAATTAGAGGATGTAGTGTCCAGTCACTTCACAGTACAACAGCAATACAAAGAGGTCCTCCACTGCAATGATGCACAATGCCTCTTAGTTCTCTTAATAGCCATCCAGTATCCAGAAGTCACCTGACAAGAACTCATTGCGAATTATATTTTATTAATGTTTTTGTGTTACATTTAATTCCAATTAAAACAGGTTGATACATACTGTTCATTGCACATATTATAACTTGGCTCCAAAACATGATTGCTACAGCAATTACATGCAAAATGATGTACAACATGTGCATTTCCAAATAGATAAAAAAAGCAAAACTACCTTGCTTAATTACCTAATACAATTGGAATCTTGAACTTAAGCTCAACTCAACATTCTTGTACCCACTGGATATATTTGGAAAACTCTCAAATAAGCTGTTGTATTATATTGTAAGTGACATGTGTATACCTGGTACGGAGTTGCCAACGCTCAGGACAAGAAAAAACTCCAGAGGGTTGTTAACTCCCCCTGCGACATCACAGTCACCAGACTTCACCCCATCGAGGACATCGACAGGAAGTGGTGTCGGAAGAAAGCAGCCTCTATCCTTAAAGACCCTCACCACCACCCAAACCATGCCCTCTTCACTCTGCTACCATCAGGAAAAAGGTACAGGAGCCTAAAGACAAGGGCTCAGCAGCACAAGGACAGCTTGTTCCCCACTGCCATCAGATTCTTGAATGATCAATGAATAAAGACACTGCCTTATTTTGACATTTCATGCACTATTTTTAATTTTTGTGAGGTGGTTTATATGAATGTTTTCACTGTGAGGCTGCCACAAAACAACGAATTTTGTGATTTGTTCATGACAATAAATTCTGATTCATAATACCAAGAACAATGGAACCAAGAAACAAACTTATTGAAGGAAACTCAGCGGGTCGAGCAGCATTTGAGCGGGTGGGAGAATGGGGACAAAGGAATTATCACTGTTTTGAGACCCTAGATCAGCCCTGAGAGAGTGAAGATAGCTGAATGGCAGCATCTGCAGTCACTCGCACTTTCTATGCCAAGGGCTATGTCCTTTGTAACTGCTGAGGTTTAAAGGTTACCTTGGATGCCAGTTAAAAGAGACAAAAGGCAGATAACAGTGCAAACTCCAGTTGAGTTTGAGGTTGGAAATAAGGAGTTAAGCCTCTCTCTCTCTCTTTTTCTCTTGCATTTTCTCTCTCTCTCACATTGTCTTTCTCTCTCTTTGTATCTATTTTTCTGCTTCTTTCTTTGTGTCTGTTTAAGCACAGAAGTCATTGAAGATGCAAACGAAGTTGTTAAAATCACAGATATTCTTGACTTTAAAACTAAGGTATAGGCTACAGAAACTAGAAAAGTTATAATCCTTTTTGCTAATTTATACATTTTCCTGAATGCAGGGTACACTGGTAAGGGGAATATTTATTGCCCATCTCTAATTGCCTTTATGGCAAGCAACATTCTTGAACTGATCCAGTTCTGTTGAAGGTTTCTCCACCAAGGATATTGAGGAAGAAGATCCAGGATTTCAACCCAGCCATGGTGAAAGAGTGGTGATATCTTCCCAAGGAAGGATGGTGTGTGTCTTGGGCAGAACCTGAAGAAGGTAATGTGTCTACTTTTCCTTCCCAATGGTAAAGTAGATCAGTAACTGCAGTAACTTTTATTAGCTGGCACACTCTGCAGCCACAGTGCGTCAATGGTAGAGGGAAAGAACATTTAAAATGGGGGATACTGAAGCAATCAAACAGACTACTCTGTTCAAGGTAATATCAATCTCCTTGAGTCACACATCCAGTATTCCATAAAGCTCCTGATTTGCACTTTGCAGCTGTTGCAAGGTTTGGTGTGTCAGGTGATGAGTCACTTGCTGCAGGTCACTCACTCTGATTTGCTTGCGAAGCCTGTGGTGCAGGGGTGTCAAACTCAAATTCACAGAGGGCCAAAATTAAAAACTTGGACTAAGTCAAGGGCCGAACTAAATATTTATTGAAAATTTTCAACAACATCTGCGTGTTTTCTCTTCTTTCAACATATGTAATGTTAAACTTTAGGATATAACTTTAGGAGGATAATGTTACAGGTCAGGAGTAGGTAGCTCAAGTTCACCCTTTGCTTGACCTGAGGGAAACATATTTGGTCCCTGTGGAGATGTAGTCAGCATTCACAGGCTGTGTCCATTTTGGCCTGCATCAGGACTCAGCATTTCCTGCTCACTCCTCAGGCTCTAGGCCTCTATTCACCCTCGACCCACCATCCCTCTACCTGACCAGTCCTTTACCCAACCTTTACTCACCCCTCACACCACTCGCTCTGCCTCTACCCACCCCATCCTATACACGCCCCTCTACTGCCTCTCCCCTCAACCTGTTCCTCCCTCTACCCGTCTCTCACCCTCTAATCACCCCTCCCCTACTCGCCCTGCCCCTCCCCTTTTACCTCTTCCCTATCCACCCCTCCTTCTACTCATCCCTCCCTCTAACTGCCCCTCGCACCACCATAACTTCCCCTGCCCATTACTCCTCACCTACACCCTCTGCCCACCCCTGCTTACCCACCCACTCAGGCCCAGTGTGCTGCCGATCAGCCTTTGCGGACAGCCACCATCTCTCTCTCTTCACGTGCAGGGCCGAACCAGCCGTCCCTGGGGTTCGCGCGGGTGCAAGCGCTGAAGGCCGTGGCGACTGGAAGAAGTGCGCTCGCGCTGTGGAAGGGACGTCCGGTGCCAGTCACGCGGGGCTCGTGCTGCCCGGGGGCCGTGCGCAGCCTGCCATGTCCGTCGCGCCGACAGGAAATCACAGGCGCTCGCCAATCCGCCGCACCGCTCGACAGGTGGGAGAAGTGACTGGTTGTGCGGGGAGCCTTCCAACCGGCTTGCCGGCTGATGACATCGATAGACTTCTCGTGTTACAATTTCTCGTGTTACAATGGGGAAGGATGTGCAATGAAGGAGGAAGATGGTGGGGGTGACATTACCAAAAAACAGCATCGGCTCTCGCTGCAGGGCGGGCCACCTCTAATACATTTTTGAAATGATCTTGCAGGCCAAATATAATTATATTGCAGGCCAAATTTGGCCCACGGGCCAGAGTTTGACATGTGTGCTGTGGTGGAACACAGTAATGCAGGTGGGGGACTTAACTGGACTGCTTAGGCTGGCCCACCTCCGACCTGGTAACTCCTCTCCGGAGTTTCCCAATAAAAGTTGATAGCCATAATCTCCTACCTCAATTCCAGCCTTGGATCCAAACCAGAAGCAAGTAGTTGTATGCTGGAGGTTTCAGGACATTAAAGCCTTTGACCATGTGGTTTGTGTCTCCGAGTGGTTATTGATCGTGCTACATAGCCACAGTAGTCAAGATGAGTTTCTGTTCAAGGATGACTCAAAAGGTATTGATAGTGGAGGCTTGTCAATGACAATGCCAGAGGCTAGATATATTCTCACATGTTTTAAACAGACAGCATGGGTCTATTATTAACTAGAAATTGAGAAAAAGAGGTTGTGCTATTTTTGGTCAGGATACTCAGGCGAATATGCCTGATTATTGGCATTTTCAACACTGGGCATTGACAGATCAGAGTTCATCAGAGAACCATTGATCAGCCAGTAGGTTAATAATTTTGGGATATAAGTGTCATTCTGAAGGATTGGAGAGAGTGGGTGCATTTGATGGATCTGAATGATTGGGAGTTGGAGACACAAAGTGGTGCAGAGGCATATCAGTGAGAGATGGAGAAGGAAGGATTAGGAGTTCAATGGGATATTGAAGTCAAAGGGGGAGAGGGAGGAAAGATTGAAAGGGGCATGTTGGTGGGAGATCATGGTTAAGGGCAATGTTCAGTTGCAGGTACAACTGGGGAGAGGTGAACTAAATAAGATGAATCCAATAGAACCCCTCCTTCACCATTAAATTTTGGTTTTTTTTCCCTAAGGCCCAGAGAAACAATTCAATCAATGCAAAATTGTGAGTAGAGATTAAATCTGAAATGGCCAATCAGAGAATTTTTGATGACCTGCTTCCCAATTTCAATCTTGTTAAAACCAGAATTAGATGCAGGTTGGGATCAAGTGCAAAAACTTTTAATGATTTCTTGTTTAATTTCCACAGTCTGCATCTGACAATCAGCCTGCCCCAATATGTATGGGATAAGACTTCTTAATGTACAGAAACCATTTAATATTCCATATTATTGCACCTCTAGATCTGTAACAAGTAATGGAATGCTTCAATATTCCACAATGTTCTACTTCCTGATCAAAATCACATCCTCTTAAATTGACATGTAACATTGCTTCTCTAATAAAACCGCAGAACATAACATTCATTATATTAATTTCCATTTTGTATAAAGAAATTACGACAAAATTAAATACTGAAACATCAGATATAGTTACATAATTGTTTTGAATTTATTTGAGCAAAGAGCTTGAGGGGGATCAGAGGGGAAGAAAATTTAAGTTCTTGGGAGTCACTATCTCGGAGGATCTTTCCTGGACCCAATAAACCAAAGGCATCGTGAAGAAAAATCGTCAGTGCCTCTACTTCCTCAGCAGCTTGCAGAGGCGCTGACGATTTTTCTTCACGATGCCTTTGGTTTATTGGGTCCAGAAAAGATCTTCCGAGATAGTGATCCCATACCAGACTGTGATGCAGCCGGTAGCATACTTTCCACCACACCTCTGTAGAAATTTACCACGGTTTTGGTGTCATATCAAACCTCAGCAAACTCCTGAGGTTATCATGAGTTGGCTTTAAGCAAGACTTCAGAGGAGCAGAAGGATGTGGTAACTGGGCAGCACTTTAGTTACAATTCAGAAACCTGTGCCAAATCTCATCATTGCAGAGCTAAACATTTGGAATAAAAACAAAGCCAGCTGCTAGTTATGAAACTGGATTGTTGTAAAATATGTGGTTTGCTCATATCCTAGATCTTTCTTCTTCTTTGGCTTGGCTTCGCGGACGAAGATTTATGGAGGGGTATGTCCACGTCTGCTGCAGGCTTGTTGGTGACTGACAAGTCCGATGTGGGACAGGCAGGCATGGTTGCAGTGGTTGCAAGGGAAAATTGGTGGGTTGGGGTTGGGTGTTGGGTTTTTCCTCCTTTGTCTTTTGTCAGTGAGGTGGGCTCTGCGGTCTTCTTCAAAGGAGGTTACTGCCCGCCGAACTGTGAGGCGGCAAGATGCACGGTTGGAGGCGAGATCAGCCCACTGGCGGTGGTCAATGTGGCAGGCACCAAGAGATTTCTTTAAGCAGTCCTTGTACCTCTTCTTTGGTGCACCTCTGTCTCAGTGGCCAGTGGAGTGCTCGCCATATAACACGATCTTGGGAAGGCGATGGTCCTCCATTCTGGAGACGTGACCCACCCAGCGCAGTTGGGTCTTCAGCATTGTGGATTCGATGCTTGAGGACTCTGCCAGCTCGAGTACTTCGATGTTGGTGATGAAGTCATTCCAATGAATGTTGAGGATGGAGCGGAGACAGCACTGATGGAAGCGTTCTAGGAGCCACAGGTGATGCCGGTAGAGGACCCATGATTCAGAGCCAAACAGGAGCGTGGATATGACAACAGCTCTGTGCACGCTGATCTTTGTGTGTTTCTTCAGGTGGTTGTTTTTCCAGACTCTTTTGTGTAGTCTTCCAAAGGCGCTATTTGCCTTGGTGATTCTGTTGTCTATCTCTTTGTCGATCCTTGCATCAGATGAAATGGTGCAGCCGAGGTAGGTAAACTGGTTGACAGTTTTGAGTTCTGTTTGCCCGATGGAGATGTGGGGGGGGGGGGGGTGGGGCTGGTGGTCATGGTGGGGAGCTGGCTGATGGAGGACCTCAGTTTTCTTCAGGCTGACTTCCAGGCCAAACATTTTGGCAACTTCCGCAAAACAGGACGTCATGTGCTGGAGAGCTGGCTCTGAATGGGCAACTAAAGCGGCATCGTCTGCAAAGAGTAGTTCACGGACAATTTGCTCTTGTGTCTTGGTGTGAGCTTACAGGCACCTCAGATTGAAGAGACTGCCATCCGTGCGGTACCGGATGTAAACACTGTCTTCATTGTTGAGGTCTTTCATGGCTTGTTTCAGCATCATGCTGAAGAAGATAGTAAAGAGGGTTGGTGTGAGGACGCAGCCTTGCTTCATGCCGTTGTCCATGGAGAAGGGTTCGGAGAGCTCATTGCTGTATCTGACCCGATCTTGTTGGTTTTCACGCAGCTGGATAACCATGTTGAGGAACTTGGTGGGGGCATCCGAGGTGCTCTAGTATTTGCCAAAGTCCTTTCCTGCTCACGGTGTCAAAGGCTTTGGTGAGGTCAACAAAGGTGATGTAGAGTCCTTTGTTTTGTTCTCTGCACTTTTCTTGGAGCTGTCTGAGGGCAAAGACCATGTCAGTAGTTCCTCTGTTTGCGCGAAAGCCACACTGTGATTCTGGGAGGACATTTTCGGCGACACTAGGAATTAGTCTATTAAGGAGAATCCTAGTGAAGATTTTGCCTGCAATGGAGAGCAGCGTGATTCCCCTGTAGTTTGAGCAGTCTGATTTCTCGCCTTTGTTTTTGTACAGGGTGATGATGATGGCATCACGAAGGTCCTGAGGCAGCTTTCCTTGGTCCCAGCAGAGCATGAAAAACTCATGCAGTTTGGTATGCAGAGCTTTGCCGCCAACCTTCCAGACCTCTTGGGGGGGATTCTACCCATACCTGCTGCTTTGCCACTTTTCAGTTGTTCAATTGCCTTATATGTCTCTTCCCGGGTAAGGACCTCATCCAGCTCTAGCCTGAAGGGTTGTTGAGGGAGCTGGAGCAGGGCAGATTCTTGGACTGAGTGGTTGGCACTGAAAAGGGATTGGAAGTGTTCAGGGGTTTTTCTGAGACACTAAAGGCCAAGTCCAAAGCCCTCTGCGCAGCTCAGATGGCGAAGTCCTCCTCAGCGACAAGATCTCCATCCTAGATCTACTAGTATCATAAATGGACAAATCTGTCAGACAATGGTGGAGAGAGTTCCAGATGATCAGCTAAACACAGCAGAAGTAGAAAGATTAAAGAGTGTGGGTAGAACTGTAGAAGGTTACAGTGGGTGGAGAGGTTTAAACAAAAGGATGTAAACATCGGGGCAACTGGATGGGTGACTGAAAAGTGAATCTGCATACACTATTCCAAATGAGGTCCTGCTTCAGCCCACATGATTTGTTTTCGTCTAGTGGTCTCCAGAGGTAAGACATCAAAGGAAGAAACAAAAAAAAATCTCCAATGCAATTGGGTAGATAAGAATGGAACTTGATAAGAACAGCAATGTGAGAGATGGAATGCAATGCAGTTGAAAGAGAGTTACTCGGAGAAAAATTACAAAATAGCACAATATAAAAATCAATAATTGATAATCACAGAACTAAAAGAGATGAACGTTGAAATGTGGTGCAGCAGAAAATAGAGTATAACACTCAGTAATATGTATTTGTGGCTGTCAAACACTGATAGTACTTCTCGTAATCTTGCAGTGGTTTGTAACCTCTTTTAAAAATATATAATGGATATAATTATCTTTATCTTTGAAGAGTAGGAGAGAAAGAAGAGATATAAATACAAATTAAAAACATTCTCTTTGATAGATGCATAATCTCTCTGAAGCAATGAACCTAATTTCCTGATGCTGCTTTTTAAAAGTTGTAATGTATATTGTTCTGCATAACAAATCATCTTATGAATCAATGGGAATGAATTCAGCACGAGTATGGAAATGTGTATGGTAGCAATAATTTTAGGATTTTGAATTGTTTTGATACATTGCACATTAAAATTTAAGCAGCATGTTTGTATGATTTTCTTAACTATCTAAATGATAGGTCATAGTTTCAAATAAATTCTCTGATATTCAAGGTTCTATACATAATTAAAATTTAGAGGCAAATTGATCAGAAGGAAATCATGAAGTCACAGGTCAACCATCATCTTCCCAAGTAGTGAAAGTTTCCACATGCCTAGTGGCTAAATCTTCTTCCTAGGTCTTGAGTGGAAAAATATATTCAAGTAGGTGTTATTGTTAAAATAATAAGTTGCAATGATGAGATAGTTTAAAAGTCAAATATGGCTTTGAAGCTTAAGTTTGTGATGTGCAAGAAGACTTCCAGCACCTCTAAAGTGAGACAGCCAAATATTGGATTATGAAGGGATAGAAGGAAAAGCACAGCAAAGTCAACTTGTAACGTGGATTATGGGTGTTCAATGTTCCAGTGAATTGAAAGTCTCAGATTCTGAGTTTCTATGGGCTATGACAGGTACAGGATTAAAATAAATAGCACACACACTGTAAGTACAGTAACCAACTGCAATTGCTGAATTCTTAAGATATCACGTGTTTGGACTTCAAGTTGTTCTTATCTCTTATTTAGCAAATAGTTCCTTATCTGTTAATCCTGTCTGACTGCAGCTGTGTTGATATTTTGAAATTGTCCCACAGGGTTAAAGCCCTCATGTTACTTTCATTTATCCCTCTGCCCTTACTTAATTCTGCTCAGTTTCTCCACAATTTGCTTTGATTGAGAACTGCACAACCAAAACATTTTCTTTCTTTTTAATGGACTTCGAACTCTGGATGAGAAATGAGCTGTGTTATGCACAGGCAAGTAACTGGATATAGTGACTTTAAAGACACCAGTTTAAGAGCACATCATTTTCAATAATATAAAACTGGATATGGTAAACAAGTCCAATAAATCTCACAAGTTCAAAATCCTGCGCACTGATAACACATCAACAGACCATTAAGTTCAGTATCACAACTGCCTTCAAATAGATATTCTGTTGCCCATTTGCAGGTTGCAGGATCATTTCATGAAAATCTAGGCACTGCCTTCAATTAATTAACAGCAATTGCACATTTTTTTAGGATTGATTAACTGTTTTAAAAGGAAATAATTTCCTTTATTGTTTTGCAAGCTTGCTGATATTACATAATTCAGTTGTGTCATGAAGTTTAAAAAAAGCATCTGGTAATAACGAAGAACATGAAGTGAAGATAATTATACTGAAATAAAAGTGGAACCACTGTGCAAATTTTGCAATGTTACTCAGTGTACATCTTTCATTTCATCAGTTGATCAGTTTTATATTAGAGATGCAGCACAGTAACAGGCCCTTCTGGCCCATGAACCAGTGCTATCCAAATACACCCATGTGACTAATTAACCTACAAACTCCATTATATTTCTGAAAGGCTTTGATGAAAAATAAGATCAATGTCTACTTTTGCTGTGTCACTTAACAGAGGGTCTGGCACAAACTTGTGCAAAAATATCATAATAATTTGGATTACATGCTTCAGGTAACACCTTTTGTTTATTTGTGCCTGTCTTGGGTAAACTTATACCTCTCATTTTGTTCATTTTAGATTGGTCACAGTGTTTGAGCTACCGAAAGAAAATAGACACACACACCGAGAGCAGTTCAGTTTATACAAATGTTTATTACTAATTCAAAAGCTGATTTCACACTACAATATGCAAGCCCTTCCCAACTATACTTATCAACGCTTGGACTGGTCCCAACTGCCGAAGCGAGGCAACAACTGCACACTTGTAGTAGGTTGTCAGGGCGCTGGTAGCAGCTTCTCCACCTCCCCTGACCGGGACGTTGCTCGGACTCTGGCTGTTCTTCCTTCTTGACAAGGGGTGTACCCACCCCTCGGAGAGTCTAAACTTGCAGCAGGACCACAGACTTTTATACCCCAAAAACAATTAATCATGCACCCACTCCCTCTAACATTTGTCAGTCAAAATCAAAACTGAACATTACATTCTACAATTTAGAAGATTAATTATTATGGAACCAGGATGTTATAATTTCCTGGTTTATCTCGTAGATACAAAGACTTATTAAAACTTCTCGAGCAAGACAGGTTGTGACCAATTCGTCAATTTCAGAGTGTTGCATTTGACAACTGCTTTCCCTGGACCTCACAGTGGAATTCCATTTCAAAGTGTATCTTCAGATAAGTCCCCATGGCTGAGTTTAATTACATCTGCTAGTTCTGAAAGTAAGGTGACCTGCGTGTGGACCCAGTGTCGTCAGTTCCACATAAGCAAAAAGCATCTGGGTACATGGTTTTAATCCTCCATTACATCCCACCCCTTGGTCACAATCTGTCATTTGCGAGGCCTAACCAGTATTTGAGTACAGAGGGAGCGAAAAAAGAGAAATCAAAACAACAATTACAAAGATAAGCAATGACGCGAGCAACCAACGGAGGATAGTGTGGCCCACTCCCCCAAATGTAGCAGTTAGCCATGAGAAAGGATTCCAACCAAGGCTCAAATTATCCTTGTTGGCCACAATACCCAGGTACTGGAGCTCACGAACAGATTTTGAAACATGCTGAACAATAACATATTTATATAAGCTGCACTTGAGGCTGGTGACCGAGGACTTCCTTGGTGTAATGCATCGGACCGTGTTTCCCACGGGGAACTCCCTTGGAACGTCCTCGACATTACAAATCCAATTGCTGGCATCAAAGCAGCTGTTAAGCCAGATCACCAGGAGTGTAAAATGGAGAACCTGGAACAAAGAAGCCTGACACATGTCACTCATGATACCATAAGCGTTCAGTGTTTAAACAGACTAAATCATCCTGTCCCTCAATAGCTACCCACCGAGTGTTACCCTGGGCAGGTGTCACTATTTCCCCTTTTACAGGAGGGCCACTACCTGGTGGTGCCACCCATACCTTTTGTCCAACATTCTCTAGTTCGGGGATGGGGGGCAATGACTGTTTTTCCTCTGGAATAGGCTGTAGTTCAGAAGCGTGAAGAAGTCGGTGGAAAGGTGTACCTCCTTTTAAAGGGCGATGATTCAAATTGTCGACTGCCTGCTGCAGCACATGGCACCATCCCTTCTGGGTCCCCAGTGATGTTTCCAAACGAATTTGTTCCTTCAGTAAGCCGTTCATTTGTTCAACTAACCCGGCAGCCTGCGGGTAATAAGGAATATGGTGGATCCATAAAATACCGTTGTCATTTTCCCAATCACAGATTGCTTTCCTGGAGAAGTGCGAGCCATTATCAGAGTGAATCTCCTCTGGAACATCATAACGATAAATCAAATGGTTTAGTCCTTGGATAGTGCTAGCTTGGTCAGCCGTCTTGGTGGGAAAAGTAAAAACCAGGCCCGAAAAGGTGTCAACCATTACTAGGATATAATATTTACCCATACAGTCTAGCATGGGGCCTATGTAATCAATTTGCCAGACCGCAGCTGAGTGAGCACCCCATTTTATTCGGCCATGTGGACCAGGTGGAATGGTATGGAACTTCACAAGCTGACATTCTGGGCATGTACGTACGACCATGCGGACATCATCCTGATGGACGGATAAAGCATGTGTACGGGACCACATAGCTGATCCCTTCTCCCCCAAATGACCACTCTGTTCATGTGCCCATCGAGCCAGGGGGACGGTATCAGCTCAGCTGATAGTGGCAAGCTGATCTGCTACTGCATTATGTTGAGCCATGTTAGTCGCCATATTGGTATGGGCATCAACGTGATAAACGGTTATCTCACGATGGTGGGAAGCATCCCACAACAGCTGCCACAACTCTTTGCCCCATACTGGGCGGTCATGTATCATCCAGTTGTTCTTTTGCAAATCAGGCATCCATACCACAAGTCCATTAGCCAAAGCCCAGGAATCAGTAAACAGGCGAAGAGGGTGATCATGGGGATCTAGTGGTAAAGTGACTGCCTTCAACTCAGCATACTGACTGAAGCCACCATCCCCCTCCTCCGATAAGTGAGTTCCTGACCTGGGATGGTAAGCCACTTGTTCGTGTACGTGGCCCACCCCTTCAGGCCCTCTGGTCGCATGACTCTGAATATACCACTTCCATTTAACAATAGAAGACTGCTGAGCCCGCCCGATCTTTAGATTAGCATCATTAGCCAGGACCCAATTCATTATAGGAAGTGCAGGTCGCAATTGAACATCTGCATCACCTGTCATTCTTTCAGTCTCTAGCAGGGCCCAGTAACAGGCTAGTAACTGTTGTTCAAAAACAGAATAACGAGTGGCAGCCTCGGGCATGGTACGTGACCAGAATCCCAGTGGGACTCGGCGACCCTCTTGTTTCTGCCAGAGGCTCCAGGAGGCCACATCATCAATATAATGGTGAATTGAGAGGGAAGGCGATACTGGAAGGTGGATGAAGGTATACTGGCGCCCCTTCCAGGTAAAGGCGAACTGATCCTGTGAATCCTCAGCTATAAGAATACTGAAGAAGGCGTTAGAGAGATCAATGACAGCATACCATGTTCCTGAGTTCCCAGTAGCAATGTTTTCAATAAGGGTGACAATGTCCGGAACTGCTGAAGCAAGTGGTGGGGCATGTTTGTTCAAAAAACGATAATCAACTGTCATTCTCCAGGAGCCATCTGGCTTCTGGACCGGCCCAACAGGGCTATTAAAGGGCGACGTTGCGGGCCTCACTACCCCTTCTTCTTGCAGAGCATCGATGGTGGCAGTAATCTCTTCCTGCCCCCCAGGGAGATGATATTGTGGAATGCACACTGGTTTCATGGGGGCTGGCACCATCACAGGATCCCACTTAGCCTGACCCACTACTAGTTTTTTTGTAATAGTTCGAATTCCAAATTCAAATCCCCCTTGGCTAGTATTAAGGGCCATACCGGCCAACATATTAATACCCAGGATACACTCGTCAGTAGCAGCCACCAGGGCATGTAACCAGACAGGGGAAGGGCTATCACCCACCATGGCACAGACTTTTATTTCCTTTGCCAGGGTGACCGCTCCTCCCAACCCCTCTATATGAAAGGCCGGTCTAGTCCAGAGGTCGGGATTACCAGGAATCACCGAGTGCTCTGCACCGGTGTCGACCAAAGCCAAGTATTGGCGATCATTACCCCCACCCCAGTGGATTGTTAACGGTATGTAGGGCCGCGGATCCCCGTGTGTGCGCCGTGTCTCGATGGAGTAGACACGGGAATCCTGCCCACACCTTGAGGCTTCAGAAGGGTTCGGGGGCTTCCAGGACCACATGCTATTGTTATCTTTAAGAGCCTGTTTAACCCATTGTTTTACCTCATCATGAGTAACTGGAGCAGGAGAAGCCAGCTCGATAGAAGCAGCAGTGGGAGCAGAAAGCACAGCTGGGCCAGGAGGACTCAGCAGCTGGGGATGATGTTCCCCTGCTTTTTGCCTAAATCGATCTCCAATGGCAGCCAGCTCTTTTACAGAGAAATCACGGATCATTGACTCCTTCTGACCCCTGTTCCCACTTTGACTCACAGGGTCCTCCACCCAGTCTAGGGGAGGAGGTGGAGGCCATCCAACAGAGGGAGTAGGCCATAGAGCATAAGCAGGGGTTTGGGTATTTTCCCCTGGGTCCACATGGGAAGGGTATCTATCCCTTCCATCTCTACCCTTACATCATCCCCCCTCCTGTCTGTTTGGGAAATCTGCTGCCTTATAGGGCGGGCGTGAACAGCAGATGGAGAGGGTAGTATGTTAGACACATAAGGTGACCTGCGTGTGGACCCAGTGTCGTCAGTTCCACATAAGCAAAAAGCATCTGGGTACATGGTTTTAATCCTCCATTACAGTGCCCCCCCCCCCCCGAAACTTACTAGATGTGGTCTTGTTTCTCAGATACAAATGTTCTTACAGCTGTTGCCAAAATTTACCTCTTCAGAGAAAATATATATATATTTTTCCAGATGCCCACTAAGAATTGTTTATCCATGTTGTAGCTTTCACTATTGCACCGTTACCCCTCCAGGATCATCTTGGGGAGAGGACACTGTGGGGGACAGAGGGTAACCATCCATTTCACTTCCACCCACCAGGCTTTACTTAAACTAGTCAGTCATTGCTTCTGTTTACACAAAATGCCACTTAATCTTTTGCAATTGCATGCAAAGCTTGTGCATATTGTTCCAGGACTGGGAGGAAATAAAGCACCTGTTCACTTGTCAGGGGACACAAAAATCTAATTACTTCCATGGGACTGCCTGGTTTATTCCTTTAACTGGAACAAATTTCTTCAAGACTAAAGCTCTAGCTTTTATACTGGAGCAAGCTCAGCATCATTGTGTAACACAGTAAATCTTCACAAGGTGATGAAAAACTTTGGCTACTGAATCTGTACCAAATCCATTGAAATACCAGGCCACATTTGGTGGTAAATTGGTGCACTGTAGCCCTTGCTAAAAGTTTTACCATTAGCTGTGTGGAAAAGAATAATTTTAAGTTATTTTAACCCCTTTTGAAGAGAATAAATTTTTGTTTAATAAGTACAAGTTGTTTTATACTTCCAATATGATTCTAGTTTCTGTAACTTCTTGTGACAATTATAATATTTATTTCAAAACAAGATATTGATCACCTTCTGCAGAAAGTGACAAATGGTATATGAGAATGGATTTGCTCTGTAGATTCCATTAAAGGAATGATTGTGAGTTCTTGCTCTATACTAATAGGTTCACCTTTGATTCTTTTCTGTTTTGAAGTCTTGTGTTTTTCAATAAATTTGAAAGATCTTCATCATAGTGCATTTTTATTTTTTTTGTGAAGAAAAATACAGATGAAACTTTATGCCAGCTTATGTTAACAGATACCCAGTGGTTCTGTGGAGTCTTAGTAGGTCCACCTTGTTCCTCGGCTGGGTCATACATTTTGTTGCTAGTTCCTGAACCTGCTGCCAAAATGATGGAAAGGCAAGTGAAAGTAATTTAAAAAAAAACAAATATGTTTTAAAATTAATTAATCTGTTTTAACCAATTTAAATATTTATTTAAAAATAGCTACATCTATGCCAACTGTTTTTAAATGCCTTTGAGTATCAGGGACATTTTGAAACTAGTACAAGACCTAACTGCATGAGTTGTGAAAAGGCTATGGAGTTCTATTTTCATTTTTGAACACCACTCTCAATAGGTTTGACCTCACTATGATGTGCCACACATTAGGTATCGTCCATCATTTGGCAGAAAATGAATGCATTGCTCTAATATGATAGCTGACATACTATGTGTTCACTGAATAGCATCTTGATAATAGTACAGTATTCCCACAGAAACTGGTCTATTCCATCCTTTTGGACTAATTTAGGAATTAATTCTGGCTAACCCAAGGAGGAGTGTTCTTTGTTTCCAGGCAGTCAAACAAGCATCATTCAAAGGGTCTGCTAAAAATTTCCTGAATGTAAAGACAGGTGAAGTAAGTTTGTGATGTGCAAGACTTTCAGCACCTCTAAAGTGATACAGACAAATATTAGAGTATGAAGGGATAGAGGGGAAAACACAGCAAAATCAACTTGTAATGTGGATTATGGGTGTTCAATCTTTCACTGAATTGAAAGCGGCAAAGTCTCAGATTCTGAATTTCTATGGGCTATGACACATTAACGCCTGTTACTGGACCCCAGTGAGTGCCTTCCCTGAAGAGTCTCAGCTCTCTGCCTCCCCCTCCATATCTTCCCCATTCTGGGTCCAGCAATGAGCTTAGTGCTATAGTCTTTACATGTTGGGTCTTTTGTCTCTACCAAATCTTGAGGTCTCTTGGGAGCTTAGCCAACATAGATAGCAGCAAACTGGAGATCCAAGCAGCTGGGTTTTCAAGGTTGTTTATTGCATCCCGTTTTTGTGCAGCTGCTCCAAGACATCAGTAGGTTCCCACCTACTGATAAACATGAGCAAGTTTCTAGAATTAAAAGCTAATTCTTTTAAAATATTTCTCACCAGTAACAGGAAGTTTCCTGCATGGATTTGAAGCCACTGCTGTTGTCTCAGCAGCTTCTGTGGTCTATCTCGCACTGCCTCTTCTCCTAAACCATTCGACACTAAAGTTAATGATACCCTTTGTTAAATTGGTATTTCTCACACCTCAATAGGTACATATTTGATTTCATATTTCTTGTCAGAATGCATATATGACATCACATATGACCTTGAGATTCTTTTCTCTGTGGGCAAGGCAGAATGACCACTTATTATGGTGGCATGATCGGTATAGTGGTTACAGCGCTGTTACAGCGCCAGTGCTCAGGACTGTGGTTCAAATCCTGCACTGTCTTTAAAGAGTTTGTACATTCTCCCCGTGTCTGCAAGGGTTTTCCCTGGGGGCTCCAGTTTCTTCCCACTGTTCAAAAATGTACCGGGGGTGTAGTTCAATCTGTTGTAATTGGGCAGCACGGGTTTGTGGGCCGAAATGGGCTGTACGTCTAAATTTAAATTTTAAAAATTTAGTACTGCAAAAAAGCATACTCATGTAAACAAATAAAGAACTGTAAACAGATAACAAATGTAAACAAACTGTGTAATACAGAGAATAAAAAAATCAATAAAGTGCACAAGTAAGAATCCTTAAATGAGTCCCTGATTCAGCTAACCCAGTCTGTGCTTATTTCATATGTATTCCAAACGAACCCTATAGTACTGTAATCTTCCAAATGAACTTATTCCATTCAAACTCTTATTCCAATGAGTCATCACCAAACAAATGATTACTAACCTATACATTTCCTTCTTATGTTTTCTGGTTCTTTTTTGGAATTTTGGCAGGGAACCAAGTCTACCTCAGATAAGGGACCACAGTGCTCCTGAAGGCTGATGTAGGAGTCAGAATCAGAATTTATTTTCATGAACAAGTCATGAAATTCGGTATTTTGCGGCAGCGTCACAGGGCAAACATTCATATTGTATGTCAGTCACAAGGGATATGAAGGTGCCTTTATTTCTCCTTTTGGCCTCCTGAACATTGTCTGCAACTTACTCAGTCCGTAGGTACTCAGGTATACCAGCAAGGTCCTGCTGACTATGCCAATGTTAAAATCAACCTGTGCTGTAGTAAAACAAACAGCAGAACCAAAGAGCATACAATCACTTCTTTATTGTCCTACGCTAGCGGGAGTGAGGAGTACAAAGAGTAAACAATGTCACTCATTCCCTGCACGGAACCTCACTCAAAGTACACAGTATTCTTGCTCAGCTTATATAGTCCTTCAGATGAGTGCATAGATGCAGTTTTGAATGTAGTTTTAAATGTTTTATTAATTTTAGAAGTGTAATGTTTTTGTTACTTCTGTCCTTCGCAGCAGCTTCTGTGATTTACAATCCAGCATTCTAGTCATACTATGCTTGCAGTTGCGGAATGTTTAACCTACAAAACCATAATTCTTTACATTTTGGTAGGTTCTGTTGAATTAAGCTGGATGAAAGCCTGCTGGGCATTTTTGTAGATGATTTTGCCATATGTAATTTTTGTGTTTCGCTGCTTTCAAAGCTTCTTCTGAATTTTATTTGATCTACAGGAATTCCAACCCTACAACCGAGGAAGAACAGTGGTGACAATCAAGAGCAGGTTTCCATGACAATAGTTAACCTGATGTGCTGAGACAAAATGGTGGTCTGGAATCAATGTTGAAGATTTCCAGAACCTGTGTACAGCAGGTCCTCACTTAACGTTGTTGATACATTCTTGGAAAGTGCAACTTAAAGTAAAACAATATTAAGCAAACCAATTTTACCAAGGTTCAATGATTAAAAACAAGAGTTAAGTTCTATGGTTTATTTCTGGTCACAAAAACATCACCAAAGTTCTAAATAATGACCCAAAACACTTCTAATATTAAACATTGAAATAAATGTGTGCTTCTCCTTCTTCTTTCTTCTTTCTTTGGCTTGGCTTCGCGGACGAAGATTTATGGAGGGGGTAAAAGTCCACGTCAGCTGCAGGCTCGTTGGTGGCTGACAAGTCCGATGCGGGACAGGCAGACACGGTTGCTGCGGCTGCAGGGGAAAATTGGTTGGTTGGGGTTGGGTGTTGGGTTTTTCCTCCTTTGCCTTTTGTCAGTGAGGTGGGCTCTGCGCTCTTCTTCAAAGGAGGTTGCTGCCCGCCAAACTGTGAGGCGCCAAGATGCACGGTTTGAGGCGATATCAGCCCACTGGCGGTGGTCAATGTGGCAGGCACCAAGAGATTTCTTTAGGCAGTCCTTGTACCTTTTCTTTGGTGCACCTCTGTCACGGTGGCCAGTGGAGAGCTCGCCATATAACACGATCTTGGGAAGGCGATGGTCCTCCATTCTGGAGATGTGACCCACCCAGCGCAGCTGGATCTTCAGCAGCGTGGACTCGATGCTGTCGACCTCTGCCATCTCGAGTACTTCGACGTTAGGGATGAAAGCGCTCCAATGGATGTTGAGGATGGAGCGGAGACAACGCTGGTGGAAGCATTCTAGGAGCCGTAGGTGATGCCGGTAGAGGACCCATGATTCGGAGCCGAACAGGAGTGTGGGTATGACAACGGCTCTGTATACGCTTATCTTTGTGAGGTTTTTCAGTTGGTTGTTTTTCCAGACTCTTTTGTGTAGTCTTCCAAAGGCGCTATTTGCCTTGGCGAGTCTGTTGTCTATCTCATTGTCGATCCTTGCATCTGATGAAATGGTGCAGCCGAGATAGGTAAACTGCTTGACCGTTTTGAGTTTTGTGTGCCCGATGGAGATGTGGGGGGGCTGGTAGTCATGGTGGGGAGCTGGCTGATGGAGGACCTCAGTTTTCTTCAGGCTGACTTCCAGCCCAAACACTTTGGCAGTTTCCGCAAAGCAGGACGTCAAGCGCTGAAGAGCTGGCTCTGAATGGGCAACTAAAGCGGCATCGTCTGCAAAGAGTAGTTCACGGACAAGTTTCTCTTGTGTCTTGGTGTGAGCTTGCAGGCGCCTCAGATTGAAGAGACTGCCATCCGTGCGGTACCGGATGTAAACAGCGTCTTCATTGTTGGGGTCTTTCATGGCTTGGTTCAGCATCATGCTGAAGAAGATTGAAAAGAGGGTTGGTGCGAGAACACAGCCTTGCTTCACGCCATTGTTAATGGAGAAGCGTTGAGAGAGCTCATTGCTGTATCTGACCCAACCTTGTTGGTTTTCGTGCAGTTGGATAATCATGTTGAGGAACTTTGGGGGACATCCGATGCGCTCTAGTATTTGCCAAAGTCCTTTCCTGCTCACGGTGTCGAAGGCTTTGGTGAGGTCAACAAAGGTGATGTAGAGTCCTTTGTTTTGTTCTCTGCACTTTTCTTGGAGCTGTCTGAAGGCAAAGACCATGTCAGTAGTTCCTCTGTTTGCGCAAAAGCTGCACTGTGATTCTGGGAGAATCCATACTGCAATCCACTGAAGAGGTACTGGGCTTCTCCTCCAGGAAAAACAAGGACTGGTTCAACGATAACAGCCAGGAAATCCAGGAGCTGCTGGCAAAGAAGCGAGCTGCCCACCAGGCTCACCTTACAAAGCCGTCCTGTCCAGAGAAGAAACAAGCCTTCCATCGCGCATGCAGCCATCTTCAGCGCAAACTCCGGGAGATCCAAAATGAGTGGCGAGAAATCAGACTGCTCAAACTACAGGGGAATCACGCTGCTCTCCATTGCAGGCAAAATCTTCGCTAGGATTCTACTAAATAGAATAATACCTAGTGTCACCGAGAATAGAGAAAATGTGTGCTACTGTTTGGATAACTGCCAATAATATATTTTTACCATTGTTATTTCTTAACTCAACCCATAATGATTCTCTATCTTCTGATCCTATGTCACCTCTTTCTATTGATTTAATGCCTTACCAACATAATCACACAAGCCCCTCTGCTTACCTGCCTATTCTTTCAATACACTGTGTATCCTTCGGCATTTAGCTCCCAATGACATTCATCCTTTAGCCACATCTCCATGATAGCTACAACATCATACACACCAATCTGTGGCTGTACTACAAGATCATCCACTTCATTTCTTATGCTGTGTGCATTTAAGTACAAACGAACCCAGCTCAGCGCGGACATTGGCAACTTCAGGGGTTTCTACGAGGCTCTAAAGGCTGTGTACGGCCCCTCACCCCAAGTCCAAAGCCCGCTGCGCAGCTCAGACGGCAAAGTCCTCCTCAGCGACAAGATCTCCATCCTCAACCGATGGTCAGAACACTTCCAATCTCTTTTCAGTGCCAACCGCTCAGTCCAAGATTCCGCCCTGCTCCAGCTCCCTCAACAGCCCCTAAGGCTAGAGCTGGATGAGGTCCTCACCCAGGATGAGACATATAAGGCAATCGAACAACTGAAAAGTGGCAAAGCAGCAGGTATGGATGGAATCCCCCCAGAGGTCTGGAAGGCTGGCGGCAAAACTCTGCATGCCAAACTGCATGAGTTTTTCAAGCTTTGTTGGGACCAAGGAAAATTGCCTCAGGACCTTCGTGATGCCACCATCATCACCCTGTACAAAAACAAAGGCGAGAAATCAGACTGCTCAAACTACAGGGGAATCACGTTGCTCTCCATTGCAGGCAAAATCTTCGCTAGGATTCTACTAAATAGAATAATACCTAGTGTCGCCGAGAATAGAGAAAATGTGTGCTACTGTTTGGATAACTGCCAATAATATATTTTTACCATTGTTATTTCTTAACTCAACCCATAATGATTCTCTATCTTCTGATCCTATGTCACCTCTTTCTATTGATTTAATGCCTTACCAACATAATCACACAAGCCCCTCTGCTTACCTGCCTATTCTTTAAATACACTGTGTATCCTTCGGCATTTAGCCTCCAATGACATTCATCCTTTAGCCACATCTCCATGATGGCTACAACATCATACACACCAATCTGTGGCTGTACTACAAGATCATCCACTTCATTTCTTATGCTGTGTGCATTTAAGTACAAACCCCTTAGTCATTAATTTGTTACTTTATTTGACTGTGTCCCTGTTACATCACAACTATTCCAATGGCTGCAATTTTGCCCTATCTGCCTGTCCTTCCACACAAACTCCCTACTAGCTGCCCCAATCTGTGTGCCAATCACCTCTTCCTCTGTAAATCTAATTGAAACTGCCCCCCACACCCTTCCCCCACCAACATTAGCAAATATCCCTGGATATCTAGGGACAGCTTTAGATAGATACACACCCTCTCACACAAATATATATATATATATGTGTGTGTGTGTGAATATATTTGTGTGTGTGTATATATGATACACATCTGTCAAGATTATATGCACTGATGTTGGCTGATGAGAATTAGTCCTTTAAAGAGGACCTATTGTAAGGCAATAGACTATGAACTGCAGTGGAATGAACCAGATTGGTTTGCTTGCATTGAACTAAACCTGAAACAAGACTGTGCCATTTGATCACTTTTAATGTGTTAAGGAGACATGGAACTCCATTGATGACACTGCATGTGCCTGCTGGCTGCTGGATCAAGCAGGCTATCTGTGACATCAGCTAGTAGGGCCTAATCGTGGTCAGTGTTTGGTTTCAGATAAAGTTCAGGCACCCTCTGCACTGAAATATCAGAATTCTAGTCCAAATATGTCCTTATACAAAATACATAGAGTGCAGAAAGGAACATTAACTTGGATGATGATCAGGAAAAGTTAGTTTAAAGCAATAAACCAAAGGATACCTGGGATTAATTACATCCTCCATGTGATGCAGTATAATTGGTCTCTAAACCACTACCATTGACATATCCCTCTTTGTTTCACACTGTTTCTAATTTTACACCCAACTGAAGAGTCCATGTGTTTTCGACTCTGGCAACAAAATCAATTCCTTGAGCAATGGGACTTCATCAACAATCATGCATCTTTAGAAGGAGAAGGATTTTTTTTTGGTTGGAATAAAAAAATCTATTGCTGAATAATCAACCATTTGTAGATGATATGGAAAAATAAGCAAACTGAAGCAGTGAAAGAATCAGAACATTAACTCTGAAGTGAGTTGTCGTGAAGTAAGGCTCTCTACTGGTATGTGGTCCCAAATTCTTCCAGTATCATTATCCTCTCCTTGGCCAGCACTCCCAGTATTGAAGCCCTCAGTCAGCTTCATTGGGTAGGTCATGTCATTCTCATGCTCCATACCAGACAATTGAATCAACAATTCTGAGCTCCTTCTTGGGAAGCAGGCAAAAGATTCAAGATATATTCAATCATCGTGGAGAAAGGTGTCATTACCTCTGACTTCTGGAAATATCTAGACCATGATTGCTCAAGTTAAAGCATGTGGGAAGTTATTGAGAACTTGAAGTTTGTGTCTCAAGAACATGCTGAAAGTCGACGTATGTGGCGGCGGAATCATGCCATCTCATTCTGGTCCAACTGTGGATGGATTTTCAGTTAGAAAGTTTGCTTCATAACCCAAATGAAAGCAACTCATCATTCATCCTGAGGACTGCCTTTGAAGAAGAGAAATGAATGCTCTCAACATTGGAATAAGAATGTTACTGCCTTAAGGTACAAGGCAAATAAAAGAATACTGAATTGACAAACACTAAAATTCCTTGTCAATTACTTAAAATATCAGCTCGGTGCAAAAAAAAGACCTCTTGTTTTCTTCTCATTCTAATATTTTTTTCTCCATGTCACAATCTGGAGAAATTATTGACCAGGTAATCAAATCAGGTTGAAGAAAATGTGTTCTGCTTTGAAGGGATGTAATAATGTTGATTCTGATCATTAGTTTAGATTAATGAAGGATTAAGAAAGAAGTGATCAGAATTTTAAAGTTGGAAAATTAGAAGTAATTGCAAAATTTAGACAAAACTATGTCCATCAAGGAACTATATCATTATGGAATACATTCTGAGGAAAAGTCAGTGAAGGGATTAATTAACATGATTTAAAATAAAAACAAGGTAGATTTCTAGAGAAAGAGAAGATTGAGATAGATGCTGTGAAAGTGGCTTAAAATTAAGCAAATAGTGTCAGGTTTGTTGATCCATTGGCATTTTCCAGACACTCTTTATTTCCTCTATTCCTATTGGCTACTTTAACAGCATCATTCACATTCTGCATTGGAATCTCAATCTTTATTTCACAAGTAAATAACCATTGATCCAGCTCTTATTAGTTATTCAGGTTTTCATTAATGAAGTCAGTGTTCTATTTATAAAATACATTTAGTGTTAATGAAATAAACATATCCAATAAACATAGTAGCTGAGTAAACCACTGCAAAAATCAACCACGCTATTGTAAGCTCATAAGTTTACCTAAAATAATATCGGAAATGTAATCAAGAATGCTGCTCCCATTTGTTAGTGGTTTGTGAGGCAATTGATTCCTTTCTCTCCATAAACACCAGCTCCTGTTTTTGAATAGTTTCAATCAAAAATACACATTCTTTAAATAAATAGTGAGTTGAAAGTGATATTCAACAATGATATTGGCAAGAAAGGAAGATTAAAAAAAAACAGTAGAGATCTATGCCCCACTACACGTCAAAAGATCACCATTACATGCTGGTACCTGAATAGGTTCATTTCAGTTCAGAGACATTGAAGAAAAATTCTCTTTTGGACACAGTAGTTAAAAAATCTATGTGTAGCATCTGTTTCAAGGAACTGTTTGTAAAATCTTGTATCCTCTGTTTAAAGCCAATTGCAGTAAAAAATAGTTTAAAGAGGTGCTCCAAGGGAGCATTACCAAACTCGAGGCCAGTCTCAAAATTCAAGTCAAGTAATTCAGATGAGATGAAATTTCCTTACCCAATGGTAGTGAATTCTTTCCTCAGTCACTAAATATAGTCAAGAAATAGATTAATAGAATTTTAAAATATGAAGGGCATCAAATATATGGAGTTGATGCAGCAACGTGATATGGAGGGTAAAAGATCAGCCATAATCTTATTTATTGGCAGCCAGAAACTGAATCTCCTGTTTTTGCCCCTGACTCCATTTGGATATTCCAGTTCTCTGCACATGAGATCTGACCATTGGACCTTAAAAGCAATATTGCAGCCATTCCAAGAAATACATTGATATTTTTCTTAATTTTGAAAAAAGCGTCTAGATCGGAAACATTGACTGCCCATTGTCTGACCTACCGAGTTTCTACACGATTCTTGTTTGCTCAAGATCCAAGCTTCTGCTGCATTTGTGTTTTACTAGACTGTCCCCTTCTGTACTGTTTCCAATGGCTGACATTGCCCACTGTCTATAACCCTGGCCCATTCTGGATTATTCTTTTCCTGGCCCGATCAGGTCTGGGTTACTCTGGCACCACCTGTTCTCCTCTGGTCCTTGGCACACATATGCTCCATTGCCCACTGCCTATGCCCAGTTAGGCTTTTCAAATCAATGATGTCTGACATGATCTTGTTGTTCATACAGAAACTGAACTTTGTGATTAAAAACAAAATGCTGCAAATACTCAGCAGGTCAGACAGCATCTGTGGAGGAACTGTTAACAGTTCAGTTTGATTACCTTTCATCTTACCTTTTCCATTTTTACTTCAGATTTGTGATATTTGGAGTTTGCTTTCAACCTAGGTTCCTAACAATGACATTTTTCCCAACTTACAAGCAGACTGTTTTTGCCTTGGCATTTACAAATCCGATTCTAAACTTAGAACTGTCACTCCCGCATGAATAACATTTTAACTGTTAAAAACCCCTCCTCAAATTTTCAGATATTGCACCTAATCAGAATTTCAACCTTTTCATGGGATATAACAAAGAAATAAAAAGGTAAAGGGAGAAGAAATAAATGAGTGTAATGTTTGAAAGGAGGTCAAAAGTTAAATGCCATGGATGTTGGTGATCTGAAATAAAAAGAGATAATTCTTCAAAAATCATTATTTTCTGTCTTCAATGAAAGTGGGAGATCATTTTTGTACAATATGCAACGTTTTCTAAATTCAAACACTGAGCATATTTTTTAAAGCTGTATTTAAAATTTTATTTCTTGCTTTGATGGTACCCATCAGTTGCTTTTACCAATCTTGCCTAACTCAGGCATTTCCTCAATCACAAAATAGCAGCAGAAATAGATGTCCTTTCAGAAGCATCTAGTTTGTACAGGCATGGATGTGGAAGACGCTTTGCCTAACATTTCAAATCAGCTTGACATCTGAATTCAATATCCTAGCCAACAATATGGTACAATTCTTTTGCCATCTCTAAATTAGATATGTGATTGGCAGAGACCTTTGAAATTAACTCGTATCTCCTGAGAACATGTCATATTCCTAAAATTGGCATCAAGTGTCCTTTTTTATATATAATCACCAGGTTGCTTTAAGCCTGTATATTAAAACTAATTTCACTTTTCACTCATGATATTAAAAATTTGTGGTGGGAGGTAAAGGTAATTATTTAATTGCTTGTTCTACTGTGATTCATTAACCTCTAGAACTGTGTTCTTGGTAGTTATAATAGCATCAGACTCTCACAGTTGAATTGCAACCTTGTTGCTTTGATCACAGAATTTTTCTGATGTCTGTTACAATGCAACCCACTTCCAGAATTATTTAAAAATAACAAAGGCTTAGGTTTAAACACTTTATCTGTTTGTTTCCTTTTGTACATCAGATATATATATTAAAAAAACAATGGCTGGAGATAAATGCATCAGGGACAGATGTTTAATCAAATTGACCTTAGTGATTGCTGGGAGCAGAAAAATATAAGTACAAATAACTACAAAGAGAAAAAGCCATGAAACAAACCCTTTTGTTTTGAAGATGAAATAACAAGTAATTTTCATTTTCCATTTTTGCATGACAATTTGTATAAATATCAACAGTATTAAAAAGCTACAGATTGACCAATATAATTTATTTGCTATTGTTAATAAAGATTGATTGATGTACATTACTTCACATTTGAATGACTGAGCATATATAATTGGGCACACCTATTGAGTCTACATCTAGTATGTCTCTACCATGGAACTAGTCAAACTCTGAAAATATATATTTTTAATTATCACATTGAAGATGGTTGCCAATGGATGGGCCATAGTGAAATTAATTTATGTACAACCCCCAATTTTAGTGACCTTTCATTCTCCCCATATGCCTGTCAATGGCTTTTTCTTGAACCAGGACACAGAAGCATCATCAAAGATAATATTTCAGATCAAGGCTCCTAAACGAGTAAACAATTACGCTTGGAATTAACTGATCTTGCTAATCCTAAAGAAAACTGGCCTACGGAACCTTTTCATTCTTTGGAGTTATACATTCTCCAGTTCAACTCATACCATCCTGGAAACCACTGGCTCTCACAGCAATAAATCTGAAGACTATTGTGAACCATGATTGGCATCTTCTGTTTTAAGAAAACATATATGAAAGTTTGAAGTAGGGGAATTATTTATCTTAGTAGCTAAACAAAGGACAGATAGAGGACATTAGATATTGGAAAACATTTTTTTCAGTATTACACTGAGGTGATTTATTTAGGATCAAGCAATATCTTAAAACAGGTATCAGGATTTGTACTCAGGGTCTAATAGCACTTCTTGAGAATTTTCAAGGAAGATTCAAAGTTCAAATTTATTGTCAGATTATATACATGGCATCACATACAACCCTGAGATTCTTTTTCGAGTGAGCCAGACAGAAGGTCAGGAGTAACTTAAAAATGGATCAAAAGATAGGATAATAATAATAATGTTCATATCAGTAAAGTACTGTATAATCAGATGCTGTAAGTCATGATGTAATAAAGAAATTGCCTCAGGATTATAAAGGAGCAGCCAACACAACTACCTATCAGGACATACATTTCAACTGCAATTTCTTGCTCTGTTTGCCAGGAAATCCTAGACAATAATTAAATGAATTCCATAAATTAATGTCAATTATTGCGACTCTGGTGGGGGTGCCTTTGGACTGGGAGAACCTTCTCCTATTACTGACTAATATCTCAGTATAGTAGTTTGGGGTCAGGATGATAACCAGGTGCAAGGGGTTAAGATGCCCACTGATACCTTGAAAATCACATGCAATTACAAAAGGTACACCTTCACAAAAAGTGTGCCAAAATGATTCCCTAGTATAGGTTGTTGGGTATTTGCTCAGGGTAGGGCAGGATTACAATCATTTAAGAGAAAGCCATTGGGAAGAACACTATCTCCTCACTTAATGGTGAAAACAATTTTGTTCATGCTTGCTGTAGAATTTTAATTAGAAAGCTCTCCCTAAATACTAAACGAGATCTTTAAAAAATTTACATTCTCTTGTATTGCTGTCATTTTATCAGTCTTTTCAAAAGGAAACCTTTGGTGTATTCATTCTTAAACTTGCAATCTGCCTGCACTCCCCAATGCCATACAATGCAGTGATCTATTAATATACAAAATTACCAGTCTATCACTGCCATGGGACCATAGTTTAAATACATGCACACAAGGTCCTTATAGATCAGTGATGGCAATTATACTTGTACAGTTTAATAACAGTTCAGGTAATGCATGACACTGCAGTGTTAAATGAAAATTATGTTGATCTTCTAACTGGTTTAGCATGCTTGCAGAAAGCTCGACGGGACTCTATCTTGGCTTCTGAAAGCTTTGTGTGTCATTACAAACTGTAATCTGGTCAGGGACAGAAAGGTTCTTATCAGTGTCACACTGAAATATAGATATGGGGAAGGTTACAAATTGCCAAATGTGCAGGCGAGAGGCGAGGCTATCAATAAAGCAATTTCTTGTGTCATAACAGCTTCGCTTTCTTCAAGCCCCTTTCAAAAATTCCTTTTCCAAACGCTATAGCGTGCCATTACTGCAGGATTGTGAATTTAATGGATACCGTACAAATAATATTCTACAATAATGGAAAAGGTTGAAGTCACTGAAGACAGATGAAGTCATAAACACATATAATTGAGAATCAAAGACCGATAAATTTTAAACGCTATTCATTTTCTATTTTATATTATGATATATGTCGCTGGGGTGCTTTGAAAATGGAGAAGATTACTGTGGAAAATTATAACAATAAATTTTCCAAACATACACCTTGATTATGCTTCGATTTTTTCCCGGGATTGTTGGCTGCTTGCTGGCTAAATGACACCATAAATAGGATCCTTGCACTTTGCCTCTGAGCACGCATGCCTCGAGGTGTGATTTTATGTTATAAATGAAGGAAATGAATTGTGTAATTTATTGCAAACTAGAGCACAGTGAGATTAGATCAGCATATCCTATCAAAGGAACAACAATCAATCAACTTCTAGTTAACAGCTTGAAACACATAAACCAGGGACTCTAATGGCTTTCCAATTTAATAGATTGATAGACTTATCCATTCCTAGGGGATGAATTAAGAAAATCGACTGGTTTGCACGTGGTGCCAGTTGACATTTTTTTTGAACAGAAACATAGGTAAGTCTGGAGGTTTTAAAAATGTAACCTATCGGTTGAAAATGGAATAGTTTTTTTAATGCGTTATTGAGCTTTTTGAATGTAGTATAAAACAAAATAAAAGCTGAAGAAACAGTCAGCTAAATAACATGGTGTAATTATTGGAATGGTATATCTGAAATGCAATTTAGTTTAGATTTTGCTTTCAAAAGATAATGTGAACAATGTGCAATTTTTATAAAACGACCAAAAGACTAAAATTAAAAGTTTAATAAGCACAATGAAAACACCTCATTATCTCCCCCAATTACTGGCTGCTGTTAAGACCGATAGTGTTTATTACCAGGCCATGTGGGGAAATGATGATTTGCTTGTGGTATAAATGAAAAATTCCAAGGTCAATAACTCATTTAGAAAAAGTAATATCAGAAATGTGTAATTGTGTTACTGCAGTTCTTTAAATCAACCTTTTAAACAAGTACACCTTTACAATCATTTTCAATTTAAAATGAAGAAAAAGCAATTACAGTTTAGTGTTATATGCAAACAAATAAATAATAAAGCTTCTGCTGTAGTCCTGTTAGTGCAATTTCTGTTCCATTCCCAACATTATGCAATCTGTCATAATAGGTTCAGCTCTGTTGTCAACAACATTTGGTTCGACCAGTGTATCTTCCATAGTGCCATTATATCAGCGGAAGGTGAATTTTGACAATATAAGCTAGTTCCACCATTACCCCTTCCTCTATTTCCCCAATTTATTTTCCTGCTGTATTTTTAAAGGACAGTAGCGTAAAAGATATTTATTACTTATTCCCAGAATGTACTGTATGCACAGACCAAAATGTTGAAAAGAAATGACCTTCTCTTCAATCGAAAAAAAATGGATTAGAAATGTTGGTATTTTAGGAGGATGGGCTCTCTAATTGATAGGCATATCTCTGCACATCTGTAAGACCCACTTTTAATCTACCTTAAACCAATATATGGATGCAAGTAATTTATCTCTGAGCAATGCTTTACAAATTAAGTCTGAATGATCACAATATATCCCACAGTGGGTACAATATATTGGCACCAACTTATATTCTGCAAATGTTGATAATTACATTTAGAGCAAAGAAAATTAAAGCATTTTATTGTTGTAGTGAGGATGCAATGTAGTTATTTTTATTTGTTTGAATGAATTTATTCTGTTCCTGGCCGCAGGAATATTGTACAATATTGATACTGAGTGTGCTTGATGTGGAAACATCCACGTTCAGAACTGACATCTGCATTCATGATGAATTCAAAAATGCATGAATATAAATGTGAACAAATTGTGTTCTTCCTTGTGAATTCTTTCTAAATGGGTCTTGTGTGGAATAAAAAAAAAGATCAAATAATGAAATGGTAAATTGTAATTTTAAATTGATGTCCCAGCTTTCTATTGAGTTCCTATCATTTTCATCAAAATGTCAAGCCATTAAACATTAAAGGAAGGAATTCAAATTTCATTCAATGGGTAATTCTTTTTCAATAATAATTGAAGGAAATATGTGAAATATGTTTACTTGAAAACAGCATAAAACAAAAATGATTAAAATAAAAGATGTTCTATTGTCATAGCTCACCCCCAAATCTGCCAAATAATACATTTTATAACAAAATTACTTCTAACTCTATTAGAGTAAGATTTTGGATACAAATTTTTCATGATTTGTTCTATGTAATGGAAGCTAGAGCTTACTGTAAATAAAAATATATTGCACATGTGTCTTCATAATATTCATAAAAATACTCATTCCATTTCATATCCAGAAAACAGTTTATGCATGACTTGTGCATTTGAAAGTATACAACTATTTGTGTGTTAGATATGAAATTCAACAAAGAAGGTATTGAGCACATTGTTTGAAAGGGAGAGTTTTGAACTGTTTACTGAACCAATGTTGTGGATGCAGCAGACTTGTATTAAAGCTGCAGATATTAACAGCTGATCTTTCTGTGATCACAAATCCGTCAATCATGACACAATCCCCACGCCCCTGCTCCTATTGGATGAAATAAAGATGTTCAAAATGAATTAATTTGTCCCCTGCATTTTGTTTTAATATTTAATAACAATATAGCACATTCTATTTACCACATTATCATGAGAGAAGGAGACCTTAGCATTGGAAGTCAACTGAATTTCATTCCCCCACTCCTGTGCCCAAAAGTAGGTTTAAAATAAATTTCCAAGCCTCCTTCTTCAAAGTTTGCAAATAAATTTGTATTCTTGATGAGAAAATGTCATTAAAATGTTAGTATCAGATGCATTCTGCTTTCCACAAGAAATAAAATTTGAAATCTTGTGGGAATGACCCAGAGAAAAAATGAATAGTTTTCTGCTATTAACAAATAGTGTGACAATTTGCCTCAGTTTCCTTACTGTCTGATCCTCAGAATAGAATAAAACACAATTATTTTTGGAAAACTTCACATCAAAGAAATACAAAAACATGTAAACAGTGAAATATCTGGGTATTGTTTGCTTTCTGTGAGGTTGTCTGTACATGAAGCAAACTATACGTGGTAAAATTTTATCTTTGTGGAAGAGTGACACCATTATAAAAAATGTTTCACCAGTATTCAACAGGACTCTGTTAAGGCTTGAAGCCAGTTGCTAAATTCCTGACACTATACTCAAATGATCAATATTATTTGGGCACGGTGAGCATAGCAGTTAGTGCAATGCTATGAGAGTGGCAAGAGACCTGGGTATGAATCTGGCCCTGTCTGTAAGGAGTTTGTACGTTCTCCCCATGTCTGCATGAGTTTCCTCCAGGTACTCCGGTTTCCTCCCACCCTTCAAAACATACGAGGGTTGTAGGTTATGGAGTATTTTGGTGCTTGGGGTCATGGGCCAGAAGAGCCTCTTGTCATGCTGTATGTCTAAATTAAAAATTGAAATTAGAATCAGGATTTATTGTCATGAACACCTCACGAAGTTTGTTATTTTACAGCAGTGTCACAGATGCAAATATTACCATAAATTACATTTAACAAAATTAGTGCAAAAGAAGAGAGTGAGGTAGTGTCTGTGGTTCATTGTCCATTCAGAAATCTGATGGCAAAGGGGAAGAAGCCATTGGGTGTTCTTCAGATTCCTGTACCTCCTTCCCGATGTTAGCAGTGTGAAGAGGGCATGGTCTGGTTGTGAGGGTTCTTGATGATAGAGGTTGCTTTTTTAAGGCATCGCCTCTTGTAGATGTCCTTAATGGAGTGAATATTGATGCCCATGATAACACTGGCCAAGTTCACAAGCCTCTGTACCCTTTACCTGTCCTGTATATTGGCACCTCCATATCAGACAGTGATGCAACAAATCAGAATAGTCGCCATGATAAACCTGTGGCAAAGTGCAAGAATCCTTGGTAACGTGCCAAATCTCCTCAAACTCCTCACGAAGTATAGCATCGACATGAAGGTCCAAGGATAGATCTTCAAAGATGTTGACACCATGGAATTTAAAGTTCTTAATCAACCCTTTCTCCACTGCTGACCCCCCTATAAGGACTGGTTCATGCTTTCCTGATTTCTCCCTCCTGAAGTCCACAATCAGTTCCTTGTGTTGTACAGTGCAAGGTGCTGTTGTGACACCACCCAACTAGTGAAACAATCTCTCTCCAGAACGCTTTCATATTACTGCCTGTGATTCTGATGATGACCGTGGTGTCATCAGCAAATTTGTTGTGCCCGACAGTCAAGAGTGAAGAGTAGAGCAGAGTAGTGGGCTAAGCATGCATCCCTGAGGTAAGCCTGTGTTGATTGCCTTTCGGGTGGCCAGACGCCTGATTTTCGTCTAGACAATCCGGCTTTTGAGCCTTCTGTCCTCTGTCTGGTGCCACATCAAGTTTGATGTTAATTTGTCCTCCATTTGGGGGTGTAGTCCCTACTTACCCATTAAATGTGGCATGCATGGCCATGGAGGTGGGGGGGGGGGAGGAGAAGTGTGACGGCAATGCATGAAGTGTCGGCTGGGACATGCACAGTGAGGGGGAAGTGTGACAGTGGTGCATGAAGTTCCAGCTGGTGCACCCACGGTGAGGGGGAAGTGCACAAAGCGTGAGCTGGCACATGTGCTATGGGGGGGTAAGTGTGACAGCGGTGCCCCCCCCAAAACCCTCCCTCCGGAGAGTTTCTGTCACTGACCTTGCAGGCCCTCCATTTTGGTAAGTTTAAAATGGTCACCCTAATTGTTAGTGAGGAGGAGACGTTGTTTCCACTCACCTTGTGACTAAATTCACATTTTATTCATTTTCTTTCTGAAAGAATTTGTCAGGCCAAATCCATTTCCAATGCCAACACCAAGGCTCTGCACCAAGTCTTGTCACATGGATTTGGGAGGATGGAAGTGGGTGGTGCTTAGGAAGGAGAAACAAGCCTCATTCACAAAACTACTGTACATCTCTTCTACAGCCCACTGTCAAAGCTGTCAAATTCAAAAACATTCCAAAACAATTAAAAATTAATCAAAGAACTAAGAGACAACCATTTAAAAAAAAATCTAACCTCTTTTATAACCATATAACCACTTACAGCACAGAACAGGCCAGTTCGGCCCTACTAGTCCATGCCGTAGCAAATCCCCACCCTCCTAGTCCCACTGACCAGCACCCGGTCCATACCCCTCTAGTCCCCTCCTATCCATGTAATGATCCAGTCTTTCCTTAAATGTAACCAATGATCCCGCCTCGACCACGTCTGCCGGAAGCTCATTCCACATCCCCACCACCCTCTGCGTAAAGAAATTTCCCCTCATGTTCCCCTTATAATTTTCTTTCTTAATTGAAAAAGCCTATCCACATTTACTCTGTCTGTCCCTTTTAAAATCTTAAACACCTCTATAAAGTCCCCTCTCAATCTTCTACGCTCCAGAGAAAAAAAGCCCCAGTCTGCACAACCTTTCCCTGTAACTCAGACCCTGAAATCCTGTCAACATTCTCGTGAACCTTCTCTGCACTCTCTCTATTTTAAACTCAAAAATATTTGAAAAGATTCAATGAGCTCATACAATGAAAATGACATCTTGAAGTGCCATAGTCACATTGATTTCAGTGGAAGAGAATTTCTTGTGTCAGGAATTCCCCAGTGGATGGGAATTACCACAGCTTCATGCTCTGCCACTAGAGTTACCAGCAAACATCCATCAAGAAGTTTGGGCCTTCAACATTCGTAACTTACGTTTAAATCCCATAAGGGAATGCTGCCTTTTTTGCATAGAACTGCAGACATTTTCTTGCAAGATGTTCCTTGTCATCCACCTTCCTTCATCTTCAGACACTGGGAATATTTTGGACAATGGGCTCACAGGAATGGATAATGAGGTTTTCACGTTGAAATGTATGTGACCAGGCAACATGTAAGCTGGACATAATTTTCAGTATTTACAATCTTTCTCATAGCCAAGGGGCTATTGTAAACCATCAGAAAATAGCCCAAAAACTATGAAACTCTTCTTTCTGTGAAGTTGGAAGGGAAGTAAATGGTCCTCGTGATTCCATGAAAGTACCATGCCCTGATGTAGTTTCTGAATATTTCTGAGCTCTGCCTGTTCTCATCCAAACTGGCTCAATGGTGTTGGTTGGTTGCAGCAAAAGGGCCCATTATCAGCTCCCCATTTGTTGATTGGAACCCTCAGCTTGGCAGTCTGTGGAGCATGTCTGCTGTTTCCATCGATCTCCTTCTCATTTCCCAGCTCCTCGAAACAGGCGTTGTTACAGAGAATGAAAGATGCATTAACTCTTCATGTTGCTGCTTTTGCAAGTTTCCAGCACAGAAATACTGTCATATTTGTTGACAAAGCAGCAATGTTTATGCAAATATTTAGAGGTGCAACAACACTGCTAATTCCTCCAGTGAACCAGTTACCATTTATTTTGACATGGTGGGTATTTCCAGCATTTCTTGTTTGCCTACAGCAAGTAAAACTTAATTTTACATATGTTCAGCACATCATTTATGGTTGACTATAAAACTATATTTTTTGCTGAATAGCTATGTATTTCTTTTCAGATAATTTCTACTCTAATTAATCTCCTTTAACTGTGGCGGCATGGGTGGCGTAGCAGTTAGCGCAATGCCATTACAACACCAATGATCGGAGAAAATCCTGCCCTGTTTTGAAAGGAGTTTGTATGTTCTCCCCGTGTCTGTGTGGGTTTTCTCTGTGGGTTCCGGTTTTCTCCCACCATTCAAAATGTACCAGTGTTGTAGGTGTAAATTGGGTGGCACCGATTCGTGGGCCAATGTAGCCTGTTGTTACGTTGTATGTCTAAATTTAATATTTAAAAAAAAGTTAACAGTGCGGTAACAAAAGCCATACTTTTTTTAAATTTAACACTTCACCGTGAGCCATGTCACTAACAATATATACACGTATTCAGTATTAATATGTACAGTGGCATTTTCATTTTTACCCCCCAACCCCTCCCTCCCCACTCCCCATGACTGAAAACAAGAAAAAAACAAACGGAACAGAAGAAAAGGAAAAAAGAGAATAAAGATCATGTTGTCCAATTATATACTATACTTGACTATTTACTTCATTGTAACTTATCACATCAACAGATGGAGATCTGAAATTGGCAGTTCATAAAAAACTTTAGGTATGGTTCCCAAATTTGTCTCTAAGGTTGAAGGTAATTTTTTCTTCCATTTTCCAAGTTATCATTAAGCATTTTTTTGCTGCCACTCGTGTGACCTAGTTCTTTATCTTTTATGTTGTTTAACAGTAAGATTTTTGGGTCTTTTGGTATCTTATTTTTTTTGTAATTCTATTTAATATTGTTTAAATCCTCCCAAAAGGTTTTCACTTTTGTACATGTCCAAATTGCATGTATTATTGTACCAATTTTTTGTTTACAACGGAAGCATTTGTCCGATAGTGTTGGTTTCCATTCTTTTAATTTTTGAGGTGTAGTATATAATCGATGGAGCCAATTGTATTGTATCGAGCGTTTATTGTATTAGTCATAGAACCTGTGCATAGTTCCATCCATGTTTCATTCTTTATCCGTATATTTAAGTCTTTTTCCCAACATTGTTTGTGTTTGTATAAGTAATTTTCCTTGTTTTGTAATTTAATATACATGTTTGTCATAAATTTTTAAACTGTGATTAAATAGTCAAAGCCACTACCTTCAGGTAACCTTAGACTAGCTCCCAGCTTCTCTTTTAAATATGTTTTCAATTGATAATACAAAAACATTGCACCATGTGATGTTCCATATTTATTTTTTAACTGTTCGAATGTCAATAAATTATTTTCCATTCCTTGAAGAATAAATTATCCATTGTAAAAGGAATTAATAGGTTTTGCATTAGCAACATTTTTGGTATTTTATAAGTTCTAGATGTATTCTCCTCCATATTTTTAATATATGATGTAGTATTAGTAGATTGTTATGTTGCACCAGTTTCTCATTCCACTTATAGAGTAAGTGTTCAGGAACATTTTCCTCTAATTTATATAACTCTATCTTAAGCCAAGCCAGTTTTTCTCCTGCCTGGTAGAAATTTGACAAAAATCTTAATTGGGCTGCCCTATAATAGTTTTTGAAATTTGGAACTGCAATCCCCCTTGTTTATATGTCCATGTTAGTTTATTCAAAACTACTCTTGATTTTTTGCCTTTCCGTAGGAATTTTCTTATTAATTTATTCAATTTGTATAACAAAAGAATTCCTCTATCAAGGGAATCAGTAATGTAGTCATGGAAATACATTCTCCCTATTTTTCTTTCTTTGGCTTGGCTTCGTGGATGAAGATTTATGGAAGGGTATGTCCATGTCTGCTGCAGGCTCATTGGTGACTGACAAGTCCGATGCGGGACAGGCAGGCACGGTTGCAGCGGTTGCAAGGGAAAATTGGTGGGTTGGGGTTGGGTGTTGTGTTTTCCTCCTTTGTCTTTTGTCAGTGAGGTGGGCTCTGCGGTCTTCTTCAAAGGAGGTTGCTGCCCGCCGAACTGTGAGGCGCCAAGATGCACGGTTGGAGGTGAGATCAGCCCACTGGCGGTGGTCAATGGGGCAGGCACCAAGAGATTTCTTTAAGCAGTCCTTGTACCTCTTCTTTGGTGCACCTCTGTCTCGGTGGCCAGTGGAGAGCTCGCCATAGAACACGATCTTGGGAAGGCGATGGTCCTCCATTCTGGAGACGTGACCCACCCAGCGCAGTTGGGTCTTCAGCAGCGTGGATTCGATGCTTGCGGACTCTGCCAGCTCGAGTACTTTGATGTTGGTGATGAAGTCACTCCAATGAATGTTGAGGATGGAGCAGAGACAGCGCTGATGGAAGCATTCTAGGAGCTGTAGGTGATGCTGGTAGAGGACCCATGACATACAAATTATTTAAATTATTATCCATTCTGATACCTAAGTAACCTATATCCTGTGATTGCCATTTAAAAGGAGATTCCTTTTTACATTTCGTATAGTCGACTTTATTCATTGGCATCACTTCACTTTTATCAATATTAACCTTGTATAACAAAAGTCGTACTTAATAGACCATGTTAGTGCCTTTACTTCCTCAGGAGTTTGTGGAGGATTGGTATGACATCAAAAACCCTGGCAAATTTCTACAGATGTGTGGTGGAAAGTATGCTGACCAGCTGCATGGGGACACCAATACCCCTGAGTGATAAGCCCTGCAAAAGTTAGTGGACACAGCCCAAGACATCACAGGCAAACCCTCCTCACCAACGAAACATCTGCAGGGAATGTAGCCATTGGATAGCAGCAGCAATCATCAAGGATCCACATTATTCAGCACACGCTCTGTTTTGGCTTCTACCATCAGGAAAGAGGTATACAGTAGGTGCCTGAAAACTCGCAACTCAATCAGGGACTAATTTGAGGACTCTTACTTTCGCACTTTATTGTTTTTTTCCTCTCTCTTTATTGCAGTTAGTTTGTTTACATTTCTTTACCTGTGTACATTGAGTACAATTATTTTTGCACTACCAATAAGTGGTCATTCTGCCTCGCCTGCAGTAAAAATGATCTCATGGTTATATGTGATGTCATCTATGTACTCTGACAATAAATCTGAAATCTGGACAGAAAACACAAAAATATATTTAATCAGCCCTCATCAAATCCATGTGTGTTTATTTACAAAGTTCCCACTAACATTGTCAGTAGATATTTAACTGAGTGTCTACATATATTGGCTCACATACAGAATATCTGGTCACTAACAAGTTCAGCTGAAATAGCGTTTCAGAAACAGTGTAGTGAAACCAGTAATAGTTATGAAAGAGTGAAGTCACTACAGTATAATTTCAGAAACAATACCACTGCAACAAATAGGTTATAATGAGGCTACACTAAGAATAGCAATAACATCATTTTGTTTGAGTATTATGATCATTGCGGGTGCTGAGGTGCTTAGGCCAGTAACAATCCTAATATCCTCTAAAAATGTTTCTTCTATTATCGTGTTGGGATGACGAAAATGGAAAGAAAAAATGTGCTCTGCAGCCAAGAGTCACTTGGTCGAAGGCAGTTTTCTGTATTAATGAACACAAACTAGATTGTGACCTTTTGTGAATGATGTCAGCAGGAAAAGGACTGGACTCTAACGATACAAAATGAAGATTAGAACTTCAACATCTGTCAAAGCTGGCAAAATTGCTCCACTTTTATTAAATTTACTATTGCCACATGATGAAACATATTCTAAACAATTATACACCAAAATGTTCAGCTTGTCAATAATATTATTTCCAGCTTGTCTTAATTTTTTGTGCAGTTTGAGTTGTTAAAATCAACACTATAGAATTTTAAAATATTGTAAATGTATCTGAAAATGAGGAAATGCCAATATATGGCAGATTGATATTATTGGTAGCTTATGATGAAATAAATGTACTTACTTTTTGTGCTGCCTAGATTTTCAGGAAATGAAGGGAGCAAAAAAAGTGGCACAGAAGCTTATTGCCTCATCATTAGCTTTGGCTCCTGAAAAAAAACTAAACCCTTCCGATAACATACAAATGGAGTAACCTCCCAACTATACTGATATCATAATGATAAGTAATCTTATAAACAAGATGACTGGTGTGTAAGACGGCCCAAGAATTTCCACTTAAAATGTAGGTTTGGAGCTATACTCGCTGTGTAAGACACCAGGCACTTATCGCTGAGAGCTTATTGCCCCAATTGTCCTGGTAATTTCTGCGCTATTTTAGTTTTCTGCCTCAGTACTAGATAATTTCTTGAATCAATGTACCCATTTTAACGCTTCTCAGCGTATTCTTGGGCAGCACCCTGGTTGATTGTTTACTGTTTGTCAGATGTTGCAAATGGCAACTGGTGTACACTGTTACCTTTGTTTCCCATGCTGTTATTGTAAGGTATGTTAGACAGGTTTATAATACATTTTTATTATTTTAACATAACATCATTAATCCAGCTTCACAAACACAAGTCTCAGTCGGAAAATAGTTAGTGGTAGCAGTTTTTCATTGTCATGGGGGAAACACTCTAAACCTCAGGATTTGAAGGTTGGGATTTTATACTTGGCTTATCAGACAACTCCTGGTTTTGGGGTGATGTTTTTAAGGTTCAAATACCATAGATGGTATTTCAATCACCAATCTGTAACGATAATTAGCGTATTCAGAATTTTCGGCACCTTCATGCTGGGAAATCTATTTTATATATTAATATTAACCCAAAAGATGATCCGCATGATGCCGGTAACAAGGTGAAGAGGAAAGAATGGATAAACAAGTCGATCTGAAAACTGCACATTACATGTTAATCCTAGTAGACAGTAAATTTAATTTGATTTCTCAAGTAAATCCAGTAGTCATGTATCATTATATTGCTTCTTCGTATCAGATTGGTCATAATAGGAGTTGTTAGAAAAGAAACTTTGGCAGAGCAAATTCAGCAAGAACTTTGGTTTTGGAATTCTTTCTTCAGCACAGTGCATCTGAAAGTTTTCTCCCCCTGTAATGTGAAATGTGAAGCCATGTTGATCTGTGCTGTACTAGAGATTTGTCTGGGCACTTCTAGGTGCAATTCACAGCTATCTGCCTGGCTCAATTACTGCATCATTTGTGGGTGGGGAATATTTAGGGTCAAGTCACCTTTATTTATCATTCATCCCATGCTCACATAGTAGAAATAGCGTTTCTCCAGGACCACGGAGCATATTTACATAAATACAAGTTAGAAGTTAAACACATTGAAATATAAAAATATTAAGATGTATACAGTAAAAGTCTACCATACATTATCGACATGTGTTCTGGAAATTCAGGAGCCTGATGGCTTGGGGGAAGACTGTTGCCCAATCTGGATGCAAGGACCCAAGTGCTATGGTACCTCCAACCAGATGCCAGAAGGGAGAACAGTTTACATGAGGGGTGTGGAGTCCTTCACAATGTTTATTGCCTTTCGCCTGCATCGAGTGTTGTAGATGTCCTTCATGGTAGGAAGAGAGCCCCCAATGATCTTTTCTGCCGACTTCACTATCCTCTGCGGGGTCTTGCAGTCTGAGGTGGTACAACTTCCAAATTAGGCGGTGATGCAGTTGCACAGGATGCTTTCAATACATCCTCTGTAGAATGTCGTGAGGATGGAGGGTGAATGAACTTTCCTCAACCTTTGCAGGAAGTAGAGGCGCTGCTGGGCTTTCTTGACTATGGAGTTGCTGTTAAGAGTCCAGGTGAGATTCTCCGCCAAGTGCACTCCAAGAAACTCATGGAGAGTGGTCCCCCTGGGCCCTCCTGAAGTCGACAACCATCTTTTTTGTTTTATTAACATTCAGATACAGATCGTTGGCTCCGCGCCAGTCCATTAGCGATTGCACCTCATCTCTGTATGCTGACTCCTCATTCTTACTCATAAGGCCCACCATGGAACCAGAGGAGCAACTATTCTCCCACACCAACAAGCTTTTCACAGGTTACCTTGGATTGGCATTCCTTACTTCACTCTTCCAACATCTTAATTGAGTCTCCAATATTTTCTCCCCATTCCCACAGACCATCATCTCTTCCATTCCCCTGATTCTCTAGTCAGTCAATGTGGAAACCCAGAGACCTACAATGGGGACCTTAATCTCTTTACCTTACCTCCCCTACCCCTAATCCCTTGGATGATCTCCATCCATTCTTGAGAACTAATCTGATGGTTGGGTCATCTGTCATAATGGCCTTGTTCTTACTTGCCTCCACCACCAACAGCACCCTCTCCTGTACACAAAAATGGACACCAGCCTTAAACAAAATTCAGAAAATGCTGGAATTGCTCGGGTCAGGTGACACCCATGGAAAGAAAAGCAAGAGGTAACACATCAGGTCAAAAAAACTGAGAGAAGGATGGGCAAAGAAATGAATAGAACAAAGAGAAGATATGTGGTTCAGGTTCAGGATGGAAAAAAATTGTGATGTTACAAATAGCAGGTTGGCTTGTACCAATCGAGAGGGGGGAACTGAACTAATATCACAGATGGATAAATTGCAATGAAAAGGTCCAATTCTGATAAGAGTCACATCACGGAAACAGCCCCTTTGTCCCAACTCATCCATACCAGCCATGGGCATTTGGCCCATTTTCCTATAAGCATTTCCTATCCACTAGTCTAAATATCTTTACGTCCCATAAATACACCCAGTTCTATTACCTCCTCTGGAAATTTGTTCCACACATGCATCACCCACTGTGTAGAAAATGTTGTGCCCTCCCCCCACCCCACACACACGATTCCTTTTAAATCATTCAACTCATTTTAGATTAGCCTATTCTGGTGAAAAGATTTTAACTGTTCATTGCGAACACCTGATGATTTTGTGCACCACTGAAAGGTCCGTCTTCGACGCTCAAGGGGAAAACATTTCTGCTCTCTGCATTATCTCCTTAGAACTCAATCCCTCCAGTCCTGGTAACATCCTTGTGAATCCTATTTCATTTGCCACCTAATCCTGATCCCCAAGTGTACAAGGGCCTTTGTCTCTAATTCCTCTCAAACCACAAGGCTCAGACTCAGCTCCAGTGGACTAGAATTTCCAGACAGTGATCTCTGAAGATCTGCTGTTAAAGAATGACTGGTGGATCCCCAAATAAATGATGTAAATGTTTCATTGCAAATTCATCTGATATATTGCTAATGCACAATCAGCAAAATTTCAGGGCCGTGTATTTCAATTGCAAAAGAGAAAAAAAAAACAATTTATAAAGAGCACATTGACCCAGCTAATTTCGAGGAGATGCAAAAGGATTTAGAAAGGATTTATTTTCTGGGAAGGATGCAACAGATAAATGGAGGATATTCAAAGGGGAAATTTTGAGAGTAGTCAGTATGTCCCTGTAAGGATTAAAGGCTAGAAAATAAAGGGAGCCTTGGTTTTCAAGGGATATTGGGAATTTGGTTTGGAGAAAGAGGATGTGTACAATAGGTACAGACGGCAAGGAACAGATGAGGTGCTTGAGGAATATAAAGAGTGCAAAAAATTTTAAGAAATAAATTAGAAAGGCTAAAAGGAAATATGAAGCTGCTTTGGCAGGCAAGGTAAAAATAAACCCAAAGGGTTTCTACACAGACATTAGAGTAGAAGAATAGTGAGGGATAAAATTTGGTGCCTTCAGGATCAGAGGGGTAGGCTATGTGAGGAGTCAAAAGAGATGGGGGAAATTTTAAATGATTTCATTTCTTCAGTATTCATTAAGGAAAGGAATATTGAGTTAGGTGAAGTAAAGAAAGCTAGTAGTGAGGTCATGGAAAATATGTAGATTAACGAGGAAGTAGTGCTGGGTATTTTAAAGAGAATAAAGGTGGATAAATCTCCAGGTCCTGACAAGATATTCCTTTGGACCTTGAGGGAGGTTAGTATAGAAATAGTGGTAGCTCTGACAGAAATATTTAAAATGTGTCGAGGAATGGAGGGTAGCTCGTGTTGTTTTACTGTTTAAAAAAGGCTCTAAAAGTAAACCGGGTAATTATAGGCCAGTGAATCTGATTATCAGTGGGGGTAAATTAATGGACAGCTTTCTTAAAGATGGAATATATAATTATATGAACGACCAGGCACTGGTTTGGATTAGTCAATATGGTTTTGTGCATGGTAGATCATGTTTAACAAATATTATTGAATTTATCGAGGAGGTTACTAAAAAGGTTGACGAGGGGAAGGTTGTGAATGTTGTATATATGGACTTTAGTAAGGCCTTTGACAAAGTTCCGCATAAGAGATTAGTTAGGAAGGTTCAAGCATTAGGTATTAATGTCGAAATAGTGAAATGGATTCAACAATGGTTAGATGGGAGAAGCCAGAGAGCAGTGGTGGACATTTATTTTAAATCAAATTGGAGGCCGGTGACTAGTGGAGTGCCTCAGGGATTGATACTGGGTCCATTGTTGTTTGACATATATAAATGATCTGGATGATAGGGTGGTAAATTGAATTAGTAAGTATGCAGATGACACTAAGATTGGTAGTGCTGTGGACAGTGAGGAAGGTTTTCAAAGCTTGCATATAGGCCATTTAGAAGAGTGGGCAGAAAGATGGCAGATGGAGTTTAATATTGATAAGTGTGAGGTGTTTCATTTTGGTTGGACTAATCAGCAAAATTCATACACATTAAATGGCAGACAATTGAAGAGTGCAGTAGAACAAAGGGATTTAGGAATTCTGGTACACAATTCCATGAAAGTAAAGTCACGTGTAGATAGGGTGGTGAAGAAAGCTTTTGGTGTGTTGGCCTTTATAAATCAGATTATTGAGTACAGGAGTTGGGATGTCATGTTGAAGTTGTATAAGGTCAAATTTGGAATATAGTGTACAGTTTTTGTTGCTGAATTGTAGGAAGGAAATCAACAATATAGAGAGTGCATAGACGATTTACAAGTATGTTGCCTGGGTTTCAGGGTTGGAGTTACAAGGAAAGGTTAAACAGGCTGGGACTTTCTTCCCTGGAGCGTAAAAGATTAAGGGGTGATTTGATAGAGGCATTTAAAAATGAGAGGGACAGATAGAGTAAATGTAGATAGGCTTTTTCAATTGAGAGTGTGGGATATTCAAACAAGAGGATGCGGATTGAGATTGAAGGGGGAAAAGTATAAAGGAAACATGAGGGGGAATTTCTTCACTCAGAGGATGGAATGAGCTTCCAGCCAAAGTGGTGGATGAGTCTTGATTTTGATTTTTAAGGAAATGCTGGATAGGTATATGAACAAGAGAGGTATAGAGAGTGAAGATCAATGGTACTAAATGGGAAAAGGTGTTCTGCATGAACTAGAAGTGCTGAACTGGCCTGTTTCTGTGCTGTAATTCCAAAATAAATGGAGTTTAAAGGTTAATAGGTGTATTTGGATGCTGCGGGCTCATGGGCTGGAAGGGCTTTTTCCTACATTGAATCTCAAAGTGTTAAAGTTAAATTAAAAATCAATTACAGTCATGTGTCGCATAACATCCATTCAAGTAGCATCCGATCACATATACGTCCGTGGTCTCGTAAGGTTATAATAGTTCAGAAATCCCGATCAGAGAAGGGAGCGTCTTCCTATACGTAACACGTGCATCTCGTGTCTCTTATATACAAAGCAATTGTGCTGCCAGGTGTATATGGTATAGTACATATATAATCTAAATGTCTTGATAGTCAGAAACGCCCATGTGACTATAATATGATATTCGCACATCGTCCTATTTCAGAGTGCATTGTCAACATTAAAACCTCACATTGCCAGAGACCCAGGTTAAGCCCTAGCCTTGGGTGTTATTTGTGCAGAGTTTGTACATTTTCCCTCGACTGCACGAGTTTCCTCAAGTTGCTCTGGGTTCCTTCCACATCTCAAAGACATACAGTTTGTTAGGTTAATTGTTCACTGTAAATTGCCCCTACTGTTCAGCTGAGTGGTTGAATGTCGGGTGCGTTGATGAGAATATAGACAGAATTAAACATGAAAGGGAATCATGCAGAATTAGGTAAATGGATGGTTGATGGCTAGTGCAGACTCAGTGCCCTGAAGGCCCCGTTTCTGTACTGTGTCTCCTGTTGATCCCATGACTGATTTCACTAGAATCAAAAGAGATGTCTATGTGTGCTTCAAAATTTATTAAACATCTTTAAATTTTTTTTTTGTATTTAGTGAATTGCTGTGAGTTTTAACATCATTTTGACTCTAAAATGTGTTTCTGCCCAGCACCACACTTACAGGCAAGTACCATTCTCCACTTTAACCATTTATCGAAGAGTAATGCCACAGAACAAATGATCCATGCCTTTATTTTGATCCATTTTATTGATGCTTACAGACTTGAAGGAGAATTTCTATTGCACACAGCTGAATGAAAAAGGAAGCTGAGTAATTGTTTAAACATTTTTATGATATGAATTTCGTTACAACTTTTCATTAAACAGAAATAATGTATTTGTGGCAACATTTTATTTCCCCCTTAAGTATCTATATTTTTTCACTGTTATTGATCTTTGCTGACATTTATTCTTTCCCATTTAGAGCTATTTTTGTTTAATCATTTATTTATTTCAAAGCATTGAACATTAATAGATCACCAGGAAACAATCTGGTAAGACAAAGAGTTGAGTACTGGCTTCTCAACCAAATGACCACTGGTTTGAATTCCACTTAATGTGTCACTTAAATTTACCTGCAATCTTGGAAGTGTGTTATTTGTTAGCTCTCAAGACATTCGATGAAATGGAAATCATTCCACAGTAGAGCATGGAACATAAATTTACACACAGGCTGGGTTTGGATTCTTTGCCTGGGTTGAATGGAGATCACATTTAGAGACTTGCATTGTCCTTCTTCCTGTATTTCCTTCACACCATTGAATAACATTCTTAATATTAGAGGTGTTAGGCAAATTTTGCTGACAGCAAATCTGTCACCTTTTTTGTTTTATTGCATGACAATTTAAAAAATCTCTAATTATGGGAGCTTTTATGTCTTATATAATCAATTTAATTTGGGTGTAGTAATTGTGGGAATGTATCTGTACATAATGTGGTCCTTTTTGGTCAACCATACAAAAGCAGTAATAGTGGTTATGAACTAAAATGTGGTCTGTCTTACTGTCAGAAGTATCACCTTAATGGGGACTCAGTGAGACAGGTGATTGATAAGTATGAGGAGCTAGTGATTCAAGGAGGAAAGAAATTACCAGCTTGTAGCAGGCATTTACTGTAAGTGTTCAGTATGGATAAGTGTTCTAACCCTTTGTGCCTTATCTTCCTTTGGCTTGGCTTCGCGGACGAAGATTTATGGAGGGGGTAAAAGTCCACGTCAGCTGCAGGCTCGATTGTGGCTGACAAGTCCGATGCGGGACAGGCAGACACGGTTGCAGGGGAAAATTGGTGGGTTGGGGTTGAGTGTTGGGTTTTTCCTCCTTTGTCTTTTGTCAGTGAGGTGGGCTCTGCGGTCTTCTTCAAAGGAGGTTGCTGCCCGCCGAACTGTGAGGCGCCAAGATGCATGGTTTGAGGCGATATCAGCCCACTGGCGGTGGTCAATGTGGCAGGCACCAAGAGATTTCTTTAGGCAGTCCTTGTACCTCTTCTTTGGTGCACCTCTGTCACGGTGGAGAGCTCGCCATATAACACGATCTTGGAAAGGCGATGGTCCTCCATTCTGGAGACGTGACCCACCCAGCGCAGCTGGATATTCAGCAGCGTGGACTCGATGCTGTCGGCCTCTGCCATCTCGAGTACTTAGATGTTAGGGATAAAGTCGCTCCAATGAATTTTGAGGATGGAGCGGAGACAATGCTGGTGGAAGCGTTCTAGGAGCCGTAGGTGATGCCGGTAGAGGACCCATGATTCGGAGCCGAACAGGAGTGTGGGTATGACAATGACTCTGTATACGTTTATCTTTGTGAGGTTTTTCAGTTGGTTGCTTTTCCAGACTCTTTTGTGTAGTCTTCCAAAGGCGCTATTTGCCTTGGCGAGTCTGTTGTCGATCCTTGCATCTGATGAAATGGTGCAGCCGAGATAGGTAAACTGGTTGACCGTTTTGAGTTTTGTGTGCCCAATGGAGATGTGGGGGGGGGCTGGTAGTCATGGTGGGGAGCTGGCTGATGGAGGACCTCAGTTTTCTTCAGGCTAACTTCCAGGCCAAACATTTTGGCAGTTTCCGCAAAACAGGACGTCAAGCGCTGAAGAGCTGGCTCTGAATGGGCAACTAAAGCGGCATCGTCTGCAAAGAGTAGTTCACGGACAAGTTTCTCTTGTGTCTTGGTGTGAGCTTGCAGGCGCCTCAGATTGAAGAGACTGCCATCCATGCAGTACCGGATGTAAACACCGTCTTCATTGTTGAGGGCTTTCATGGCTTGGTTCAGCATCATGCTGAAGAAGATTGAAAAGAGGGTTGGTGCGAGAACACAACCTTGCTTCACGCCATTGTTAATGGAGAAGGGTTCAGAGAGCTCATTGCTGTATCTGACCCAACCTTGTTGGTTTTCGTGCAGTTGGATAACCATGTTGAGGAACTTTGGGGGGCATCCGATGCACTCTAGTATTTGCCAAATCCCTTTCCTACTCACGGTGTCAAAGGCTTTGGTGAGGTCAACAAAGGTGATGTAGAGTCCTTTGTTTTGTTCTCTGCACTTTTCTTGGAGCTGTCTGAGGGCAAAGACCATGTCAGTAGTTCCTCTGTTTGCGCGAAAGCCACACTGTGATTCTGGGAGAATATTCTCGGCGACACTAGGTATTATTCTATTTAGGAGAATCCTAGCGAAGATTTTGCCTGCAATGGAGAGCAGCGTGATTCCCCTGTAGTTTGAGCAGTCTGATTTCTCGCCTTTGTTTTGTACAGGGTGATGATGATGGCATCACGAAGGTCCTGAGGCAGTTTTCCTTGGTCCCAACAAAGCTTGAAAAACTCATGCAGTTTGACATGCAGAGTTTTGCCGCCAGCCTTCCAGACCTCTGGGGGGATTCCATCCATACCTGCTGCTTTGCCACTTTTCAGTTGTTCAATTGCCTTATATGTCTCATCCTGGATGAGGACCTCATCCAGCTCTAGCCTTAGGGGCTGTTGAGGGAGCTGGAGCAGGGCGGAATCTTGGACTGAGCGGTTGGCACTGAAAAGAGATTGGAAGTGTTCTGACCATCGGTTGAGGATGGAGATCTTGTCGCTGAGGAGGACTTTGCTGTCTGAGCTGCACAGCGGGCTTTGGACTTGGGGTGAGGGGCCGTACATAGCCTTTAGAGCCTCGTAGAAACCCCTGAAGTCGCCAATGTCCGCGCTGAGCTGGGTTCGCTTGGCGAGGCTAGTCCACCACTCATTTTGGATCTCCCGGAGTTTGCGCTGAAGATGTCTGCATGCGCGACGGAAGGCTTGTTTCTTCTCTGGACAGGACGGCTTTGTAAGGTGAGCCTGGTGGGCAGCTCGCTTCTTTGCCAGCAGCTCCTGGATTTCCTGGCTGTTCTCGTCGAACCAGTCCTTGTTTTTCCTGGAGGAGAAGCCCAGTACCTCTTCAGTGGATTGCAGTATGGTAGTCTTCAGCTGATCCCAGAGGGTTTCAGGGGACGAGTCCGTGAGGCGGATTGCATCGTCTAGCTTTGCTTTGAGGTTTGCCTGGAAGTTTCCTCTCACTTCGTCTGACTGCAGGTTTCCAACATTGAACCTCTTTCTAGGGGCTCTACTGTTCCTGGGGTTTGGCTTGAAGTGAAGGTTGAGCTTGCAGCGAACCAGCCGGTGGTCAGTGTGGCATTCCGCGCTAGGCATGACCCTGGTGTGGAGCACATCTCGTTTGTCACTTTCTCGCACCAGGATGTAGTCCAGGAGGTGCCAGTGTTTGGATCGGGGATGCATCCAGGTAGTCTTCAGACTGTCCCTCTGCTGAAAAAGGGTGTTTGTAATGACAAGCCGCTGTTCTGCGCAGAGCTCCAACAGGAGACGCCCATTGTCGTTGCACTTGCCGACACCATGCTTGCCAGGTTTCTGAGTCTTTGCCGACGCGAGCGTTGAAGTCGCCAAGGATGACAACCTTGTCGGCTGTAAGGGTGCGTTGAATGAGGTTGCGCAGGTCAGTGTAGAACTTGTCCTTTTCTGCTGGTTCTGCCTGGAGGGTCCAGACAGGAGCAAGGGGGAGACAGCGGCCCAAGCCTCGGTCGAGTGAGGCAGGCGGAGGCCCCGGTCTGGGCAGAAAGTTGGAGGCGGCGGCCCCGGTCCGGGCACAGGGAAAGCAGTGGCGGCCCCGGCCCCGGTCCCGGTCCGGGCAGAGGGTAGGCGGCAGCGGCCCCAATCCGGGCAGGAGCAAGGGGAGGCCCCGGCCTCGGTCGAGTGAGGCAGACAGAGGCCCCGGTCCGGGCAGAGAGTTGGAGGCGGCGGCCCCAGTCCGGGCAGTATGGGCCGACCTAGGAGGGGAGGCAGGCCCCTCCAGCCCGGGTAAGAAAACTGCATAGGAGAAGGCCACTCCGATATAAAACCTACGACCCAAGGACCTCGCTGCCACGTCCCAGCTTGCTTGGCCACGGCACACGAACCATAGGTGTAAAGGGTGGGGCCAGTACTGCACACACTGCACTCCACCTAAAAGCTCCTTTGCGCAGGCCCGAGGACAGGTCCACGTCCTCCCCCTCCACGTCCTCCCCCTCAAAAGATGCTCACAAACTCAAGCTAGCATGCTGGAACATCAGAACCATGCTAGACAAGGCTGACAGCCACCGACCTGAACGTCAGTCTGCCCTCATTGCACATGAACTCCTCAGACTTGACATCAACATAGCCGCTCTCAGTGAAGTCCGCCTGGCAGATGTAGGCAGCCTCCAAGAACGCGGCGCAGGCTACACACTCTACTGGTCTGGCAAGCCTTTGGATGAATGACGCCTATCTGGTGTAGGCTTCATGGTCAAGAACTCCATTGCCTCCAAACTCGAAAACCTCCCGACAGGCCACTCGGACCGGATCATGTCCATGCGACTCCCCCTTCAAAACAAGCTTTGTGCCTTATATGATCGAAAGGAATAGCAGGAAGTAGGAAAGTGAGGAACTTAAAGTAACAGAGGGAGGGTTGGAGTTGGTGGGACAAAGGGGCAGTGACCAGAACATCGCACTAAATCAAAATATACCTCACCATACATTTTCCCCCTCAAGACGTAGCAAAGTGCAAGTATTTAGGATTTAAAGTGACAAAACAGGGCTGGCCATAACTATGCCAACAGATGGAGAAAGAGCCTTATGAAGCATATCAGTGTGCAGGGAGCAGTGGACAGTGTTAGATATTGGTCAGGCTGTCCACAGCAGTGTGACGTGGTGGGGAAAGATGTGGATATGTCTAATGTGATATTTGTCAAGAGTGATCACCAGACTACTAAGATTTCGTGATGGGGAGAACAAGTTCAGAGGGTCCAAGAAGTGATGAGTCTGAACACAGTTTAATCACAAGGATCTTTATTTACATGCAGGGGGAAGTCACAACAGGGATCACACTCTCACACACCAACAAAGAACCTATATACAGTTTATGTGCATTGGACGCAGCTAAACAACTGATGCTTTCTACCCCTGGCAGATCATGCCTAACCATAGTTGATACAGATAAGTGCGAAGATGAAAAAAATCAGTACCTGCCACCCTTTACTCAAAGGCAGGCACGACACCCTGATTAACTACCAGTGTAACTACTTTAATAATAATAATAAATAATAAGTACTGGACGACACTCCTCAGGTATGGACCACAATGGGCCCACCCTTTACCAGCACACAATTGTCTTTCAATTGTTGCCCATGGCTCAGAATCAAGGGGAGGTATGGTTTGTTCCTGGGAAAAGAGGGAGAATTGATCCATGTCGGGGGCTTTAAACTGCAGTCAGCCTGGGGGGTGGGAAACCTGGAGTGGCTGAGGTATACTCAAATAAGGTAATGTATCCAAGAGAGCCAATCGTAAGGCAGGCTCACCTATGGGGGGATCTTAACCTAGATTGGAACGTGAGGTGACTTTCAGCCTAGTGCCCGCCAAAGAGGTCACATGCACGAGTTTATAATTATACCCACTGACATCATTGGACCATGAAAGCAATGGCAAGTTGTCTCCTCCACAGGCTGTGCTGTCTGCAGACTGATCTATCAGAATACAAGGACATTTGTTGACTTGAGAACATAAGATGGTCACGTGCAACACATCCTGAAAATTAAAACTTCGAGTGAGGTCTTTTTGCATTTTTTTCTTTTTTTTTAAAACAGAGTAATCTTACTAAGGATTTAATGAGAAAACTTTTCTGAACAGTAAAAGTATTGTATTTCTGTGGTAAAAACCACTGTTAAACCGTGATTAGCTGCTACCGACTGGACATGTGGATGGTTGTTTTTTTTTTTAAACAATTTATTTAAAAAATCATTAATAGAAAAACAATATACAGTCCAATATAAGTACTTTTATATAATTATATATTAAAATTTTTTAAAACATAAACAGAAAAAAAAAGAAAAAATGATACCCTTCCCATCCTATCAGCCAGCTCTCTTAAAGAGCTAAAAAAGGAAAAACTATAATACATTAAAGTACATCTAAATGCATATATTCCAAATACGGTAACCACTTATTGACGAAAAAATAATTGTCATGCAAATTATATGTAATTTTTTCCATAACAATACAAGCTTTCAATTCATTATGCCATCGTGTTATATTAATCACTGTGTTATCTTTCCATGTACTTGCTTCCCATTTTCGAGCTACAGACAATCTTTGGCTTGGCTTCGCGGACGAAGATTTATGGAGGGGGTAAAAAGTCCACGTCAGCTGCAGGCTCGTTTGTGGCTGACAAGTCCGATGCGGGACAGGCAGACACGATTGCAGCGGTTGCAAGGGAAAATTGGTTGGTTGGGGTTGGGTGTTGGGTTTTTCCTCCTTTGCCTTTTGTCAGTGAGGTGGGCTCTGCGGTCTTCTTCAAAGGAGGTTGCTGCCCGCCAAACTGTGAGGCGCCAAGATGCACGGTTTGAGGCGTTATCAGCCCACTGGCGGTGGTCAATGTGGCAGGCACCAAGAGATTTCTTTAGGCAGTCCTTGTACCTTTTCTTTGGTGCACCTCTGTCACGGTGGCCAGTGGAGAGCTCGCCATATAACACGATCTTGGGAAGGCGATGGTCCTCCATTCTGGAGACGTGACCCATCCAGCGCAGCTGGATCTTCAGCAGCATGGACTCGATGCTGTCGACCTCTGCCATCTCGAGTACTTCGACGTTAGGGGTGTAAGCGCTCCAATGGATGTTGAGGATGGAGCGGAGACAACGCTGGTGGAAGCGTTCTAGGAGCCGTAGGTGGTGCCGGTAGAGGACCCATGATTCGGAGCCGAACAGGAGTGTGGGTATGACAACGGCTCTGTATACGCTTATCTTTGTGAGGTTTTTCAGTTGGTTGTTTTTCCAGACTCTTTTGTGTAGTCTTCCAAAGGCGCTATTTGCCTTGGCGAGTCTGTTGTCTATAATACTAAGCATACAAATGCAATTTGAAATTTATCCAGCCCTAATCCCTTTAAAGGAACCATGTAACCCATTAAAAAAATAGATGGATCTGATGGTAACTTTATGTTATATAATTTTTCCAAAATTAACCTAATTTCTTCCCAAAATGGTTGTACATAAACACAAGACCAAACAGCCTGTAAAAAAAGAAGCAGTACATACACCACATCTAAAGCAAGAATCTGAGTAACTAAAACCATATTTTTTCAATTTCTCTGGAGTTAAATATAACTGATGTAAAAAATTATAATTAACCATTCCATACTGTACATTCATCAATTTAGTTACAGTGTCATAGCACATATCTGCCTAATAATCTTCAGGAAAAACAAAAGCCAAATCATTTTCCCACTTAAGCTTAGACTTCTCCCATTCCGGTTTATCCATATTGTCTTGTAACACTTAATACATAACAGAAATATATCCCTTTTTTGGTGTAGAAGAAATCAAAGATTCAAATTCTGTCAATACAGGTATAGTCATCTCTCTACCATACATGTCTTTCACCAAAGCTTGAAGTTGATAATAAACAAACAAAGAATTTTCAGCAATATCAAAATGTTCCCTCAATTGATTAAAGGAAAGTAACTGTCCTTCTACAAAACAATTCTGCAATGTCTTTATACCCTTAAAATCCCAACTCTTTAAATAATTATTAAATTATTAATTATTTTTTAAAAAAAGGAATAAGCTGAATATTATATAATGGGGTTAATATTGACAAATTACCTTTTGACCCTAAAATCTTATTTCTTTTACTCCACACCTTTGATAAATGCTTTGATATTGGCATATTATATTCCCACAACAAATTTATATTCCATCGATATATAAATTGATGCACCTCAATTTCAGAAATGCAAGCCATCTCAACTTTTGCCCAACTTGGGGGCTGGTCCAAATCCATCAATCTACTAATAAATTTCAAATGGGCTGCTTCATAATAATTTTGAAAATGAGGTAATTGAAGCCCACCTAATGCATACTTCCAAGTAAGTTTATATAATGCTACCCCCAATAATTTACCTTTCCATAAAAATTCTCTCACGGCTTTATTTAAATCCTGAAAAAATCTCTTTGAAAGAGGACATGGTATTGATTGAAATAAATATTGAATTCGAGGAAAAATATTCATCTTAATACAATTAACTCAACCAATTAAAGTTAACAGTAAAGTTTCCATTTAATTAAATCTGCTTTAATCTTTTTTAGTAAAGGAACATAAATTAATATAAAGATTGATAATCAGCATTTACAATTATTCCTAAATATTTAATTTTATCAGACCATTTCAATTTTATATCTTTATATTCTGAATAATCTCCTTCTCCAACTGGCAAAATTTCAATCTTATCCCAATTAACCTTATATCAAGATAATGTTCCATATTGCAATAAACATTCCTGCAGATGCGGCAATGATCATTCTGGGTCTGTCAAATATATCAAAACATCATCTGCAAATAAGTTAATCTTATATTCTTCATCAATAACTCTCATCCCTCTTATCTGTTCATTCTGTCTTATTGTTTGAGCTAACAGTTCAATAGCCAATGCAAACAAGGCTGGTGACAATGGACACCCTTATCGAGTCGAATGCATCAATTTGAACGGTAATGAAACTTGACCATTTGTCACCACCCTGGCAATTGGGTTTGTATATAAAGCTTTAACCCAACCAATAAAAAAAAGGGGAAAATTTAAACTTCTCCAACACCTTAAATAAAAATTCCCATTCAACCCTGTCAAAGGGTTTTTCCGCATCAAGCACAACTACCATTTGATGGTTGGGCTGCTGTCAATATGCATTGACCAAAGTAATCAATTGAAGGATATTATCTATTCTATTCTTAATAAAACCTGTTTGGTCAATATGTATCAATTTAGGTAAATACTTGGCAAGTCAATTTGCTAACACTTTTGCTATAATTTTATAGTCTATATTCAGTAGAGAAATAGGTCTATATGAAGACAATTGCAACAGATCTCAATTTTTTTTTGGAATTACAGTAATTAAAGCACTGGAGCAAGATTCCGGTAACTCATGTTCTTCAGTTACTTGTTGTAATACATCCTCAAACACAGAGGATAAATCTTCATAAATTTTTTTTTATAAAATTCCACAGAAAATCCATCATCCCCTGGTGACTTTCCATTTGGCATCTCCTGTATAGCTTCCTTAATCTCAAATTCTGTAAATGGAGCTTCCAATTCCACAACATCTTCCCCCTTTAATGCTGGTAATGTTAATTTAGATAAATATGATTCAATAAAACCACTATCCTGTTTCCCCTCCGAAGTATATAATTCTTGATAAAATGAATAAAACTGGTCATTAATTTCCTGAGGTTTATAGGTAACTATTTTAACAGCATCAATAATCCGTGAAACCTGTTCCATCTTTAACTGCCATGCAAGTAACTTATGTGCTCTCACCCAACTCATAATAATGCTACTTAGTTCGATTAATTAAATGCTCAAATTGATAAGTTTGCAATGTGCTATAACATAGTTTCAAATTAGCCAAAACCAGTTTTTAAAAAATCTTCTGTCACATCTTTCTGAAATTCCTTCTCTAATTCAGTAATTTGCTTCTCCAGTTCTAAACTCTCTGCCATATACTGCTTCTTAACTTTAGTAGTATAACTAACAATCTGCCCTCTTAAATAAGCTTTTAGTGCATCCCATAACACAAAATGACTATCTACAGAATTATCATTCTCAGTCAAGAACAAAGTGATCTGTTCTTTAATAAAGGTAACAAACTCTTGTTTTATCAACAACATTTTGTTAAATCTCCATCTATAAGATGAATGTACCACTTCTAAACTTACACAAGAAAAAAATAATAAAGAATGGTCCGATATAACCCTACTTTTATATTCCGCCTGTAATACTCTTCCTTGTAAATGTGTTGATATTTCAAAAAAATCTATTCTGGAAAATGAATCATGTCGAGACGAATAAAAGGAAAACTCCTTCTCCATAGGATTGACCCTTCTCCAAATATCCTCCAAATTTAAGTCTTTCATCAAGGCCCCAATTTGTATTGCCATCTTCGATTTCTTTATACTCTTTGGAGATCTATCTAATAAAGGATCTAGAAAACAATTGAAATCTCCCCCAACTAAAATATTTTAATTAGCCTGATTTAATAACAAAAAAGCATCAGAAATAAAACACTCATCATCTACGTTAGGTGCATAAAAATTAGGCAAAGTCCAAGATTCAGCAAAAATTTTACAATTCACCCTTAAACCCTCCCAACATTTCCATCCATAGATTGTAATTAAAATCACTAAACCTTTTGCCTTGGAATTAAAAGAAGAAAAAACAAATGACCAACCCAAGCTCTCTTCAATTTGAGATGTTCTTAATAATAAAAAAGCAACATCAATTTTCATTTTCTTAATACAAGCCAAAACTCATTTTTGCTTAATCAGATTATTTAACCCCTGAACATTAAAAGTTGCAAATTTCAGATTAGATATCCCTACAAATTAACAATATAATCACTCACTACAAATCGCTCCCCCTTATAATATCTTAAAATCACTATCCCTCCCCTAAATATTTTTAAAAAAATAAAAAATTTCAAAACAAAATTTTTATTAACACAAAGAAAAACTACCCAAAGGTAGTAACACCCTAAAAAAACTGGGTGTGGTAAACCCTACTCGTGGCAGATGACTATCAAAGATTTTAGTGGCATCCACACCCCCCCAGCCAGAAATACATTATTCACATCAACGTAATGAAATATAATAAATATATTCAACCCATTGACTCCAATCCCAATGATTGTTCCAGGTCTTCAATGTCAATAAGACTTTGAGTTAACACTTCTTTCTTTCCATTCTTCTCATTGCTCCTATTCTTCCCATTCCCATTTCCATTTCCCTTCCTTTTAGACGACAGCAGTGAAAATCGACCATTTCCTCACAACTCTGGTAGTGAATTAGCAAAACTTGATGTATCATGGTCATTTTCAAAAAATTGAGATTGAAAATTACCATAAGACTTTTAACACTGCAGGGTAACGAAAAGCAAATTTGTAACCCTTCCGCCACAACATTTTAGCCGAATTGAATTCCTGACGTCGCCTAATAATCTCCTGACTCAGATCTGCGTAAAAAAATACCGTTATTTTGAATCGTCATTGGAGTTTGACTTTGTCGTGCCTTCTGCACCGCCAACCGTAGTATCATTTCTCTATCCTGATATTTCAGACAATGAATTAAGAACGCCCTTGGCAGTTGTCCCAGAAGCAGTTTCCTCTGCAAAGCTCTATGTGTTCAGTCCAACTCTAGGCCTTCCGAAAAAACTCCTTGCCCAACATCTCGGGAATCAATTTCTTAAAAAGTTTTATTGGATACCTTCAATATCTTCTGGAAGACCCACAATCTTCACATTATTTCTTCAACTTTGATTTTCCAGTGAATCAATTTTTTTTCAATAATTCCTTCTTCTGAATTCCCCAATCCACAAAAGAATCTTCCACTTTCTCCATTTTTTTCCCTATTACGTTCAACCTGATTTTTACATTCAAAAAATGCTGTTTCAATTTTCAAAATTTTTTCTTGCACTGTATCCACTGATTTAATACTTATTAACATCACTTTTAACTGTAGTCATATCTTCAGACATAGTATTCATTTTAGTTGTCACTTCCAAAAATCCTTGAGTCATTTGTTTAAACATATTATCCATTTGATAAGTAATCCCTTTCAAAACAGCACATAAAGACTCCATTCCAGATTCCAGTGCCTCTTTTTTGAGGCCTACCTTCTCTCGTCTCCACTTCCAGTTGCTCCTGTGTGGTGCCCAGTAAAGGTAAGTCTTCTTCCTCTTCAAATGTCATTGGTCCCTTTCCGGTGCAGCTGCAGGTCTGAACACCCGACGACAGCACCCCGACCACATTGGGACGCCGCCACTTGGGCCCCCCCACAGCCCACACCTGATCCAGCAACTCACGAACCCTAGAGGCATCGCGCATGCCCATTAAGGCCAGGGACTGCGCAGGTGCGGCTTCCAATGCTACTCTGCATGCCCCCAGCCCACCCGACAGCAGCACAAGCTCACGAGCTCCTCTTTCAGCTGAGTTGCCCACACGCCCGGCATCACAGGCGCATGGTTCAGCACCAACTGAAATTGTCGTTGAGGCGGTGCCATCTTGGGAAGGCAGGATCGGCGATGGCGTCATACTCAGCCAGGCAGGAGTCCTCTGTGCCTTGGGAATTCCCGAAGTCGACTCCGTGGCTTCAGTTAAGCAGGTAGGCCTCAATTCTTCAGCACTCTTAAAAGATAGTTTCTTCTGCAATCGAGTTTTCGTTTTTTTTTTACATTAGTAGCCATTATAACCCACTAATGTTCCAAAAATTAAAAATACAATTTTTAATCAGTTTTATAAACTTTAAAAACGGGTACTTAAAAAACTAGCTGACGAAGGGTGGGATTGCACACCTTTCCTTTACACCATATTGCCACGCCCCCGATGGTTGTTTGATAGTGTTCCAGTCTTTAGCTATTAAAAGCCTGACCGTTGTACTATTCAGCCTTTTGTGAATTATTGATGGTACATCAATTTCACTATTCCATTTCTCGGCTGTTATTTGTAGAGAAATAAATACTACTCATAATTACCATTGACTAGCACGGTGTGAAACTCTTGATATTAAAATTATGATCACAAGACAAACCACCTGGTCCATTACAATTATAAATAGCAAAAGAGGATTTGCAAATATTAACTCATAAAATACTTTATCTTGACAAGTTGGCCCAACAATTGTAAAAAAAAAACTTTCCCCAACAACTGTCATTTTCAAATGATATGGAGGGATTTGAGAACAGGTTGTTTTCTATCCTTTTCCATCAATCATAGTTGGTCATACGACATAGGTGCATAGAAGACTATAATCAAAGAAGCTCTTGAAAATATGGATAAAAAAGGAAAGAAATGAGAAACCAGTTATGAAGGAAAAGTAAAATAATGGCATGCTTTTCTATTGATATTTTTGGTCAAATATAATGATCTAACTGCACATATTTATTTCAAATAATCTGTCTCATTTCATAATTTTACTGAAAAGTTCCACCGAGACCAAGTCTTTTCATGTTACATTTATTTTACCGAAGGTCTGGGGTCAAATCATTTGACCTCAGGGCATCAGGAAGCAATTTACAATGTTAATCAGGCTTCATTCAAACATTTGGTCACATTTTAGCAAGTCATATCCTTGCATTAAGAACTGGTGTTCTTGAAGATTTTACTTTTATAATAGATGATGGTAACCTAAAATGTGAGGGGAAATTTATATTGATCTTCCTTCCTCTGAGAATACTCTTCCTGCAATAAGATTTCAGAACTCGATCATTGGACAAACATCAGTGATTTTACCCCATATCAGAATTTGTCACTGTAAGTGCTTCAATGACAGCCAAAAGCACCCGGCATTTATTGGTGTCCATTCTCAGGACATTGCACTACAGTAAAATGATTGTATAATGTTTGCAGCTTAATGTGTCAGCATCATCTCAGAAAATTCAAATGGCAACAGCTTTGTACCAGAGAAAATAAATGGTAATTTATCAACCTAATTTGTATATTGTTTATGTAATATACTGATACAGCTATAAACATATCAAATAACTCATAGCCAATATGCTTTATGGACATGGAACTATAATATAGAATATTACCCAATAAATGCTAGCCAGCTTTTAATACTAGCTGTTTGTTCCAACATCAATTTTATCAATAAGGCTATATTAGGGTTGAATCTCTTCAAAATTACAAGCGATTTTTAACTGCGTACCTATTCATTATTTCACGTGCTTGGAATTATCCTTTCTATTTATACTGTATTTGTGATTTATACAAACCACATAAACTCTCCTAAAGTATAGCACGTTTGTCATTGTCACAGGTGAAACTCTTGTAATTAATGATACAAGTGTCTTTTACTGAAATGCATTTTGCTTTTGAATTTCTCGCTTGGAACTTGCCACCTGACTCAGTGCAGGCCACAGCTGCATGTTGCTAGGCTGGATCGATAAGGGCAGCAGGGCAATTCCATTATTTCCATCAACCCTGTATGGTTTAACTAACGATGCCTGCAGGTACAGTCAGGCAACCATATTCACACACCAACTGGCTAGGTACTGTAACAAAGGGCCTGGAGTTGACCAATGAAAACAGACTCCATCTAGAGGACTTACAATATCCACCCATAAATATATAGCACGAGATAAGTTTATATTGATTCAAGATAAATAATTATTGGTCATGAAAATGAGCAAGTATTGTTAAGTCTTAATATTTCATCTATATCAGATATATATATATATATAGAGATTGTGATAATTGAATGAAAATCAACATCTAACAAATTTAAAATAAATTGTAAGCAATGTTTTATTACACATAAGAATATTACAAAGATACCTTTAGTTTAAAATGCACCATTGGAAACAAACTAAAAACATATTAGTGTTTCTGCAGGAAATATTAGTGCCCCAGAAATTAGATTACGTAACACTTTAGTTAAATGCTACCTAAATGAAATTTGATTTTCGAGTCATGAGTTCTAAGTCATTTCAAGTTGAACAGGATATTTCACTGGGCAATTCCCAGTGTCAATTCTGCATGCATGGATATTTTGCTTCTGGCACTGGAAACCCAACAAATGTCATCGTTCCTCACACAATGACAATTTGCAGCCTTGTTGGATGAAGCTCAGTGATAATTTTACAAAACTCACCTGTCACTGGTCACTCCAAAAAAATATCACTCATTGCTTGTTCCACTGCTGAACAACTTCAAGCCATTCACTTTTGCAAACCTCTGACATGCTGCAGAAGGCTCTGGAGGCTGTTTCCCCTTTGCTAGACTCACTCTTAATCACCACCATAATTTCTACTGGCCTCCAATTCATAATTCAGAATAATGCTCTTGCTGATTTGTCTTGAAATATATGGGAATCAGAATACAGCACTCGAGGAGCTACTGCCTTGAACAGTGGGTCTGAGGTAGGGGGTGTCACATTTGTGGCCCGAAATGTGAAGTTAAGGAAACATTAAACACAAGTTTTATCAGGTAAACTTCTCCGTTGTCTTTATTTTCCAGTTTTCCTTTGTTCTCCTGCTTGTGTTCTTATCTCTCTCTCATACCACGTGACTTCCGGTACATCTCACACATATTCATTATCATGACATCCCTCCTTTAATCAGAAATAAACTTTACCTTCACTTACCAATGTCCCTCGGAAACCTACAAACATCGTAACTAATGGTAATACTATAACTCAACTACATAAAATTTACTTCCTACAGCACTCATACATGCACTTTATGATATAAGATTAAAATACTGTCCCAAAGTTCTTATTAAAACTATGGCACAAAGTCTTCGTATCGTTTGGGCACTTTCCGGTTTCGTTTTGGCCTGCCTGCGATATTGTCGTCGCTTCTCAGTTGTTCACTCTCGGCGTCGGAAATACTGCTCGCCACGGCTTCGGGTGTTTCTGGCGCTCTAGTCACTTCATCAGGAGTGCTGGTAACTGCCTCTGGAACATCATCAGGTTTCTCAGTTTCAGCATTTCGTATTGGCCATTCAACCTCTTCGCTTGATGTATCTCTGGACTGGTACCTTTTTACACCTGATACATTTCTCTTATACAGGACTCCAGTCGGAGACTTGACTGTCACCATACTGCCACTTCTGGATACGACAGTATAGGGTTGATGGTAATAAGGTGTGTCTAGCTTACCACCAGTTTCATGCCTCACTAGAACATTATCTCCTGGCATGATGTCTGAGTACTTGGCTCCACGTTTCGAATCTGTGTACAGCTTTGCTGCACCTTTCTTCCAGTATTCAAAAGTGTCTTAAATGTTTCCCGAACTGCGGGTCCTGCGGTGAAAAGAAGTAACGCCCTTCTCTGCGCTTTTTGTTCAACTGTACCAGTATCTAAAAATAGGCCACGACTGTCGGCGTAGGATTCAAATTCTTCCAGCCATGCCTTCCACTTCACACTTACAGTGCTTGCATCACCCGTTGGGTCAAAATGAGCAATTCCACTATGTGTTAGAAAGTTACCGTTTGCCCCAGCCATGAGGAAATATTCCAGCCCCAAAAGTACTGAGTCACAGAGAAAATTCTTATCACCTTGAAGTTGTCTGTAATCCTCTGTAATCTTGTTTAGTCTTTAATTTTCTTCAAGCTTCTTTCATCCTCGTCGCCAATGTCACATTTGTGGCCCGAAATGTGAAGTTAAGGAAACATTAAACACAAGTTTTATCAGGTAAACTTCTCCGTTGTCTTTATTTTCCAGTTTTCCTTTGTTCTCCTGCTTGTGTTCTTATCTCTCTCTCATACCACGTGACTTCCGGTACATCTCATACATATTCATTATCATGACATCTCACCTTGGCCTCTGCAGGGTTTAGTCCTTTCCGTGTAAGTCTGTGTCCCATGAAGTCCATTTCTGACACACCAAACTGGCACTTGTTTCCATTCACGGTAAGGCCTGCCTCCTGTAGTCTAGATAGTACACGCCTCAACCGTTTGTCATGCTCTTCCTTCGTTGGTGCATGGACCATGATGTCGTCAGAAATGTTGGCAACTCCAGGAATGCCTTGAATCACTCGATGGATTTCATACTGGTAGATCTCCGAAGCTGCATTAATTCCAAATGATAGTCTCTTGTAACGATACAATCCACAGTGAGTCACAAATGTTGTCACATCTCGGGAACCTGTATCCAGCTCTAATTGATGATAGCCCCATTTCAGATCAATTTTTGAGTATACCTTGCTGGTAGTTAGTTCTTGAAGTATTTCCTCCACTGTTGGTATAGGGTGTCGTTCTCTAATTATAGCTTCATTGGCCATTCTCATGTCAACACATAGTCTTATGTCACCCTTTGGTTTGGGCACAATTACTACGGGACTGACCCATTGTGTCGAATGTTCCACCGGTTCAATAATGTCTTGTTCGATCAATTCTTTAATTTTGGCTTCGACTTTCCCACGAAGTTCAAACGGAGTTCGGCGCATTGGTTGTGCCTTGGGTTTGGCCGTTTCATCTACCGCTAGCTTCAATTGTCGACCTTTCAGCTTTCCTACTCCTTGGAAGACTGCGGGGAATTCTTGCTTCATATCCTCGTATGACTGAATTGAATTGACACAAGCTCCAATATGAAGTATTGCCAGGTCTTGCGCTGTGCTTCTACTCAGCAATGGTTCTCCCCTCTCTTCTATGACCATAAACTCTGCTTCGGTGTACTTATCTCCAGCTTCAACAGTTGCAATAAAACATCCAATGGTCTGCAATGGCTTGGTTGCTGTGTATGGATACAGTTTCTTGGAACACTTCTTTGAGGTACAGATGATCTTTTTCCTTTTCAACTTCTCCCATAAATGTCGATCAATCACATTACTGTCACTGCCTGAGTCCACAATGACCTGCACTGTCACTCCACCAATGATCACTGGGACCTTCTCATGATGTACTTCATTCAATGTAAATTGGTAACAACTCTGTTCCTCCTGGGTATCATCATCGTCACCGTCTATCTGGCGAACGGTATCTTTCTTTCCAAGATACTTTCCTTTCCCCCAGGCTTTGCCTTTGGAAGTTGTACTCTTCCTCTTCTGGTCTGCATTGGACTTGCTTTTGCACCTCTTTGCAAAGTGGTCCTTACCTCCACATTTTCTGCAAACTTTGCCTTTGGCCGGGCAATATGGGTCTTTTCCAAAGTGACCTCGGTTTCCACATCGATAACACTCCACATCCTGTGTCGACGTATATCTTGGCTGATTATGGCGATGTGAGAGCCTCTTAATTTGCTGGCTTGAGTTGTCTTTTAGGGTCATGGTATGAAATTGCCCTTCAACAGCCTCTAATGCAGCAGCAATAGCTAATGCATCGGTGAGTTCCAACTCACTCCCTCTTTCCAGTAGACGTCTTCTGAGTTTATCTGATCTACAGTGCTGTACGACTTGATCCAATAATTGGTTGTCCAAATCAGCTGGCATGTAATTGCATCCAACAGCTAGCTGGCGTAGTCTCGTCACGTACTGAGCAATTGTCTGGCCATCTTCTTGTCTCGTTCTCCGAAACAAATGGCGTTGAAATGTAGCATTTGGTGTCACTACATAGTGTGCATTTAATGCATCTACTGCTTTCCGGCACTCATCCTTTCCCCCAGGCTTTGCCTTTGGAAGTTGTACTCTTCCTCTTCTGGTCTGCATTGGACTTGCTTTTGCACCTCTTTGCAAAGTGGTCCTGATCCGCTGTCCAGATTGGTGAAGGATGGTGGTCCACATTCCAAGTCAGAATTGGGAACAAAAACAGAGAGCTTTGTACGCTTCATAGCTATTCAGTCGACACCGAAAGCAGTGACTACGAAGGAAGTCGAGAGAGAATCCGAACGTGATCCAGAACTCATGGAAGTAAGAGAATGTATACAGAGAGGACAATGGGACAAGTGTACTCACAAGGCTTACATTCCCATTAGAGATGAACTTTGTTGCATCGGACAGTGTGTATTAAGAGGTTGCAGATTGGTGATTCCGCAAAGATTGAGACCGAAGATCGTATCCTTAGCGCATGAAGGACACCTAGGTATTGTTGGTACCAAGCAAAACCTCAGGACCAAGGTATGGTGGCCAGGTTGTGATAAAGACGCAGAGAAATTTGTTAAAACTTGTCACGGATGTGACATTATCATGACAGGGGGTATTAAGGATCCCTTCCACACAAGGCCCCTACAGCACCAGCGATTCTACCTCGACCATTCAAAAGAATGGTGCGAACAGAGGGAAGCATTAATAAGATGGTTGTTTGAGGAGAAATCAAATCTTCAGGCTGGCACTCGTGCCTGAATTGTTGTGACAACACAGGGCAGGGTCACTAATACAGCATACTTCCTAATTCTTGAGTTGTTTTAGTTCTACATCATTTCTCAGCTTGCTCAGTTACTGGGACACCTATGAGGACACTGCAATGAGGACACTGGGACACCAATGAGGACACTGGTACTCTGCAGTCAGGAAGAAGAATCTTTCCTCTTCCTGCAGAGAGCAGATGAGGGGAAAGAACCCATGCAACATAACTGAACACCTTAATAACCCACTGTTACACACCAGACAGCAATAGAAATTAGTCCAGACAGTGTTATATTTAAAATAATATTTTTATTTATTAACACATCAAGGGAGAGGGAGATATCTCAAGCCACTATAGCTCAGGCATAATTCTGAAAAGACAGTTCAAAGTTCAGCCATAGAAAATCCTGTTTTGACATTCAGGCTTTAAATCGATGGAAAGAAATTCTCGAAGTGGGAGGATGACACCAGGATGACAGACTGTTTATAAACTCACAAAATCCTTGTCAAGATGCTTCCACAGAAATTTCCTTTTCAGATGGGTGGCAATCAAAATTCCCCTTCTCTTTGCATAGGCGACACAAAGCAAGTGATTCTCACAAAGCTTCCAGATCCCTTTTATGAGTCAGCCAAAATGCAGTTATTTCTTCTTCTTTCATGGATCAGCCGTTCCAAGTGTCTTTTGGTCACGGTGTGGCATACTCACTCCCTTAACACAGAGAAATCAGACATTGTCTATTATCACACGAGGCCACTTCAGCATAGTATCCCTTCAAAGGATGTTTCTCCAAGAAATGTCTCCTTAAAAAACAGCCCCTGAGCAAAGAGTGTACTTTTGCTTTATCATGTTGGTCATATGGTCTCCACACCTGTGCCTCCAGGCACCTCCTCTCTTCTCAGAAGTATTGAATTTGGGTACGCGTTGTCCTCAGCCAGTCAATCTCCAGGGCCTGCAGTTTGATTTGTTCTCTGAAAGTTACAGTTCCACTCAAATGAAAATGAAAGCATATAATGACAGCGAACAGAACTCTAGCTTAAGAGGGTGATGGAGCCAGGTACTCTTGCAACATTAATTTAGTGCAGTAAAACCCCCATATATCCAGCACCTATGGGGATTGGTAGATGTCGGAGAAGTGAATTTTCCAGTTTCTTGAGACTGCATGTTGGTGAATTATCAGTGAGGCTCACCAATTTTAAACTGTTGTATTTTTTACTTATTTATTTTCCATGACTCTTGCCAGTTGCTTGAATTCTAGATAACAGGACTTTTACTGTATCTAGATTTTCACTTGAATCAGTGAGGTGAAGAAGGTAAAGAGTGACACAAGCTCCTGGAGAAACTCAGCAGGTAAACTAGCATCAGTGGGTGAAAAAAAAATTGTCAACATTAGCGTAGAACAAGGAGGTCCAGGAGCCTGAAATTTCTTGGGTAAAAACTGTTCTTCAACCTCGAGCTGCTGGACTTCAGGCTTCTGTATTTCCTGCCTGAAGGTAGCAGCGAAAAGAGGTTGTGATTAAACCAGAATTCTTCAGGAGTCATAGAAGTTTCCATCCCTCAACCATCACAAGATCAATACTAGTTATACCAGGAGGTCACATACTCCTTCATGGTAAAACAGTCACACCTGCCCAGAGGTTTGCCCTATCTCAGTGGGTGGACATTGGAAGTTAAGGTGCATCTGACTCCTGTACATTCTCCAGAGACTGCAGCGGAGTGCCCCTGTAGCGAAACCTATGGCAGCGTAAGGCACGAGGTAGAGGCAACTTTCGATTCAAAATAACATTCAGCTAACTGTATCATTTCAGACATCCTCTGGCATTCACAGGTCACTTGCTTCATCAATTTATGCTGCATAATGTACAATTTAGCAACCAGCAAAGAGGAAGAGAAGGCAACACAAAATAGAGCCAGTATCAAACAACAGGTTATCACATGGAATTGAATGGTCTATATCTATGTATGCCAGATAAAGATTCTATGAAATCAACAATACAGTGTTCATCATAAAATTGCAGACTGATTTATTTATTCAACACATGGTTGCTCAAATTCATCCTTTGTTCATGGCCTCAGACTCATTGCTTTGGCATCTAACAGCAGACCCCCCCACCTCAAAAATAATGTAATTAAATGTTTATTTGCCTCATATCTATGCAATTTCTCCATCATCTCTCCATGCTGGGTGCTGGAAATGTCAGATTCAATTCACATCAATATGGTACATGGCATCTGTTGTATTTGGCAACATTATTCAGTTACAATTAATCACCATAGAAAGTAGCACTTTTTCATTAAAGATCCTGCTTTTTTCAAACAATTGAAATGTTGCAGGAAGCCAAATTTCAACAGGCTTAATAAATGTGTGGCCAGGAGTCATTTTAATCATGAAGTTTAATGGACGCTGCAGATGCCAGCTTCAAGATCAGGGGAGGAGTGCTAATTGTTTAGGTGCAGGGGCTCACCAAAAATGGTGACAAGAAGGCCTTGCCCATGGTGGACAACATATTGGATTTGGCGTGGTATAAATTAATAATATGACAAATTCTTGCACGGTTGTAGTCACTAATTATCAACAAATAAAGAAATAGATGATAATTGCATTTTACCAATTTAAAATAAATGACCTACTTACCAGAAATAAAGCAAAAGTTTTTTTTGCACATTTAGCCACCTGAATTGGAACCAAGTATGAAAAAAACAATGTCCAATGAACTATTGGTGTCTCGGCTCCTGCCCCACTGCCCCATGCCCCCCCTCCCCCATGCCCCCCTTCCCCATGCCCCCCCCTTCCCCATGCCCCCCCTTCCCCATGCCCCCCCTTCCCCATGCCCCCCCCTTCCCCATGCCCCCCCCTTCCCCATGCCCCCCCTTCCCCATGCCCCCCCTTCCCCATGACCCCCTTCCCCATGCCCCCCCCTTCCCCATGCCCCCCCCCTTCCCCATGCCCCCCCTTCCCCATGCCCCCCCCTTCCCCATGCCCCCCCCTTCCCCATGCCCCCCCCTTCCCCATGCCCCCCCCTTCCCCATGCCCCCCCCTTCCCCATGCCCCCCCCTTCCCCATGCCCCCCCCCTTCCCCATGCCCCCCCCTTCCCCATGCCCCCCCCACCCGGATTCCCTGGCCTTGGCCGCCCTGGCATCATCTTCCCCAGCCTCCCTTCGCCTCACCTCCCCTTTCCTCCGGCCTTACCTGTCTCCCCGGCCCCTCCGGCTTTCTCCCCCCGACTTAACCTGCCGCCCCGCCTGCCCTGACCCAACCCCAACTTGGCCCGGTTTCCCCCCCCCCCCCAACCCGGGCTTCCCCTTCCCCTTCTCACTCCGTGACTCACTTTTCGGTGGTTTTCCCCTCGACTTCCTGCCTTTTTCTTTTTTTTTCCCGCCGCCGAGCACGTGCCTTCGCCGCAGGAGCTGGAAATGGCGCCAAACTCCCCGGAGAGCGGCACTCGGTGACGTCACGCGCCCGCGCTTTCCCAGAAAGCCCCAGTCCCGGCGGCGCAGGTGCAGACGCGACCGCTACTGTTCGGCCCCTCTTTGCCCTGCCTTTATCCCAATACCCTCGGCCTCGACCTTGATTCAAGGCCCAGATCCGGCCTTTTACACATCATTGAGCAAAAAGATAGGAGGATGAATGAGTGAACCTGGATTGGACCTGACCTTTCCCCCACCCCCCCCAACTTCGATGCACAAGGGAGCCCGTCGTTGCCCAGGTAGGAGGCGGAGGCGGCCAGTAATTGTGGGGTGAGGAGTGGTAAATGTGGCTTGACTTGACAGGTTGGGAAGACATCACTGATGGAAGGAAACAAGGCCTCTGAACAGGCTTTGCTCCTCCTGAGCTGTGGTCTTCCACAGCCTTTGGAAAAGACCCACTGACTGCTACTGGCACAGGAAATACAGGGGGCCACCGCTCCCCACATTTTGAATAGAAAGCTGCTAGAGTAATCCTTAACTGGGGCTTCAAAGGGTTCACGTTTAAGACTTAACATTTTACTTTTCCATCCCTCTCTGGACATTAAAATTACTCTCTGAATCTTTAAAATACAGGTTCTGCCCAGGCTGCAAACATCCGACTGACGACTAAGCGTTCAGGAGACAGGTGGGATGAAGGGGATTGGATCTGCCAGCTGCTGGGGGCTGGCTGGGCATGAGACATTTGGTCGTGCCTTTTTTTGTCCTGCCACACACAACGCCCTAACCAGCAACAATTTAATTTAGATTTATGCAGCCTGGGGTAAAATGAAAGGGCTCGAGCCCGAAATGTCCGTGATGGATGGGCTCAAGCCTGAAATGTTGGTGATGTATCTTTACCTTTGCCACATAAAGGCACTGTTTGACCTGCTGAGTTTCTCCAGCATTTGTGTGGTTTTTGTTTGTAGCTATATAGCCCGGTAATAGGCACTTCAGGCTGATGAGTCCGTGCTGCCCATATACACCAATGAACCTTCAAACTCTGTATGTTTTCAGAGGATGGGAGGAAACAGGAGCACCCAGGGTGGGTGGGGGTGGGGGGTGGGGAGTGGCAGGGGAACCTACATGGATCTGGGGTGAACACATAAACTCCTAACAAACATTGTTGGATTTGGGCCTGAGTCGCTGGCATTGCACTATCTGCAAAACCAAACATGCCACCCTTCATGTTGAGCAGAGCTGTGAGCACTGAGCAGACTCACTCACTGACTGAGTCGCTGATGCCATCAGGCAGCCATGCTTCCTCTGCCTGCTCACTCCATCATCGCAGCTGTTTCTGTGATCCTCTCCCACACACTGTATTTGCTCATTTCCACCATAAGAACTGGTCTAATTACAAACTTTGTTCAGGAATGGAACTCTGCTGTAGCCTGGGGACTTCTTGTACCTTCTAATGACTTAATTACCTGGTTAATCCAACAACAAAACATATGGCATTGGGAAAATCCATAATGTTATCATAAAAATAAACATCAGGTAGAATATCGGGCAAGGATGCAGCTAAGAAAGTAATTGACATCTGCCCATCCTCTAAATTCTTGATTTCTTGCAATAATCTTCTGGATTATTGCACTATTTTTTCAGTGTTTCCTGCAGCTTGTCTAAATAAATGAATAACTACACTTTCAGTTGAAAAATAAAAATCTGTAGATTCTGGAAATGCGAAATAAAAGTAGCTGTTGTGAAACATTAACTCTTGTTCCCTTTCTTAGATGCAGCCTGGTCTGATAGGTGTTTCCAGAATTCTCTTCGTTTAAATCGCATTTTTAAGTTGGATATCGGTTACCTGAATCACCAAAACCTTTCCAGTAGCCCACAATGCATTTATTTCAATTAGTTTTTAATATTCACAATATGTTAGCAAGGTAAATAAGTACTAAAATAACATCATACTCAGAAATTATTACTTTGTTTTGTTGCCTTTAAGTTCAAATAAACCAGCTCTAACTCAAGATACAGTATATAAGTAACCTGCATTGCTCCTTTACAGCACCATTAGTAATTAGTCATTACTAAATAACAAATATTTCATAATTCAGGAATCTGTACTCCCCGTTATGAATCTGCAATTTTACGTGATATACGTTACATCAGAAGATGGGTTGTTCCAGCAAACTCACTGCATTTTATAGCATACCCACAAAGCTGACCATTTCTGCCGGAGGCAGGCCAATGGTTATAAGATGTTCAAAGCACAATTATATTATGCCAAGGAAATCCTGAGGCTTGAAAGATTATTTGGATTTTATTTTGAAACATCAATTACATATTTTGATATACTGTAGATAAGATGGAATAGAAAGACCTGAGCAATATCCACATAATTTTCTCACATAGACTTTCTGATGTAGACACCAAGCAGAACTGGGCAATAAAACAAATCACATACTAGCGCACTATATTCAGGACATATAGGCATGTGTCAAATGATATGCCTGCATGCACCTCATCCCTAGGTACAGACTAATACATTTCACCTCATGGCAAGAGAGAGATACTTGCAACAGAGCATTTAGAGGTATCATTCAACTGAATGAACTATTACTAGCACTGACAAGCTGGAAAAATGCTCTCGCTTTTCAACCTGTACAAATGGTGCCAGCTTGCAATAATTCACAGTGGACATTCCATTTCGAGTCAGAAACTATTAGCCCATCTTCTTTATTTGTGCATTGTTCTATTGCACCTTCTCATAGTTTTCATGGTTGAATAACTATGAAAGCATTTGTCAGTTCTTTCAGAATTTGTTGAGAAATTCCATTATATTTGTTTCCATGGTTGTCTTTATAAAACAAACCTTACAACTTGTAATTCTTTAAATTTATTAAGAAAATTAACCGCATACATGGTCATTAGTGTGTTGTAAAATAATAACGTACACAGTATATTATTTCCAATTTCCTTTTTTTGCTTCTGAGCTATTTCTAAATATTTTATTATTCTGATTTCCTTTGGAAAATTAATTTAGCTGGAGCAGTTTGAACATATCCTGAATTCATTCAATTCAATTGAATTAAATTATGAGATATTTATTTTTCAAATCTTTTCTTCAACCACGAACATTTTCTGCTGGCTTTGAGAAAGAGAACTCAAAGATACCAATGAGAATCCCTGCAGAATCTGACGGCCCTGTGATATGTGGCTCTGTGCCTAATATCAGAACATCCTTCGAGAGAGTGAACCCTGGCAAGGTGTCAGGCCCTGATGGCGTACTGGTAAGGTGCTGAAAATCTGTGCCAACCAACTAACAAGGGTGATCACAAACATTTTCAATCTCTCACTGCTGCAGTCAGAGGTTCCCACCTGGTTCAAAAGGACATCAATCATCCCAGTGCCCAAGAAGAGCAGGGTGAACAGCCTCAACGACTATCGCACAGTAGCCCTCACGTCTGCTGCTATGAAATACTTTGGTAGGTTGGTCATGGCCAGAATTTACTCACATCTAGTAAAGATTTGGGCCCACTGCAATTTGCCTCCCATCACAATCACTCCACACCAGATGCCACTCAGCTCTGGATCACCTAGACTACAGCAACATGTACATCAGGCTATTTGTCATCAACTACAGTTCAGCTTTCAACATCATCATACCTTCAGTACTGGCCAAATCTCCAAAACATGGGACTCTGCATCCCCTCTGCAACTGGATCCTTGACGTCCTCAGAATCAGAATTTATTGTCATGAAAAAGTCATGAAATTTGGTGTTTTGCGGCAGCATTGTTGGGCAAACATTCATATTATAACCATCTTACAACATTATAATAAAAGAAATAAAAATAATTGTGCACGAAAAGTAAGGCAGTGTCTTTTCTACATTGATTATTCAAGAATCTGATGGCAGCAGGAAAGAAGCTGTCCTTGTGCCGCTGAGTGCTTGTCCTTAGGCTCCTGCACCTTTTTCTCGATGGTAGCAGAGTGAAGAGGCGTGGCCTGGGTTGTGACTTGTGACATGAAAAAGATGAAGTTCCATGGGATAATCCAGCGTCAGAGAGGAGGTGATGTCGCCATGGTTTGTTTTGGTTCCCCAGGCTGCCTTTGGCCACTAGCACATCACGGGAGACTGAACTCACACTTTAAAACACTGGGAGGTTGGTTGAATAAAGTAATTAATTAATCCAGAAAGTTCTTCCAAGGCCATGTGATAAAGTAAAAAAAAAGAGGTTTGACTTTTATCGCACAAGGAAACTAAAGAGTTAAAAAATTATTGAAAAGGCACCCCTTTTGAAGTATATGCTCAGGGGGAGCAGTCATTCCCCCTGCTCCCCCTCTAGCGATGCCACTGTTGCCACCCCCCTGCCCAAGCTCAGGGCTGCTGCCACCAACCCTGACATACACAGAACACATACCTGTTTTGTCTTTGCTCAGTACACTTGTACACTCAATCCATGGGGAGGAGGGGGAACACTATGAGTTTTTCCATGCCGGGTGACAGCAACCCTAGTGACGCCACTGCTGGAACACCTGTACTGTAAAAGGTCTGGGTGGCTTGGAGTTTGTCAAATGTCTTCAGGAAAGTTTTCTAAATCAATACCAACTGGAGAGAGTGCAATATTGGATCTCCTCTTAAGGAATGAGACAGGCCAGGTGACAGAAATATGTGTAGGGAAACATTTTGCATCCAGTGATCATAATGCCATTACTGTAGTTTAAAGTTAATTATGGTAAAGATAGATCTGATCCTCAGGTTGAGATTCTAAACTGGAGAAAGGCAAATTTTGAGGAAATTGGAAAGGATCTAGAAAGCACAACTTAGGACTACTAGTTTTCTGGCAAGGAGGTGTTCAGTAAATGGAAGGCCTTCAAAGATGAAAGTCTGAGAGGATTAAAGGCAAAGTTAACAACCATAAGGAATCTTGGTTTTTGAGGGATATTGGGGATCAGGTTAGGATGAAAAGAGCAGTCTATTTGCAGTTGTAAACAACAAGGAGCAAATAAGGTAATTGTGGAGTATAAAAATGCGAGAAAAACTTAAGAAGGAAATCTTAAAGTTTAAAAAGACATGAGGTTGCTTTGGCAGACAATGTGAAGGAAAATCCTAAGGGTTTCTACAGACATATTAAGAACAAAAGGATCATAAGAGACAAAATTGATCCCCTTGATGATCAGAGTGGTCAACTTTGCATTAGAGCCAGAAGAGATGGGAGAGATCTTAAATGTTTTTTTGTTTGCATCAGCATGTACTCAGGAAACTGGCATTTGGTTGTGGGAAGTGAGGAAAACAAGCAGTGAGGCTATACAGATTAAAGAGGAGGAGGTGCTTGCTGACTTCAAACAAATAAGAGTGGGTAAATCCCCAGGACCTGACAACATTCCCTTTGAACTTGAGGGAGGCTAGTATAAAAATTGCAGTGACCCTGGTCTTTTCTTTGGCTTGGCTTCGCGGACGAAGATTTATGGAGGGGGTAAAAAGTCCACGTCAGCTGCAGGCTCGTTTGTGGCTGACAAGTCCGATGCGGGACAGGCAGACACGATTGCAGCGGTTGCAAGGGAAAATTGGTTGGTTGGGGTTGGGTGTTGGGTTTTTCCTCCTTTGCCTTTTGTCAGTGAGGTGGGCTCTGCGGTCTTCTTCAAAGGAGGTTGCTGCCCGCCAAACTTTGAGGCGCCAAGATGCACGGTTTGAGGCGTTATCAGCCCACTGGCAGTGGTCAATGTGGCAGGCACCAAGAGATTTCTTTAGGCAGTCCTTGTACCTTTTCTTTGGTGCACCTCTGTCACGGTGGCCAGTGGAGAGCTCGCCATATAACACGACCTTGGGAAGGCGATGGTCCTCCATTCTGGAGACGTGACCCATCCAGCGCAGCTGGATCTTCAGCAGCGTGGACTTGATGCTGTCGACCTCTGCCATCTCGAGTACTTCGACGTTAGGGGTGTAAGCGCTCCAATGGATGTTGAGGATGGAGCGGAGACAACGCTGGTGGAAGCGTTCTAGGAGCCGTAGGTGGTGCCGGTAGAGGACCCATGATTCGGAGCCGAACAGGAGTGTGGGTATGACAACGGCTCTGTATACGCTTATCTTTGTGAGGTTTTTCAGTTGGTTGTTTTTCCAGACTCTTTTGTGTAGTCTTCCAAAGGCGCTATTTGCCTTGGCGAGTCTGTTGTCTATCTCATTGTCGATCCTTGCATCTGATGAAATGGTGCAGCCGAGATAGGTAAACTGGTTGACCGTTTTGAGTTTTGTGTGCCTGATGGAGATGTGGGGGGGCTGGTAGTCATGGTGGGGAGCTGGCTGATGGAGGACCTCAGTTTTCTTCAGGCTGACTTCCAGGCCAAACATTTTGGCAGTTTCCGCAAAGCAGGACGTCAAGCGCTGAAGAGCTGGCTCTGAATGGGCAACTAAAGCGGCATCATCTGCAAAGAGTAGTTCACGGACAAGTTTCTCTTGTGTCTTGGTGTGAGCTTGCAGGCGCCTCAGATTGAAGAGACTGCCATCCGTGCGGTACCGGATGTAAACAGCGTCTTCATTGTTGGGGTCTTTCATGGCTTGGTTCAGCATCATGCTGAAGAAGATTGAAAAGAGGGTTGGTGCGAGAACACAGCCTTGCTTCACGCCATTGTTAATGGAGAAGGGTTCAGAGAGCTCATTGCTGTAACTGACCCGACCTTGTTGGTTTTCGTGCAGTTGGATAATCATGTTGAGGAACTTTGGGGGACATCTGATGCGCTCTAGTATTTGTCTGAGGGCAAAGACCATGTCAGTGGTTCCTCTGTTTGCGCGAAAGCCGCACTGTGATTCTGGGAGAATATTCTCGGCGATACTAGGTATTATTCTATTTAGTAGAATCCTAGCGAAGATTTTGCCTGCAATGGAGAGCAACGTGATTCCCCTGTAGTTTGAGCAGTCTGATTTCTCGCCTTTGTTTTTGTACAGGGTGATGATGGTGGCATCACGAAGATCCTGAGGCAGTTTACCTTGGTCCCAACAAAGCTTGAAAAACTCATGCAGTTTGGCATGCAGAGTTTTGCCGCCAGCCTTCCAGACTTCTGGGGGGATTCCATCCATACCTGCTGCTTTGCCACTTTTCAGTTGTTCGATTGCCTTATATGTCTCATCCAGGGTGGGAACCTCATCCAGCTCTAGCCTGAGGGGCTGTTGAGGGAGCTGGAGCAGGGTGGAATCTTGGACTGAGCGGTTGGCACTGAAAAGAGATTGGAAGTGTTCTGACCATCGGTTGAGGATGGAGATCTTGTCGCTGAGGAGGACTTTGCCGTCTGAGCTGCGCAGCGGGCTTTGGACTTGGGGTGAGGGGCCGTACGCAGCCTTTAGAGCCTCGTAGAAACCCCTGAAGTCCCCTGAAGGGACCCTGGTAGATATATTAAAAATGTCCTTAGCTACAGGTGCTGGAGGACCGGAGGTAGCTCCTGTTGTTCCATTGTTTAAAAAAGGCTCCAAAATTAACCCAGGCTGATGATTCAGGCATTAGTAGTAGGTAAATTATTGGAAGGTGTTCTAAGAGATTGGATATAGAATTATTTGGATAGCCAGGGAACGATTACGGATAGTCAACATGGCACTGTGGATGAAGAGTCATGTTTAACCAATCTTAAAGAGTTTTTCGAGGAGGTTAACACGAATGTTGATGAAGGAAATGCTGTGGAAGTTGTCTACATGGACTTTAGTCAGGCATTTGGCAAGGTTTCACATAAAAGTTAGTCAGGAAGGTTCAGATGATTGGTATTCATGGTGAGGTAGTAAATGGGATTCAACATTGGCTATACAGGAGAAGCCAGAGAGTAGTGGTACATGATTGCTTCTCAGACTGGAGGGCTGTAACTAGAGGTGTGCCTTAGGTATCTGTGCTGGGTCCAATGTTGTTTGTCATCTATATCAATGATTTGGATGATAATGTGGTAAATTGGATCAGCAAGTTTTCAGATCACAATAAGATTGGAGGTGTGGACAGCGAGTAAGACTTTCGAAGGTTGCAAAGGAATCTGGATCAGCTGGAAAAAGGGGCTGCAAAATGGCAGATGGAGTTTAATCAGACAAGTATGAGGTGTTGCATTTTAGAAGGACAAACCAAGGTAGGACATACAGGTAAATAGTAGGGCACTGAAGAGTGTGGAAGAACAGAGGGATCTGCGAATACAGATACATAATTCCCTGAAAGTGGCATCACAGGTTGATAGAGTTGTAAAGAAAGTTTCTGACATATTGACCTTCATAAATTAAAGTATTGAGTATAGGAGTTTGGACGTTATGGTAATTGCATAGGTCATTAGTGAGACCAAATTTGGACTACTATGTACAGTTTTGGTCACCTACAGGAAAGATAGCAATAAGATTGAAAGTGGGCAGAGAAGATTTACTGGGATATTTCCAGGATTTCAGGAACTGAGTTACAGGGAAAGGTTAAACAGGTTAGGACTTTATTCTCTGGAGCATGGAAGAATGAGGGGAGGTTTGATAGAGGTATCCAGAATTATGATGGGTATGAATGGAGTAAATGCAAGTCGGTTTTTTCCACTGAGGGTCGGTGGGATACAAACCAGAGGACATGGGTTAAGGGTGAAATGGAAAAGGTTTAAGGGGAAAAATTGGAGGGGGGAAAAATTCTTCACACTGATTGGTGGGAGTATGGAACAAGCTACCAGCTAAAGTTGTGAATGTGCGCTCAATTTTCACATTTAAGAAAAATTTGGACATGTACATGGATGGAAGTGTAAGGAGGGCTATGAACTGGATGCAGTTCAGTGGGACTAGGAAGGGTTGAAGGGGCCTGTTTTCTGTGCTGTAATGTTCTCTGGTTCCATAGTATAATTCATATACGCTCTCATTTAAAACAAACAAAAATGTTCACTTTTCAGAGATAATTCTCACTCGTGTGCCAACTGCTTGCATTCCTACAGGCCATCCCATGCTTCAGTTTTCTCCATCTAAATTACTGAATGCAGATGGAAATTGAATGATGAATTGTCTTTAAAAAATATAGCACTTTACATTTGCTAGAATTATTGCTTATTAGCCTCTATTGCAAAGCTGATTATGAGTAATTCTGGAAACTTTAGAGTAGCCTTCAGCAAATCAGCGGTAACCTAGTCAGGTCACCCATTGAGAGCAGAGTATCCTTATAAGTACTGAGCAAAGTAACAAAACAAATACAACATTTCCCAAGCACTTCAGAGACTATTTCATGATAGAAGGAGCAGTTGAGCTCCATTTTATGTCAGAACAGATAAAAATGGATATTGATGTGAATAATTAGTCACCAAATTCTATGAACAGAATAGAGGGAGTGCAGAGGTGATTTACAAGAATGTTGCCTGGGTTTCAGGATTTGAGTTACAGGGAAAGGTTGAGCAGGCTGGGACTTTATTCCCCAGAGCATAGAAGATTAAGGAGTGATTTGATAGAGATATTTAAAATTGAGGGGGACAGATAGAGTCAATGTGGACAGGCTTTTTCCATTGAGAGTGGGGGAGATTCAAATAAGAGGACAGATTGAGATTGAAGTTGCAAAGGTTTATGGGAAATATGAGGGAGAATTTCTTCATTCAGAATGTGGAATGAGCTTCCAGCCAAAGTGGTAGTTGTGGGTTCGATTTTAATATTTAAGGAAATATTGGATAGGTATATGGACAAGAGAGATGTGGAGGATTATGGGCCAAGTGTGGGTCAATGGGACTAGGTGTTGGGCATGGACAAGAAGGGCCGAACTGGCCAGTTTCTGTTCTGTAATTGTTATAAGGTTTCACACAAAACTGCTTGTCTGGACCAGGAGCAGTCATAAATCCAGAATTGTCACTCAGTTAAAATTCTGAGACAATAGAGTGTTCGCTGAGAGAGGCACCTGTTCAAACAAAATGATCATCTGCTTGTTGACTCATCTTTTTGGGAAAATGAAACTACAGGGCTAGTAGTGATCAAAGCAGTCATGTGATTAAAGACACTTGAAACAGCATTTTAGTCTCAAGAACCAGAATTGTCTGAACATAGAATTAAAATGTCTTGGGAGAGGATGGCCATTTCGACTGTTTCTCTTTGTCAAGAGAGAGAGTAGTGCTGCTGTGTCTTGTGTAATGGTCACTGTTGTCTAACCCATATCTGGGTAAAAGAAAGCAAGATCATTCTTGCAGTTGGATCATAACCATTCTGATGGCTATTTTGTTTAACACTTGCCTGAGTTTGTAAAATCATTGCAGAAATTACAAGTTCCATAACCTCTATGCAAGAGAGAGGAATTGTGAAATCATTCATATGAAGAAACATTTCTCTGAAAGCAACTCGAGTTTTGAGAAGTCTGATGACTAGGTGTCTCTAAATACTTCATAATTACTTCTGAACATCAATTAAAAAATTCTAAGTTTCAACGCAAGATGTTTAAGACTGAACTTTGAATTTGAGTCATCTCTTCAGAATTGTGCCTGAGCCGTAATGATTTGGGATCCACCCCACACACACGCACACGCACACGCACACACACGCACACACACACACACACACACACACACACACACACACAATTGTGCATAGTTGGGGGTTTAGTTTAGAAATGTAGATTTGATATTGTTAATAGTTATTAATAAAAATTATTGTTTTGAAGATACCATTGTCTTGGTGAATTTCTATTACTGCTGGTCTATGTCATAACAATAATCTTATTTTTTATTGAAATATCGCTATTAAATTAAAAACCATACCAAATTGGCAATGTATAATATCTAAAAAAAACATTTTTATGGGTTAGGCTGCCCCAGTTTGTTTCCCATCCAGGGAGTTACTCTTGAATAACTGTTACAAAGTCATAGAATTATATAGCACACAACCATATCATTCATCAAGCAAACATTTATAGTAATCTTATATTAATTCCCATTTTATTCTCCCCACATTTGCATCAACTCTCCCAGTTTCAACCACACACCTGAGTACTAGGAGAAATTTACAGTGATTCAACAGTTAACCTAACAATCTACATGTCTTTAAATTGCAGTTGGAAAGTGGAGTGCCCAGAGGAAATATACACACTGCACACCAGAGGTCAGGATCTATCCAGGTGAATGGAGCTGAGAGAAGTGTGAAACAGGAAAGTGCAGACACTGTGATTGTATTAAAAACAGAACTGCTGGAGGAACTCAGCAGGTCTCACAGCATCCATAGAAGGTAAAGATATATAACTGACATTTTGGGCCTGAGCTCTTCAAGGTATGAAGCAACATCTCTACCAGAGGTACCACCATGCTTCCTTTGTTATTTTTGGATAAATATTACTGTGAGTTTGTGCACAACAAGATCCCACAGTGACCCAAAGAGATTCGTTTACTGGTTTATTTTAATCCTTGATTATAGTGTCATCACAAGCAGGCCCTTAAACTGAAGCTGCAGCTGTTTTAAACTAACAAACTCCAGCAGTGAGCAGTCAAGAATAATAAATTGGTTGGAAAATGTAAACAAGAAGCTCCTTCAACAACCAAAAGAAACTAATCTGTTTGAATTATGTTTACATATAGATATAAAATTTGAATTTCCACTGGCACTGAACCCTTTTGTAAAACCATTTTGCTGCTTTCAGTTTTAGTGATTTACATTTTATTGGAGTTTGTACCTCCGTAATATATAGCACAAAATTGTCAATACAGTTATCAGAAGCAGGGTTGTTTGAAGGAAAGGGCACTATTTAAACACTAAGGGAGATTGAATTCAGTTTTGATCAATAGATCGAAACTGAATTCAATCACCTGTGTAAATTGTGTTTAAAAATGCTGACCCTGGTTTTAGTTTTGAAACACCTAGTTTGCTTTTGAACATAGTTTATGACTAGATTGAATTGCAATAGTTACAAGGAATTAATGAACTCTTCTGCTTTTTGGGACATATTTGTAATTCAACACTCAAAACAAGAATATATCCAAAACCTGTACAATACTTAGAAATTACGTGGATGGTTCACTGAACTATATCTTTATTTGCTTTTATGAAAATAAAATCACATTGTTCCTTTTATCAACTCTCCAACAGTTCAGTTTTGTTCGTTAAAAGATATGGTGCAGAATAGAAAGCAGATTGATTGAAAAATAGTCATAACCTAGATGAGTAGTTCAGGTGATATCATAAAATCACAATACCAAAATCAAAGTGGTTTACACAATATATTTATTAAAAATAACCGTATGTAATATTTTATGGTCACTTGTTAATTCTATGTGTTCATTGTTACCAATAACCAGTGTGTTCCAGACTGTCGGCTGAATTACAGATGGCAATGAGGAACCGTGCAGGAGGGAGATAGATCAGCTCATTGAACGGTGTCTCAACAACAACCTTGCACTCAATGTTAGCAAAACCAACGAGCTGATTGTGAATTTCAGTTGGGGGAAATCAGGAGAACATGAACCAGTCCTTATTGAGGGGTCAGCAGTGGAAAGGTTAAAAACTTCAAGTTCCTGAGAGTCAACATCTCTGATGATCTGCCCTGGAGGCTCCATATCAATGCAAGCACGAAGAAGTCTTCTCAGTGGCAATATTTCATGAGGAGTTTGAGGAGATTTGGTATGTCGCCAAAGACTTGCAAATTTCAACATGGAGAGCACTCTGGCTGGTTTGATCACTGTCTGAAGGTTCGAATGGAAAGGCAAGGAAAAAAACTACAGAGAGTTGTGAATTCGGCCAGTGTCATCATGGGTATCAGTTTTCTACCCATCAAAGAAAGCAGCCTCTCTCTTCAAGGACCATCCAGGCCATGCTACCATCAGGAAGGAGGTTCAGGTGCCTAAAGGCGAACACTCAGCAGCACAAGGACAGCTACTTCCTCTCTGCCATCAGATTTCTGAATGGAATTAGAATGGACACTACCTCACTTTCTCTTATTATTGCCCGAACTTATTTATTTTTGAAATATAATTTATAGCAATATGGGCACTGTAATGTTGCCACAAACCTGCATGTTTCATGACATGGTCATGACAGTGCATTCTGATTCGGATTCTATACTGGATAACTAAACCTCAATGGCATCTCCTGGAATGGATCATGAATTTGATCTTCACTTATCTCTCTCCACTCAAACTCACAGCTTGCTGCCATCAACTCCCCATTGCTAAGCATGTGTTGAAAGGGGGGGGAGAGGGGGTCTACTAATTGACGGGTTACAGTGGGAGAGGAGAAGACAGAGAATGAGAATGCAGAGATTTGATGTTATGATTTTAAAATGGCAAGAGGGCAAGTTATGGGGCTCATATTCAGGAGGTTAGGAAGGAAGAATGGGTGATTGGGGAGTGAAAGACTGGGTTTGAGTTTGTGGAAGAAGGTAATAGTTGACGATGTGGAAGCAGAAGGAGATCATGGGTTAGGTGAAGAGAGCACTGTTGACTGGGGATCTAGAGACTTGGATTTAGGTGGTGTTGAGAGGGTGTGCACCACAGAATTTCCTCCAAATCTGAAAGCAACAACAAGATGAAGGCTGGGACCAACACTGAGAGGAGAGGCTGGTTAAATGAAGTCTGAAACCTAGGACCTTTTAAGAGGTGGAAGTCGTTTACACTGGTGCATGAGTGGGGAACAAATAAACTGAAAATTCTCACTGAAAATACAAACTGTATTCTAGAACAGACTGTTCTGGAATATGAAATGCTTAATAACACTGACTCTGGTAGAGACTAGAGCAGAGGTAGCCAAACTACGGCTCCCGGGCCAACTGTGGCCCATTGGCCATTTTTAAGTGGCCTGTTAGTGCTGCCAGGGCTGCTGTACTAGCCACTATTTTAATCGTACTTAATTGACTCGTTATGTGCATAGTTTCAGAACTCCAAAGGAAATGGGCCAATGACAATTTTTCTCAAGCAAAATATTTCAGTAACAATTAGGTCAAGAGCAGTGATTCTCCACCTTCCCTTCCCACTCACATACCACCTTAAGCAATCCCTTACTAATCACAGAGCACCGATGGCATAGGGATTATTTAAGGTGGAATACAAGTTTTAAAAAAGTTGCCCACCCCTGTTATAACCCAAAAAACCCCAATATGCCATCAGGAAGTAAATATTGAAAATAAGTGCAAAATTACTAATAGATATAACTTTTAAAAGTAATATTGATATTTGCTAAAGAAAATGATTTAATGCAGGATATTCCATCCTTTTGGAAAATAAACCTTCCTGCCAATTTTCAGTTGGCACCACTGCTGTATTTCCAATTTTCTTTAGCTGCTGAAGATTTTACTCTGCCATTTATCTTCTGCTCTTCCATCAAAACACTAAGATATTGTATGTCTCACCTTTTTTTTTATTGGTCAGCCAGGTTCTCTTGGGAATTGCTTGGCTATAGAGCAATTCTTTCTTCGCTTACAATCCTGATCTCTTTTTGATATAGATGCAGATGATCCCCAAGTTTAGAATTGCCGTCTAGAAATTACAGAATTCCTTGGACCAAATTGAAATCCGACAGAAAACAAAATAGTTGAGCAGCAAAGCCAGTCATGGTGGACGAAAGCCAATTTATTGCAAATTGTTATTGTCCATAAGCTTTAGTTTTACTGAAAGAAGAACAATTAATGAAAGAAGCCAATGGTAATTTTTACTTTTCATTATTTCCTTTGCTTTATCCTTTTCCCGAGGAATTTGGACAGAATTCTTGGCCAGGAGATAAAATAGTTGGTATGCAACCATCCAATTGTGGGATACTGTCACCCAATATTTCTTTCTTGTCACTATGTGAAAATTAGGTCGGATGTAAAATGGGCAAGTTGAATGTTGTGCCCATTAACTCCTTGTTGAACTCTATTACAAGCCACAGTGAGTGTCAACAAGCCATTATCACTGAACATATTGCACTCAGGGCCAGGACTATCCTCACCAAATAACCACTTGTACACTTTCCAGTATGAGTCACTGAATAACAATCAGGAGTGAGGCAGTTGGACTGGTTGTAATTCTCCAACCAACATCCAAGTCAAATAATTCAGGTCAGGCACTGAATGTAGTTTGCTGGTTCATTTACTGCATCAGTTTGTTTTCCTCTTGTTTTCAGAATAGCCCGTAGGCTTATATTATGTTTATCATATGCATCATAACACTGCACACACAAACAAGTTGTTGGCAATCTCATACGAAAATGTGGAGTCCAAAAATTAGGATTGAGTGAAGCCCATATAGCCATGAAACTCACTGTAAAGAAGAGCAGTTATATTCCCTTCCCTGTCTCCCTTCTCCATCTATTACTTCCTGCCATTGGGACCATGCACCTCCCCCAACCTCTGCCCTTGCATTTTTGTTTGGACAACTGGTGAGATTTTTCCATACCTTGATGAAGGGCTCAAGGCCAAAACATTGGTGATGTACCTTTACCGACACATTCCAGGCTGCAGGACTGCATGCTGAGGGGCACGCTGAAGCTTGGTGCAGCCGACGTGAGGGCACCGTGGGAAAGGAGTACAGAGGCCCCCCCCTCCCCACCCTCCAATTTCCAGACTCTGAGGGACTGACACTGAGGTGAAGCTCCTTAAACCAGCAGAGAGGAGGGAGGAACAACAAGTTGCCACAGGGGTAGTAATGAAGCATTAGGGAGAAGGTAAAATGTACCATGATGAGATGATTATCACCATGTAAAAGTCATTTGAACAGTTCTTTTTTCCTATATTGTAAATATTTTACACGATATGATGGAAACAATGAATGTAAATCCTTGAACAGTTTCTTTATTGTATTTAATTTAGTTTGAACTTATCATGAATAAAGCATATATTTTAAAAAATGTATCTTTATCTTTGCCATATAAGGTACACTATTTGACCTGTTGAGTTTCTCCACATTGTGTTTTCACTTCACCCACAGTGACTGCAGACCTTTTGTGTTTTACAGCAGTCATACTCTCCTGCTGGCATGTTTTGGCAGAAAATGGATCAAGTGCAGATGGACACAAGAGGAGCAGAACAACTCAAGAAGAAGTCACAGGTAATGGAAGAGCCACCCATTAGAAAGAGGGTGGATTGCCTGCCAATTACTAAGCATGGCCCTTCATACTCTGTTGAATACAACTCTCAACCAATTTCACACATTGGAACACAGAACAGTGCAGCACATGAACAAGTCCTTCAGCTCACGATGTCTGGACCAAACATGATGTCAAATTAAGCCAATTTTCTGCTACTTGCACATGGTATATACATCCCCCGCTTTCCTACATTTTCATTGGTCTATCCAGAAGTTTCTTAAATGCCATGATCATATCTCTGCCAACACTACAACTGTCAGCCACCTACCACACTCTAAAAAGACACCCTGCACATTGCTTTTAAACTCCCCCTCTGCAACTTAAATGCCTGTCCTCTGATATATGATACAGCATTTTTTACCCTGGAATAAAGATTCCGTGTCTAGACTCTCTGTGCCTCTTAAAATTTTATAAATCTATCAGGTCTTGCCTCAGCTTCTGACTCTCCAGAGGAAACAAACCAAGTTTGTCCAACCTCTCCTTATACACGTGTTCCCCTACTTACGATGGCCCGACTTACAATTTTTCCAAAGATACAATGGTTAGAATCCGTACTTTCAATTTCAAATTCCGATCTGTTCCCACCCTTGCGATATGCGGAGTGCTACTCTCTCACGATGGTGTGCGATGGCGATTAATTTTAGTTAAATGCTTCTGACATTCTTCATGCCCAGTGTGCTTTCAGCTGTGTACGTTCATGGCTTGTTCAGTGTGGAATAAAGGTATTCAAAAGTTAATTATAAAAAATAGTAGGTGTGGTATTCTGTTACATCTTACGAGTTTTTCGACTTGTACATCTTACCCTCTTACCCAGGCAGAATCCCTATAAATCCCTTCTGGACCCATTCTAAAAATGCTGAGGTTTTTTGAAATTTTAGGGGAATAAAGTGCTGCTTTCTGTAGTTCAAAATAACCCCATGGTCTCTCTATTGACTAGCAGGTTGGATAGCTGACAACCAGCATGTGCAGTGTATTTGGATTCCCAGAGTACATTCAATAGATGCCACATAAAAGATTATTGCATCTAATAAAGCCTGTGTTAAGAGTGAGCTATTGGACTTCAGACATCTAGCTGTAAGATTTTCTACAGAACCATTTGCAGCTGGTTCCAGGGAGAATCACAGGTGCTCTATGTGGTTTGAAGTGCAGAAGTCAGTCAAGATGGTGGTCGGGTACTGGCACAGCTGAACTGCTAAATATCTGACCATCGGGTACAGGCTATCTCAGGCTGAGCTCCATGTGTCCGTCCTTGGACCCATGGTGTTTGCCAGTGGCAGGAGCCATATGGGAGGTCCCAGTGGGATAGGTTGGTGTAGGTGGCACATTTTGGTTGGTGTAGGCTTAGGGCTGATTTCCATGATACTGTACTCCTGTGATATGAAAAACCTGTACAAGCCAACAGTAGTTCCTAACCATTGGAAGATAGGCCAACCTATGGATTATTGTCATTCCTGATTACCTGGTTCCACCCTATCCTGTGACTCTATCTGTGGCTCCTCCCTATTTTGACCTGCCTCTAACACCTTGACCCTTCCCCAGAAAGCCTGGGTCACAGCACAGGATGAGGTCCTTGTCCAATGTGAATAAAAGGCTGTAGATCAGTGACTGCCCCAGTCTCTCGAGTTATTTACTGCGCGTCAATACTTAGCCTTGCAACTGGATTGGTTTGTGACTCCCTGCTCAATATGAGAGATCAGAAAAATCTAAGAAGTTCAGAATGAGCAAAACTTTATGAATTTTGTGCATTACTGATTACATTTCATGTATAACAATAAAGGAATCTTGAATAAAAGAAATAGAAGTAGGGGCAGACCATCTAACTATTTGATTGTCCTCTGCCATTCATGCCAGTAGGATGGGAAAGAAGGCAAGAGGTGATAATAAGGGGAGGCAGAGGGCTGAGAAAGATGCACTCTAATAGGAGGAAGGAAGAGAAGGGGGCGGGGATCTGGACAAAGGTAGTATAGGCGATGGGCAGGGGAAAGAGAAGGAAAATAAAGGAGACAGAGGGAAAGAGAGGAGAGATTAAAAAGCAAAAACGAGGGGGGGGGGTGGTGGTTACTGGACATAGGAGAAATTGGAGACTGACTATTTATGTGTGGCCTCAATCTGGAAGTATCTGAGGCCTTGAAAGTATATGCCAGAACAGAATTGGAGAGTGAAATTAAAGTAGTGCATGTGTAGCATTTCATGCGGTCCCAGTGAAGGTATGGGGTGAGAGGAGAAGAGAATTGGGATTGGGGGGAAGAAATGAGTGGATGAGAAAGTTGTGAAGAGAGTGGATCCCTCTGAAAAGAAGAGAGGGCATGGGATGGGAAGATATATCTGGTGGTGGAATCATGATGCAGATGGCGGATACTGCAGAGAATGATGTGTTGGATGCCAAGGCTGGTGGGGACGAGGGGAACCCTGTACCTGTTAGATCTGGAGGGGGTGGGGGGAGAATGGGCTGAGGGCAGAAGTGTGGGAAAATGGAGGAGATGTTCATGAATGGAAGGCCTCTTCCTGGGAGCAGATGTGGTGGAGACAGGGGAATTGAGTGAAAGGAATTTCATCCTTACAGGATACTGGATGGGAAGTGGTGTTGTTATTATATTTCACATTCCCAATTTGTTTCTCAGCTATAACCCCTTTTCTGGCTTAGTGAATGGTAACTGGCCTCACAAAAGTGCCAGAGCTCAGCATCACAACCACATCAGCCAACTGTGAAATGAAGGAGATTGCATCAGCAGTGCACGGAGATCCAATATGAACTCACCCTCTCCAGCCTTTGGATTGGCTGTTCTAGCCTCGGGTCTGCAGTGTTGCAGATCACAGAAGCGGAATTGGGACATGGGCAAAACATGTCAGCAACACCCAGATTTTCTGAATACAGTAAAATCCTTGGAGTCTGGAATTCAAGCAAAAAAACTGATGAAAATTAAAAAAAAGAATAAAATAATAGGTAAAATATGTAATTTAAAAAGGGTAAAGTTAAATGTTCTCTGAAGTAACACATAATCCTTTGGTGAAGGTGGGAGCGAATATTTAGCCTGCGGAGGGCCTTGGTTGCACTTTGGTCATAGCAGTTGTTTGACTAAAGTTGTGTGAAACAGCAATGGCCTCATCCAGGATGAAGAGCTGGTTGATGCCGCTCGCCATTGGGGTGTCTCTCTTAAGTGCTTCATTATCCCAGCTTTGTAGGAATCGCCCTGGTCAGAGATTTCATCTGTAAACTTGGGGGTGGGGGGGGGGGGGGGTTTATTATCTATAATGTTATTGTTCATCTTTTGGCCAGCTCCATGGAGGGGGAGGAATCTGCAGATGCAATGACAGTTAAATCTTTTTAAAGAATGTGTCTGAAAATAAAATGTTTTAAAATTTATATATTCATTGGTTCAATGTAAGTACAGTATAGTATTTTTGTATTTTAAACTGTTTATTCTTCATACAGGTGTATTAGTTAGGCATTAAAATAGTAAGTTTCAAGCAACCAGAAAATCCGGCATATCCCATTCCCCATAGGCACAGGATATCAGAGGTTTTACTGTAATGGTAGAGGTGAGGTTACATAATTATAACTGAGTTAGACTGCTGGTTTCATGAGTTGAAACAAAAAAAGTAAAGACAGATTATCAAAGAATATCAACTGGGAGAAACATTTTTCCCCCTGTGTGATGCAGAAGTACAGGGTAGAACAATTCACAATCTTTTCCACAATAAGGGGATCTGGAGGTGTCACATCTCACCACCAGATCGCTGCAAGCCCGGGGATTCTCTATTTAAAGCCAGAAAATCGCTTCACTTTTGCGGAAATTAATCAGGGGAATGGGTTTTGTCGAGCGTGTAGCAAATCTAATCTCTCTTTTGTGTAAATTTGGCTTGCTTGAATTCGCAGTAATTGTGACACCGTCCCTCTTTTGTTCAGATGCCACTTAGTCCACGCATAATTAGAGATCGCTGTGGCTGTGTTTAAAAAAAACGCTTCACATGTTATGTGTGATCTAGATAATGGTATTTTCATGAAAGGTAGTAATTACATTCATTACCGAGATCCGCGTGGCAATCAGGAAATTAAGTGGTAGCGAATGAAAAGCTTCTTACTCTCTTTATCTTTCCCTTTACTCTTGAAATGCACCATGCTGATCTGAAATGCGGGAAATAAATACTGAATCGGAAAAATAAAGACTTCTTAACCTTTCAGTGTAATGAACTGGCAGAAATCCTAGGGACTGCTACTATTATGCACTTTTCGAAATGAATGGTTTTATTCCAAGTCATTTCTTAGGCAACTTTTAAATTAGCCTAACATATGATTCGAGTCCTTAAAAGCTTCAGGGACCATAGGATTAGTGCACTGTTCTTTTCACACGTAAATTAATTGTTTTGTTCTTATAAATTGCAAACACCACATAAACCAACCAGCTTAGAGGAGACACAATTTCCAGTTCCTTCTAATTATCTGCTTAAATTTGAATTAGGGCAAATGAATAACTCTATGACCTCCAGAGCAAACAGGTGTAAAGCAGGACTATTAATAGCACACCACTGAAGACACTCCATCAAATCTGATCCAATTACTCATTTCAGACTGACTCGCTACAAGTATCAGTCCAGACAACATTTACGTAGTATTTGTTTCGTTATGTGACAATTTAAATCGATCTGTCTCTTTCAATTTGGTACAGTTCTCTTTACATAAACACAATATGCAGAGGATACACGATGAAGACCAGTGGGGCATATCTAGTGTGTGATTGAAGAAGGCTCCAAAACTGAGATATTATAACACCCATAGTAAGCCTGAAAGACAAGATCCAGTTGGAGTGATTTGATTTTCTATTGTTCTCTTGAGATGACCAACCACAACTTATCATTTTAATCATTTTTCTGGAAAAATAAGCAAAATTGAGCATCCCTCCCAGGCCAACATCTCAGAATTGAGGCCCTAATTACAATCAGCTGTCCCTGTTCACATGCCTGACACACAACTCCTTAAATACTCATCCTAAGTATTTTCATGAGAGGAGAGTAGCAGGTAGATGGAGAATATGATTCAAGATCTCTCTGATAAACTGCTACATCCCCATGGGCTCTTGATGGCCCCTTGCCCATGACGACTCAGTGGAGAAGGAGCTTCTGGATGAAATTGAGAATCTCAAGACTATGTATTGGGAGCAACTAGAACCCCAGTGTAAATGGTGGAAGGGCCAGGTGCTCATAAACTACCCATCTTCTGCCATGTCAGCCTGTCCTTGTGTTATCCAAAGAAGAGTCTGTAGTTCCCACATGGCTCATCATCAATGGCTTCAAAATTCACAAAACCATCTTTGACCCTGAGGAACTGCCTCTGAAGAATTGTGAGATGAGAGGAAAAAGGGAGGAATAAGCCAAGACCATTATCCATTGGGTACAAATCTCTTGGTTGAGAAGTGAACATGTATATAAATTCAGTTAAGGAATCATGGCAAAGCTAGAGGTGAGAATCTCTTGGGCTAAACTGTTGCTTAACATGGAGAGAATGTATGTCAACAAGCTCTGTAGGAATGGCCCTGTGCATGAGTTAGACGGGCAGCAGTATTCTAGATAAAGTTAACAGAAGGTGTGAAAGGAGATAGCAAGATATCCATAGGAGTAATTTTCTAGCAATATCAGACCAAGATGGAGGTATCAGTAAATGATGATTTGAAACAGTGATAAAGCTTAGGTGACATAATGAGAGGGGAAATAGACATTGTCAATGAGGGAATAAGTGTTGGGGTTTGAAATTTATCTCAGCATCATATATAATACTATAGTAAACATGCCAGTTAAGGTGCAAATGGTGGCCAGGGCCAGGGATGGAGTCATGGCCTGGGAATGAAATTGGTGATGAAGGAAATTTCTGCATATCCGTGGCTGGACATTGGACAGCAGATTGAAAGCTTCAATGTAGTGCCAGTATCAATAAAGATGGTGGATGCTGAGAGTTTTCAATGTCACTGTAACTGATGCTGTGTTTTTGGAAGATTTTGACAAGATGAGAAGCAAGAATAAATCAAAGATAAATCTTTGAAGGGCATCAGACATAATGATTTGAAAGAGAGAAGCCATTACTGGTGATTCTTTGGTCACATTGGGATGGAACCAGGTGAATGTGGCCCGTTCCAACTAGACAATGGAGATTGACAGATGGAATGGTCGGCTAATTTAAAGTATGCAAGTAGATTGAGAAGGACAAGGAGGACCAGATGATGGGAAGGCAGATAATTTACTTAATTCTGTCCAGTGAAAACTTGCTTCCTCAGGATCCTTTCAGCTTAATTCTTCTTTGTCTACATGGATAAATTGACAAAAGACACTTTTCATTTTTAACACATTCAAAATGTTTGATTTGGTGTGCCTTTAATTCTGCATTTTGATGTGCAGCGATTTGTCATGTTATTCTTACTTTTTGATCTTTGTTTCAGTTTTCACTTTGCCTTTACTTGCGCACCAAGAGTTCATCTTTATGAATGATCTAAATTTCTTTATTTTGCTCTGTTTTCCATGCAACTTTCCACTGTTTAGCTTCAATTTTATTTTCCTTTCTCATGTTACTCTTTTGAAAATTTTATTTTTCATTTGCATCGATAACAAACATAACATATTTATCCATAATCATACAAAGTAATAAAATGATGCAAAATTATACATCATTTTATATTTTCTACCCCCTACCCTTCCCCTCCCCAAAAAAGTAGGAAAATAAAGAAAAAAAGCCTACCTGAATTTATCATAATATCATTCATTAATGAATTAAATTTCAAATTTACAAATATTACCTTGAACCTCTAAGTTAGCTAGGGCAAGTTGGAGCAGGAGTAGCGATCGCTGCAGATAAACTTTTACCAATTAAATCCATATGCGGCTTCTAAATCTTATAAAATTTTTCTGATGATTCTGTAAATTATACATTATTTTCTCTGAAGGTATACAATTTTGTAATTCCACTTGCCATCTATTCAACCCTACATTATTGTCTAATTTCGATGTTCTCTCGTGTTTTTTGTATTGCGTCATTTCTCATTCAGTATTTTTAATCCTTAAAGCATAATTTTCCTTTCCCCTTACTTTTCTTCTTTAACTTGGGATGTTTTGGCAAAGTCAAGTGATCGATTCCTGATTATTTTTCAAAGCCTTTTATTCACATCTTTGAATCGGACAATGTCAATGTATCTGCAGCACCTCTAAAAAGAAACATATCCTCTGGAAAACATGCAGGTTGCAAATGAGCAGAACATTGCTTTTAATGAAACTCAATGCACTTCAAGCCATGTCAAGTTTTTTTTGTCATCTGATTCCACAATGAACTAGCGTTCTCCAGTACAAAACACGCAGACACACAACCAGGCATAACACATACAAACAAGTGGACAAGTATTCATACATACAAATAAATAAATGAAATTTGCTTCATGAATACGAGTCTCAGATGGTTAATGTGAGCAGTTCCTTTCTCCGTTAACCACTTTCACTGCCCAAGAAGCTGTTTCCCAGCCTGGTGATGGAGTCTCAGATACTCCTGTATCCCTTTCCCAATGGGAGCAGCTGAAAGATGCTGTGTGCAGAGTGGAAGGGGTCCTCAATGATTTTGCGTATCCTCTTCAGACAACAATCCCGGTAGATCACGTTGATTTGTGGCGAGGGGGGGGGGGGAATGGAAAGAGAGACCCCAGTGATCCTCTCTCCCACTCTTATGGTCCTGTGGATTGACCTCTGATCCATTTCTCTGCAGCAACCGTACCACATTGATAGAGCTCCTGTAGAAGGTTGGCATAAGGTGGCTGGTAGCCTTGCCCATTTCGGTCTTCTCAGGAAATACAGTCGCTGTTGCGCCTTCCTGACAGGTGAGGTGTATCCATAATTCACCAGCTAAGTGAACTCCAAGGAAATCCATGATCATCTTCATCTTATCCACATTGTGACTCACACCATATCATGAGATTTTCTACCTCTTCTCTCCAGGCCAACCTATTGTTGCTAATGTGGCCAACTACTGTTGTGTCATCTGCAGACTTGATAACACATTGGAGCTGGATCTGGCAATGCGGTCATGGATCAGTAGAACGAATAGGGCCAGGCTGAGCACACAGCTCTGAGGTGTGCCAGTGCTCAGTGTGACAGTGTCCGATGTTCTGCTACTGACCCAGACAGACTCTGGTCCTTTGGTTAGGAATTAGGAAATCCAAAATCCAGTTACAGAGGTTGTGTAATAACCTTAGCTAAAGCCAAAGTCCTATTTCATAATTTATTACTGCTATTTTTAAAAATATGTAGATTAAATGCTCTAACATATTGTTCTGCAAATCAATTCAGAATAATCCTAATAAAACTGCATCCATAGTATCTCTTTGGATACTGATCTTTGATCAATGGGTTCAAAACTGTTAGTTAATAAATGAACATTTTTATCAATTTATCTTCAAGTTAAGGCATCACTAGCAAGGCGAGCAGTTATCAACAATATACAAATGACCCAAATATAAATGAGAAGGTTGGAATCACTTTCTTGAATCACTGTGTTAATTCAGGTGTGAGTGAAGATTCTGGAGTGAAATCTAGAAAACCAAGGTAACTTGAAGGCCTAAGCAGTCAGAAAGAGAAGGAGAAGCAGGTTTAATGAATATGGGCAGTCAGGCTTGCTGTTCCTCAGAAGTCTGCAATATGATCACTGACAATCCTTCCAGAGATTATAATGCAATTGTGAGTTTATCGGAGAGATCACGGTTATGGCTGCAGGTTTTAAAAGTTGAAGTGGAATCAACGATACAATACAAGAAGGAGCGAGAAAAGAATACTGAGTAAAAAATCTTGTCAATACTGGTTGTCAAGAAAGGAGTTTAATCACATTTCTGAGCTGTATTCATTTGTGGCCTGGCTTCATTTTTCTAAAATACAGTTAACATTGCCATCTAGTGCTCAACTGGAGTCAGAGCCAGCACAAGTCTATTCGCGTCTGTGCTTATCATTTTTGTATCCTACAGCAACTTCAGGAATTTTGTGCATATACAGCTTTAAGTTGAACCTCATAGGTTCTTGTTAATGATCCAATAGATCCCCGTGTGGTGAATGAATCGGAACCTTCTCCCATTGAATCCAGGCAAAAATCAGAATTTAACATGAATGTAAACTTTGTATAAAGTAGTTACACTAGAAAAAAAATGAAGTATGTTTTGCTACATATTGGTACATTGAACAATAATCTCATCTTTTCCCTGAATGGAAGAGATATTAATTTTTATTTTTTAAAAACTTAATCATATGCAAGTATTTCAATTTTTATTTAATTGCCTGCATAATATTTAAAGAATAATTAAAAATTACTCCCTGATCCCAGGTTTTATGGAATTGAGGATTCCTTAATCTCTTTGGCAGCTCAGCACCTTGAACTAACGTAGCTCATTTTGGGAAAATAGGAAATTTGTGCCACATTAGTGTGAAGTTAGAGCCATCACTTCACTGTTTCTAGGCAAATATGAACTCAGGTCCTCTTGGATCAGTTGCCCATATGACCATAACTATTGCTGATAACTCGGTTGCTTTCTTTGAGCAGGTCACTTTGTTTGTATACCCAGAGTCCCAAAGCATACACTCTATTCCGTGCTCTGTCACAGGAAGACTAAAACAAAGCTCGAGGAAGTGCTCAAAGCCTCCATGAGAGTACACTACATCCTCTCTGACTCCTTGGGGCCCAGGACTATTCAAGTTTAAGATGGAGCATTCATGGTAAATCTCAGTCTGTAACGTGGTTCAGCATAAACAGCAGGAGTGCCAACTTCACAAATTTCTCACCAATCCCTGAGATGAGCCAGTGCTCAGCGTGACAGTGACCGATGTTCTGCTACCAACCCGGACAGACTCGGGTCCTTCGGTTAGGAAATCCAAAATCCAGTAACAGAGGTTGTGTAACAACCTTAGCTAAAGCCAAAGTCCTATTTCATAATTTATTACAGCTATTTAAAATGTAGATATCACCTCAGAATCCACAGATCTTGAGTGGAAGCAAGTCATTCTTGATCTTGAAGGATGGCTGAAGGGAGAGAGTTTACAAAGGAGTAGCATATTGAACACCATTTACTGCTCTTAGTATCAATCACTTATTTAGTTGCATATTTTCATATTGTAAAAATTAATATCAAAGTCTGTCCTTCCATATCTACCTCAGCATATCGCTGACATTCAAACAGTCACACCAGATGCCTAAAGTGGCTCTGAGATCTGTTTGTTAAGGTAGGTTTGCATTCAATAAGCAGATATTGTCGTATTATGGTCAATAATATTAATGCCTGCTTTGTCTGGAGGAAGATTCCTAAATTGTAAAATACCTGTGAATCATGAAGAATTGGAAACTTATAAATGGGACCTAACAGTATCTGACAGATGTTTTCGCTGTAAAAAGGAAATGGGAACAACAATTCATGCAATCTGGACATGTGAGAAAGTGAAACAATTTTGGGAAGATCTAAACCAGATATTAAATAAAATCACAAAAAGTAATATACCAAAAAAACCCAGAGATCTTCCTCCTAAGTAACATAAAAAACAAAGAATTTGGACTTGATTTGGATGGTGCACAAAAAAGATTTGTTTGGATAGCCCTAGCTGTTGCAAAAAAATGTATTATGTCAGACTGGAAATTAGAAGATAACTTGAGAATACAACAATGGTATATAGAAATGAATAAATGTATTCCATTAGAAAAGATAACATATAATTTAAGAAATAATATTACAATATTTGAACAAATATGGGAGCCATTCATGAAACACAATAGAGAAAACCTACCGGTGTTAGGTCTGCTTTGTTCATGAATGAGTGAGACAAACACCAGACTGAGTCGAAATCAGGGTTCTTTGTTCTTTATTACCGGATTGTAACACTTGCAACTAACCATGTTAGTCGGAGAATGCATTCTGCCGTTATCAGCAAAATGGTGATTTTTTATACCCTTGGATACGTGCTTAGAACATCATCATATCATTACTTGTCCAATGACTAAAACTGTTGCTATCCTTTCCCTGCTAGCTTCCTGCCTCTCAATCCATCAATGTCTCTCTTATCTTGTAAGTACAAGGATGCATTCACATCTTGTTATAGCCCTGTACAGGGTAACTCCTTACACATTCCCATCTCATGATGTTTTACCTAACAGGAGTACAAGGACACCTCCCCTTCTTGTTACAGCCCTGCACAGGGTAACTCCTTACACATTCCCATCTCATGATGTTTTACCTTACACCGGGGACATCTACCACCTAAAATGACAGAAGGAGAAGGGAATGAAAAGAATTGACTCAGTGGAAATTCTTGTTTGTTTTTATTGAGTGACAACATTGTTTGACGGGTTTAATGTATCTTAGATTCTGAACTTTAAATGAATGGGAGGGGAGGTAGGGAGGGTGGGATGGGAAGGGGGGTGGGGAGAAAACGACACTATATATTTGAAAAGGAAAATGTATGTATCTTGATCAATGTGGTTTATAGTGTGAAAAATAAAAAATTAAAAAAAGAAGAATTGGAAACTTATGGATATTTAAATAAGATAAAAGCTGCTCATTGGAAAGCAAGACCTCAAGTGATAATCCCAGAATTACACCAAAAGGCATATGTTTTATTCAAGTATTAGTGAACAGCTGAGGCAGGGACAGTAAATAAGTGAAGGAGATTAAATCGATTGGCTTTAAACTGTTTGAATGCTGACATACTTATTCAGAGTAGCTCCACATTAGCCATTATAGTTCACTTTTCTCTCTGCTTGGCCATTATGGTTCCTTCCCTCAATCCTTGCAAGTTAACATTCCATCTCAAAATTCCCTTTCCTTTCAAGTCTCTGAATGTTATGATTTCTTAATTCCATGGACAGCTCTCCCAATAATCCATATTCGAACCTTCCTATTTCGTCTTCCAGTCATGTCCCGGTATTCACATTCTCTTAGCAACGGTGAAAATGGATTTTCTACAGGATGGTGGGGTACTCTCTTCACCTAATTGACTTGACTGCAGCCTTAAACAAGCTTCAATAATTCTTTTTCTCTGTAGCTAAATGGTACTGTCTTGGTCAGTTCTAATCTTAATCATCTGGAGCGAGAGTTTCCTGCCATCTTATTCTTTCTAGCAAGTGTATCGAATCTTGACCTCATTCTTGCATTGGACAAAGGACTGATTAAGTTCTTAGCAGCAATCTAACTGTTCAAACTTAGATATTACACAGATGACTAGCCAAATTCAAAATCTCTTAACTGCAGTCAGTCCTCCCTTTTGTTGCAGTTGATCCTACATTATTATCAATTATTTCCTTCTAATCTTCTAGAATGTTTAATTTCCTTCTTGGAAGCTATTGAGGGGACCCTGAAAAACATATCAGTGAGATCCCTCTTTTGTCACAGCTGTCAGATTGGTCTTCCTTCTTGACGATGGTTATGATCTCTGAGGTCTACTCCTATACAATGTGATATACCATTGACAGCTTCACCGTTGAGGTCATCAGGAGTATCAAGTTCCTTGGATTGGATTTGGCAGAGAACCTCACATGGTACCTTAACATAAGCACCATAACCAAGAAAGCCAGCCTGCGAAGGCTGAGGAAAGTTCATCTCCCACTCTCCATCCTCACTACATTCTCAGAGGATGCATTGAAACCATACTTTGCAACTGCATCATCGCCTGGTTTGGAAGCTGTACCTCCTCGGATCGCAAGACCATGTTTCTTTCCTTCCTTTGGCTTGGCTTCGCGGACGAAGATTTATGGAGGGGTAATGTCCACTTCAGCTGCAGGCTCATTTGTGGCTGACAAGTCCGATGCAGGACAGGCAGACACGGTTGCAGCGGTTGCAAGGGATAATTGGTTGGTTGGGGTTGGGTGTTGGGTTTTTCCTCCTTTGCCATTTGTCAGTGAGGTGGGCTCTGCGGTCTTCTTCAAAGGAGGTTGCTGCCCGCCAAACTGTGAGGCGCCAAGATGCACGGTTTGAGGCGATATCAGCCCGCTGGCGGTGGTCAATGTGGCATGCACCAAGAGATTTCTTTAGGCAATCCTTGTACCTCTTCTTTGGTGCACCTCTGTCTCGGTGGCCAGTGGAGAGCTCGCCATATAACACGATCTTGGGAAGGCGATGGAGGATAGTGAAATCAGCGGAAAAGATAATTGGGGGCTCTCCTCCTACCATGAAGGACATTTACAACATCTGATTCAGACGAAAGTCAATAAGCATTGTGAAGGACTCCACACAACCCTCAAGTAAACTGTTCTCCCTTCTACCATCTGAAATGAGGTACTGCAGCACTACAGCTTGGGCAAGAACTTTATCCCCAAGCCATCAGACTCCTGATCTCCCAGAACATTTGGGGATTACATAGTGTGGAATGTTAATATTTTAAATATATTGAACTTCTAACCTATATTTTTGTAAATATGCTCTGTGGTCCTGGAGAAACGCGATCTCATCTTTTGTGTGTAACTGTGGTATGGACGACAAATAAAGGTGTCGTGATGTAGATTAGTGACTGAAACCTCTCCCCTTTTAGGTTTTCAGAGTGGATGCCATTTGCTTTTGAGGCCTTGTTAGGGATGGGTTATGGCCTCTTGTCAATCCGGGTTAGCAGCAAGACCACCAAAACAAATTGCAGTGGGATGAAGTTCAGGAGATTCATGTCAAAGATAATCATAGAACAGTACAGCAAAGGGATAGAGCCCTTGACTCATCATGTCTGTCACAAATTAAACAAAATCTCTGCTCTTTGTACTTGATCCATATTCCCAGCATGTTCACATGCCTATTCAGGACACCATCATATCTGCTTCCACCATTACCCTTGGCAGCCTGTTCCAGACTGTTCAGTCTCTGAGTTTAAAAAAAACTTCCCAGCACACCTTTAAACTACCCTTTACCCCCATCCCTAGTATTTGATATTTTTAAAATTGGGAGAAAGATTGTACCATCATTGAGGATGTCTCCAAAATGTTGCTTCCAGTGGATGTCGACTGCCAGTCCATTTCTGATGATTTGACCTTCATTCTTGACTCTTAGTGGAGTGGTGTTTAGGAGTGTAAATCTTTTAATAATTGAAGAACCCATGTTTGTTAAGGGTGCCTGCTCGTTGCTGAGATTCCAGAACTTTCTCCATCCACCATCTGTTCTTTATGTCCATTTCCAGCTGAACCTCATTCAGGGACCTATACAGACTTATTTTCCTTTTGAATGCATTAGGTCTCTGGTTAATTAGCTCTTTAACAGTCCTCATCAAAAGAGTTCTGATTTTTATTGTAATATAGCTGAATCTCTTCCCAGGTGGACTGAATATTCTACAGCACTTGGAAACTGGGAGTATTCAGGTCACAGAATCATTTAGCACAGGATCCTCAGCCCACTATGTCCACACTGAACATTATACCTATATGCTAAATTAGATTTTTATGTATTAGAACATGGAACAGGACTGTCGTCTTCTTTGCCTTGAGTGATAAAGTAATTTGTTAAATGCCTCCTAAAGGCTGCGATAGTAACAGCCTCCATTACCTCTTCTGGCAGCACACTGCAGTTTACCCAGCCGCTGAAAAAAATCTTCTCAAATCCCCTTTAAACCTCTCGCCTTAAACATATACCCTCATTTTCAATTTGTACAATCTATCCCAGGGGTGTCAAACTCAAATTCACGGAGGGCCAAAATTAAAAACTTGGACTAAGTCGAGGGCCGAACTAAATATTTATTGAAAATTTTCAACATCTGCATGTTTTCTCTTCTTTCAACATAAGTAATGTTAAACTTTTTCTTATTAAAATAAATGTTTAATAATAGTTTTGGATAAACTCTTTCCAGAAGCATTAACAAATGAGAAATAAAATATTCAATAAATAATATTTCTCTATAGAGGATTTGTCAAATGTTGCTAGTGTGCTGTCGAATAGTAAAATCTGAGGGCTATTGAGAATGTGGGAGAATAACATGATTCCTGAAACAATCAAATGGGTGACTGATTGTGGGCATGAACTCTAGCAGGGTTATTTGCCATGCCCTTTTTCCATTGGTACAGATATCCTTTGATTTACACACTTTTCAAGTTTTATGCCTAATGAGTTTGTATCCAGGTGCAGGACCATTTTTAACCAGGAATATATTTATCACACTGACATGAAACTATTGGAAGATCGTTTTATCCTGAGATTAAAGTTCATAATCCTTACTCAGGCCTGTGTGCGGGAGGGCGGGGTTTGCGGGCGATCGGGTTGGCCAACGACAGTGCGGGGACATCGCCTCTCGCTGCAGGGCGGCATCTCGGCGGGTCGGCCTGCGGCAGGGAGGGGGAGTGGCCAACGGTCCTACGAGGTCAGGCCCCCCCTGAGTTTCTCCCGGACCCCCCTTGACCTGCTGAGTTTCTCCTGGAACCCCCTTGACCTGCTGAGTTTCTCCCGGACCCCCTCCCCTTGACCTGCTGAGTTTCTCTCGGACCCCCCTTTGACCTGCTGAGTTTCTCCCGGATCCCCCTTTGACCTGCTGAGTTTCTCCCGGACCCCCTCCCCTTGACCTGCTGAGTTTCTCCCGGACCCCCTCCCCTTGACCTTCTGAGTTTCTCCCGGACCCCTCCCGCTTGACCTGCTGAGTTTCTCTCGGACCCCTCTTTGACCTGCTGAGTTTCTCCCGGATCCCCCTTTGACCTGCTGAGTTTCTCCCGGATCCCCCTTTGACCTGCTGAGTTCCTCCCGGACCCCCTTTGACCTGCTGAGTTTCTCCCTTCTGGTGTTTTTACGAGAACCACAGACTTTCACTCATTCATTGATGAGGGGGATCAAGGGCCAAACATTGTCAGGTACCTCTCTGCTGGATAAAGGATACGGTTTAACCCGCTGAGTTTCTCCAGTGTTGGGTTTTCACGAGGTAGAGTCAAAGGGCCGAAGGGCCTGTTTCTGATCTGTAATGTTCTACGGACCCTGTTCTTCTTTCCGTGCCGGTGTCCCAGGACCTTTCCAGGGCAGTCTCCGCGCTCAGGACCGCGCTGGGATCCCGGTCAGTGGTGGAGGAGCAGGTGAGCGCGGCTAATCCCGATCCAGCCCATGCCACTCCCGAGATTGGCGGGGGGTTCCACCCTACCTGCCCAACCAGCCTCGCTCTCCACGTGTACTCCAGGCACCCGCCGCTGGTCCGGTGGGAAGGCGCAGGGCGGCCGACGACCCCATCGCCTGGCGGGGAGCCCCAATCTTCCCTTCGGCGCCCCGACTCCCATCTGCAGCTCCAAGAAACGCTGTGCCACTGGGGTTCCGGGTGCTGGGAAGCAGCCTTGGCTTCCCCTGACACTGACCAGGCTGCGCTGCGGTGGGGGGGTGGGCGGGGAGGACACGACAGCATGTTTATAAAACCACCCACCACTACTTTTCAAGGACCAGGATTTCTCTCTCTCTCACCCTGGGACACAGCAGTTACTGTGCATGCGCTATATTGGCGCGGCGGCCAGCGGGCCACCTCTAATACATTTTTGATATGATCTTGCGGGCCAAATATAATTATTTGGCCCGCGGGCCAGAGTTTGACATGTGTGATCTATCCTATCCATCCCTTAAATAATCAAACTAACCCAATCTATCTAATTTCTTGAATGTAGTACTATGTTCCCTTGCAACCGCTGCAACCATGCCTGCCTGTCCCGCATCAGACTTGTCAGTCACCAACGAGCCTGCAGCAGACGTGGACATACCCCTCCATAAATCTTCGTCCGTGAGGCCAAGCCAAAGTGCTATGTGGAAGACAGCAAGAACTCTTAAATTGGTTTAGAATTTAACACAATTTCTACTTAACATCAAAACCTTGTAACACCCGCAGCCAAAAATCTTCAAACACTGGTATAATAATGGTCAATGTGACAAGGAAGCTGTAAATAGTTTGATCAAAGCTGGTTGCGGTGGTGAGGCCTTTCAGATCATCTTGCCTGTGACAACTCTGACAGTCAAATTAATCTCATTCCAGTTTTTTCCTCTGCAAATTAGTTCACTTCAAGCAGTATGGTGAATTATGTATTCTGATTCCACCATACTCAGATGGATTTTCCAGATCTTAACTCTGTTCGGAAATATTTTTCACCAATTCACTCTAGTTCTTTTGCCTAATAATTTGGACCATTAACCTTTGGTTAATGAAGCAATTGTCAAAGAAACTTTTTGAACCCCAAAATATGCTTTAATTTTACAATTTATTATGAAAAGCATTGACAACTTTTATGCAGACAGAAAACCATAAAATGAAGTCTTAATTTAAAATATGTAGACATACAGCACAGTAACAGGCCATTTCGGTCCACAAGTCTGTACCACCCAATTTACACCCCATTAACTTATACCCCCAGTACATTTTGAATAGTTGGAGGAAACCCACACAGACATGGGGGGAATGTACAAACTCCTTACAAACAGTGAGGGACTCGACCCCAATCGCTGGTGCTGAAAAGGCATCGTGCTAACCGCTACACCAACTGTGTTGTGTCTATGCAATCAATTTCAATTTTCCAAATACGTCTGAATCAAAAAAAATTTCCTTTTGAGGATCGTTAAAAATGGATGACAAAATATATTAATGCTTTTCTGCTAATACAATGTGCTGCTTTTATTTCATGCTTTGTAAGTATAGACATACCTATACCATGATTTATGACCGAAACCAAAGATATTATGCAAAAGTACACTTTTTATTCATGCAGGAATCCACTGCTCTGTACTGTAAAACTGACGATCAGTGAAATATGTTTAAAACAACAAATTGTATTTGATGTCACACAAGAAGCTTTATCCAAGATAGTAGATATTTTTTTTTGAAGATGATCCAAGGTAAAGTGTTTTACATCTTAACTGAATTCAATCAATATCAATGGAGATGTTGAGGTTATGCAGCAATATTAGAATCCTTGATCTATCAATTTTGCAATTGTATTCAATTGGATATTAGAGGTTCCTTCATATATTGAACCTGGAAAAGGACAGGAAATAGAATTACAATTTGCAAATGGGAAGAAAACTCCAAAGGCCCAAGTTAAATTAAAACAAAAGCAAGTTTGTTTTGGATCAATGCAGCTTATCTTTGCTTTACACTGACAATCTAAACATTATGATTATTATGTACTGAATTGAGCTGGATCTAGTAAGCTGCCTGTACTAGCTAATCATGGATCTCGTCTGGCCAGCTGCTGTGAGCTGGACTTGAGGACCAGTCAGTGATGAACAGGCTGAAAAATAAAAAAATCTGTCCCCAGGAATGCTTTTAACAGGAAGTGGGCTAAAGGCACAGTGGGATTTTTTGTGAAGCTGGTGTTTTCTTTAAATTTTTTTTATATTTAGAAGTGTTTAAGTACTTACGAATCATAAAAAATAAACATGATCTTGGAGATAATGATTAAAACATCAAAATAAATCAAATAGAGTTACAATGTACCAAGCAGATGAGATACTGATTCTCAAAGGCTTTGCTGGAACAGTGCAAGATGTCAAAGATAAAGGTCAGGGTGGGAGTGGGATAGAAAATTAAAGTGGCAAATTATACATGTTTCTGAACAGATATATTGATGAATAGTCATATAATTTGTACTTAGTTTTTCCAACATGGAGGACACAGTATCATAAATATCAAATGCAATACATAAAATACTTTTTCTTAAAGATTTCATGGCAATGATTAAAACCAAATTAAAATTCATTATATACAAGGAAACCATATCCAAGCAATGTTTAAACATGGAAATTACAAACCTTAAAAAAAAAATTAGGATATCATTTACCTATTTTACAATCTCGATAATATTTTTCGACGGGAAAATCTTTGGTAAAGCCAACTCCTCCCATCCATTCAATACACTTTGCAGAAGTTTTAGCTGCTATCTACAAGAAATAGATTAGCAGAGAAAATGTATTTAGTTGAACCCCAAAATATAGATTTATTTTACATTTTATTATGAAAAATACCTCTTATAAGAGGTGCAAAACCACAAGATGAAAACTTTACAGACAATTTCAATTTTCCAAAGATCTCAGAACCAAAAAATAATTTGGTATTTGAAGAGAGTTAAACATAGGTGGCAAAATAAAAGTTTTTTTCTGATAAAGCTAAGCAATTTCACCACTAATCAACATGCTGGACACGAAACTCATGACCATGCGTCCAAAATGACAAATGTATCACATGCTTATCTGTGGATCATTTAAGATGAACAAGAAGCTTCAATCAGGCCCTCTGCAGACGGTGGCTCTTTAATTCCTCCAGAAGGATAGTCAATGTAATGATCAGATGTTTTTGTTTCATTTCCAACTGTTCCCATTGGGAAACATGCACCCTTTAACAGGATCTCTAAAATACCAAAAGTTGGAAAATAGCTTGCGGTGCCTAAAGATTACAGATTAAAAACCACTTAAGGAATTAACATGTTTGATCGGCTTACGAGAATAATCAAATACACTTCACCTTCAAAGATTTCTCCATTCTATATTTAAGTTTACCTCAGAAGTGTAATACTTTGCCATACATGCTTCTTTAATAAAGGGTCTTCCCGCTTCTTTTAGCCGAGCAGCATTATAGGTAAGCAATCGGGCAGCTTCCAACTGGGTAGCAACCTGAGAAATTTGGTGTTGCATGCCCTGTACAAGTATGAAAATAATTTAAGTACTCCAAACAGAAAGTTTCTTTTGTTAATTGAACCACGATTGAAAGAATTTTAAAATACACAAAAAATTACTAACTTCTATTCTAATTGACAGCTGTTACTCATTACACCGATTATTAACTACATTATTCAAACTGTTGCAATAAGTGGATAGCGCAGGTAGTGTGAAATGTTCTTTACCACTTTTGCAAATGGAACATGGAAAAGAGTAGATTTTACAGTTAATCTGGGACCCAAGTCAATAGGTCAAACAACTGTGTAAGATCCTCGTAGATTGATGAATCCGTAACTCAAGTGGAAGTTAAAACATTAAATACAAGCAGCAAAAGATGTGGATACAACTAATTTGCATATTGCGATGTTTAGATTTTTGTGTTTGAGCCTCTGTAGTGAAACTTTAGCCCATAATCTCATTAACTGAGGGATGAGATAAACACAGCACAAAAACCAACCTCCCCTTTATCGACTGTCTGTTATACTCGCTGTCTCGGAAGAGCTGCTAAAATATGAAAGGACTCATCCCATCTTGTTCATAATCTTTTCTTACTCCATCAGGTAGAAGATACAAGTCCTTGAGAACACAACCCTCCAGAGTCAAGGATCTAGAATGGATCTCATACTGGTAAAACCTGATGCCCTTGAACACTCTTTTGATCACTATTTTTTTTTTTAAACCCTGTTTCTTCCACTATGCTTTTGAGCTTTCTCATACTCACTATTGTTATGTTACTCTCTATACTTAATTATTTGGCTATTTATTTGTTATTTTTGTACTCTCTTCTATACAAGCTGGTGAGAAGTCTAGACTTCAGCACACGTGACAAACAGAGCAGTATCAATTGAGCCACAGAAAGTATCACTTAGACACAACTGCATGCAGTAACATTATAGTCAGCCAATCACTCATAATGCAGTAAATGATTGATGTTCATCTTAAGAAAATATATACGCAATGATACTCAACTTTCTGCTTCCACAATGGAGAAAGAAAGATGGGCAAGTTTTTTCTCCCAAGCCATCAGACTCCTGAATTCCCAGAACATATGTGGATAGTGGACTGTGGACTTTTACTGTTTACATCTTAATATTTCAATGTGTTTAACTTCTGCTCTGACTTACATTTATGTAAATACGCTCCATGGTCCAGGTGAAATGCTATCTCACCTTGACTGTGTGAGCATGGTATGAATGATAAATAAAGGTGAACCGAATTTGAAAGTACACTGTTGGCACAAGCTGTTGTTTTTTTTTTAAAATATATATTTGAGTAATCTGTTTTTTTGAATATATTGCTTGCTGTGTTACACATTGTTTGCCATCTACCTTCACTTCATTGGCTAACTACTGTCAACAGATATTTTATATACATGCATGAACAATAAGAGTCCCTTTAATCCATGTAATCTTATAAACATCATATCCTCCAATGCACCCAAAACTATATAGGAAGAAAGGAAAATCCAGATCAGTTTAGGAAATTGAGTAAACTTCACTCAAGAATTCTAGCTAGTATCCAATTTTTACATGAAATGATCACCACCCAAGAAAAAAAGATTCAATTCATTCTTAGACAACTTTAGTATATCAACATCCAATGGAGAAACAAGAAGCTGGACTTTTCCCCTTTGAGTCAATTCTGGGTATGGACATCACAGGAGAAGCTAGTATTAATTGCACATTGCGCACTGGTCTTGAGCTGGTATGAGTGAGACAAGTTCTTAAATCCTTGCATCTTGTTCCAAAGTTCTATTCTTTGGAAACAAAGCATCTCCTGCCATCCAACCAGATGGCACCTTTGATTTTAAAAAAAAATCAAATCTCTGCTTCTTCCCTGAAACTTGAATGAACTCGCAACTGAAGTCAATTCCATTTACCATAATTCTTAATCTGATCACTTCTCGAGCTGAAGATTAATCATGATTAACATTAAATTGATCACTCATTTTGAAGGATCTTAATAGATCATTGATGGTTGAATTGTCATTTGTCTTTTAAAGTGATCTTTTATAAAAACTATTAAAGCAGAATTCTATTACCCAACTCCTGATATACTTCAGCTTCATCATGGAAGCAGTATAAAATTATGGAACTACTTTCCAAGAGGAAGTGAAAGAGTAACTTGGAACAAGTATTTTCAGAGAAGAAATATCTGAAAAAAAAAAACCACAAAAGCAAATTTGCTAAATGTACCTGGAAATCATATATTCTTTTCCCAAATTGCACTCGCTGCTTTAAGTAAGGAATGGTGCTATCAAAGCAGCCTTGTGCCAAGCCAAGCATCTGCAAGAAAATAAGCAATAAATATCAGTGATTTAAAAAAAAAAGACATGGGAATCAGAACTTCAACATCATCTCCTGAAACATGGGGAAGAATTACTAGACTAGTTAATACTTCTTCACTTGTGCATGTCACTAAAAAAAAAATACAGTTTAAAATAGTTCATAGAGCTTATAATGTCTAAAGATAAACTAGCTCACATCTTTCCTAATACAAGCTCCACTTGTGATAGATGTAATACTGAGGTGGCTTCATTGACTTGTATGTTTTGATCATGTCCCATGTCAGAAAAATTTTTGAAAGATTAAAAAAAAAACATAATTAATGATACTGGTTATTCAATTACAACCTAACCCCTTAACTGCTCTTTTTGGAATTAAAGATGTCGATTGTTTACCTACTTCTGCACATCAAGTTATCGGGTTTTATACACTATTAGCTAGAAGAGCCATTTTACTTAAGACTAATTCTCCTACATTTTTTCAATGCATTTTTCATGTAATGTCTTTCTTAAATCTAGAGAAAAATAAATAAATCTGGTCGTACTTTAGATACAACTACTAAATTTGAAGAAACATGGAAACCATTTATTGATGACATTTATGGGATATAACTGGCATTACTCGAGGAATTAACTCTTCCTTTCCAGACGTAATATAATTTTTGCCATTTTTTTGACAGACCCTCAGGATAGGCCACTCAGTTTTAAACATTTTTTTTTAGTAGATTAGTTGGGGGTTTTCTTATGTATTATAATTATTTATTTGTTTTGTTAGGAGAATTATTTCTAACAGGTCACATTTTCACTCTTTGGAATTTATATATTTATACTACGTAGACTTGGACAGACCATCTAATTGCATTACTTCTATTCTCCTCGTGCTGTATGTATTATGAAATTTTAATAAAAAGAAAGTCAGATTTTTTTTTTCAATTCAAAAACATTCCTCTAATATCTTAGTTGAATTTAAAAAATCCTTCATTAGGTTTGTTTCTAAAAATACAATGCAGGGTGCTCAATTTTTCAGCGGGCAAGGCGGCCAAAAAACACTCTATTCAAGATCATTAACACAGTGCCAATTCAGTATTGGTCCTGGTAATTCCTCTGTTCATTAATTAGCAGAATATACTCTAAAAATACATATTTATACCTTTATATGGGAGAGCTCCTAGTCTCTATCTGCTGCTCAGCTCTCACAGTATTTCATGAATACAGCCCTAATGCAGCCTAGTAATACTTTCCATCAGTGACACTAGTCTTAATACATTGACTTACAAACCTGTGCAGCAATCCCAATCCTGCCTTCATTTAACATTCCAATTGCATATTTGTACCCATGACCCAGTTGGCCCAATATGTTACTCTCTGGAACCTGCAAAATAAGTGCAAACAATGAAACTAAAATGACAAAAATACAGAAATATAAATCAAATTTATAATAATTAGTTCATTTATAGACCATGGAACAAGTACCATTGCCTCTTTTGCATGAAATCAGTGAAATAGAGGAGAGCCTTGTGACAAAGTGCTCAATGGAGAAAAGTTTACTAAAAATGTTGGATCTTAGACACACAAATCCATGGATCCAAAATGAAAACCGAAGTGAAACTTCTCAAACTGAGAGCACAACTTAAAATAATAGAAATCAGTCTTCAGATCACCATTTTTAATTTTCCTTAATAAACAATAAAGTGATCATATGATCCAAGATCTTGGTGTTTGTTTCATTTTCCAATCCAAATGTTGTTTGATCTGATTTCACACTTGCAGTCTGACATATAGAGTACTTGAAGATCCGCAAATAGTTTGCTGTGTACTAATGCAGAGAAAGAAACAACAGTTGTATTGGCCTAAGAGTATAAGCAATTTCATCTTTCCAAGTTACTATCTAGTGTTTGTATAGTGAGTACTAGACCATGATTGCTCATCATCCACTAATCCAAGTGCAGCCTATGGCTTCCTCTTTTATTCCAGAAAGCAGAAAGCCAAGACCAGGTTAGAAGGTGAAGCAGAAACTGGGGAAGGGAAGAACTGAATACTTGGCCTAACCTCCGCTTCCCCTTGCATCCTGCATTTTCTCCAACCCTTTTTAGATGTTAAAAAGGGTGGCCTCTCTTAAGGGCTCACAAATTCAGAGGTGTGGTGGGGAGCAAATCTTCATCTTTACAGGCTGCTCATGAAGGAAATTGAAGACTTCAGAAATGTCCCTGTCATCAAGGAAAAGTCAGAAAAGAGCAATAAATATTTGAACAAGTTAAACACATCATACTCAGCAGCTGTGGCAGGTTCAACATATTGTACAACCATCTATCATTAACTGTGACATATCTCTTCCAGATGAGCTCAATGCTTTCTATACTCACTTGAAAAGAGAAGACAATGATGCATTCTCACAAGCCCCCAGCAACTCTGTGCTCTCAGTTTCCAAAGTGGACGTGAAAAGAACCTTCAGGAGGGCAAATCTATAGAAAGCATCTGGCCCAGACCATGTATCTGGCTGCCTCCTTAAAATCTGGATGAATCAACTTTTGTAGACATTTTCAGCCTCTCATTGCTGCAGTCACTACCTTATACCTGTGTCCAAGAGCAGGAAGATGACCCGTCTCAAGAATCATCAGCTGGTTGCACGTCTACTGTGAACAAGTGTTTTAAGAGGTTGATAATGGAGCAAATCAACTCCCCTTTTCAGGAAGGACCTGGACATACTTCAATGAACCTATTGTTACAACAGGTCAATGGCGGATGCTATGTGCTGGCCCTCCACTTTGCATTAGATCACCTGCAGCAGAAGAACATTTACATTCAGCAACTATAGCTTGGGGTTCAACACTATCATACCACCAAAACCTATGACCAAACCAAGGGATTTGAGACTCTGTTCATTTCTCTGCATCTGGATCTTCCACTTTCTCTTCATAATGATTCAGTGCTCAACATTACCTCCTCCTCACTAACCATCACCACTGGAAACTCAAGACTGCATGCTTTGTCCCCTGGTCTATTCCCTTTATACTCATGGCTGCGTAGCCAAGTTCAGCTCCAACACCATCTAAAAATTCACTGATGACACTATTGTTGTTGGGTGAAAAACAGGAAATGAGTCAGAATAGGATAGAGATTGAGAATCTGATTGGGTGGTGCGAGGGCAACAAATCTTGCTCTTAAAGTCAACAAGACTTCAAGATTTTAGGTGGGAGAGGCCAAGGAACTATGCACCTGTCTTCATTGCTGGGATGGAGGTGGAGAGGGTTCATACCTTCATGTTCCTGGGAGTCCTTATATTGAAGGACTCTACTGAAGCTTTGAGGCAACAGTGAAGAAAGCATCTACTTTTTAAGAAGCCTGGGAAAATTTAGCATGTCATTGAATACGCTATCAAACTTCAATTGTGTATGATGGAAAATGTACTGACTGGTTACATCACAGCTTGATTTGGTAATTGGAGTGCCCTAGAACGTAGAAGGCAGGAGAAGGTAACAAATATAGCCAAGTCCATCGTCGGCTTCGAACTCCCATTCACGAAGACATGCAGGTGAGAAATGCTGAGATTCTACTCCATCACAAATACAACCACATTCCAATGTTGCTCAATGCACCATCAATGAATAAAATGCAAATACCAATTATTACATCAGGAGGCAATTCTGTGCATCAGTATCAAGAAAATATAAAATTTGAGAGCTTTGTTTTAAAATGCATTGGATGCAGATTGAATTACCTGGGCCAGGAAAGAAATGGAATGACTATCCAGAGAATTTCAGTCAAGTTTACACTTTGGCAAATTGTCAAAAAGAATTCTGTTGTCCCCTGGGGATTTATTTTTGGTCTTGCACTCATTTATATATTATCTGTACAAGATTTCACCTGCAGACATTGGTGTCACCTTTCATGATACTCCGATTAGAAGTAAATGTACTTCACTACCACTTTTATCCATCTGTCCATTAGAAACTGCTTGTCAGATATTCCATTACAGCCTGGACTCAATTTCATCCATTAAAAAGATAACCTTTGTTTCGGCTGTAATATCTGCCCTCTTGCCACTATTTCTGGTTTCTTTTGCATTTCTCTCCATTTACCACACAACTCTTATAAAGTGTTACAATTATTTTGAGTTTCTTATTTTGAGAAGTGGTCTTCAGTCACTGGCCAGGTTATTAAATGCCACCAGGATAGAGTTTATAAACAGAATGTACAGATGACATCACAATCAAATACAAGGCTTTTAATAGCTATTTACAAATGCTGCAATGCATTTAAAATTCAAGCTCACTTGGTAAGATAAGGATTTAGTTCCAAAGCAAATAATAGTATTGTACATTCTTATTCATACTTTATCATTATACTTAGCATGTGTACATTCGTTCAGGGGTAAAATTATTCAAAACATTTGCCTATAAATATTATGAAGTGGCCCTATTGCTTATCGATGTCAGCTCAATATACAATTTGGTTTACTAATTTTAGCACATGGCAAAATGAGGGCAAGCGTGAGCTCACAAGAGTGAACCATTTGGACAAGATAGCAAGATAGATAAATGACAATCATGGAACCAAAGTCAATCCTTCGAGCAAAGAGAAATGAGTAACAACATTTTTTAGCTAAAAATTATTTTACTTAATGCTATTGAGTGTCACATGTGCATTAAAAGATTTACCTTGACATTATCAAAATTAACAACACAGGTCGATGATGCTCGGATGCCAAGTTTATTTTCTTTCTTCCCCACTTGGAGACCTTCAGAACCTTTATCTACTATGAAGCATGTGATTCCTCTATAGCCCTAGAAATAGAAAATAATAACTAGCATGTCACATTTGGTTTTTAATGTTAATTTCATTAAATTCTGGCACATTTTTAAATTAACATTCAGATTTTGATGATTTTCATGTGGTTTTAATTAATTTAATGAGCTGCAAATTGCTGGGAAACCCCACGAGTTCCATGCAAGATGCTGGCATTTATCCCTCATTATTACCAGCAAAAGCAAAAATTCGAACATAACTGGCTAAAGTTTGATGGCAATGTCCTAGTTTTGTTCCTCTGAACTGTAGTGGAGCCATCACAAATATTAATTGTTAGTGGTGATGTTGATTTGTTTATGCAAGGCAATATTCTACCAGGTCATTAGTTTCTGTAACACAGAATCTAAACATCCAAAGGCAAATGAACAAATTAAGTATGATCAAAAACTGTATGTACTCAGATGTATGCATGAAAATCACCATCTTAATATTTTTAAGAAAAGCACGTCGAAGGTGAAGAATTGCAAGACATTGCAAATACTGTGGCAATAAAGTTCATTCTCATGTCGCAGGTTACTTATTTTCCATTTCTGAGCCATGAAGTGAAAATAGGGAGTTTCTTGGCCACTCATTTGGGACGACTTTCAAGATTCTATTTTATGCTGCGTAAGAATATTATCAAATTAACTTCCAATTACCAATTTATGTCACTGAAATGGTGTTTGTTGATGCATTTTCTGGACAATCATGACTTTACCTGTTCTCAAGCAGAAACTATGAATTGATTTCAACTAAGTTAGTCTCTAACATTTGGTTCTTGCTCATTAAGCTCTAAATGCACGTTATACAAAGTGGAATCATTAGTCCAGCGCTCCTATCAAGAGAAGAAAGCAAACAGAGTCCCCTCAGAGACATCGTGTACATAGATCCTGAAACCTCCTCTGAAACTGCTGCCTCTGCTCCAGTAACTTTTGTAGCTGCAAGCCTCCTGTCCATTCCAGCAGTGAACCCAAGCATCAAAGGCACCCTCCTCCACTCCTGGTTCTGAACTCCTGATTCAATTTGGAAGCCATCAGTGGATGAGGCCCTGTTCACTATTGTCATTTGAATGAATCCCAATCCCAGATTCCAAGAGGCATTCTCCAGTATCCCACAGCCTGGTGTGAGGCCTTCAACCACCAAGCTCCTCGCTGGTTTGCTGCTGTGGTCCACTATCCTGTCAGTCCTCTCCTTCTTGAGGGTGGGAAGGGGTAGTTGGTTGTTCTCCTCTGGAGCTCTGCGCTGGTCTACTAGTCCTCTGAAGCCTGCATCCCTTGTGGACTTGGCTCCCAAAAATGGGACTGAGTCCTGTGGGTTCTCCAATGTAAAAAAAAACCATGCCACAGCCCATTCTACATGGCCATTGGGCACAATGACCAGACAGCGAGACTCCACGGATATTTATAAAGTTATTTTTATCACTCTAACTTGAGAAAGTACATAAGGGGTTAAGAGATTGAAAGAGAGTCATGTGCTCAAAATGAAACTGACAAAGGTAAACATCAGAGAAAGATAAATAAACCAAAGAAAGGCTTGATAGAGAGGGCAGCATAGTGGAATTAAAAGCAGTTATGGTTAGCTTTGGAATGAAAGTAATTTATGTAGGATTTTTAAAATCTGTTGAAGGAAACTCAATACAGTAAATTCCCATTAACTGGAATTCAATCAACTGGAAATTCAAACAACTGACAAAGCAATCGAGAAAGAAATAAATAATTCAGTTGAATAAGACTGGGCGCATGGACCCCACAAGGGAGTGTTGAGACTTTGTTGGACATGCACAGGTTTGCCCCACAGAATTAACAATTCCCCTCAATGCGTGTGCATTCTTTTCACGGTCGTCACTTGCAGAGGTGAGCTGGGTTGTCAGTATGAGGAAGGTGCACTGAGGGCCTGACTGGGACACTTGCATGGAGGTGGGCTGGATTGTCAGTGTGAGGAAGGTGCGCCGAGGACCTGACTGAGAGTGTTGGGGGAAGATGGCAGTGGTGTTGAGACCACTGTCAAGGTTCAGATTTTAGACCTGGCATAGAAGACAACTCTTGATTTTTGAAACATTCAGCCAGTGGAGTGCCCTGGTTGTTCCCCAGTCACATCAGCTGTTTGAATAAAGTTGTGTTTGAATAAAATGATTCAGCCCAGGATGAAGAGCTGACCGATGCCACTCCTCACTAGGGGAACTCTGCCAAAGTGGCAATCCCAGTAGGTCCTGGATAATGGTGATTCTACTGTAAATGATTTACTACTTTCTTTCAAAAACAAAAATATTCATTCAATACAAAATTATTAACCATTTGCATGGAGGATCTTGAACAATTCACAGTAAAAAAAAACCATTTGATACTTACAGCGGAGGGGTTTGCATTAGCCATAACTAGAAATATTCCAGCAAAATCTGCATTACTAATCCACATCTTGGATCCACTGATGACATAATAATCTTTATGTTTCTCAGCACGAGTTTTTAAAGAGAAAGCATCACTTCCAGAATCAACTTCTGAAAGACAGAAACTGCCAACCTGAAGATATTAAGGATGGTTATTAAAGTTTTAAATAAAGTTGTAGACTAATTATTGCTATCTTAAATGGAAAACAAGTTAGACCATGATGCAAATAACTTCCATACCGTACAATTCACTCGTGCACTTCTTGGGAGTGGTCAAACATACAATCTTCTTAACTGCAAGTCAGAGCACATGATGACCTAATTCTCTTGTACACCTGGCAGTTATCCTTGGCAGAAAACACAACACCTCCTTCCCCTTAATTTCCACCCATTAAGAAGGCCCATTCTCATCAGCTGTCTATCAATGTGATGTGGTTATCAATCTCCCAAATCCATCTGAAGGAAAGGAGTGCTAGATGACATTTTTGGGCAAAACATTTTGCAGTCCACAATTTTATGCAATTGAGTCTTTGAAGCTCATCTGCTAGGTCTAACTAGTACACTGATACACTAATGGGTGAATGACAATTTAGGCTTAAAATATTGTTTATACATGGAATGAGCAAGCAACATTAATATTATTTAATATGAAGGTCACTGCCACCACCAAACTTCCAATTTTTCAGAAATCTAATGTTGTACCACATGTTTAATCACAACATTTATGCAGATTTGCACTATTCTGCTTATCATTGCTATATTTCCCATAACTGCAGCAAATTTTCCTTAAAAGCAGTTTAGATAGTTCTTGGATTTTTTTTTCTGCAAAGTTATTCTTCGGGCCACCAGCCATCCTTGAAAAGAATTGATGGAAAAGATACTAAGATAAAGGATAAAATCACCCAATTGTGGTATCTTCGCCTCCTGCAGAACATTTTAGATATTGAAAACTGTTCTAGAATTCTGGGGATTTAATATCAACAAGCTAATATTTAAAATGTTTCAATCATTCAAGTATAAACACTAAATTTTACAACTTCCGTTCATAGCTCACCATATTTTTGGCAAGTTGAGGTAGATATTTTCTCTTTTGTTCTTCTGTCCCACATTTCATCAATAATGTGTTGATCAAAGTGTTTTGTATATCACAAACGACTGCTACTGAGGGATCCACTTTGGCCAACTCTTCAATGACAAGGATAGAGGAAAAGAAGGTTGATTCTGATCCACCATACTTTTCCTGAATTTCAATTCCCATTAACTAAAATTAAAGGAGAATCACAAATCAGGAACAATTGAAATAAATCACAAATATCATTCAGTAAATTGTGCTGCAACAAATTAACTGGAACTTTATGCAGTATGGTAGAAAATGGATAAATGTACAGTAAAACCCCATCCAGAATTCAAGCAACTGACAAAAAAACCAAGGAAAATAAATGTTAAAAATTTAAATAAATAATAATAGGTAATAAATACAAGGTTAAAATTGTAAAAGTAAGTGTTCTCTGAAATGACACATAAATCTAAATTTTTGATGAATTAAAAAAGTGTTGATGATCAATAAAACAATATAGCTACGTAACGTGAAAATATCAGAGGATTATGGAACTAAAATCTGGTTGGGAATTTAAAACTTTGTTGGCTGTGTAGCATTATTGAAACAGTATGGGAAATAAGAGTTCTCAGTTGATACCTTAATCTTGCAGGTTAGTACTGGTTTAGATAACAACAAGTCAAGGTCCGAGCCAAAATTACTGAATTTTTATTGTCATATACCAATACACAAAATTTGTCAACTTCTGTCTCCCTTAAAGGCACACATAGAGAAGAGAGTCCCTTCAGAGACAGGAAGTGTCAGTAGATTTACCTTCAGTGCTCCTACACAGCCTCCTGTTTGATCCATTGGCAAACCAGAGTTCCCAGATCCAAACTTCCACAAAATCAGAAAACTTTCAGCACCTGAGGCCCCTTAGGGAGCCCTTCTTTCATTTAGCACTCCCCTGAACCCTGGTTCCAATGATTTGTTCCCACAAACCAATCTCCAGCAGACTGCAGCCTGGTTTGATCCTTCAGTTACCAGTAGTTCACAGCCTACGAGTTTGCTACCATGGCCTCTTTCCCTGTAGGGTCACCTCCCAGCCTTCTCCTTTTCAGCTAGGATAGTTTGTCCGCCTGATTCCCTGTGCTAGTTCACTGATCCCCTGGAGTCTGCAGCCCAGCATGGACACCACCAAAGAAGGTACAGACCTTTGTGATTTCTAGATGTTTAAAAATCACTGGCTCTTTTACCAGGCTGTTTAATGTCTATATTATACCATCGCGGACCATAAGGATACGTGCACTACGACTTCACTCCCTGCTCTCCCAGGTCTGCACTAGCATTCCTGTTACAGCAGCTCCTGCAGAGCCATTTTTACATCTTCTGCCAATGCAGAAGATGGAATCATATAGCCAGTCTTTTTCTGTACAGAAGAGACCCTTTGGCCTAATTAGTCCATGCCAACCAAGCTAATCTCATTTGCCTCTGTTTGGCCTATATCCCTTCAAACCTTTCGTAACCATATATTTTTCTAAATATCCTTCTATTTTACCCTCTTACCTTAAATCTATAACCTTCTGGTTCTATAACTTGGGGAAAAGGTCGATGACTATATATGCCACTCTTGATTTTATAAACCTCTGCAAGCTCTCCCTTAGCTTCCTACTGTCAGAAAGACAAGACCCCATCTAACAAAACCTCTCCTTATGATTCAAGCCTACCAGTCCCAGCAACATTTTCATGGATCTTTTCAGCATGCTTTCTTCCTTAATGATATTTTTCATATAGCTGAGTGAACTAAACAGCACAAGTGCAGTTTCAACATCATGTACAACTGTGACTCAAATGCCCTGATCAATAATGGTTAGCATGCCAAATGGCCTTTTGGAAACATACTTTATGTTTCAGTGGTTCAAAGCAACATGTGGATAAAGTATGTTTCCAAAAGGCCATTTGGCATGCTAACCATTATTGATCAGGGCATTTGAGTCACAGTTGTACATGATGTTGAAATTAACAAAAACTTCTTTTTGTAAATGAAGTGTTAATAATCATGGCAGATATTTGAGAGGGGACAAAGAAGAAATAAAAAAGGTTTAGAGCTTAAGGATCAGGCCGTGACACCTAGTAAGATGTGGAGGTCTTGGGGTGGGGTGAAAGAGTATTAGGAAATTGGCCTGCGATTAGAAAAGGCTGAAGATAATGGAAACACAGTTGGTGAAGTGCAATGGGTCAGGTGAAAAATTGAAGGATTGTTCCTTGAGGAATCATCACTTGTGAACTGGGAATTGCACTGTATGTGCCAGGCTGAATTCTTTCAGGAAATATCTGGCTAAATGCAAGGATTAAAAGGAAATAACCCGTGAGTGGATAAATTCATTTTCAATCATACAGTTTTGAATTTCTACTCCTTAATGATTTAAAAATAAGAATTCTATTTCCAAAGCCTTGCTGATGAGGTAAAGGATCAAAGGTAGCTATACCTGTTGCAGTGATTTTACTATATTAGTTGCCATATTGGTATGATTCAATGTTGAAATATTAAGAATAATACATTGTTGTTAAACCATATAGAACATTTGCTGATATTTTTGAACTAAGTTTCCAGCACAGTAGTTTTAAATGCTAGATTATTTGGAGGGAAATGTATTTCATTCTAAAACAATAAACTACGATAACCTGTAACAAGAAGGTGTAGAGGATTAATAAAAACTGTTCCTTTCCTCTGAGCATAGTCAGAGCTTACTAATATAGCAAATTATTTTTTGACAAGCAGTCACTGCAGCAACAAAGTGAATATGATAGCTAAATTGAATACAGCTATCTTACATAAACAGGAAATGTAACAAAGAAAGGAAAGATGTCATTTTTTTTGTTAAACCTCTCAGTAGGGTCTTGAGTTAACATCTTATCCATAAAATTGCATTTCTAACAATGCAATATTTTCAGGATTGAAATATGAACATACATTCAAGAAATGCCAAGAAAGAATCCTGAAACCTTTTCTGTTTCATAATGCAAGGATAGCCACTCTATTGTTATACAAATAATAGATAAAATCATCTTAAAAATGCTTTCCTTCACTTAAATCCTGCACCTAATAATTCCCTTTGTAATTTCCATAAACAATACATTTTATATTAATTACGCATGTCCAGTTCCCCAAAACAAATACTACTTTGGATAAAAATTATGAATTATAACAATTGTGATGTGAGAATTATAAAAAAGGGATTAATATGGGATTAGCATTAATAGGTTGATGCTGGTCAGCATGAACTTGGTGGGCTAGAGTTACCAAGGTATATCTCTCAGTGATTCTGTTTAGTTAAAAACCCATACAGCATTTAAGAGTTGATGATCTTTACTGGCCAAAAGTGATGCATATGATGTTAGACTGATAATGGAGTTTTGTTTAGTGTTTAGAGAATTGTACATTTCACCTCCCTCCCAATTTAAGCCGGATCTACAAGAAAATTAAAAGTCATTTGTACAGATAAGAAACAAGTATAGTGTATGCAAACCACAACTTTTTAAAAACCATTTAAGGTAGATAATTTGTGCTTTATGCCTCATATACCTGCATCTCATGCCCAGACAGAAGTAAAAACATGATCTCAGAAAGTAATAGGGATTTAGCTAGAACAGTAATAAATTAATAGAAGAAAACCTAGAACAATTTACCAAATTATGTGCAAAGCTTTAGATCATTTAAGAAGCATGGGATTAATTTTCACTATTTGTAGTTAAAGCACAAAGTAACAAAATACAAGACTACTCCAGAAAAATATTACTCACCCCTTGTTCAAACAATCCTGCAATGACAGATTCATCCATGTGAGACTGTTCATCCATTTTGTTGACCAGTGGTGCTATTCGCTCCTGAGCAAACTTAGCAACTAAAACAAAAATACAAACTTGTCAGTAAGAAAAAAAATGATACGTCACCCCACTGAAAAAGTAAAGATTCTGAAATAAAGTATACTGTATTTTTCATAGTTTACAGTTAGGAATTTATATGATCCATTTTCTTTTGATGTTCTTATCTACTCTGATCACATTGATGGATGTCACCTGCAAGAATGACACTTCTCCACTCTAGTGTTAGAGCTGTATTTTCTGAAGATGATCGAGAATTTCAACCACAAAAATACATTCCAACTAATTCCGCCAGATTTTAAAATTTCTACCTTCTCTTATTGCAGAAGCAAACATAACAAAGAATCCTTGAAACAACAGAAAATGCTTATCAGATATATCCATACAATCAATCTCTTAGAATGAACTGGATACATTTAAATATTCTTGGCCATAGAGTGGAATTTCACTATCATTCCACACTCCCATCACTCTGTGTGAAGAAATTCCCTTTCACCCTTCACCCATGCTTTCTGGTTTGTACATCATCTAACCCAAGAAAAAAGACTACTTGCATTTACTCTACCTATACCTTGCATAATTTTGTATACCTCTATCAAATCTCCCCTCATTTTTCTAGCTCCAGAGAATAAAGTCCTAACCTATTTAATCTTTCCTGTAATTCAATTCCTGAAGCATGGACAACATCCAAGTAAATCTTCTCTGCATTTCTTCTATCTTATTGATATTTTTCCTTTTTTTAGGTTACCAAAACTGCCTACTATACTCTAAATTTGGCCTCACCAATATCTTAAACAATTTTACCATAAACATCCCAACTCCTATACTCAATACTTTGATTTCTGAAGGCCAAAATGCCAAAAGTTCTCTTTACCACTCGATCCACCTGTGACACCACTTTCAGGGAATTATGTATCTGTATTATTCCTCTGTTCTACTGCATTCTCCTGTGCCCTACCATTTATCATGTACGCCCTTACTTGGTTTGACCTTCCAAAATGCAACATCTCACACTTGCATGCACTAAATTCCATCTGCCGCTTTTCTACCTGGTCCATATCCCTCTGCAAGCTTTGAAAACCTTCTTCGCTGTCCACTATGCCTCCAGTCTTTCACATAATACAACAAATATTAGCCAGCACTAATCAATCATACTCATTAACATCCAAGGATCTCATGTTATGTTATAATTTCATCACAACTTTGGTTCATAAAAAGTCTGGATTTTGTGACTTGGAAAACAGCAAGTCTATCAGAGGTTCTTGTAAATGACTCCGTTTGCTAATTATATGCATTTAAGTTTGATTTAAATATATGTTTAAGCGTGATATTTTAGTATTGATAAAAAAAAAATTTTTTGTTGTTAGAATTTTTTTTTTAGGTTAAGTTTTATCTCTTTTTTTGTAACTGGGTATTTTTTTCCCCATATATAATATTGTTAATTTTATTAACTCTTCACTCTTTATTTTGGGGGGAAGTGCTGGACTAATTTTAAGTTAGATTACTAATATTGTGTTACAATTAACCGGGGGGGGGGGGGGGGTATTTTGTGTAGTTTTCTGATGTAATATTGTAATCATACCATTTTAATTTTTAAAAAAAATTTCTTTAAATGTAATTCTCTATTGTATTCATGTTATAAAATTTTTAAATAAAGTCTTCAAAAAGAAGGTTCTTGTAAATCAAGATATGTATACAACGGAGGCTCATAGTAATCCCCATCTTGCCTTCCATGATACAGTTTATTTCAGACACTGCATCTGATTGACCAGCATCAAATGACTTCATTCAAGTCTCTCCATTGTTTCCAATAAAAAGTAACCACATAAAAGAAATATGCCAAATATCTTAGAAACAGAATTCAAGAAATGCTACAACTGCATGCAAAAATGGATTCCAACCAGATTTTACATTCCTACTCTGAAATGACTTTTCTCCAGCTGATAAAAGTGAAATCATTTTTAAAAACAGAATTAAAGTATCAGAAACTTTCAAGCAACAGAACATTTTTTTAAAATCCATAATCATCAATATCATTAACTACTGTCATGCAAGGGTTGGGATGGGTCATCCAGATTAGTTCATCTCCTTTTCTCCAGGACAAGCTATAAAATTTTATTTAATCTCGGACCTCAGAAGGGGAAGTAGTTTCCAAAACTACATTTCTATTTTCCATTTCTTGCAGCAGTCACCTAAGGCAACCATTCACAAGACTTTCAAGTTGCAAAGATATGGAATTCTAGCTCATGATATCAGAGGTGAAAGGTAGAATTTTCAACTTCAGCAGGGAAATAATGAAGCAAAAACAATGAGTGATCTACCATACACCACATGTCATTTTCTTCTCCATTCATTTCAAAATAGTTTTGCACATTTCATGAAAGTTGAAATCCAGCATTAATGGATGAAAACATTTTAATCATCTTAAATGAGCAAAGCAACAACAAAAAATGATCAGTCACTAATCAATTTTTCATGATGCAATATAGTCAATCCTACAATTTTACTCAGAAGTGTTTAAAAAAAACCCAAGAGAAATAGAAGCCAACACTGAAGGCTAAAAGTAGGAAATAGAATCCAGCAATAAAGAAGTGAGTTGACTTGGAGAGAACATTAGCACTTTAAAAGATTTTGTCTGAATGCTGGAATTGACTAAACTGGCATGAAAAATACACAAAACACAAAGTGGCTGCAAGCTGAAAAGATACACGATCTCAACTTTCAATGAGATCTTCAGATTGATATACAATTTTCTTTTACATTTTGGCAAAATTACTAATCTTCTCAATGCAAATTATTGTAGAAAAAAATCAAACCTGTTTCTCTCATCATTGCTTCCTCTTCGGTGAAAGTCTGTAGTGGCGCATAAACACTTCCACTCGTTGTTCCATTTTCTGTGACCACTTCTGTACTGCAGGATCTTGAAAGTCTTGGATGAACCCTCAGAAATGCTGAATGCCAGGGACTGACAATAATTCTTCCAAGCTTTTGCAAGTAGAAATAGCAAACCATAATTTAAAAAAAATTATTATTCATCTGTTGTAATGCAAATTTTAAAAAGCTTGCCAACTTTCCCATTCACTTTTATATTTGAAATCAACATTTTTACAATAATGGAAATGCATAATGTTGTTCAGACATGTATTGTTTGATTCAAGCCATTCGTCTTCTTCCAATATTCAATGCCTGATAAAATGCAATTCATTTCTTCTTTGTTCTTATGTTTCACTCAAACTGCTCCTGAGCTCCCTACTCGGATCCAATATCTCTTCCAATGACCAATTTCTATTGTCTGAACAATTTACCACTGATGCACGTTAGTTCAACCCCCACCAGATCACTCATTTTCCCCATCAAACGCGTTTGTTCTGAGGTAGAGGCGCGCATAGGTTGTCAGCCCCTCTCCTTCCTCAGGAGCTTGGTTCAAGGCAAAGCTGGGGAAACGCAGCAGGTCAAAGCTACATCACCAAACGTTTTGGGCTGCAGCCCTTTCGGCTCAAGTGAGGGGTGGGAACAGGTTTTACGATCCCCCTGGGGCTTGTGCCCTAAACCCTCCCCCCCGCCCACACCAACACACACGAAGTTGGAGAAGCTCAGCCAAGATGCACAACCAGGGTTTCGGACTCCAGCCCGACAATGTTGCTTATGCACCTTCATCTTTGCCACTTGACCTGCCGAGCGCTTCTGTTTCACTCAGCCCTCGACTGTCCGCAAACGACTCACCTTGGGAAAGAGAACACCGGCCATCCCGTCCTCTGGTCGACGGGGCGGGGGAGCTGAACGTCCCTCTGCCCGCCCTCCGAGGAGCGCGGCTTTAATGTATTTCCCTCCTGCGAAGCCGTCCCTCCGGCTCCCGCAGCGTTGGCTTGGAGCGCGGGGGTGAATTCGGCGAAAGATGCCCAGGCGGCCGGGCCTGCAGGAAGGGGGGAGGAGCTCCCGACATCCCATCCGCTGACGTCACTTCCGTCCGGCTGCCCGTGCCCGGCCTGAACTGTGACATCAACGGCGGGGCTTTTGTTCCCTCTCCTTCAGGACTGCGGCCGAGGCCATTTCCTTCGCCCCGCCCGTTCGCTGCTGCTTCTTCCCCAGCGGCCGCGAAGCCGACATGTTTGGCTGGTTAGAGCCGCTGTCGTGTGGAATATAACGCGAGCCCGAAGGTATGAAGAAGAGGGCGGTTGGGTTTGGTGGGGGGTGGGGGGATTCGTTGCTCCCCGCTCTGGACCCGGCTGAACTCGGAGCCCGATTCGAAAGTCAACGGCGTAACGGATGCGGCTCCGCTGGCAAAGGGACCCGGCGGTGCTTGCGGGGAGGGTGGGAGGGAGGGGGGCGAACCGAACCGAACCGGGGATGGTCTTTTTTTTTAATCGTTTTGTTTTCCGTCCCGACTTGTATTTCAAAATAACGCGGCCCACCGCACTTCAACCGAACGCGTGACGCCGCGTGAGTGACGTCTCGGGCGAGCAATGGGAGGGGGCGGGGAAAGGTCGCGCTCGCGCGTGTGTCCCGGTTGAGCCAATCGGTGTGAGGGATGGGGGCGGGCGTTGGTGTCAGTCACCAGAGAAGCCATTTGTGAACCGAACCTTTCCGGGTGTTTTACCCAAAAGGAACCTTTTCAGGAAAGAAAACATGTTGCCAGCGTGTTTGGATGTAGAAATAATTTAAAATGGCCAAAAAGGTATTTAATTGGACATTACCTTTGAAGATAATGTCTTGTTTGAATGTTTGAAGATCCAACTGCGCGGGGTAGGTCACGTCTCCAGAATGGAGGACCATTGCCTTCCCAAGATCGTGTTATATGGCGAGCTCTCCACTGGCCACCGTGACAGAGGTGCACCAAAGAAAAGGTACAAGGACTGCCTAAAGAAATCTCTTGGTGCCTGCCACATTGACCCCCGCCAGTGGGCTGATCTCGCCTCAAACCGTGCATCTTGGCGCCTCACAGTTCGGCGGGCAGCAACCTCCTTTGAAGAAGACCGCAGAGCCCACCTCACTGACAAAAGACAAAGGAGGAAAAACCCAACACCCAACCCCAACCAACCAATTTTCCCCTGCAACCGTGTCTGCCTGTCCCGCATCGGACTTGTCAGCCACAAACGAGCCTGCAGCTGACGTGGACATTACCCCTCCATAAATCTTCGTTCGCGAAGCCAAGCCAAAGAAAGATCTTTGAAGAAAAACGTCACCTCTGGTTCTGTGGTGTGATCTCCAAGGCAGCTCTCAGTCTTGGAGGTTGACAGAAGTAAGTCACATCTTCCACTGGAAAAGCAATTGCATTCTCCGTTTCTGCACCCCAATGTACTCCAAGATTCTAATGCACTGTTAAGTTGTTCAAAAACAGCCATTATGGACAATGCAACTGCAGGCAAAGGCTGATATTAGTTGCCAGAGGGAGAGAACATGAATGTTTCCTCTTTTTTTAAAAAAAGTTTTATGATCATTTATGGGAATACATAAATATATGCAGTAATACATTCTGCCCTGCAACCTTTTCCACGCACCAAGCATTCTGTCCAGTTAAGATGCACTTTGGAGACTGAGAATAGCAATCATTTGTTAAATTACTCTCATTATAAAGCTTTAAAATGCAAATAAAATGAACAAATTTAAGATGGTAATAATAACACATTCCTGACAGATTTGAAAATGGAGAAGCATAACTATAGGGATAGATCAGCCGGTTGAGTGGTGTCACAACCACCACCTTGCACTCAACGTTAGCAAAAGCGAGGAGATGATTGTGGGCATCAGAAGGAAATGAAAAGAACATGAACCAGTCCTTATCGAAGGGTCAGTAGTGGAGAGGGTCAAAATCTTCAAATTCAACATGTGTCAACATCCCTGAGCATCTGTCCTAGAGCCTCCATGTCACTGCAATCTCAAAGAAGGCTCACCAGTGACTCTTTGGGAGAAGTCTGAGAACATTTAGTATGTCATTGAAGGCTCAAAAACTTGTACAGATGTACCGTGGAGAACAATCAGGACCCAGGATCAATCAGCTGTTTAACAGTCTTTCTGAGTTGCTGTGTAGACAATTCCTCCTTAAAGATTTCACGTCTTGTTTATTGGTAACTCTCAGCAGCACCTTGCTTATTCTGAAGATTACTGTCAGCTGGCATCAGTAGTTTTAAATTCAGCTTACCTGTAAAAGTCATGTATCTCATCTTGCAAAGGTGATGTAAATCCAGAGGCAGAAGGTTATGGATGATGGAATTCCATAAATGGAATTAAAACTACTGGAAATATTCAGATTGATGTGAATATTTGCAGTACTTTCTGATATAAATGTAAACAAGTTTCTGCCTGTTAAGACTTCTAGAAATTATAATGAGTCACAAATTAGAACTTTATATTCTGTATGATGTTTAAGTCTCAAAATTTGGCTCAAATATGGTAGAACAGTATCATATGGTAGTCAGAAAAGGTACAAAAATTTTAAGAAAGTTACTATCGATTCATGCTGAACAAATTGAATATTTTTCTCAATGTTCTTATCTTGATGTTAGAAAGCTAGTTTATTATGCAATTGTGAATATGAATCAAATATGTAACTTCCTTTAGGAATTGGAGGGCTTCGATCAAAATCAAGAATATGCGAGAAAAGAGAAATGATTCTGTAGACTTCGTCAAGGATTTTCAAGAGTATCTCACGCAACAAACACAGCATGTAAACATGATTTCTGGTTCGGTTTGTAATGAAAAGGAACCAGAAGTACTTCAGCCTGGTAAGAAAATGCTTAATTTACACACACATAACTTACAAAGGATTTATCATTATTATGGTGTTTCTACATTTATATTCAATATAATGCTAATATTGAAAATATTAGTACTGAAACATCTCCCTTCAAAGCACTAAAAAGTAGGAGCCACATCTTAGGATTGTTTGCATATGTATCAGTCTTTTTGTGTAATCCGGAGGTTCATTTCTCTCCCTAAACTGAGAGGGCATTTTGATCAATTTCATTATGGCATGTGAAATATGAACAATTTGTCGTCTGATGGTAATTTGTAAAATATTGTACATTACACCATGGCGAAATTGATGAAAATAATGTAAGGAACAAATTCACGAATTTTGTTATCCTTTTGTTTTTTTATAAACCTAGTTTTAAAAATAATCCTTTTTATATATAAAAAAAATATTGGCAGAGTTCAACTCCCATGTCTGACAGCCTTTGAGTTCTTTACTCACGACGATTCTTCATATGTGAGATAGAACAGTGAACTTTGAACTACCGGTATTCTAATTGGAACCATATACCAAGCTACCCTTATGTGATATCTATGTGTAGATTTCTATGGGGGTTAAATAAACATTATTCAAATCATCTTGATTATTTAATACAATCCACTGTGGATTCAGACTCATTTAGTTATTTAATATCTTTATCCAGAGATGGTAGGAAGTTGTTTCTTTTGTTTTTTTAAAAAAGAGTAGTCTGTGAACACATTGTTGTAAAAGACTGATGGAAAGTAACTTTGTGAATCTCTTAGTTATGGTAGCTCAGTGCAATGCCAGTATTTGAATATGGTTGACTGAATGATGGCTCCATCTTCAACCTCTTTGAAGTGCATACTCCTTGGAGAGTGCTGTTGCCTCTCAAATTTAGACTCATCTGTCACTGTACTCCTTTAGTTTGTTGAATCTTGTTTCTATTCTGGCCACTGTGAATTTGCTGTTATCAACATCAAAATATTCACAGATTGTATTATTTGTAAATGATTGCTCTTTGGCCAACTTACAGCCTTTGACATGGTTGAGCAGATCAACTCCCATATCAGAATATCGCTGACCTGATTGCATTCTTATCAATCTAGTTATAGCTAAAGAATTGACTTCAGTGGCTTTTCTTGCTCTTGTACTGAGAGTGCCAAGAATTCTTCCAGTGGAAAAATCTGCCATCAGTACCAGTTAGGATTATATTATGTCATTTGAGCATTGTTAACTTTATGAAATGGCCATGCAAGATCAAGTTGGGGAACATTTGGGATGGATACGAAATACTAATCTGGCAAATACTCCTCCCATGCTATGAAGCAGTAAATTTTTTTTAAAGTCATTGAGAAATAGTGCAAAATAACATTCAGGTCAACTATATGTTGTGTCTCTGTTTATCCATCCAGTTTCTTCTACAGCTTTTGATGCAGTCAACCCCACCATCCTCCTCTTTTATCAAGCTTAGTTCCAGTTTTGCCTGTCTCATTATATCAGCAGTGCTTTAATTCCCTCCTAGAACTATTATCTCGAGTCTTTGAAGAATCTTTTCTTGACTACTTCATTGCGTTTGTAACTGCCTTTATGATTAGAACTTGTCAAACTCCTTTAGGGCTTTAAGCAATGATAGTAAAAGACCAAAATCACATGTCTATGACTTGCTTATTGGTCTTGTGGTGTTGTACAGCTGCTAGATTTCCTACCTTACAATTGCTTTTTTGGCTGATGAGATCTCAAAAATAAAAATCCAAGTTTGCATTAGTGTCCATTTCCACACATTACCTTTTCCTGACATCTTTTTCTATCTTCCTTAGAATTAAAAAAAAATCATTTTTATATCAACGTGATTTTTTTTTCTGATTTGACAATTATCAGGATTTATGTTGGCTATTTTGCAGTTTGCTTACCAATTCAAGGTAACTGAGTTTAATTTGTCATATGCTATATATTTCCCAAGATTTTGCCTGTTTTATGAATTTAATCCCTTTGTCTTTTATGTTATTTGAATGCATGCAATATAAATTGTATCTATGAAGTATGGATATTTATTTGGTGATAACTTGTTGGGAAATGCTGATAATTCAACACCAAATCGAATCCAGCACTGTATGTAAGGAGTTTGTACATTCTCATGTTCTCCCCATGTCTGCATGGGTTTCCTCCGGGTGCTCAGGCTTCCTCCCACTGCTCAAAATTTACCGGGGCTTGTAGGTTAATTGGGCAGCATGCACCCATGAGCTGAAGAGGCCTGTTACTGTCAAACTACCAGCATTACTTCATCACTGACATTAACAAGAAGTTTGGGACTTTCACCTGAATGCTTTAAGTCCAAAACTTGCTAGAGAAGCTTAGTTGTCCAGCAACATTAAATATCACATGAAGACCAGTACTTGGTTTTGAATTTACTGCAGTTCTCTTGTTGATATTGAGTAATTGCCACTAAACTGCACCAGGTTAGATCAGGTACAGAATCATGAATGAAGAGGACCAGTCTTGAGAAAGAAAGGCAAGGAAGTGATCAGTAACATTTCTTTTAATTGTGTTGGATGTGATGTTTTTATTTAAGTTACTTCAAATTATTTTAATTGGTTTTCAATAATTATTGAAATAATCTGTTAAAGCACGGGACATGGCTTTCTAGCCAGCATTCAATTATTTCATGGGTGAGACCTTGATCCACTTACAAAAGTCCTATAGCTGCACAGACCCTTAATAATTTAGATTAGACAGCATCAAAGCTCCCTGTTGAATTTGGTGGATAGGTAAAAGACAAGGGTATAGTTTTTGCAAAATTCAGTGAGTGGCTGGGGAGGGGGAGGAATGTGTTGCATTTTGGTTCAATGATTAGTTTCTTGAAGTTTTCTCTTGTATGAAACAATTTTTATGATAGGTTGTACTTTTATTGGCAGCTGGAACTGAAAATCATCAAAATGGAATCCATCCTGCTTCTGTTGAAGTTTCTCTCGATGATGGCTCTGGGATGATCGGAGATGGGCCAGAAAGAACAGCTGATGGAAAGTTGAAGTGTCAATACTGTAACTATGCTAGCAAAGGAATAGCACGACTGATGGAACACACCAGAATGCACACAGGTATTCTAAAATTTAAATTAATTAAATTTAAATTTAGACAAGCAGCATGGTAACAGGCCATTCTGGCCCACAAGCCTGTGCTGCTCAAGTACACCCAATTAGCCTACATTGTCAGCATATTTTGAAGGGTGGGAGGAAACTGGAGCAATTGGAGGAAACCCACACAGTTATGGGGAGAATGTACAAACTCCTTACAGACAGCACCACATTCAAACCCAGCACACTGGTATTGCTTTTCCCAGAAAGGTGTTGCACTAAATGCTACGCTAACCATGTCGCCTTGTATTCTGTACACTATCTAAATGACAAATTATTGGTTCTATTGTTTGAATGAAGTTGTGAGTCTCGTAAAAGGCAATTTAACATAAAGCTATAAACCAGTCCCCAGTTTCTTTAATATGATCAAATTTGGTATTCCCTCATGGATTAGATACTTGGACATCTTACCATTAAACATAGTATTCAAAACAATGTTAAAATTATTAAAGCCAAACTTCTCCCTTTAAACAGTTGAATTTTCATGGAAGAATTTACGGGAACTCAACTGTTATGCAATAAATCGCTATACACATTAACAAGTAATTTTAAATTTGGTTTGTGCCATTATATCTACATTATGTACACGTTAATTTTTTATGACATTTGTCACTTATTTGCATCTGAATAAAAATTTGACAAATGCAGAATGAGTTGGTGGTCTCTTGCAGCTGGCAAGGCACATGCACAAGTCCATTTTCCTTATGACCATTTTAGTGATCTTGTACTGGGATTCTCTGTTTCTTGAGATAAAAGGAGGCTGTACTAATCTCCAGCATTACATAGACCCTTCAGAAATGTTACCAATTGTTTAAGCACAAGGATGTAGTTTGTAGTCTGTTTACCTGCTTTCATTTAATGTGCCTTAGAACCTTGTGTTTATTTTTGTGTAATCTGGAATTTATTTTAGGATTGAGGATACAGATGATGGATGTCTTATTCTGTTTTTGAAATAGTAGAATTGAATACATCTTTGGGTTACTGGAGATCATCTTTATGTATGCAGTTTTCCTCTAATTGGCTAATAGAACATTAATAATGGGTAATTAGTCCTAGATTATTTCATTTCAGGGAAATTAATCTCAAAGAACATATCCAATATAAAAAAAGATGAACAAAAATGCGAGTGAGTAGGAGGTTGTGTTAGGATATTCTAATTAACAGGGTAGTGGTGCTATTCATTGATCACTACTCTGTGAGCTGAACACAAACTGTTGGCAAGCTTTGAGATGTAACAATGTGGCACACCAGCAGATCTGGACAAGAAATAGTGTGGGTTGGCCCATCAATCAGATTCACTAGCCATACTGGATAGAAACCAAGGAATAGTATTTAAATTTAATGTAAATTAATTTGCAGAAAATAAAATAACAAGAATGAAAGAATGGGTGGAATGGAAAAATAAATATGGAAATAAAATTAAAAATTAAAATTATCAAGATTTGTTAACTTCTGAAGAAAGAATCCAAAAATTGTTAAAATATAATTTTATGGCCAAGGAAATTGTTTTCTGTAAGTAAAAATTGGCACACTGTTAAAAATTCACATGCCTCTGAATGCAGCAACCTTTTGTCCATACTAAATGCATTTAAGATGCAGGGAGGAGAGTTTAAAGGAAATGTGAAAGGCAAATTATTTTATACAGAGTAGTAGGTGCTTGAATTAGGTACTCAGGAATAGCGGTGAAGCATACAATATTATCGTTTAAGAGGCTTTTAGAAGGACAAATGAATATACAGAGAATAGGGATATGGATCACATGCATGTAGCAGAGTTTTCTTTCAACTTGGACATCATGTTTGGTGCAGATATGTGGGCCAATGGACCTGCATCTGCATTTTGTGTTAACTGGAGAACTGGGGGGGGGGGGGGGGGTTAATAAAACCACAATATTCTATTACAGGTACACAATCCTTTATCCTGTCTTCTAAAATCTGGAAAGCTCCAAAAACCGGCATTTTTTCCTGGTGCTGGTACAGCGGAGGGAGAGAGAGAGAGAGATAGCAGGGCCACTAGTTTGAGTGGGTGGGCGAGGGGGGGGGGGGGGAGAGAGATGGCAGCGTGACTCGGGTGGGCAGGGGGGGAGGAGAAGGAGAGACGGCAGTGAGACTCGGGCGAGGGGAGAGAGAGATGGCAGCGTGACTTGAGGGGGGGGTGGAAAGAGAGATGGCAGCATGACTGGAAGGGGGTGGATACGGCAGCACAATTCAGATGGGGTTAAAACTGGAGCAGCTGGCTTTTGTTCTGAAATCTGGAAAAAATCCGAAATTTGGAACACCCTGTCCCCCAAGGGTTCCAGACAAAGGATTGTGTACCTGTATTGATTTAATGCTGAGTAAAGGTGGGATACTGTGCAGGTAGATGTCTGGGTCATTTTCATATTCAAATGTGAAGAATTTACACCATAACATTGAGAGCTATTAAGTTCTCCATTATTGAAATCCTCTTTAAAAAGGTTTTGCTAAATCATCACAATTAGTTTTAACAGTGCACCTCTATAAAATGAAAAGCATTTGTAATTAGTTTGGGATATAATTTAAGAGTAGGAAGGTTCTGCTACAATTGTACATGGTACTGGTAAAGCCCCATCTGGGGTGCTGTGTACAATTCGGGTCTCCTTACTTGAGAAAGGATATAACTGACCTTGGAAATGGTGCAGAGGAGATTCATCAGGTTGATTCTGCAAATGATGGGATTAGATTATGAGGAGAAGATGGGTATTCTTGGATAAGACTCATTGGATTTAGAAGGATGATGGGTTTCTTGTGGAAACAAAACTATGGAAGGATTATATAAGATGGAAACAGGGAAGTTGTTTCCACTGGCAGGTGAGACTAGAACGAAAGATTTATATGAATAGGTTTAAGACAATGAAGAGGAATTGCTTCTCCCAGAAAGTAGAGAATTCTCAGACACGGTCTTGAAGAATGAGGGATATAGTGAATGAGCAGGTAAGTGGAGCTGAGACCGTGGCCAGATCAGACATTATCTTAATGAATGGGAAAGCAGGCTCATCAGGCCAGATGGTCTAGTCCTCCCATTACTTTTGTTTTATAGTTTTTGTTGAGTGCATTTGGGTTCCTATTATTGCTATGTTAGTCCATTCTCAATATCTCTGCAATCATATCGAAAACCTGAACTATTGAAGGATAAGAAACATGGTTGTAGAGATGGAAAGAATATTTTTTTTAGAGGAACCAATGTTATTTGTAGTGTATTGAAATATAGTTTATGTTTATATAATTGAAGTTAGTTGGGCTTGGATGCAGAAGTAGGAAAAGTAATTAAGGTATTAAAATAAAAAGTATGAACTAAGAATTTATTTTTATCCAAAATTCTGCATTTGAAGATGGAATGGAATTAAAATAATGAAATCAAAAAAGACATTTTAATAGCTTACGTGGCATTGAGAAAAGAGATGTGAGAAATTCTAAAAAGGAATAATGAAGTGGCACCAATGTTGAATGTTGTGAACACGCCATATTGTTGGTAAAAAGACAAAATATTTCCTGAAAATAGAGGAGAATGAAGGGAGAACTGCATAAGAAATCCTATTTGATAAATTCTCATTTTGAAATTGCTAACGGTGCGTTGGATAGTAGAAAAATGCAATTGCAAATACTGGAAATCTGAAATAAAACAGGGTGGAAATACTCAGGTCAGGCCGCATCTGTAGAGAGAGAAAAACAGTTGATATTTGAGGTCTGATCTTTCAGGATATACAATTACTTGTGATATCTTGAACTGAGGATTTTTTTTAAAGGGGGAAGAAAAAGAATGACAATAAGTAAATCCCTTTCAATCACTGGAATAGCACAAGGATCCTGTGTGGTCCTGGGTAACTTCTTATCTCTATCAATGATGACAAGCTGTTGAAATATAATGCACTCGGGTTTGCTGTTGATACAAAGCAAGATGGGAACATAAGGGAATGATGCAGCATTCAAATAAGTGTCGACAGGAATGTAGCACATGTGAAGTTTCTACTTCGGCAAATGAGTAGAACATTACAGCACAATTCAGGCCCTTTGGCCCACAACATTATGATAATCTTTATAAATCTGCTCAACGATCTAAACCTTCCCTACCTCATAGCCATAACCCTCAATGTTCCTAAGAATGCTTTAAATGTTCCTATTGTACCAGTCTTCACCATTTCAAGCATCCACTGCACTAGGTGCAAAAGGAAAAAAAAACATATCCCTGATGTCTCCCCTAAACTTTGTTCCACTCAGCTTAAACGGTTGTCCTCTGATATTTGATATTGTTGCCCTTGGAAAAAGGTGTTGGCTGTCCACCCTATCTATGCCTCTATAATCTTGTGGACCTCTTATTAAGTCACCTCTCATCCTTCTTCGCACCAAAGAGAAAAGTCCTACCTTTGTTAACTTTGCCTCAAAAGATTCATTCTCCAATCCAGGCACCGTACTGGTAAATCTTCGCACCTTCTCCATAGCATGCACATCCTTCCTGTAATGAGGTGACCAGAACTGAACATAATATTCTAAGTGTTCTATACAGCTGCAACATTGGCTAAAGACTCTTGATCCCAGTCCCCTGACTAATGAAGGCCAGAAGTCCATGTCTTCTTAACAACATGTGCCATCCCTCTTCTTCCACACAGTTAAGAATCCTGCCATTAACCATATACTCCACCTTTAAATTTGACCCAAAAGGCATCATTCACATTTAACTGGATTGAACTCCATTTGCCACTTCTCTGTCCAACTCTGCATTTTACTCTTGATATTTATTCAGAAGGACCCAGTTTACATAAAAATGCTGGAGAAATTCAGCAAATCTCACAGCATTCTTTATATACACTTCATACCTAAAGTACTAAGTATATATTTGAACTTATTACCTTGAAAATATTCTTACCGTAGATGTACAACACAAATTCAATTAGAATAAACTGGCCTTTCATTCCTGGATTTTAAAAAATTCCATTCTTAATGCAATAAATAAGCCTAAAGGCTTGGCAGATTGGAATACTGAGAATAATGACTGGAGCTTTTGACCAATGCCAGCATTAATGACTTGGCATGTTGCTCTGTTTGTGTCCTCGTTTTTGTTACATGTATGAGTCTAAGGTAGTGGCAGTATGTCCTGACCTGCTGCTTTTGCTCTATGTTGGTGAACTCCTTGAGGTGCAGTATAAATTTCTACTTGCCTGATAAGCTTGTGCCAGTTTTTAAAAGATCCAAGTTTTTGTTTTCGTCAGTGTCAATTCTGACAGCTAGTTAGTTAGGGGGGAGCTGTCAAAAGGTTCCTGCATTGCCTGCTTAGAACTTTATACCTGGGGTAAACTGGAAGAAACTTGTGGTCCAGTGATTGGCAGCTGGAAGTCTGTGGTCACATCATTTCCTTTGGTTTGGAAATCTAGAAGTAGGTACAGGCAATCACCAGGTTATGAACGAGTTCCGTTATCTGGGTCTGTCCATAAGCCGAATTTGTGGACAAGACGGAACAGGGTACTTACGGTTCTTAATTAGCCTTCATGAGGTAAGGTGCATTATGCACATGTGCCATTTGGGGGCATTTATGCGTGTGCGAATTGGGAAACAGTCTGTTCGTAAGTACAAGTTGTTCATAACCTGGATGTTCATAACCCAGGGACTGCCTGTATCACCATGTCTGAAAGAGTGTATTGGTCATTTAGAAGTGGAACAAGAAATGTATTCGCTCAAAGTGTGATGAACAGTGGAGGTTGAATATATCCAAGCATTGTTAAATTATTAGATTTTTGATTTTGCTGGATTGAAGAGATGGTGCATTTAGATAGCACTGAAGTAGAACTGTTGAGCGCTTAAAGAAAGAGAAGGCTCAAAAGTTCTGATGACCGAACTCTGCTTTAATTATATTATGCTTTTGTACTTCCAATACAGGTGAAAAGCCCCATAGGTGCCATTTGTGTCCATTTGCTTCAGCTTATGAACGTCATCTTGAAGCACACATGCGCTCACATAGAGGTGAAAAACCATACAAATGTGAGCTTTGTTCATTTCGTTGCAGTGATCAAAGTAACTTATCTCACCATCGTAGACGCAGACATAAACTTCTTCCACTGAAAGGACGCAGGACGTCTTTGACCAATAAAAGAATGATGGGAATCTTACAGAAAAAGTCTGGCTACTCCCTGAGTTATGGGAGAAGACCAATGATTAATTTCAGTTCTCTGCCAATGCTGGTGCAGAAGACAGATTACCTTGATGAATTTTCTCATAACCTACCAGCTGAATCTTATGAGAGTCTTGGAAAGGCTCAGACAAGTGGAATCTCAAGGGATATTCAGGACATGGTTGATAATCCATTAAACCAGCTATCTGCTTTAGCTGGCCAGCTTTCCAGCCTTGCACATGATGACCAAGCTCCAGCATCTTCTGATGTCGCATCTTGCAGGGATGAAAAACCATATGTGACACAAATTTCTATTGCACCAAATGTTTCCACTGTGGTTTCAAGTGTGGCACAGAGCTCCTCCAATGTTAGTCCTGACAGACATCCAGTGCATAATCAGAGAAACTTCAGTCCTGTAGCAGGACCAAGTAGTGAGCACAGTGCTCACATGAGCTCACCATGCATGACGAACAGCCAACCTAGCACCCCTACTCCTCCAATTCAAGTCCAGGACCCCCAGCTTTTGCATCATTGTCAACACTGTGATATGTATTTTGCAGACAATATCCTTTACACCATCCATATGGGGTGCCATGGGTATGAGAACCCATTTCAATGTAACATATGTGGATGCAAATGTAAAAATCAATACGACTTTGCTTGTCACTTTGCTAGAGGTCAGCATAAACAAATTTAATGTTATTTGTATGAATAAAGCATTAAATTTTTTTTTCCCAAAGGAAGTAGCTTTCTCCTGTATGAATCTATTGGCCAAATTGTTCTTTTTATCCAAAAATACAGACCAGTGAGATTATTTTATTTCATTTTCCATATTCCTCATGTTCTGATCATTCTAATACGTAGTCTACTTGCCCCGAGTTGTCATTTAAATATGAAATTTCAAAATGTTACATGTGAAGATCATTGAAAAATGTGAAGAATTGAAACTAGACAATGGTTGAGAGACCTTGAACAGGATTTGTATTTTCTCCAGCTGGCAAAATGATGTGGTATGATTCTTAAAGTTTCTCATTCAAAACAAGATGGTACAGCAGGCTAGAAGGGACATGGGAGCCATTCAGATCAATACTGATCATGTCCACGTTTGTGATTTCTTGTGTATGCCCCTGAAGTAGGATGCATTGGATATTTCCAACTATCCAATTTGTGGGTATTGAGCCCAATTACGGAGTTTATATATAAAGATTTTAGAAGCGTCTCATGGGTTTCAGTAATATGATTACAACAAATATTTGGTTCCATTAACATTATAAAGTTCTGTTTTTGAATGAGCTTTTATAGATTTTATAAAATATTACAAATTTAAAACTCATGTGAAGATAGAATTTAACAGTTAAATTTGCATTCTTATTTATTTTTTTTAATTGTCTGTTTTGAAGGTACCCTTAGTTTTGATTTTTGTCTTGTCTTTCTTGCCACATTTCTAGCCACATGTAATCACTAGATGAAATTGAATTCTGAAAGTTGCCATCTGTCCCAAGCAGTGCACTGAAAAATAGCAACCTGTCCAGCTGGATTCTAATTCATCTTAAGTTATTAAAACTTTAAATCTTTGTTATTTTGTTTATTGCACAAGTTTATTTTTCCCTGACCTATCTTGCACCAAACAGTGCCAAAGGCAACTGTGATTATAATGCCCTTGGGGTCATTTGGAAATAAATGTATTGTTGTTTGTGGGTCTTTTATGCTTTCACATGTGTTGAATGTTATTGCAAAGATTGATGCAGGGACCATAATTATTCACTAAAGCAATTTAAACCAAGAAGAAATATAATGATAGTTTATTGTCATATTTATTTTACAATGTACATCTGCTCCAACATTCTTATTTGCTGCAGCTGAACAGGTTTATCACCACAAAACATCTCAAAGCACTTCATGAGTGACAATGAGCAAAATTTGGAATTATCTGGCAGGGGAGAACTAAGTGCAGTTATGTATGCAAAACCTGGCATGGTAGGGCAGCACGGTTGGTGTAGCGGTTAGTGCAATGCCTTTGGAGAGCCAGTGATTGGGGAGTGGGACCGGGGTTTGAGTCCCGTGCTGTCTTTAAGGAGTTTGTATATTCTCCCTGTGTTTGTGGGTTTTCTCCAGGAGCTCCGGTTTCCTCTCACCGTTCAAAAAAATGTATCGGGGGTGTAGGTTAATGGAGGGTAAATAGGTGGCATAGCTGTTACTGTGCTGTTTGTCTAAATTTAAATTTAAAAGGTATAAATTTCAAAATTTAGTGCCTTGGTACATGAATTCACAGCCACTAATGGCAAGAACAATTAAATTCAAGGAGAATAGAGGTGAGCAAAGAGCACAGATATCTTGGAAAGACTTACACTTCTGGAATTTTTAAAAAATGGAGAAATGACTTATCAAGGGATTTTAATACAAGATGAAGAATTTTAAAACCATTTCTCTGCACAGGTAGTGGTCATTGTAGGACAGTAGAACAGATATGATGGTTACACAGGATGGTACAAGTTAAGACACCTGATCATTCAGAACTGGTTCCTTCGTGTGCAGGTTAAAACAGGAGGTCCTGTTCATTGTGATAGGTAAGTTGAGAAGTTTTATGATGTGGATAATAGATTCAACAGCAAATGCACCAAAATAGCACCAGAGTGGCGTGATGTGAAAGGGGATATTTGTGATGATCCAGATGTGCATAAACTTATTCTGAGAAAACGATAAACCTTTAAACCTTGATGAATATTTAAACTTGCAAATTTAATTGGTCAAGAGATATAATGAAACAAATATAAAATAACAATAAGCTTCAGAAATGAAAAGCAAAATGCTGCAAACACTTACTTGATTTGTCACCATCAATGAACAGAAAAAAATGGACCTTTTCAGAAGAAAGCATTAACAATAGACCATATTAATAGTATGAGCAGTTCGTGTCACAAATCTGGTGGGAAAAAGAGGAAAAGATACAAATTACAATGATAGTAGGACTGGAATGGTTATAAAAGCTTCTAACAGGGTGGATGATAAGAGAACTGAGGGCCATGTCTCAGGGAAACGGAATATAGAGGTAGTTGAGGTAAAGAGCACCAATACAGATGTTCACAAGGAAAAAGGATAATGATGGCTATTAGTTGAAAGGAGGCTAAAGGGGATAAATAGATGTGGAGCTGGTGGGTTCAAAAGTGCAGTTGGATGCACACAGCACTCCACCTCAAACCACTCATCTCCCACTGAGGAAACAACTGCCCCATATATGCCTATCACCTCATCCGTCACCTCAAAACCTGAACTGAAGTAAATTATCCTGAATGCCAAGGGACTGCCAAAAAAAATTGTACCTGCATCTACATGGCATTTAAATTGGTGAGATGATGGTAACCTGTACTTGACAATTACCCTGAAAATATCTCTTGAACATTAGGATACCCATTCTAAAGTGGAATATATACTTGTTTACGGATAATTTGCCTGTTAGTAAATGAAATGTGACTTAATAGTAGCCAGCTCCAACAGAATTGTGGCTGAATTCATTAAAGTTGTCATGAGCTAAATGACAGGATTGTCTTAAGTCTGCTAATTTAGGTTTGGTCATGTGTAGATAGTGAAGGAATGAACAAAAACATGTTATGCACTCCAAAGAAAATAAGAGTTTTAATCATTGCTCTTGCTCATCTCGGGACACCCAAGTCAAAATTGCTTGCAAATCTCAAATGGGAAAATATCTTATTTATAAGACTATTGGCAACTTTCACTTTTATTTTATATTCTAATCTTTATGCTTTCAAAAACAGAATTACTTTTTGCCACTCTCAATGAACCTATTCTGTGATGTCCTAGATAAAAGGAAAAGCTTGAAAGCTGAACATTAAAATTGAAGGAGTAGAATATTGTTCAGAAAGTATGCCAAATATTGTTGAAGGAAACTAAGGATCTTAAAAGACTTGTGAATTATAAATTGTGTAAATGGTTAAGCTTTTTTTTTCCGCTTCAAATTAAAATGGATTAGCTCTTAATGCAGAAGTTCACAACAATCTCATACCCATAATCCTTTCATGCACCATCTAAACATTGATTGGTATATCCTAAGAATTAACCCTAAAAGCAAACTCCACAACTCATGTACAAATATATTACCAGGTTGATGCCACATGTAAATTGGAAGAATAGCCCTTTATTTTCTGTTTTGGTAATGTTTAATATTGATTTCTCCAGTTTCCATGACACCCCCCCCCCCCCCATGCTTTCATATCTCTGGCCCCATTCCTCCTCCTATTTTCTTACTCTTTCCTCCCTACCTGTCACCTACAACTTCCTTCCTCTGGACCCCATCCTTCTTATCAGAGTGCATCTTTCTCTGCCCCTCATCTAAGCTCCTTTCTTTTCTTCCACTGCCCACCCACCTGCATTCACCTGTGTTTCCTCCCCCACCCTTTTTTTCATTTGAACAGCTGCCCAATTCTTTCTATTCCCAATGAAAGGTTTTTGGTCTGAAACATTGGGTGTATTGCTTTCCATGGATGCTGCTTGACTCGCTGAGTTGCACCATCTGTTGCTTCACAGCACAAATGGGTTTTTATTTTAAAAAAATGAATTAATACTTTTCATTCTCTAGTTAATTACTTTAAATAGAGTACTTTTATGCCCTGTGCATCTTTACATATTTTTAAAATTGATCTCGGTAATTGTAACGATTAGACAATTGAATTGTTATATTAAAAAATCTTATCTGGAAAACTGCAGTACCCACCTTAAGATAATTGATAATCAAGAGTGAGGTAATTAAAATTAGTCAAGTATTCATTTATGGTGTGTGAAACGATTCCGTCAAACAAACTGAAGGTACCAATTTTGTTCCTGATATAAGGAAAATCTAGCAATGATCATTTAAATTTCAAAATGAATCTTTTATTAGGGGATTTAAAATCCAGAAATGAAAGCTACTGTTGCCCTCCCATTTTTGATTTATGGGAAAAGATCAGACAATCTTCAAAAGAGGGACAAAAAAAAACAATGAAATGGTGGGACTAATTAAAGTAGATAGATCAACTAAAGGAACAGGAGAATTCTACTCGCAGCCACAAATAAAGTCATTCAATTTTGATGTATCTGAAATTGTATTGCACTCACAGCAATTGCAGGCTTTCCTGTTTAACTCCAATCAGCTACTCCACTGCAAAGAATTTTTGAGGGATGCCTACACTGCGGTTCTCTTTCAAGGAAGTTTTGTGAGTCTCTTTCAATGTTCCCTTTCTGCAATCTCTGCTGCTCTCAAGCTCTTGCCTGTTAGCCGTACTCCTCCCCCCTGCCCCTTCCTCCTCCATTTCCACTCTTTTTTTTTTTAAAGACTTTATTTAAAATTTTTATAACATGAATACAATAAAGAATTACATTTAAAGAAAAATAGAAAAATTTTTTTAAAAGGTATGATTACATTACATCAGAAAACTACACAAAATAACCCCCCCCGTTAATTGTAACACAATATTAATAGTCTAACTTAAAATTAGTCCAACCTCCCCCAAAATAAAGAGTGAAGAATTAATAAAATTGACATTATATATGAAAAAAATGCCACTTACAAAAAAGAGAAAAAAATTCTAACAAAAAAATTGTCAATACTAAAATATCACACTTAAACATATATTTAAATCAAACTTAAATGCATATAATTAGCAAACGGAGTCCACTTTAACTTATAAAAAGACATCTTATCCTGAATTGAAAAAGATATCCTTTCCATAGTCAAATAAAATTTCATTTCCAAATACCACTTATCTAAAGTTAGTATATTTCTATCTTTCCAAGTAAGTGCTATACATTTCTTAGCCACAACTAAAGCTAAATAAATAAATGAAATCTGATAATCCTCTAAACCTAAATCGATTAATGATTGCATGTTCCCTAGTAAAAATATATCGGGATCTAATACTCCCCACTCTCACCCTGCTTTTTGCTCATACTTTGACTAAGGGCTCAGGCCCAAAATATCCTTTAGATGCTGCATGACCAGCTGAATTTCTCCAGCATTTTTGTTTATTGTACCACAATCACAGCCTCTGCAGACTTTCCTGTTTAACTCCATTAATGGGACAAGTTAAATACATTTGGATAAATCAATATAAATGAATAACTGTCCCTATTGTTATGCAAGTGATGAGAGAGTTACATTGGCAATTTATAAATAACGGGCAGCAAAAGATTACCCATTGAATTTTCATGTGACATTGCAATTACATAAAATGGCCCCTGGATGGCTCTTTGGTACAGTTTTTTTCAGTTCCACAGCCTTACATTAAAATCCTGAACACTTGCTCTTTACCCTTGTGATCATTACCACCACCCCACTATTACCTGGTTCATATGACTCTCACCTTTCTGGATTTCTTTCGCTAACTTAATCAGGGATTAAGGTAGCACAAATATCCATTGCATTTCTATTGATCACCACTAAATTTCCTCCCACCTTACTTTAAGTAAGGAATCCATTTCATATTTCTTTACAACATGAAAAATGGTCTTCATCCCACTTAGTCTAAGAGCAATTACGTTCCCCTATTTCCAACTATTCTCTTTCACCTGTTAACACCTCATTGATTTTTCTATCATGCAACTACCAAAGGGGCAATTTATACCAGCCATTTAACCTAACAACCAGTACATCTTTGATGGGAAACTCGAGCTTGGCATTTAATTCCCTGTCCCACTCAGGCTAATTGCTGGTCAGTTGCACTGTTCAAACACAAGATTAAAGATCTGCATTTCATCTTCCATCTGATCACTGTAGCCTTTGTTTTGCTATATTGATTTTATCTATTTAAGGTTGAGTGAAATAATAATCCACCATCTAACTGTTCAAAATTCCTGATGGCTTGGCAAACAACATCTGTAGTGTTCCCTCTCCACTCCCCAATATTTTCAACCTACCTAGTTCACTGGAACAGTTATCACACTGTAAAATTTAAAAAAAACAAAATTGAAAGAATATCAAAGTTTTAATGGCACATCCAAAAATGCATTAAATCTGATAATCCAGAACTAAAGACCAACCATACTTCAGTACACAAACATGCTAAAGAAATTCAGCAGGTCATGCTGCATCCATAAGGATAACCAACATTTTTGCTTGGGCCATTTGACAGGTATTGTAATATGTTTTTGTAAGAACTGGATAGTTATAGAGTAATGAATATTTTGGATTTTCCTCACTCTATGGACATTGCCAACAGGCTGGGAATTTCCATCATATCGTTCCTTGGATTCCAAATTCAACAAATTCCAATTTCAACAATTCTGACCCTTTATTTTCTCCCTCTAACAGGTCTCATTTAACTTTTAACCAGATGACCCTGTAAACAATGGAATCACCTTGGTCTAACCTAGGCTTCACCCAATTCTCTTTGTTCTATTCCTTCCACACCCTTAAAAACCAACATTTTTTGTTCTATTCTAAAGATGAATCATCGACCTGAAATATTAAGTTTCTCTTTCTACAGATGGTGCAGGACCTTTTGAGTACTTTCTAAAATCCTGACAACAGAAACACCAGATAGCTTAAACAATGTCCAAATTTGTACTTCAACATTAGCTTGCACCAACATACTTTATCTTGTTCTTTCAGCATTACTGGTTTCCTTTCTCCCTGATGCCTGCTGACATTTTTCCATACTTTGATGAAGGGCTCAAGACTGAAATGTTGATTATGTACCTTTTTACCTTTGCTATATAAAGTACATTTTGACCTGCTGAGTTTCTCCAGCTTTTTGTTTTTACTTCAACCTCTGTATCTGAAGTTTTGTGTTTTACTTCTTTTAATTGTTTTTTTTTCTCTCACTGCCTCAATTTCTCTATTTGAGACCATGTTCCACATTCCAGCTATTTTATTAAAGAAGTGGCTTAATTTCCTATTTGAATGTAAAGTGGTGTATTTAATCATGTCAATTTCTCCCATTAATTACTGGACCTCTAATCTCCAAGAAAGGATGCTCACAGCCAAGCGACTAAATGCACAAAAAACTGTTGGTTAGCATCAGTGAGAGTGGAAAAAAACCTTAACTTTGTGAGCCAAAACACTTAATTGGAACTGAATGTGGAAGAGTTCAGGCCCACTACACCAACAATTCATTTTTCTCCCACTTCATCCAGCATATTGTGTGTTGTTCCAGATTCCAGTATCTGCATGCCTCCAAATGACCAGGCTAGTGGTTATCAACCTTTTATCCCCCCACTCACATACCATCTTAAGTAATCTCCTCCTAACCACAGAGCTCCTATGGCATCCGATGGTGGTATGTTAGTAGAAAGGAAAAAGTTCAGAACCACTCGACTAGATTTTTCTCCCCACTTGACATTTCACTGATATCCTTGTGTGTTAAGTATACTGTTATTTTTGAACTTTTATGTGAAACCACAGTCCTGCATTCAGCACCATCATTTCAATCAAAACTGATCAGCCAACTCCAAGAACTGGGCCTCAATACTCTAATGTGTAATTGAATCCTGGATTCCCTCACCTCCAGATCACATCTCCACAATCTCCATCAGTAAGGCTGTGTTCTTGGCCTCCTTCTCTACTTACATTTCACCTAGATCTGTGTGGCTCGGTACATCAATAGTGCCATCTACAAATTTGCCGATGATACCACATAGCGAGTTGTATAAAAGGTGGCGAAGAGTCAGCAAACTGTATTTCTGTTCATTAAGTCTTCTGCAGACTGTAGTTATTGACACATTCACACCTGCCTTCTTAAGTGTGTTTCTGATCTGTCAGGCAGGCATTTGTTATGATGAGAATTCTTCTGTCATCAGTAATGATCTACCAGTCCTTATGTGATTACTGAAATCACCAGTTTGCTCTTTCTTAATGGTCTTCTAAAGAGTTGATTTTGGTCATCCTGAGGTTTAGGCAATCTCTCTTACTGTTTTAATCTTGATTTTTCAGCCTCATGATCACTTCTTTAACTTTTATTGGCACAGCTTTGGTCCTCCTGTTGAAAAATGGCAACTGCAGACTCCAAAGGTGATCAAAAGTTTAGAAGCTAGCCTAGCTCTCTTGTACCTGCACCAATGAAGTAATTAAATAGATCCTAGTACCAAACGTTATGTTGCCCTGAAATGAGAGGACTCTTGTTTGTTTTTACAAAGCCGCTACGTTCCAGGAAATAATTTCCATTTTCCCGGAACGCGGTCTGTGTAAAAAGATCTGAACGGGAATAAGAAATCATTCCCGTTCCGACATTTAACCTCGACCCCATGTAAATCTCCCGACCTCCTGCAGTCAAAAGGATCGATGACGCGCGATTCACAGCCATGGCATCACAGTCCCACGTACGGCAGACGTCCCCGCAGCGGCGTTGCGAGTGTGAACGGGGACTCCCGGAAGGGAGACGCCTCAGAATGGAAAAAAATCACGCCACCCCTCCAGTTCCGACCTCGCCACCATCGGATTCCTGAACACTCAGTTCAAGACTCATTTCAGGGTTCTTATTTTCCACATTTTTTTAAAATTGAATGTTTATTTTCTAGATTGCCCACGTAGCTCTTTGTTTACGTTTCTTTGATTTTTCCATACGTACCTTTCCTTGGTTAATGCACTACCAGTTAGTCGAAATTTCGACGTGACCCTCTGGGGAAAAGTGATGCACTCCGACAATAAATCTGAACTTTGAACATACCCTGAACTAAACTGGAACGAAGCGCAACGATTCAATCAAGTTGCTGGGTGGAAATTCGGGTTGTGCAGGACGGTAACGTTCCCCCCCACCCCACCCCACCCCACCCCCAGGTGAATTCTTCGCCTCACAACCACCAGTGATAATCGTTCCGAGATAGCCACCGGCTCAGCGTATCTGGACACGCTGCCAGACCTGCTTAGATCCTCCAGCGTTTCGGCTCCAATGTCCGGACTTTCGTGCATTGCTTCCCTCTATGTAGTATCCAGGAGATCATTTGATACCGTGGCCCCCTCCGTCAGGAATGACACTGCGGGCTTGGCCCCCTGAGGAATGAGACAACGAGCGAGAAAAGCAACAGAAACGACTCACGACTACACCCTTGAAGCAGGATCGTGGCCAATGCAATCTCGTGGCCACAAAGCAAAGGAAAATTAACCAGCTGCAGGACAAGTGCCCCCCCCCCCCAATCCCATTCTCACGAGTTGACTCTCGTGGCGGTCGCTCCCGGAACCCCCATTCATTGTTTCGACGTGGGCACGTCACTCGGCTCTCATTGGGCCCAGCGTTTCCAGGGCGACTGTTCCCGTGGGGACCCGTTCAGCCGTCGCACTGATTCCTTCCCTCGCCGACCCTTGACCCCCGGCTTTTGTTCGCGCTGCTGCTTCGAGCTGCCGGAGCGGCGACGTTCGACCGACCGACCCCCAGAGGAGGAGGAGGAGGAGGAGGAGGAGGAGGGGGGGGGGGGAGCAGCCCGGCGCCCACGATGCGGCCGGGAGCGCCGCGGGGTTCCTCGGCTGGGACCGGCGGCAGGAGAGGGCCGCGCCGCGCGGGGCGCCCCGAGTAGACGTGGAGGTAGGCGGCCGGCCGGCCGGCGGACCCCCCCCCCCCCGAGCCGAGGGTTTCGTGTGGCTCCATCGGTTTAGTAGGAATAGTGTCTGGCAGCGGACTGTCCCCATGGGCGTGGGTTTGTATCGAGGCCATTCCAAAGGAGTTCCCATCTCTGTTTAAATGCTACATTTACAATGTAACACGCACGAAATTCTTCAACTTTCCAACCCAGAGATGAGGGGCCCAGTGAGGAATGAATGAACTGGCGACCCCTGCCTCACAAGACCAGTGCTCTGACCACTCAGCTCACCCTGTGTTTGCATTTGTGGTTGTTGCACGACACTTTAAACCTAGAAGTGCTTTTTTTTTAAAAAAAGCATGTGTATGTTTAGCAGCCTATGACCTCCTCCCTTGGAATGGCCACCCCTGTCTGGATCCTTCACTCTCCTCCTCTCGAACGGAGTACGCTGCTTCAGCACAACTCGCCCTGATGGTAGACCTTCGGCGAGGTCAGCCGGTGGTTGAGCCAAGGACTCGACTCTCCAGCGGGGCAGGACAAGAGGAGGAGGAGGAGGAGGAGGTGGGAGGGGGGGCAGGAGAAGAGGAGGAGGTGGGGGGCAGGAGAAGAGGAGGGGTGGGGGGGCAGGAGGAGGAGGAGGGGGTGGGGGGGCAGGAGGAGGAGGAGGGGGTGGGGGGGCAGGAGGAGAGAAGGGGGTGGGGGGGCAGGAGGAGAGAAGGGGGTGGGGGGGCAGGAGGAGAGAAGGGGGTGGGGGGGCAGGAGGAGAGAAGGGGGTGGGGGGGCAGGAGGAGAGAAGGGGGTGGGGGGGCAGGAGGAGAGAAGGGGGTGGGGGGGCAGGAGAAGAGGAGGGGGTGGGGGTCACATTCAGGTGTGGGTGTCCGCTGCCCCTAACAGAGTTAGGTGGACAAGAGGCGGCCTTGGCATATTCCTGTCACCCTGTTTTTGTGTGAATTTAATCAGCTTGGGCAGCTTCAACCAAGTTTGAAGAGTAAAATGTATACTCTCAAAAAGAAATTGGAGGCTGTTCTTGGGGGTTAATATCTTGTAAAGTGGTGCTTCATCGTCAGAAAGCTAAGCTATTGGTGTTGAAAATATTTTTTAAAAATTAGAGCTTACTGGATGCCTAAAATTAAAACATTGTGGCCAGTCAAGTGGTGTTGCAGAAAGAAAAAAAGTCAAAATCCCTCATCAGTATGTTTTTAAATTTCAATTTCTTGCATTTTTAACTAAACTGAATCACATGGAAATGTTTACTGTCTGTTGTAATGAGTAACCTTAATGATATAAAGTAAAAACACAAAGCTAGAGAAACAGAGCAGGTCAAACAGTGCATTTGATGTAGCAAAGATAAAGACACAAAAACAATGTTTCAGACTTGAGCCCTTCATCAAGGTCAGATTTCCGATTCAGATTTATTGAGTACATATATAACATCGCATAGAACCCTGAGATTCTTTTTCCCTGCGGGTGAGGCAGAATTACCATTTATGAGTAGTGTTTTTTTTAAAAAAAGCTATATACATTGTACACAAGCAAACAAGGTGCAAATATAAGAGTCCTTAAACGAGTCCCTGATTGAGTTTGTTGTTGAGGAGTCTGATGGTGGAGGGGTAGCAGCTGTTCCCTAACCTGGTGGTGTGAGTCTTGAGGCACCGATACCTCTTTCCTGATGGAAAGAATAGAGCATGTGCTGCTCCACGATGATTGCTGCTGCTCTCCTCAGGCAGCATTCCACATTGATGTTCTTGATGGAGGGGAGGGTTTTGCCTGTGATATCCTGCCTGGGCTGTGTCCTTATGCAGCCAATCAGCACATTTTGCACCACATGTGTAGAAATTTGCTAGTACTCAGGAAGTAGAGGTGTTGACATGCTTTCTTCGCAATGCTATTAGTGCGTTGGGCCCAGGAAAGGTTCTCTGAGATAGTGACTCTCCAGCTTTGATTCCCCCAATGATTCCTGGATCATATACCTCTGGTTTTCCCTTCCTGAAGTCACCTCCTGCCTTGGCGACCACACCTTCGCCCACCCCCTCCACCCCACTCTTTTGTTTGGATGCCTGCCGTCACTTTTCTATACCTTGATGAAGGGCTCAAGCCTGAAACGTTGGTTATATGTTTTTATCTTTGCTATGTAGGTTGCTTGACCTGCTGAGTTTCTCCAGCATTGTTTTTACTTCAACCACATTGTCTAGAGATTTTCATGTTTTACTTCTTTCAGTGATCAGCTCCTTGGTTTTGGTGGCATTGAGTGTGACCTTGTTGTTGGTGTACCTTGGTTTTGGTGGCATTGAGATTTTTGTTGTTGGTGTACCTTTTGGTCAAATTTTCATTCTCCCTCCTGTAATGCTGACTTATCATATGCACAGAATGTAGGCAAGTTCCTGTTTTGTACTTTGCTAACATAAAGAACACCTAGTTTCTCCAACATTGTGTTTTTACTTCCATCATGGTGTCTCCAGACTTTTGTATTTTAACATAAATGCACTGGTGATAGTTTAGCCCTGTCAAGGTACAAGAAGTACAACCAAACCACAAAGTACAACACACAGAATTTATTAGTCACGCCAGTGGGAATGAGTAGTAAATAGGGTGTAGACAAGGTCACCTCCCTAATACTGTTGAACCTCATTCAAAGTACAAGGTGACAGAGTACAATATTTAAGACTTTTACTCCATATGATTAGGTAACTATTTCCTTGAGAGTATTGTTACAGGCTGAGGTGTTACAGTCAGTATTTGCTCATTTCTAAACGCAGGAAATTGGTTATCATCGATTGAATTTGTGCCATACATGATGAAGGTAGTTTAAAAGGTCCTTTAAGACAGTGCAGAACTGTTAGCCTGACTCTTAGCACATGTAAATGGTTGCTTCCCCAGCAATCTTCATATTCATTATCTTTAACAAGAGGCTTCTTCAGGTGGATTCCCCGCTAAGAATGTGCCTGAAGAAGAGAAAGCGGCCTTTTGATTTGCCGTTCAAGTGGCAGTGCTAAAAGCTTAGCACTGGCCACCTGAAGGGACAACTGAACTGGGGATGCGCATCTGAGCACATTCCGGCTCCTGTCCCTTGGGCTGTCAAGTTAGGATGGCTGGCTGTCATCTGGGACAGCCAGCGCAGGGACATCCCCCGTGGAATGTCCCCACACGAATTGCTCTGCTCCCCACCCCCCCAGCAGGGGAGAAGGGGGTCTGGAGCGGCCGGTGGGGGAGAAGGGGGGGCTGGGGCGTCCGGCGGGGAGAAGGAGGCTGGAGTGGCCGGCGAGTGAGTACACCGCTCGAGTCGGGTACCGGCATTGTTTCGGCCAGCCCCCTTCTCCCCTGCCGGCCGCTCTCGTCCTGCAGTCCCTGCCCCAATGTCCTGCACTGGGGGAAGGGGCAGCTGGGAGAGGAGCTGTCAGGCTGCCAGCTGACTGTCATCCCAAATGCAGCCGCTTTTAGGTGGCTGCATTCAGGTGGCTAGGAGGAGGGATACAAAGTTCACAACACTTTACAAGCGGGGCAATTGGCCACCTGAAAGTGCCCAAGGTTAGCTGAATTCTAAATACTGAAACAAAGCCTCTGTCGACCCATTGGGGTTGTTGGTTGTTCTGCAGGCTTTTGACATTTCCGCATTCTGCTTGACAAGTTTATAGTGCCGTCGGCTGTTTTTGGGCGGGAAACCGTTTATGAATGGGCTGTGTTTAACATCTCGTTATGTGTAATGGCAGGTAATAATTGTTTAAAGAGGAGCAGGAGATGGCTTTATGGAAGAGGTGATAATGGGTTGTCTGGAAATGTTGTTAGTTGCAGCTGACCTTGACTCATGCCTATTTCTTAGTACAATCAGACCGCAATTGTTTAAAAGTCTACTTAATAGTTATAATAACTGTTTCAAAGTATCCAACATATTAACTCTATTACACTTATACAGCTGTTCTGAACCCAAAGGACCCCAAAACCCAGCAGCAATAGACATTCACCAAGACGAGTGGTTTTTAAAACAAGTTATTTTTAATCAACTTTAAACATGAAAATAGAATCAAACTTTAACTTAACTCTACTTAACTAACCCAAATTAACCCCCTTCTAATTCTAAGCGCATGTGTGTGTAAATTTAAGAAAAGTTCTTTGGTTCACAGTTCATTCTCACTTCTTCCAAGTTCTCTGGATGCAGATCATTCTCATACTGTGCACAGAATTTAACGTGTATAAAGTTCACCAGGCTTTGGTGCTTGAAAGGTAAATGTTTACCGCCTAAGAAGGTTCTTGTAGGGTTTGCAGAGAGAGATTTGTTGTTCCAGGATTTCCACAACTGAGGTACCACGAGTCACCTCAATGTCTCGCTGATGAAACTTGCCCCATCAGGGTTTTCCCGGTGGTAACTTCTTTCTTTAAGCTACCACAGAGTTCCATTCCTCTTACTCCAAGAGAAACATTCCAGCCATCCACTTTGGAACTTTGTTTCCAACCAGCTCTTCCTGGCTTGCACTGTTCATCTGCTTTAGTGTCACACACACTAACTGACTGAGAGACCTTCTCCTCTCTCTCTCTTTAACTGAAACTTCCAGCAAAAACATGTGATTCACTCACTTGCAAAACCCCCACCTTCTTCTGCTCAAGCTATTGTTAGATAAAGAGTCGACTTTCCTGTAAGCACCCTGCAGAAAGGTACTTGTAGCTATCCTGGCACCAGTTCAGAACAATGGTCATTCATTTTATGATGTGTCAGTTCAATTAACACCTACTTGTGAATGTGCATAACTTCTCCAGAAGATCTTCAATATTTCAAATATTTGAAGTCTTTCAAATAAGATCTGTTTTAAAATGTATGTAACCTACTCTAAATCTTATCAAAATCCCCCCAAATATTACCAAATTCTCCCAAAATATTTATCCATTACACAGCACATTTATTTCATGATGTTATCAACCAATGCCACACACTCGCTTTGGAGAAAAGGAATGTCTCTTTTTGTACTGAATCCTGACCTTACAGGGCATTGTCTGAGCTAAGTAGCAATACAGAGAATCTCTTAATAGTTATACATTGCCACAAAGAAAGAGAATGGAGGATGTACGTGACTGAACACAAAGTGGCCATATAAACCCAAGCTGCGGACACTAATAATTTATATCCAAATTTATCGGAAACTTCACTGTTGCTAAAAGCATTTGCCACAAATTTGTATCCTGATTGAAATAGTTGGCTATTATTATTTTCTTGCATTTGATAGTTTTTGTATTAAATTCTTTTTATAAAAATAGAAATGTCAGTGACCTGGTCATGTTGTGATACCAATTTTACAATGTTTTTGTTGAATCAGAGGTTGCCTTGTCAAGTGATGCCAAAAGTAATTTTAAGGACTAAAAAGAACTTTACTCCAGTGGTGCAAAAATAACATTCAAGAAAATGTAAAACACATAAACATGCACATACAGTAACAAATAAAATAAATGCTGAAAAAATTGAAAATATTAAGCATATCAGTCAGTATCTGTGGAGAGACAAATGGAGTCAATTTAGATAATTTCAGGCAACGATCCTTCAGAACTGGCATTTTAGAATCAAATAACTGCTTTGTAATGCTTCAAAGTAATATAAGAATAAAGAATACTATTATTTGTTATGCCAAACATATAGCCTTGGAACTCTAGGATCTTGGATTCTGTAAAATTCTCTCTTGCATAGAAATACCTGTCTTGCGATCTGATGTTTATGAAACCTGAGAAAGAATTAATTTATTTTAATTCTTTATTGAAATTGTTCAGTTTATGCATTCCTCTAATAGAGATTTTGCTGAAATCATTTTGGTATACATATAGAAAAAATGATCAAAATTTGTACTGTAATGTGCAATTTTTTTGCCAGCACATGATTGGAAAAATATCACACTTCAAATTGATGAGACACTAATTATAGGATGGCATTGAACCAAGTGATGAATAGCAAGTATAAGTAAAGAGAATGTTGGGAATCGGCAACAAATGGGAGAAGATGAAATAGGTATGTGGCTGGCAAGGCACAGAAGAAAAGGATTTGTGTACAAATGAGTGTACAGTATAAAAGATGAAAACTTTTATTTATTGCTCAGAATTTGGGGAACACTAGAAAGGCCAACAAAGATGAGAACTCACTCATGGGGTGCCAAATTTATCCCCTGAGGGATATTACTGAAATATGGGTGTTTTGACTCCAATCACAGCATTTGCAGTCTTGTGTTCACTGGGATATTATAGTATTTAGAAAGGATTAGCATTAACCCCTTCCCCCCACCCCCACCCCAGAACTTGAATTCAAGTAGCCATATGCATAGCGTGGCGACATAACAGGTCAGTGGCCAGGAAGACTGTGCCCTCTTACATCATAAGTGAAGAAGAAAAGAGAAGATACTGGTGTCAATCATTTAGGGGTGCCTATTTTCCTAATTATGATAGTTTTAATCCACAAGATTAGAAGTTAAATCATAAAAGTTTTTATGAAGCTAATGAACAGGGTAAACAATAGGGGGAAACTCGATAGAGAATGTAGAATATTCAAGAGACAGTTGTTACACAAAGATGTTCAGAGAGGGAGATCAGAATGCACAGGAGATTGGATAAAATAAAACATGTAGGATTAAATAGATATATTGCAGACTGAAAGGCTATTTTACTAAATTTTGGGTTAGAAGGTACCAGGGAGGGAATTTGTAGAAGGCTTTGAACCATGGTCAGCAAGTACATTTCCATAAATACACTGGAAGGAGATGGCATATATCCTTTATGGCAAAGATTAGAGCAGAAATCTTACTGGATTTGCACAATACTTTTGGTGAGATCATGCTTGACAAACCCAATAGTTTTGATCTTGGAGGTGTCTCATTGTGTGTTAACAAGATTGAATTCTTGGATCTTTTCAGTGTTTTCTTTGAATGGCATTTCCATTGTGATTTCTTTTCATTACAGGTCTTGATAGGGGTTGTGTTCCCTGTGAAGAGTAGGATCAAGATAAGTTTTTGGAATGTATTCGCTGTGGGGGAGGGGGGGTGTGTTTGGGACAAATACGGACTTTGGGTATGCATAAGTATGTGGACGGCTTTGTTTATTGGATTTTGCAAAGTCTGTGAAAACTAAAATAAAATATTAAAAGAAAAAGATTGGAATTCTTGGATACTGGTTGACCTATTGAAGAGAAACTGAGGAAGATTCTCTGGCATATAGGTGAATTTGGTGAAGGTTCTGTAAAAGATTATTAGGCTAGAGATTGTAAAAATAGGAGACTTTTTGGATAAGGGTTTATTCAGCATATTGCAAATCTTTGGAATTCTGTACTTTAGATGGATGTCAATCATGTTGCTGTATATATTTAACAATAAGGAAGGATTTTGAACATTTTTGGAATTCTGGGATTGGAAAATGGGCAGAATAGCAAGTGAATATCTGTAATTTTAATGAATAATGATGCATACGGGTATTTGAGTTAAAGAAGAAAATCTGCTGGTGCTAGAGTGTCTAGTGCAGTGCAGGAAAGTGCTGGAGTAACTCAGCAAATCACAGCATCAATAGGAAGTAAAAAGCAATCATTGTTTGGGCCCTGAAAAACAGGTAAATGCCTGAATAAAAAGGTGGGGTGGGGGTGGGAGAGTGTTGACAGGGTGGATGGAGAGTGTTGACAGGGTGGATGGAGAGTGTTGACAGGGTGGATGGAGAGTGTTGACAGGGTGGGGAAGGTTAAGTGGTGATACAGGTACAGGAGGGAAAGTAGCTGAGAAGTAATAGGAGAAAGGGCAAAGAGCTAAAAGGGTATCTCTGAATGAATGGATGGATTAGGGAGCTGCAGGGAAGGAGACAGTGAGGTAAGAAAAGAGAGAGAGGGCAGGGGAGGGGGTTAACTGAATTTGGAGTTGATGATGTCAGGTTGGAGACTGCCAAAATGGAATATACAATGATGTTCCTCCAATTTGTGGGTAGCCTCGATACGGCGGGACAAAAGACCTTGGCACACATGTCAGTACAGCACTGGGGAGTGGAATTGAAATGGCTGGCCACTCAGAGGTCCTTGTGGTTACAGCAGACAGAGCGAAGGTCCAGTTCTAGTCTCCCTAATGTAGAAGAGACCGCATCGGTGAACCAGATGCAGTGAATGACCACTACAGATTCACAGATGAGGTGTTTATTCACTTGAAGGACTGTTTGAGGCTATGAATGGTAGTGAGGGACGAGATGTAGCACTTATTATAGTGACAGGGGTAGGGGTAACCTCTCTTTCGCTACTCTCTGTCACCTTTCCTCCAGCTTTCCCTTCCATCAGAGAGTTACTCTTCTTGGGCCTCTACCCTCTTCCCCATCACTTTGTTTCCTACTCTTCTACCCTCCCACTTGTATTCACTTATTACTTCTTACCTGTAAACAATGCAACTCTCCCTCCTTCCCCCTTCCCTTCTCCTTTATGCTTCCTCCTCCTTCCCTCCACTTCAGCTGACAGCTTGTTTCACACTCCCACATCTCCCCCTAATGTTTCCCCTTAAAATTCTCCCCTTTCACCTTTAACCCATTGCAGTGAACTGGAATTCACTGGTAGTGTGCTGTGCTGATGGCTGGCTCCGCCCCCATCTGCTCACATATAACCCTGATTTCCCACCTAAAACCAGACCCCTTCCAAAAACTACTGTGAGACCCTACACATAGTTATAAGCTAATAAAAGTGCTTGTTCTCCCACCAGTCGTGAGAGCTTTTTTACGCACTACACCCCCATGTCATCTGGTTTGTGTCTCACCTAACCTCAGTTGGAAAATCCTGTTTGGATTTACCTTATCTATATCCCTTTAGATTTTTAAAAAATCTCCATCAAATCTCCCTTCATTTTACAGAGTTCCAGATAATAAAGTTCTAATCTCTTCAACCTTTCTCAATAACTCAACCCTTCAAGTCCTTGTGAATTTTCTCTGCTCTCTTTGAATCTTATTGATATCTTTCCTGTGAGTAAGTAACCAAATCTGCACACAGTACTCCATATTTGGCCTCGACAATATCTTGGGCAACTTGCATCCTAATTTCTATACTTAATACTTTAATTTATGAAGGCCAATGTTCCAAAAGCTCTCTTTATGATTTATCTGTGATGCCACTTTCAGGGAATTATGTATCTGTATTCCCAGATCCCTCTGTTCTACAGCACTCCTCAGTGCCCTACCATTTACAGTATATGTCCTACCTTGTGTGTCCTTCCAAAATGCAACACCTCATACTTGTCTGAATTAAATTCCATCTGCCATTTTGCCATCCATTTTTCCAGCCTTTGAAGGCCTTTCTCACTAACCACAATACCTCCAATCTTTGTGTTATCTGCAATTTTGCTGACACATTTACCACATTGTCATCTTGATAATTGATATAGATGGCAAACAACAATGGACTAGCACTGATCCATTAGTCACAGGCCTCCAGTCAGAGAGGCAATTATGACTTCTCCCATAATGCCAATGTTGAATCCAGTTTACTACCTCACCATAAAGACCTGCCAATTGAACTTTCCTGACTAACCTCCTATGTGGGACTTTGTCAAAGGCCTTACTAAAGTCCATGCAGACAACATTCACAGCCTTTCTTTCATCAATCTTTTTGGTTCCCTCCTTGAGAAATTCTATAAGATTGGTTAAACATAACTTACCGTGCACAAAGCCACATCAACTAACCCTATTCAGTCCTTGACTATCCAAATACTGTATTTGAAATCCAATCTCTTAGAACACCTTCTTATAACTTACCTCTACTGATATCAGACTCAACGGTCTATAATTTCTTGGGTTATTTTCAGAGCCTTTTCAATTCATCTTTGATCTTGTTAAGTGATGAGATAGGTACGTGGCCCACTGCTATATATTTAGGAGTCGCAAGTTAATTTCTTGCTGGGGTCTAATTTCTGTGACGAGTGCTTGACAAAGTTAAAGAATTTTATTAGTTCTACAGTTTCAGTACAGATTATTTGTATTTGTCTTTCACTAAAACTAACTTTGTTAATCTGCTCAAATGTGATTAAATTAGATTACACATGAGATACAGGAATAAGGAATATTTCAATGAATTTCAATTCATGCAAAGCCCAATTTTTAAACTCATTGTTATGACTTGTGATGTAGACAATTCATTACTTAACTCCTAATTGCATTTTTCCTTTCAGGAAATAAGGAATTTATTGAAACACTAACAACATGGATGAAAAGAGAGCAGTTTCAGTGGATTTTGTCAAGGATTTTCAGGAATATCTCACTCAACAAACCCATCATGTGAACATGATATCTGGTTCAGTTGGTGCAGAGAAGGAATCAGAATCCTTACAGACTGGTAAGAGCTCTTGGAACTCTTAGAAATGTGTAAGATTTATTATAGTGACAGGGGTAGGGGTAACCTCTCTTTCGCTACCCTCTGTCACCTTTCCTCCAGCTTTCCCTTCCATCAGAGAGTTACTCTTCTTGGGCCTCTACCCTCTTCCCCATCACTTTGTTTCCTACTCTTCTACCCTCCCACTTGTATTCACTTATTACCTCTTACCTGTAAACAATGCAACTCTCCCTCCTTCCCCCTTCCCTTCATGCTTCCTCCTCCTTCCTTCCACTTCAGCTGACAGCTTGTTTCACACTCCCACATCTCCCCCTAATGTTTCCCCTTAAAATTCTCCCCTTTCAATGGTATATGGCTTATGTCAGTCCCAAAAGCTGTTTTTTCTCTTCACATCTGGTTAACCTAATAGCATTTTCTTCGTGATTGATGAGGAGGAATGATGTATTTCATTTAGAATTTAGCAAGATTTTTGAAAAATGTGCACACACAAAATGCACATGGATGTGAGAAAAGTGGAGAGTTTTGGGCGTTTGTGGTGGAGTAAGTTTTCATAGGTCGGCACAACATCATGGGCTGAAGTTCCGGTAGTGTGACATAATATTTTATGATGTATGTTAAAACTGGAGACTAAATATAAACTCATGGTTTATAAAGAAAAATGGGAAGGTAACCAAAATTGTTTCAATAATCAGGTGAAGAATGTGTGCAGGCACACATTAGAGTTTGCAGGTAATACAGAAAAGGGCCATCGACTTGTTCATGTGGGAAGAAAACTGTAAACAGTAGGAAGAAATTATTTGGTCAGATGGATAATATATAACAGTTGGAATACATTCAGGAAAAGATGAGGTAATGAGTTTGGGGAGAAACTGGTGGTTATTGAGCAAAGAAGAAAAACAGGAATATTTAGATGAGGTTCCATAAATTCCTAAAGATGGAGTGGCAGATAAGGTGGTCAGAAAGGCATAAGGGATACTTGCCTTTATTAACTGAATCATAAAATACATCACCATATAACATGCTAGAACTGCATATGTTGAACCTTCTGATCAGGCTGTAATTATATGTGAGGTTGGATCGGAGAATTGATGAGGATATTTTGCATTCTTGAAAATTGTAATTCCCAGGAATGATTGCCTAGGTTGGAACTGTTCTCTTTGGGAGAGGAGGCTGGGGGAAAAATTAATTGGGGTGTAATTGGGGGCCCTAGAATTTAGCAAGATTTTTGAAAAAATGTGTGTATAGGACAGATTTGTAAACAAAAAAGATGTTTTAGTATCGGGATGCAGATTCAAAGTGTGGAGTTGAGGATTAATTTAATCACGAGAATAGTAAGAGACTGAAACTATTTTCTTGAAATCATGTTAGAGACAGAAACCCTCAGTACATTTAGAACATAACCTTGATTCAAGTTGAAATTATGGAATCTACAAGACAATGGACCAAGAACTGATAACTTTCACCAATGCAGAAATGTAAATGAAAAGTGTATTCTGTGGTGAGTGGCTCTTTCCTAACTTCTCAAAGCCTTCATAATATCAGCCAGTTCCTAGTTTGTACCTTTATGGTATAATCTTTGTTTGCTTGGATCACAACTCTGCCAATACTACAGAGTTCAATGCAGCCCATTTGATTACTCTTTCCATTATCTTAAACATTCCCTGTCTCTGACAATTAATACATTATTTCTGCACTGCTTATCATCAGTAAATATACTTCAATTCAGAAAGACTTCTTCAAACACCCTCCCAAACAACCAAATTTTTTTCCAGCTAAAGACACATGGAAATGCCATAAGTTTCGTTTCCTCCAAATCCTGCTTCATTCTCATTTGGAATCACCGCAATTGAGAGCTACTGCCTCAAAAATTTTAAATTCCCTACCAAAACAACACTGAGTATGAAGATAGTTCACTAACACCTTTGCAATAAACAGTACATTGCCAGTGATGCACACCAGAAATGGTGATGGTCCAGGAGAACATTTTATAGCCATATGTGGATAGGCCTCCATGTGAAGAGGCAAAATTGGACCTTGATGAGAGAAGCTGGTCATATAACACTTTGGGAACAGTGATCTATTAGCTTTAAGATCATTATTGAAAAGAATTTTATTTTACACAGTAATTCTGTGATAAGGAAATATAAGTTTACACCAAAATGAACAAAGCTAGCATTTTTCTGGGTCAGTGTGTCTTTTTACACAGCTAACCGGGATTCTGCGAGCAAAAGAGGCGGGGACGTGTAACTCAACAGCGTTAGCATCTAGCGTCATGTATAACTTACTGTATTTAACAGCATGTTAGACCCACTTTTTTTCCCCAAAAAAGTGGCTCAAAAATATTCCCTTGGTCTTGTCTGTGAGGTTGAAATTAGGGTGATAATGGTGAGTAACTCCAACAGTAACACTCGGTCCTCGCACTGGTCATTGTTGTGTTAAGAAAGGAATGCCGACGGGATGGCTTTTTGGAGCAGCTTGTTGATGAGCCCACCAGAAGATTGGCTGTTTTGGATTGGGTGCTGTGTAATGAACCAGAAGTGAATAGGGAGCTTAAGGGTAAAGAACCCCGAAGAGGCTGTTATTACAATATGATTGAGTTCACTTTGAAATTTGAAAAGGAGAGGCTAAAGACTGATGCATCGGCATTTCACCAGAGAAAAGGAAACTACAGTTACATGAGAGAGCAACAAGCCAAAGTTGATTGGAAAAACACTCAATGGGGAAAGCAACAGATCAGCAATGGCTGGAGTTTCTGCGAGAAATGAGGCAAGTGCAGGACAGGTACAGACTGGAAGGAAAGAAATTTATAAATGGAAAAATGAGACAACTGTGACTGACGAGGGAAGTTAAAGCCAAAGTAAAAGCAAAGGAGAGGGCAGACAAGGAAGCAAAAACTACTGGGAAGACAGAGGACTGGGAAGCTTTTAAAAACTTAAAAAAAATACTTAGAAAACACAACTAAGAAGGAAAAGGTGAATTATGAAAGGACATTAGCAAATAATATCCAACAGGATACTAAAAGCTTTCTTATATAGTGGCAGCGCTGCCACTGGTGTGGGGGCAGGGGAGCAGAGATGCAGCATTCCTGCAGGCTCCAGCCACCTAGTCAATAGCCGTCAGCTCCGCACAGGCTTTGAACAGCCCGTTGAGGGAGCGAAGGTGGTTTTAGTTGAAATACCGTGCTGCGGGTCTGTGCCCAAGATGGTGGCACCTATAAATTGACAGTGGCCACAAGGGGCTGCAGACTATGGGGAAGCGGAAGCAGGGTACCAGAAGACGGGAGAATCATGCACTGTCTGAGAGAGAGAGAGAGAAGCAGAGGTGTCGACTGCGGGGTCAGTGAACATGGCGGCGGAACAGTGAGGGGGCTTTGTGGCTGAGGGACCAGTGCTTGCAGCGGGCGGCTAGCAACTCGAGGTGAGGAATCTGTGGAAGCTCTGGGCTGCTGGACACTGCTGTCGAGAGACTCACGCCGGACTGAATCCGCCGGCTGCGGACTGCTGGAGATTGGCTTGAACTGGCTGGAGGAGTCTCAGATGTCAGAACTGGGATGCGAGGCGGTGCCGAGGATGTTGAAGGGTTCTTGACCATGTCGGAGGTTCGGATCTGGAGTTCGGTTTGCCTATGGTTTGGACTGTACTCTAAGTGGCTGCAGGGACTGCGGAAGTGCTGGAGGTGAATCTACGGACACTCGATGACTCTGAGGGGGACTCTCTTTTGCTTCTCTTTCTGACTGTAAGTCATACTGTAAAAGGTGCTTAGGCAATTCTTGCCAGTGGTGAATCTGTCTGCCTTACAGCAGGCAACAAGAAATTTCATGTAATATGAAACTTTTTTTTATTACTATGATAATAAATGAATTTTGAGTAAAAGAGTAACAAAAGTAGACAGGACTGATAGAAAACGACACTGAAGAAATTGCAATGGGAGACAAGGAGGTGGCAGAAGAACTGAATGAATATTTTGGATCAGTCTTTTCACTGAAAGACATTAGTAGCATACCAGACTCTCATGGGTCTCCGAGAAGAGAAGTGAGTGGAGTCAACATCATAAGAGAGAAGGTACAAGGGAAACTAAATTGTTTTTAAGGGTAGATAAGTTTCCTGGACCACATGGAATGCACCCTTGGGTTCTAAAGGAGACATTGGTAATGATCTTTCAGGAATCAGTGGATTCCACATGGTTCCAGTGGACTGGAAGATCATGAATATCACTCCATTGTTTAAGAAGGTGGTGAGGCAGCAGAAAGGAAATTATAGACCTTTAGCCTGACATCAGTCGTTAGAAAGCTGTTGGAGTTGATTGTCAAGGATGAGGTTACAGAAGACCTGGAGGTACCTGAAAGATAGGCCTAAGTCACTATTATTTCCTTAAAGGAAACCATGCCTGACAAACCTATTGCAATTTTTTTTTTAAGAGATCAGAAGTAGCACAGACGGGGGAGAAGCAGTGGAAAGGTGCCACACAAGGCAGGATATTAGCATGGGTAGAGCATTAGCTGATTGGCAGGAAACAGAGAGTAGGAATAAAAGAATCCTATTTTGGTTGACTACTGGTTACCAGTTGTATTCCACAGGGGTCAGTGTTGGAGCTGCTTTTTTTGATGTTGTATAGGAATGATTTGAATTATGGAAAAAATGTCTTAATGGCTAAATTTGCAGATTATACCAAAATAAGTGGTAGGGTGGATGGTGCTGAGGATACAGAAAAGCTTGAATAGATTAGGAGAATGGGCAAAGAGGTGGGAGATGAAATACAATGTTGGAATGTGTATGGTCATGCACTTTGGTAGAAGATATAGATGGGCAGACCATTATTTAGATGGAAAGAAAATTCAAAATTTTACCACAAAGGGACTTAAGTGGCCTCGTACAAGATACCCCAAAGGTTAACCTCCAAACTGAGTCGGTAGTGAGGAAGGCGAATTAAATTTAGACATTCAGCGCTGTGACAAGCCATTTTGGCTCATGAGTCCTTGCTGCCCAATTTATATCCAATTAACCTACACCCCCTGTATGTTTTAGAACAATGGGAGAAAACTGGAGCCCCCGGGGAAAACCCACACAGACCCGGAGAACGTACAAACTCCTTACAGACAGCATGGGATTTGAACCTTGGTCCCAATTGCTGGTGCTCTAAAGGCGTTGCCCTAACTACTATGCCAACTGTGCCGCCCCATGTTGAATGTTGGTATACATTTTTAGAGCAATAGCATATAAGAGCAGGGATATAATGTTGAGACTCTATAAACACTTCTGAGACCTCACTTTGCACCATTTTGGGTGCCTTATCTGAGAAAAGGCATGTAGGCATTGGAGAGGGTTCAGAGAAGATTTACTAGAATTATACTCAAAATGAAAGAGTTAGCATATGAGGAACCTTTGTCATTTTTTGGATTGTTCTCATTGGAGTATAGAAGGATGAGGGGGGACCTCATAGCATGTCAAATGCTGAAAGACCTGGACAGAGTAGATGTGGCAAGGATATTTCCCATGGGAGGGGAGTCTTGGTCAAGAGGGCACAATTTTGGGATAGAAGAGCGTCAATTTATAACAGAGATGCAGAAACATTTCTTTAGTCAGAGGGTCATGCAGCTTTGGAAGTGAGGTCTTTGGATGTATTTGATTAGTCAGGACATCAGGGGTTGTGGGTAGAAAGCCAGGGAATGGTGCTGAGTGGGAGGATGGTTCAGCTCATGATTAAAATGGCAGAGCCAATAGCCATACCTCTGCTCCTCTATCTTGTGATATTGTGAGGTTGAAGGGGGACTTATTCAGCTCTATAAAATGATGTGAAGGGGCATAGATTAGGTTAATAGTGACAGTTTGTAAAAACACAATGCTGGAGAAACTCAGCAGGTCAAACAGTGTACTTTATAGAGCAAAGATAAAGGTAGTGATAATCTGTTTCTTAGAGAAGGATAATCTAAGATGAGAGAGTGTAACTATAAGGTGAAGATAGATTTTAGAAAGGACATGAGGGACTAGTTCTTCACTCAGAGGGTGGTAGGCATATGGAACAAACAGCCAGATAAAGACGCAAATACTTGCTTCCTTAAGAAACACTTTGAATAATTAGATGGATGGGAGGAGCTCGCAGGGGTGAGGGCCTAATGTGGAGAAGTAGGAGCAAAGCACGAGGGCATATTGTTTGGATGAGTTGGGCCTGTTTCCATGCTGTAATTCTCTATCACTCTAATCGTGCGTGTAATCACAGTATTAAAAATCATAAAGTGTATAAATGGAGATGAATATAAAATGTTGTCATAAGTTACTGGTAAAGATTTCAGAATACCACGTAATTTATAATATGTTATTTATTCAGTCCTTGGAAGTCACAACTTGTTTGGCATGAACATAATTTTTATAAAATAGCAGATTCCTTATCTTTCCTTGAAGAATACCTTCACATTAAAAAATATACATTTTTTCAATTTGTGTTTTTAATGGTTTATGTAGAAAAATACGTATTCGGTGGAAATTCACTATCTAAGTTGAGTGATATTTGCTTTGTAAATGTTTATTGCCAAACACTGACTCCTTTATGTGAAATTGCAGAGGGTTTTTGAATTTTTCTCACTTTTCTGAATGTATTACTATTAGCGGGATCTGAAATTGATCAGAATGGAATCCATCATGCTTCAGTTGAAGTTTCACTGGATGACGGCTCAGGGGTCATTAATGATGGGCTGGAAAGGACATACGATGGAAAACTGAAGTGCCGCTACTGTAACTATGCTAGCAAAGGGACTGCACGACTGACTGAACATATCAGAATGCACACAGGTAAATGCTGTATGCTATTGATTGATACAGGATCTGCAATAGAAAAACATGATCAGATTTGCCAAAAGGACCAGTACTGTGAAAATATAGCAAATGACAGACATTCCACAGTAAAATACAAGGATTTTGAATTCTTAGTATCTTGTATAATTCTGAATTATTAATATGAAATGATTTTGAGTCTTTTCATCCTAATGAGATCGCAACAGTGGTGGTGGGTTGTACATGAAGAGAAAATGTAATTGCAACAGTTAAATCCTAAATGAGATTAATGTGAACTATTTAAATAGATCTCTGGACTTCCAATACCATCAAGTTTCATGTCCAGCATGAGGAGGGTGGTGTGTAAGCTATTTACTTAACAAAAATTTGAAGGCTCCTTCCATTCAAAATATTAAAGAACTGCAATTAGATTGTATTTTCTGTAAGTTGATAGTTGATTTTATTAGTTAAGTGAGTGTTAATAACCTTTGTATGATCATTTGCTGGTTGGCAATGTAAGGGAGAGAAATTGACTTCAACAAATATATTTTTTCTAACATATCGGGAGTCCTTCTATAATTTTGTGCGGGTTGTCTATCAATTTATCTATTTATTCATTTGTTTCATTTCACACTGCTGGCTCAATGACATCTTGTTTCACCAGTTCATTCTCCTCTTTCAGGCAAGACGTTCATTCCATGAACAAAACTATCACAATTCTCTACATCAGTTTGATTTATTTTAATGAGTACCAATGGGAGTCTCCATGTTTAAAGTAAAAAGGGCCAGGTATATCAAAAAAGCTAGTAAGGATTAAAGTGTAAAATATCATTGGTAACATCCAGCTGAGACAACTGTAGCACAATATGTAGTGCTCCTCTAGTGTGTCGGATGCTGTAAAACCAGCCAATAACAGCGACAGCTTTCATTTTTAATTACTTGAGGAATTTTTGAGCACCTCAGCGTCAAATTGTACCCGATGTTCAATCCTGAAAACGTTATTCACTTTATTTTACAACATTATTATTTCTATTTGATTTTTGACCCACGTTTCTTCCTTAACACTTTTAAAAGCTAAAATCGGTGTCTGGCAACCTGACTATTCAACTGAAAATATAAACAAAAGTACTGCATTTGCTAGAAATCTGAAAAAACACTGAAAATACTACCATTGCTCAGCAGGTCAGGCAGCATCTGATAAGAGAAACAGAGTTAACATTCCATGTCCAAGATCTTTCATCAACTCTTAACTCCTTTGGTTTCCACAGATCTGCTTGACCTGATGAGTATCATCAGAAAAGGGCTGGAAATAATGTTAACACTTGATTGCAGCATAATTTATCTGTTAACTGAACTTTCAGCCTTTAATTGGTGAGGTTGAGTGATACAAATCCATTGGAAACTCATTCATCACCCATGTGGGAGAAAGTTAATCACTCTGCAATTGACAAACATGAAATGTACAAATCCACACTGAGGAAAGAAAGAAGAGTACAACTATTCTGTCTTGTTAAAATTGCAACCATGCTGCTTGTTAATTGACAACCAAATAGCAATTTTAACAATAATCTAAGAGTTCCATGGATCCTTCAACACAGCTGAAGGACACGATTCTAGAAAAAAAATGCAAAGAGGGATAAAATGGCAAGGTTGTTGATCTATTCTTTCTGATACAGGTGAGAAGCCCCACAGATGTCACCTATGCCCGTTTGCTTCAGCGTATGAGCGTCACCTCGAAGCACACATGCGCTCACACACAGGTGAAAAACCATACAAATGTGAGCTATGCTCTTTCTGCTGCAGTGATCGAAGCAATTTGTCCCATCACCGTAGACGTAGGCACAAACTTCTCCCCTTGAAAAATGCTAGGACCTGCCTAACCAATAAGAAAATGTTGGGAGTTTTACAGAAAAAAACTAGCAACTCCCTGAATTATGGCACAAGACTTCTGATTAATCTAAGTCCTCCTTCCATGGTGGTACAGAAGCCAGATTACCTCAGTGACTTTTCTCATGATGTTTCAGCCAACTCCTGTGAGAATTTGCGAAAGTTGCAGTCTGGTGGGATTTCGAGGGATACTCAAGATCCCTGTATTATAGTAGATAATCCATTAAACCAGCTTTCTACTTTAGCAGGCCAATTATCCAGCCTTCCACCTGAAAATCAAGCTCCAGCATCTCCTGAGGATGTAGCCTGCCGAGATGAAAAACCATACGTGATCTCACAATCTGCGGCACCAGTCGTTTCCACGGTAGCTTCCAGTGTGGCCCAAAGCTCATCCCCTATCAGTCCCGATGCATGCCCCATGCACAGTCAGCAGAATTTCAGTCCTGTAGCTGGCCCCAGTAGTGAGCACAGTGTCCACACAAGCACGCCCAGCACGACGAACAGCCAACCTAGCACCCCTGCTCCTCCAATTCAAATTCAGGATCCCCAGCTACTTCATCATTGTCAACACTGTGACATGTATTTTGCAGACAATATCCTTTATACTATTCATATGGGGTGTCATGGCTACAAGAATCCTTTTCAGTGCAATATCTGTGGGTGCAAATGTAAAAACAAATATGATTTCGCTTGTCATTTTGCTCGAGGTCAACACAAGCAAAACTAACACCAAAGGGATGGACATTTAAAGAATGTTGGTTCATATTGAAAATATTAAATGTATTAAGAGGGATTCATTTGTCTTATTTTTCCTTTTTGCGTACTCTTGTATATTTTCCTTACAGAGTCTTCAGAAGTAGGCATGAACAAGGTTCAGTCTACTTCAAAGTAACACCTGATACAGCATCACTTAATACTATTTCACAGCACTAGAAAGTTGCAAATTTCAGCCAAAGGATCATTCTTGTTAATGTGTTGCTTGCATTGTGCAAGTTTGTCACGTACTTGCAGAGGACTGGTTTTTATATGTGAACCTGTTCAGAATGCGGAGAGAAAATTGAGAATGCACAAGAAACTGATACCTTTCAATTTCTTTCTGCCCCAGGGCGTTTGCTCGATCAATGTTCCACTGTTTGTTAAAATAACGATGAGATAACTGTAAATTTTGAATGTTCTTTCATATACTGATTATTTTCTTTTGCATTAAAATGTTGAGATTAAAATAAGATGTCCGTTTAAAGACCTAGTCAATGTTTTTGTTTTAAAGTAGATAGTACAGTCAAAGCTGAAACATGCATTATTTCAAATGCATCATAAAACGGTTTCTTAACAATCTGGCTTGTATTAACATTATTCAATAGTGGTAGCATTGCATTGCAAAATACAGTATAAATAGTAGAGCCAATTAAACCAAGCAGTAAACCTCTAAACTTTGGCATGTATGTTAATTGTGGTCTGTGGAAATATTGCTTCATCAATCTAAAAAAAAACAAGGTTCAATGTTCAAAAAAATTATGCAGAGAAGCAAATAAATAAAGATGCTTTTTCCCCAAAATTTCTATATATACCAGTATTAATAAGCCCTGCCCATATTTTGTAGGGGACATCATCAGTCCATGACAAATTTGCAGCAAAACTATTCAAATTATTGCTTGTGTTAGGTCTGTCTGGCACGTGATTCAAGATAATGCACAGATCAATAACATTAATTATGCAATTGGCACGTTCATAGTTATAAGTAACAATTATAACCATATAACTGTTTAAGGCATGAAAACAGGCCATATCGGCCCTTCAAGTCCACGCCGGTTCACTTGAACAATGCAACAGATTCACTTCTTCCTGTAAAGTGGAAAATCTTAATGAAGTTAATTCTCAGAAATTGTTAGTTCCATTAGAGGTTTGTTATTTAAATGTTTTAATTAGCTTTTATAGTTTTTACAGTTTCTTGCTGCATTCATTTTATAACATTCAGCTTGTGAAGTGAATCTGTAAGATGTCATCAATCATATAGACAAATATCCCATCCTGAACATTTACAAGACAGCTCATTCTCCAAGCTTAAATGGTTCGCCTGTTCTTAGGACCAGCACTTTCTTGTCCTTGTGGACATTTCTTATACACCAGCACTAGATCATCCCTAAAAAATGGCATCCTTTGGTGCTTATTTCTCATTCACAGCATTCTCTATGCATATTTTTACTCCTAGCACTGAAAATCCTATTAATTATCTGCCTACAATTCTTTCCATGTATCCTTCACTCTATTGGTAGCCCAATTTCCGGTGTGATCATTTACAACCTCTCTGCCCTGGCCCCCACTGCCCCCAGCAAGGACATGTTTCCCCTTGACCTCACCTACCACTCCACCATCCAACTTAATCACCTCTAATTTCCCTCACCTACAACATGATCCCATCACCACACACATCTTTCCCTCTCCCCTCTCTGCCTTCCATAGGGACCATGACTCTCTCATCCACTTATCCCTTGCCACTAATCGACCCCTTGGTACCCATTGTGGCCTCTACATCAGAGAGACTGGATGGAGAGTGGTAGATCATTTCGCTGAGCACCTTCACTCTGTCCGCAGCTATGGCGGAGATCTCCCAGAGTCCAACCATTTACGTCACTCCCACGCCAACATGCCTTGTGCCTTGCTAAATCAAGGCCACCCATAAACTGGAGGAGCAACACTCCTTCTGGGCACTCTCCAACCATTAACCAACTTTCCTGGCTTTTTTTTAGGCCGCTCCCCTGTCTCCCTCTCTTCTCCATTCCTTTGTCTCCTTCAGTTCTCTCCTCCCTTCCCCATCACTTTCCATCTTTTTTTTTTCTTGTGCCCTCCCCATATTTACCTATGTCCTCTGGGCCTGAGCTCCTCCCTCTGCCCTTCTCCCCACCATTTTATTCCGGCACCTGCCTGCATTATGCTCATACCTTCATGAAGTACTCAGGCCTGAAATTATAGTTATGTACACTTTCACAACTTTCCATTAGTAGAACATTACAGACACTCCAAGAAAACACAAATAGTTTTTGCACTACTTTTTAGCCCTTATTCCAAAATTATGATGGACTAGGTAGAATCATGTCACAAAATTGTACTCAATTTTGAATTTTTTTTAGATATTAGTAGTATACATTTTTATCTAAAATTTGCATCAGGAATTCCTCTCCATTGCATGATTTGATTGTTAGATATATTAGTGAATATTGCATAAATGGTTTAAAGATATACAATTTAAAGAAGCAATCAGATTGCTTTATTACTCTCATTCAAAGATGATGGCTGATTCAAATAAGTATGACAATGTATAACATACAATATTCTTTACTTTTGTATTTAAAAATACTATGAGTTATTAGTTTGGAATACTCGAAAGCACTTTTTATATTTGACCAGAGCTTACAGTAGATGCATAGATCACATTTTGTTTGTTGATTCATGCTCCAGTAACTGAGACCATGGTAAATGTATAATAATGTGACTCCTGCTAATCAACAGCTGGGTTAAGTTTGGCTCCTGAAACATCATAAACCCAGCAAACTGTGTTCTTCATATTTGCACTTCTGAGGATCTGGTTGCGGTTGGGCATCCACTTTCACACCCAGCAGAAATGATTGAATTAGTTAGTTAGCAACTTTTGAATGAAAGTGTATGTGTCCTCATTGCCACAAGCTAGAAACGATGCTTTAAAAGGTCATTTTTAATCGTAGCTCAACTAGTGAACATCAGTTATTGCCTATGTTTTTAAAAAAAAGATCTTTGCAAGCCGCACATCGTAACACAGTAACAGTGTACTGGTGATACTAAGTTAAATAGATTGTCTCCATTGAGGAGGCATACCACCAAAGGAAACTAAAGTTATACACCTTTTGTGCCTTCAGGCTGAAAGTTGATCACACCTAATCAATTTCTTATTTTGAAATAGCATGGTTTTTAATGCATTTGGTTAGTATTTAGCACAAAATGGTAACAGTCATAAAACAATTGGGGTTTCTTCCAGTTACCATATGTAAATATGAAATGGGTTTGGCTTTCTGCCTGTTGCTTTTTGTTTATTGGTTTTACTTTGAGATTAACAAATAAATTATTGGTAATATTAGTCATTTGCAAATGGGCTTCAGTTACTCATCAAATTCAATTCTTCGGATGAGCATATTGTCTTGTGATATGAAATTTCAACAAGCATAAACTTCAGTCTTGTTTTAAAGAATTAATAACCAGAGGTGCCTATTGAATATATTAATAATATAAGAATATCATTGTTACTTTCAGGCTTTCAATTATTAAATTTGGATATTTTTTAAACTTTGGTTTAAGAAAATATCTATCCTACTATAATGCATCCACACAATTGTTTTAAATATAAATGCACAATGGCTGAGTTGAGTTGCATAACATTTGTAATTTTGATGATGGAATATTGGATTTATTAAAGTTGTGTCACTGACCTCACAGGATAATTGAAGATGTATTACACCTTGGCTCGGTTTACAATCTGAATCGGAATATCGAGAGCTCAGCCCCCCCCCCCCAGGTAGTTAGTGCATAATGTAGTGCGAGGGGTGGATTCCTGTGGCCTTGTCTTTTTGGTAGGGATTAAATTTAGTAATATTATCGAAGAATGTTTTCTAGTTGTACTCTTTTGTATGGAACATAGTTGTTGCCTTGTCGTCCTAGTGCTTAACGACAAGTTACAAATCAAACAATAGTTCTCCTTTCTTAATGCTAATCCTTTTTGTTTCTGTTCCACGAGTCACTCGTGTTTAATGGTAACTTTAATATTGAACAAAATGCAAAGAAATGTTCCCATTAACAGTAGATCCAAAAATAAGAACATTGACAAAAGAACCAAAATTGACATGAAAAACTTCACCAGTATCGCATGCTTAATAACTTGTAGTAGTAAGTGCATATACATTTATGATATTCAGAATGGGACTAAATACTGGAAAGAGCTGGGTTTGGGAAGAAGACAATTGAGTGGAATGAGGTGCATTGGCTCAATTAATTATTTTCTCTCCAAAGCTTGAGAACAGTTGCAACTAGACTATGCTGGTTGAAGTCACCAAAACAACAGCTTGCCTCCTCTAACACTTTTCAGTGAAGCAAAATCTTCCATGGAGTTTCATAAAAGCATTGTAAAATATCATTTGACACCTAAGTCAGATAATGGGGATGACTTTAGGAACTGTCTGACAGGAGATGGAGAAACTGAGAAGTTTAGAAAAGAAACTAGACCTGCGAGCTGAAATAGTTAAAGACATGGTCATCGGTGATGTCTTGAAGGATGTTGAAGATAAACAAAGAGCTAGAAACGGAGGCTTGCTTTTGATAATGAGAATTTATATAAAAAAAAGGAAGAACGAAAGCATAGATAAATTAGAGCTTGCAGGATAAGATTTTTGAGTTGATGCCTTACCCCATTAAAATTCCACACAGATCAATGAATAGAGGGATGTTGGGTAATCAGGATTTTGTGTAGGGGATTTGGGTAACAAAATTTAGATTTGCTGATTGAAATAACTGAGGATGCATATCAAAATTGATTGTATGAACAAGCTACATTGTATCTGAGGCCACTCATTTTCAATTTTTCAACAAATCTAGATGTATCTTTAAATGGACTTTGAGTTACTTCATTGCATTCATTAAAATTAGGCTAAATTATGTACAATTACACAATGTAGTTTCCAAAATGCCTCAATTTCTGGTATCATGTGTAATATGTATTGATTTGGTCACCAAATAAAATTCAATGAGGAAATGGTATGTCATTTGGTTTGACATACCATTGTGAGATTTGGCATGATGGCAGTGGATTTTAGTTCTCAGCTATGTGCAAAATATTAGGAGTTCAACCAAATCTTTGCATTAGCGATTATCCCAAGATTCTTCAACATCATTCCCAACTGTTTCTCATCAAATAAATTCCAGTATTCCATCATTAATTTATCATTTGTAATTTTTATAAATCTCTCTTAATGTGCCGGTGGATACCACTGAGCACTTTAAGTTGATCATGAGGACTTTGAATAAAGAGGTGGCTTTAATTTTGGCTTGATTTTTCCAAGCCTTTTTGAAAGATGATGCTTTGTCATGTTTTATATTCCAGATTTTATTTGGTTCATTTTATATACTATTATAATAGATGTTTTGTTATATTTGGTAATGAATGCAAAATGTGAGTATCATCTGTTTGAATTGTGTTGTCCTTTCAGCAATGCTGTTGGTATATTCATACACACATTAATAAATGCATATAAATTTAATTAACAATAAGTGCTGTAAAAAATGTGAATAAACTGTTGTGATTAAATTGCTATTTAAAAAAATATTGCTAACATTGGTACTTGTGCTTGATAGAAAAAAAACTAGTAAGTGTTGAAACTATCTTAAAGGTTTATATTTTAATAAAAATCTACCTTATAAAAGTCATTCCTTTAACATTTCATGTGAGATCACCTAACTTGATCTACAAACAAGTGGTTGTGATGGAATGCACCGTTTGCTGGCATCAGCAGTTCAAATATTTTTCCTGTTTTTGAATTGAATTGTGTAAAATAAAAGACTTAACCAATTCTGTCTTTGAGTTTCATTTTCTGTAATGTTTTGTTGTTTATCTCATTAATTGTAACCAGAGACCATGCTGTATGTGAAATAAAGATAAAACTTTACATTTTCTAAAGAAGTCTTTATTTTGTTTAAAAAATGAACTTTATGAAAGCTCAAACAGAAGAATCTCCTCCAATCATACTTAAGTAAATTTGCTCCCACCAAGCTAAGATATGTAACCCATCTACAGGGACTATATTTCTATGGTGCCATCTCTAATTATTTCCTGATTGCTGCATTTGTCTTGAGATGGTTTTACCTTATGCCATCTTCTGTTACATTAGGATTCTTCCTGGATCTGGGAACCGGTAAAATGATTGCTAGAGTTATAACAAAAGTCAAGAGCTGCCAAACCTGAGAATGATAGTCTTTGAACTGAAATGATGTCCAAGTTGCTAACTCAAGATTCCCAAAGACAGATTAAATTACCTGAAGATTGAAAAACCCTGTATTGACTTCCTGTATCACTATTATACCAGATTGTCCAGGCTATTGAATGTTGTTCCATTTAATACTCCTGTGTTTTTTTTTTAGGTCTTGGTGAATAGATTTATAGGTTTTCCAATGAACTTGGTGCGCTTCAAGAGAACACAGGAACTGGGTAACAGTAAGCTTCAAGGGGACATGGGGACCTGGGCTGTAGTGGTGCCAGATGCAGAATGATTTGTGAACAATTGTAGAGTAGATTATTAACTACAGTAAAACTCTGATAATGGTGCAAGTTTCATTAATTTTAATGGTTGTTTTGCTGCCTGGAGGGCTCTGATGTACAAAAGCTCAGAAATGTTATATAATGCAACTATGCTCAGTTACGTTATTTATTGTGATTGTGGAGGATTGATGTCGATCAATCTCTTGAGGAATGAAGATCTCAGTTTTTCCTTTAGCCAATTCCATTTATTTGATATACTGCACAAGTCTTGGATGGTCTCTCTCCTCCATAGAGGATCGAGAAACTCTGAACATTCAAATGCATTTAAATTCTCCAACGCTATGTGACATTAACCAATCTCAGAATAGTTATCTCCTAGGCAGCAAGCATTATCCCATCAGCATTAAGCTATGCAATGCCCATCTCCAATCACTTGGACATGTCCTCCTCCTCTCAGGTGTTTTTACTGTTTTGGTTTCCTTAATGCTTGTAAATCACATGATCCCAGAGAGAAACAGGACTGTTGGAAATTTATCAGCCAGGCTGTTACCAAGCAAAGCACGTTCCGGAGCCTCTCACTGCCCTTGGTAAGGACTCATGGAAATTCGATTGTTGTTGCCAGGCAACACGTATCCTGGAGCCTCTCACTGTCCTTGGGTATTTGCACTTCTCAGCATAAGTATTAACCAAGTTGTAGTTGATATGAATGTTTTGGTTAGTTAATGTGTAAACAGTTTGGTTTGCAAATTCTGACATGGTGTTAGTGATGTTATCTCTGATTAGCTAAGAATATTACCTTCTACTAAGGGAATAACCCAATTCCCCATTTTTCTCCCAGTGAAATGATGCATTATCATAAAATTGAGCCATCTCCATCTTTTGCTGTGACAGTTTTGATATCAAGTCTTCCTTTATCATGAGATTGGTGTGAACCTTGTGTTACTTAACTCTGAAGTCTGCTAGACCACAACACTGCGATCATTTCCTTAACAGGAGCCAGTAGACTCGCTCGCTGCAGACCTGGAGTCCTCATCCTTTGATTAGTACTAACCAAATAAGTTCATTTGCAAACTAAGACCCATTATCACTAAAAGCCTGACACACTCCAAATCTTGGAAAGATTTCTTTCGCATGTACTTCTGCTACTGTTTTGGTGTCTGCATGAACTGTGGGAAATGTTTCAACCCACCTTAAGAACCTATCAATTATTACTAAGGAATAACATTTTCCTTCTGCATGCTCGATCGTATCTACAGAGTCCAAGACTTGGTGAATATTGGACATAGAGCCTGGTGATGGAGGAATTTTTTTCTTTGCCTTTGTTTCCTGGCAAATTTGACATCTCAAAATTGTATTCGTGTATTCTGTCAATTGTATGAACCAGTGGTTCCAAATTTTATTCATCATTTGTCCCTTTGTGGAGTGACTCACCCCATGAGCTGTTCAGCAAGTTTCCTGTATTAAGTCGCTAGGTGCCACAATTTCTCTCCAGAGGCCTACCAATTTGCCTGAGGTGCACCATTTGGTTTCCCAATCTTCTTTCTCACTAACTGTTGTGACCTGATGTGCTTCACCTAAATCCTGCAGAGGTACCTCTTCTAGCAATGCTGCTCGATCTGGCCAAGCCCAGTACTCCTACTAGTTAAAGCTATCAGCTGCATTTTTGCAGCCTTGTCTGCATGGTCATGACCAAGAGACCCTGGATCATTGCTCTGTGTGTGTGTGTGTGTGTGTGTATGTATCACTGCCAATTCGGATGGTCGTTTCATGGCCTCAAGCAGTTCTCTAATTTCATATTTGTTGCCAACAGGGTTTCGTCCTGCAGAGAAGAATGTTCTAGCCCGTCTCTACACCAGTTATGGACTACATCCAAACTTGGGCAGAATCACCCTCTGTATTGTTTGCATGCTTCAGCCAATGCTGAGGGTTTGGCTTGTACCCAATTGCCAGAATTCTGTGCTTTTGATGATTGCATACTCCGGTTTTTCTCACCCCTGTCCCTCAGTCGATAAAGAATGATCCATCCACGAACAACACTATCTGAATCTTGCAGCTGGTCTGCAATTGCCTGGCACACATGCTCATCTCCATCGTGACATCATTAGTTCTGTTACACCTCAATAACCCGGCTGCGAGGTCAGATGATTGGCGGACGTCCCCTGTCCACCAGAGGGCGTGCCTGCAAGTGCGAGGCCGGGTGATTGGCGGACGTCCCTTGTCCACCAGAGGGCGTTCCTGCAACTGCGAGGCCGGGTGATTGGCGGACGTCCCCTGTCCACCAGAGGGCGTTCCTGCAGCTGCGAGGCCGGGTGATTGGTGGTCGTCCCCAGGCCATTAGAGGGCGTGCCTGCAGCTGCGAGGCCGGGTGATTGGCGGACGTCCCCTGTCCATTAGAGGGCGTGCCTGCAGCTGCGAGGCCGGGTGATTGGCGGACGTCCCCTGTCCACCAGAGGGCGTTCCTGCTGCTGCGAGGCCGGGTGATTGGTGGACGTCCCCTGTCCACCAGAGGGCGTGCTGCAGCTGCGAGGCCGGGTGATTGGCTGACGTCCCCTGTCCACCAAAGGGCGCGCCTGCAGCTGCGAGGCCGGGTGATTGGCGGACGTCCCCTGTCCATTAGAGGGCGTGCCTGCAGCTGCGAGGCCGGGTGATTGGCGGACGTCCCCTGTCCACCAGAGGGCGCGCCTGCTGCTGCGAGGCCGGGTGATTGGTGGACGTCCCCTGTCCATCAGAGGGCGCGCTTGCAAGTGCGAGGCCGGGTGATTGGCTGACGTCCCCTGTCCACCAGAGGGCGCGCCTGCAGCTGCGAGGCCGGGTGATTGGCGGACGTCCCCTGTCAATTAGAGGGCGTGCCTGCAGCTGCGAGGCCGGGTGATTGGCGGACGTCCCCTGTCCACCAGAGGGCGCGCCTGCTGCTGCGAGGCCGGGTGATTGGTGGACGTCCCCTGTCCAATAGAGGGCGCGCTTGCAACTGCGAGGCCGGGTGATTGGCTGACGTCGCCTGTCCACCAGAGGGCGCGCCTGCAGCTGCGAGGCCGGGTGATTGGCGGACGTCCCCTGTCCACCAGAGGGCGTTCCTGCTGCTACGAGGCCGGGTGATTGGCGGACGTCCCCTGTCCATCAGAGGGCGCGCTTGCAAGTGCGAGGCCGGGTGATTGGCTGACGTCCCCTGTCCACCAGAGGGCGCGCCTGCAGCTGCGAGGCCGGGTGATTGGCGGACGTCCCCTGTCCATTAGAGGGCGTGCCTGCAGCTGCGAGGCCGGGTGATTGGCGGACGTCCCCTGTCCACCAGAGGGCGCGCCTGCTGCTGCGAGGCCGGGTGATTGGTGGACGTCCCCTGTCCAATAGAGGGCGCGCTTGCAACTGCGAGGCCGGGTGATTGGCTGACGTCCCCTGTCCACCAGAGGGCGCGCCTGCAGCTGCGAGGCCGGGTGATTGGCGGACGTCCCCTGTCCATTAGAGGGCGGGCCGGCCGACCGCGGCGTCGGCGGATGAAGGGCGTCTGCGTGTGTGTGGTGGCCGGCCTGCCGGCTGCGGGGAAGAGCACGTTCGCTCGCCTTCTGCCCCAGTTCCTGCGGCCCAGGTTCGAGTCGGTGCTGCTGTGTTACGACGATGTGATTCCCGGGGAAGCTCTGGAGGCCACGGCGCAGGTGGGTGACGCCACGGCGCAGGTGAGTGACGCCACGGCCAGTGGGTTGCATTAAGGCCACAAGGGTGTCTTCGCCAGGGCAGCAGCAGCACCTCCATCTAGTGGCGGCGGCGGCCCTGACTCCGGGCCACGACGGCTCCAGGGGGTCTATCCCGGGGTGATAAATGGACCTTGGTCCATTTCCTTTTCGAGTACTGAAACCGTGCACATAACGAGTCAATGAGGGACGATGACAGCAGGGGTTCCCAACCTTTTTCTTCCCACTCACATCCCACTTTAAGCAATCCCCAGGCCATCGGCGTCCTATGGTTAGTAAGGGATTGCTTAAGGCGGGATGTGGGTGAAAAGAAAAAAGGTTGGAAAAAAAACATTCACGCACGTGGTCTAAATATGGCCATTTAAGTTTTCTGTCAACTCCATTTGGGTTGAAAAGTCTGTTTATTTTTTCATTAATGCCAGTTTTGACATTTAATTGTCCCGCCTTGACTCGTTTATGTGCACGGTTTCAGAACTCCAAAGAAAATGGGCCAAGGACCATTTTTCCCACGCCAAGTATTTCGGTAACAAATGGGTCTGGAGCGGTGGTTCTCGGCCTTCCCGCTGCTCACGTACTGCCTTAAGCGACCCTTTACTAATCACAGAGCACTGATGGTATGTGAGTGGAGAGAAAAAGTTTGAGAACCACTGGGTCTAAAATATCTCTGTTGCAAGAGCATGGGTGAGAACTGTTAATCTTAGATTTTTTTAAGGAGGATAAAGCATCCGTCTTTCATTTGAAACAAACATGGGTCTCTAGTGGATCTATGCTCATTTCATTGGAACATAGTAAAAACTTGAATTGTGGATATATTTTGGAGCTGTCTGATATCTTTGATGTCCATTATCTGATTAAGCATGGAATTCTGAAAACGTAACATTCCGAAAAAAGTTCCCACCAAGGAGGTGTGCACATGGTCTAAATATTGCCAAATTTTGACTTGCAGAGTTCACTGTGGAAATTGTACAGGCATAAACTGCTGGAAAATGTTGAATGCCTAATTCAGGCGATTAATGGGAATGGCCACCTTTCTCTTTCTGGCAATGAAAAGGACTTGGTGGGGGAGTGCTTTATTCAGTCGCTGAAACAACAGCAAATTATTCCTGGAGAAACCCACCATGGAAAGCAGCAATACCCAGTTTGCATCACACATTCAAAGCCCTTCATTATAATTTTGGATGACAACTTCTACTATCAAAGTATGAGATACGAGGTTTACCAGATGGTGAGGCGAAGTAAGTTCCCTGTGGCGACTTTATAATTATAGTTTGTCTAATAATGTATATGAAAACTTGCAACATCCTTACTAACAAAATATAGTACCCTTTGTAAATGTGATAACGATGCAACAATTTAACATCTTGACACACGCGTAAGTAATGTTTAAGGTTTTGAAACTTCACATTTCATTCACATTTTAAAATGATGATAAATATCAGCAAATAGTATTGTTACAAAGAATCTTCTGTAGAATCCATTACGGTGGTGATCGATTTGATGATGTGATGGGTCTGCTTCTGGCCTTAAATTTCTTTTGAAGGCCCTCATTCCTTAGTAATAATTGAATCGCACACAGTATTGTAAATTAAGACTACATTTTGCTGTGCTGATGAACTTTGAGTCCACTAATGGGGTAAACTGTTCATTTAAAAGTTGAGTCAGTGATAGATTGGAATATGTTCCACTGAGATTTGTTGCACTATTGGAATGATTAGGATTGCAAGGATCTGTTTACAAGATTCCAAGCTTCTGTTTACTTCTATCTCAAGATTGCTTTTAAATAATGGGCAGAATTTTAGGATAATTATAAAAGGCACAGGTAAAATTATTTTATGCAATTTAAAGCCTGTTTCAACAGACCTCCTCAATAATAGGAGTGGCAAATAAACTTAGCAGTGTACTACTGAAGTATGTAAAGTAAGAGGGGTCCAATACTAATCAGTCTGTTGAGCTGGGGCAATAATTGGGTAAATAATGTGGCTTATTTCAAAAACTGCTGAGAAAAATCGGCTAGTTTTTTTGTCCTTAATGTCTATTCAATAATCTGCATAGCAGCAGAATTGGAAAGGACAGGGATGAGTTCAGTTGCAGTGACGATACTTTGAATAACTTGGTAAACAATTCTTCTGATTATTGAGCTAGCAGTGGAATGGAGAATGTTGAAAAATGAGCTGTGTTGCCTAAATAAAGAATGGTCACATAGGTTTCTAAATGAAGAGGAAACTGGAATTTATGGTGATAGATTGTGGAGTGGGCCACACTGTTTACATAGACTTAATCAGGGTTTGATGTCTCAGTGTCTCATTTAGAGAAGAAATGTACAAAACTTAATGCTCAGAATAGTGTACAAGACAGGAGTGCACATTTATTGACTGTTATATACTATGCTTCACACTGCAGTTGAGATGTGCTGTATCTGGCCTGGATTGATTCAAGCTAACCAGGGATTTTTTTTTTAGCCTATTAAGATTCAATATAATTTTATTGATTTTAGCAAAATCAGAATACCAAGGTGAGTGCTGAAGTGGAATATCAACTTCATAATAATTATGACAGAAATTAAAGTTAAGATAAAACATTCACCACTCTATTTCCTAAAAGATTCCATAGGCTTCTTGCAGCTCTTTCTGAAGTGCCCAGTTGAATTATGTCTGAAGAGGAATCATGAGCGGGGTTGTCTGGTAAACGATGAAACAATAATTCTGATGTCAACAAAAATCCAGCTGCCAGACCCTGAGAAAAATTCATGGGAAAAGAACAGTATTATACTGAACAATTCAGAAAATATAGTAGAAGATGAGATGTAAGTCAGTTTTAAATTTTCTAATTGGTATTAATTTTCTTTAATACTTATATGCATGTTTGGTTGGGGAAACAATAGCATCCAACTTGGGAGGCTATGCATCAGTTGTTTTGGAAAATTAACTATTTCTATTGTTGGTTGGTGAATTTTTGTTTCCATCCGTGAAATGGTTCATTTATATTTATCCTTTGAGAAGTCTATCTTCCTTGCCAAGGGAACTTTATGATGTGTAATAGGGGCTCACTTCAGCCTGGGGACACGATACAGTAAAGATACTGACTATTTTTGAATTTGGAATATTAGTTTATTGCCAAGTGTACTGAGAGGAAAAAATGGTTCCATTTTAAATTTGAAAGTTCACAGAAATTCTTTAAAAGTTACATGATCAAATTGGATTTCTAGCATTTTGGCCGAACAGAAAATTCACAGCAGCTTCCTGCTTTCCAGGAACTGTTCAGTCATAAGCAGGGGGATGGGAATGCAGCACAAATAGATGCTCTGTACCATCGGTTGTGCAGTCCCAGTAAGATCGGGTTGCGTGATCAGTAACGCACCTGTACCTACCCAAGTTGCCGTCGCACTCTCACGGGTGACCTCCACTGTCCTAGCTGCTCCTTCCTTCTCTCAGTAACCACAACCACCATGTAGTGTGAGTTTGAGTACTTTCCTGCCAAGCAAGGGGTTGGTGGTAGCATAGTGGTTCAATCCTGGCACTATTCCAGATGGAACAAAGCCCACACCAAGGATTTTGTCACTGATTGATGACAAAGGGGAGTTGATGGACATGTGAGAGAGGATAAATTGCAAGATGGCAAAGAGGGAATGGATCTATTGTGAGGTTACATTGACCTAATGCGTCAAAGAATGGGCCAGTGTGTCATAAGTAAGAATGTTGTAATTTAAAAATTATTGTTGAGCTTTGCACTGATAACATCATTTTTGTTTACAGTGAAGAATGACAGATCATTTATGAAATTTCCCAGAGTCGATGTAACTTCAGTTTTGCTCTAAAATGAATGACCTTGCATCAATTGCCGCAGTTGCTTGACTTGGAGTATTCTTGTTTTAATTACTGACACTAGATAGAGTTCCAGTTCCTGACCAACTTCCTGCAGTCTTTAAACAAAAAAGGATGTAGTTGGGGACAGTTTAGTCAACAAAGTATCAAGACTATGGCATCTTGGAGAGTGATGCTCACAAATGAGTGAAGAGTTTGTAAAGAGTAAAGCAGTACAAAATTATTAAAGTGGGAATTTTAAAAACATCATCACTCTGCTATGCTTTCATAATTTTGCTTTTTTTGCCATCACTGGGAGTAAACTAAGAAATGTTGATTTCAACAATGTTGCCAAAATATTGTCAAATCTGTTTCTCATACTTAGTTTAAATCCAGTATTATGTACATTAATTTAAATCAAATATTAATGTACATTCATATCCATTCATAATTTGTTTTACAGACAAAAGATATTTCAACTCCTTGAGAGTTCATTAGAAAATCCAGAGAAGCCATTGGAAGAAAACACTGAGCAAAAGGTAAATAAATGTAATGGTTTACACCATTTATTATATTCAATTAATTTAGTTTTAAATCTTGACTATTAAGCAATTGTATTTCTCCAAATTATTACCCAGTGAAATTTCTGAATTGAGATGAGTTCAGAACTTGACAATCATTGGAATGCAAGAAAGAAACATCAAGTCGGACATCTCAAACCTCAACATTACATATTTAATTGTTTAAGTGAAAGGTTGCTTTCCATTTGTTCTCAGGCAATTGGAAATATAATCATTTCGTGTTTACAACTTAATAAAAGTTCAAATTGTGTGGCTTGTAAATGGAAATGTGTGTGAATAAATACTGCTTTTACTTGCTGTATTGACCAAGTATGTTGCCAACTGGGGCACAACTCTGGTTAAGGTTTAATTTAAATTTTCAAGAACCTATTTTGTCCAACAATAATATTTTGGCCAAATTATATAATTATTCAAAATGTTTCCTTTTGATTGTAACATAGGAGAGGGATCGTGCAATTTGTGCAGTTAGTGCTCTTCATCAAGCTGATCAAACCTTTCGCCGCTTGGTATCTCAGTCTATGAAAACTGCAAAAGGTACAACTAATATATTATGAAAACTTAAAATGGGTTCATAAATCCATCAAGCAAACTATTCATTATGGTTCATTTCAAAAAGGGACAGAATTGTAAATGCTGAGATGCAGTGAAACTTCGTATTGATTGCATTTGGAGAACTGTGCCTGTATTGTAAGGAAGATGTAGAAGTGGTGGGGAAGATGCAAAATAGCATCATCATAAGTATGAATTTAGAACTGTATGTGTATCAATAAAGCTCAGTGAACCAATGGAAAAATATTTAAAGTACATAATGTAGATATTGTTAATATTTTGTTTTCACATTTCTTGCTTTGTTAATTTATTTCTGCTCTAGCTAAGAAACTATCAAAGCTTAATTTGAAGTTGTTGTCTGGAGAATTGAACAAGCTTAAGACTGTGCTTTTGGAAGACCTTCGACATCTTACCTTCCAGGGCAACCCTTCAAAGCTTTCTGATGATGTTGATGCAATTGTCGTAGAAGCTGCACATGAATTTGACCATAAAAAGGAAGAAATTCTTAAGAATTTTCTAAAATCCTCAAATTAACAATTCACTGTACTGTTACTTATCCTCATCTGTACCTTGTGATGCCTTTATGAGAAGATGTTATCTGCTAAAGAACTGTGGAGAATTGGTATGGTCTTCTGTAATGGTGAGGTCCACTGAGAAAGTACATGAAACTTGTGCAATATGTAGCAAATCTGTTGAAACATTCAAGCATTTCCTATGTACAAAAATAAAATGCTGTGGACTCTGCCGAGCTGAAATAAAAACATTGAGATGCTCCACTGTTGATGTTAATAAGTCTAGAGCTGCAGGGAAAGGTTGTTATGGGATAGGATGCAGACAAATTAAGCAATAATTAGTACAATGATGTGGGTGTGGTAATTGGTGAAGTAAAGAAACCAGTAACTAATTTAGAGCAGGTCTAAATCATTATTATCAAAATCAGCAGATGGCTTTAATATTTTTGGGGTGGATGGTGCTGAACATTTATCCTTGAGGATATAGAATATTTAGGCAAATTCTTCTATTTCAGCTGTAATTGTTGAACCTTTAGAAAAAGTTCAGAGATTATAAACAAATAACTACTTTTCAAGAGGACAAAAATAATCCAAGCTAGTTTTAAATCCGATACTTCAGAGTCTATGCAGCCAGTAGAGTTGAAAATCTGTGATACCATCTGTCTGGATTGTGGGCAGTCATATGTCTTCCCCATCTGAAACTGATTGGAAAGTCACATCACCTGCCAATCATGGTTGGACTCCAGCTACCCATTTGTGCACACTTTGCTGTGGGCTAATTTAAAACACCTGGGGTCATTATTGGCTAGAAGCACAGATTATCATTGAACATAGCACCAACTCACAGCACATTCTTTCTCTCTGCCTTGTGGTCCAAGCCCCAGACCTCGCTCCGTGTCAAGTCGCTGCTGCGAACATTGCTGGAATTGTCACAGGTAAGGTGTGCACGACACTGAAGATGAGCCATAGTATTGCGATAGATCAATACACACAGAGAGCTGCAACCCAGTTGCTGAGGGAACCAGGTGTGGGTGTAAGGGCCTCTGTTTGTAGTGTGTGAGCGGGTCGAGTATAGGTTTACCGTTGTTGGAATCCAACCGAATGTCTATAATCAACGCTCAAGTGAAATAGTGGTCGAGTACCGTTTAACGTTCTCCTGTTTGCGTGTGTTAATAAAAGTGGTGTGATTGTAACACCTATGTCCAGACTTGTCTCTCTGTGAACCTACCTAACCTAATATATACTTTTCCAAGCCAGTTTTTAATCAGATACTTCAGAGCCTATGCAGCCAGAAGATCTATGATACTATCTTTGTGTCTTTCTTGCATTTTTAAACCCTTTCTTACCATAAATCTGTCCAAATGAAGCTTCTCTAGCTTCCTCTGGTGGTTTGTGGTAGAAATGGGCTCTCCTATGAAAAAGGTTGTCCCTCCGGTTCCTCTTAAACCTCTCCTTTCTCACCCTAAATCTCTGCCTTCTAGAATAATTTTCCCCAGAAAATAGACTGAGTATTCCCCTCATCCTTCACAATTTCATATACTGCAAAGTTATTTCTCAGCCTATTGGGCTCTAGGGAATAAAGATCCATCCCTCTCCCTCTGGCAAGCTCACAAATTCCTGGAACATGCTGGCAGATTTCTTCTGCGCCTTCCCTTTTATAGCTGGGTGACCAGAACTGCTCACGGTACTGTGTGGTCAGCACACTTTATGCAGCTGTCATATTGACACATAGAACATTACAGCATGCTACAGTCCTATGAGGCCAACTTCACCATGATCAAACCTTTCCCTCCCTCAAGCCCATAACCTCTTTCTCCTGGATCTATGTGCCTAAATAAGAATCTTTTAAATGTCCCTAATGTACCAGCCTCTCCCCCCCAACCTTGGGCAATGCATTCCAGGCGTTCGCCACTCTCAAACATCTGAGATAGACAAAAATTGCAGGTGCTGGAATCTTGAGCAAACTGAGAAGCTGGAGGGAAGTCACAATTGTTGCACTCAAATATCCTGCCCTGTGAAAGGAAGCATACCAAATGCTGCCTTCACTGTTACACTATGTTACTTGGTCTCTCACTTCAACAACACCCTGGAGCGCTTACTCATAAGTAAAAGGCAAAAACCTGTTAGGACCATATAACCACTTACGGAGGGGAAACAGGCCATGTTGGCCTTTCGAGTCCACACCGGTTCACTGATTTTGTGCGCCCTCTTCAGGCATTGGTCCCGGTAGATCTTCATTCAATAACGATGGGCGAATTCAATGCAGGTGGAATCAGATAATAGCAAAACTATGAGCAAACAGATTGGCTGTCTGTGTACCAAAAATAGTAAAACTTGACGAAACTGGATTTATTAAGAAAAGACAAACAATGGACAATATCTCTACCAAATCTTACATAACTAAATTTTTGTCTATTTTAAGTAGAGATCCAGGAAGGAGACATCCTCACACACACCTTTAAAGCAAACTTCACCTATTTGCCAGTCCAGAGCAATACAACAGTTGGCCTACTAGCAAACTTTGATTTTTTTTTGTAGAAAAATTACAAACCATTAGATTCAAAAGCTGCATTTTTACTCTTTATTCAGGTAGTTCAAATAAAATTAGATAGTACTATTAAAAGTTCTGTAATTAAATAGAAGTGGAGGTTTTGTATTTGCATTTTCACAGTGAGATGTATTAAAACTATTTGTTAACATTTCATTCTTGGGGATTAAATATTGAAGGTCTCAAGGATTCTGTACATCAGTTTAAACAGCATCTCCTTTAAAATCTCCTAAATCAGTATTAAAGTAACATTCTCCAATTTTACATTATAAAACCACAAATAGTTCAATCAATTTAATTTTAATTTTCAGTAAGTGAAAAGTAGCTGCTAACAATTGACAATTTCCTTCCCAAAAATCTTGATTTTGGTGTCCTTGACCAAGAAACTCCTTTTGTTTAACTTTTGATTAAGTTATCTATGTCAAAAATATACATATAGTCAGTCAACTTAACGAGAACAATGGTGATTGTGAAAAAATGCAAACAAATAAAAAGTGATGGCTACTCAAAATGAGCACAAGTAACTGAACATCTTCAATTTCACAGGACACTCCACAGTTGGCACAATTAGGTGAATTAAATGTGATGTGTTCCGGATATTTGGATCTGAATTTTGCAAATGAAGTTCTACATCAGCAATGGAACCCCATTTAGTATATATTAAGAATCTGTTTTATTTCAAGTAGGTGTCATGGATGATGAATTTCCCTGAGCAATTTTATGTGCAGTTCAGCCATAGCATTCCTTGTGTGATCCAAATTTTGAAGATCAATGGTTATTTTCTAAGTAATGAAAGCATGAACGAATGGACTGTCTCGACTGTAAACTACTCTTATTAACAATTTCACATCCATTTAAAACAAAACGATATTCCTGAGACTAGAGTTTGCTTCCTGAAATCAAATCCCAGCTGCAACACTAATGTAGGCAAATGAGAAACTGTGGATGCTGGAAAACTGGAGCAACACATAAAATGTTGGAGGAACTGAGCAGATCAGGCGGCATCAGTGCAAGGGAATAGAGAGCTAACATTTTGGACCGAGACCTTTTGTCCGTGCTCAGAACAAATAACACTTCAGAAACAGGCCTTTCAGCCCATGACGAACTATTCCCCAGTCCTGATGAAAACTGTTGGCACACAACATTGACCTTCCAAGGATACTGCTTGACCCCTTGAGTTCCTCCAGCACTTTGTGTTGCTGGGATGGCTAACGAGCTGTATTTCCATTAAAACCAGCAGCACTGAGTAAGTGGGGAACATCCGTTGTTATAATTAGCAATAATAAAAAGAAGTCAAGTAGTTTTTATTTTGGTTTTTGAGATGTAATTAGTAATATAATTAATAATATAATTAAACCTCAGGCACCAGACTTTCATTAGGTGCTGTAGACCAGACTTAAATCCTGGGAGGTCTCGGAGGCACAGGAGGTCTTGGAGGAACAACAGAAGTTTGATAACTTGGTCCATGATTTTGATTTTCCATTGAAGCATCTGGCCTAAAGAAAGACAAAATTTAGCTAGTTAAAGATGCACTGTAAAGATAGTATTAACTGTGGTGAGCTCAGTCACAAGATTCAAGTCCCACTCTAGAAATTTGCTCACTCAGCCTGACATTCTATTGAGGTGTGGTTGTTCAGATGAGGCCCTGTTCACTTATCCCATTTCCTAACTTTACAGGGGAAATAAAAAACACCCAGGTTCAGCTTGCACTGTATCTCAGTCGACATCGTAAAACAATTTGTGAGGTGATTATCATTGCTGCTTGGAGGAGCTTTCTGAATAGAATACAATGTTCAATTGGCTATGAATTGTTTTAGGATATTATGAACTGAAAGTGAAAAGTGCTATTAAATAGTCTTTGTATTTTCACAGCTTTTGTTTTGCCCTGGAGTGTTGAGTGTGCAGTTCTGGTTGTCACACTGTAGGAAGGATGTGATTGCACTGGAGAAGATGCAGAGGAGCTTCAGGATGTTGCCTGGATTGCAGCATTTCTGTCATGAGGCGGAAGTGGAAGAGGCTGAGGAGTGACCTGCTAGAGATGTACAAAATGATAGGAGGCATAGATTAAGTAGATGGTAAAAAAAATCTTTTTCCATGGTAGGGCTGTCTAAAACAAGAGGCCATTGGTTTAAAGTGAGAGTTTAGAGGAGAAGTTTTATTCATGCAGAAGGTGGTTGGAGTCTGAAATGTGGTGTATGAAGAGAGTCAGATTCACCACATTTATGAAACATCTGGACAAGTTTTTGAACCACCAAGGTATTGAAGGTACGGAGGTGAAGTGTGGTAAATGGGATCGTGTGTACAATGGGTAGGATAGACCTGGCAGGAGTGGGAGTATGTCTGTGACTCTTTTGACTTGTTCTTTGCCCCCCACTCCATATCACTCAAACAAACTGCCATTTTCAAACACAAACTCAATCTCACCCTTGCACTTTAGACCAAGGAGAAGAGTTTATGATACAGCAGGGGTCAAATTGTTTGTTCAGCAGGAAGGAACACAAACAGCACTGTCCAGAATGTGATAACTTTCAGACGGAGACTTTGCAATAAATGACTAGCTAAAATCACCAGTGAATGGAACTAGCAGAGTTACCAATGAAGTGATGTTTTCCAATTCAGTTTGTTCTGTTAATTATTCTAACAGTGATCTACAAAGCATTAAAAAAAGTCAAAGGTCAACACAGTGAAAGGTTGAGGCCCATTTCAGATCCGCGGGGAGCTCATTTTGCCAACAGTCTGTTCCTTTAATTCTTGTGTCTCCCCATCTCCTTGCCAATTTCTAACTTAAGGTTGCCATCAATTCTGAATCCTTTAACTTTGCTAATAATATTCTGAGGACATCCAAAGCATTTCAAGCACCTTTAGAAGTATAATTAAAATGTTACAGGGAAGTGCACGTAATATCTCACCATGAGAAATACAATAAATGATGAATTCATATATATTTTAGGTGATGCTGGATGGTAGCAGAGGTTCCTGCTCTCCTGAATGGATCTTTCACAACTTGCATGAAAAGTCTGACACAGACTTGCTTCAGAAAGACATCTCTCTGTACTGCATGGAGAATCAACCCAGATTAAAAGCTCTATTTTAAACATTCTGCATGACAACTGCTAATCCACACTAACAGTAACCATCCTATTTTTTGTGCTAAATATGAAATCCAATGGAGGTTGCTAATATTTTTGATTTGGGGTTTATTTTAATAGAGTCATGGAGACATAAATCATAGAAACATTCTGCGGCCCGTTGAGTCTGCGCTGGCCATCAAGTCACCATTTTTGTTTTACACTAATCCAACCTCAGACCACATCTCCACCAACCCACCCATCCCCCACCCACCCAGTGCCACTCCCAGACAACCCCTCCCCTACAGACGGAGTATTTTGCAATGGCCAACTACCTGCAAGTTTTTGGTTTGTGGCAGGAAACCTGAGCACCTGCAAACACTGTGATGACGTGGAGGATATGCAAACTCCACGCACAGAGTGGGGGAGGTCAGGATTGGGCCCAGGCTGCTGGAGCTGTGAACCAACAGTTCTACAGTACTGCCGTTTTCATTTGGGTGAATTTTAACTGTGGGCAAAGAAATTATACATTCAACAGCATTAACAGTAAGCAGACATACCTCCCTGAAGTGGCAATCTTGTTGATATTAGTTATTGATGTAGAAACAACCTAGAGATAAAGCAAAAGCAACTGACATGTGATTTGAATCATTTTTAATGAATTTGTTCGATAAAATTAGGACATTTCCCAGACTTCAGGAACTGAGATACAGGAAAACTTAAACAGGTTCGGACTTTATTCGCCGGAGTGCAGAGGAATAAAAGGAGATGTGATAGAGGTATTTAAAATTATGAGGGGGAGGTAGACAGAGTAAATGTAGGTTGGCTTTTTCCACTGAGGGTAGGTGAGATGCAAACCAGAGAAGGTGGGTTAGGCATGAAAGGGGGAAAGCTTAGGGGGAACGTGAGGGGGAATTTCTTCACACACTGAGTGGTGTGGGTGTGCAACGAGCTTCTTGCTGAATTGGTGAATACAAGCTCAATTTTAACATATGAGGAATTTGAATGAGAGAAGTATAGAGGGCTATGGACTGAGTGCAGGTCAGTGGGACTAAGCAACAAAAATGGTTCAACACAAGAAGAGCTGAAGAGGCCTGTTTCTGAGCTATAATGTTCTAGGATTCTAAAATCTATTCTTTGGCTTGACTTCGCGGACGAAGATTTATGGAGGGGTAATGTCCACGTCAGCTGCAGGCTCGTTTTAAATAGTTTTTTTTGTATGGCATTTTGACATGTGTATTAACTCATACATTCAACAAGACTGGTGAATTATGAGGATCACCATCCCAAGAAAATTCCATCCAAGAAATGGGCTATCCATAACCAGTCATTACCCCTATAGTCTGGCAAAAGCCCTCTGTTTTTCTGGATGAAAGATGAAATGGAATAACACAGAAAGGAAAAAAAATATTTATATTGTGACCCTTGGCAAGATTTAGTTCCATGTAAGTGCATCAGGGTCAATTCTGTCATTTAAAAGGAGATTGGATGAGCACATGGATGCGAGGGGGTTGGAGGATTATGGGCAGGGAGCAGGTAGGTGGAACTAGTGGGGTTTACTGTGAATCGGTGTGGACTAGAACGGCCAATATGGCCTGATTCCATACTGTAATTGTTATATGGTCATTTATAATAAATATTAACAACACCTTAATCATAAAATATTGGTGAATGCATCTGCAACTATGATCATTTCACAAAATATCAATGATTGTAGATCATTTTCTCACCGTTGATTGTATGGATGGGAGTAATACTAGTAGAAATGCACTCCTGTATACATAATGCCTGTCTAAATATTGTATGTACCCTTGCCCATATCCATGTATAATCACTTAATAAATAATGGCTAGATTGGAGAGAATCTCTGCCACAGAGGGATTGGTAAAATGACCATGATTCTTACTGCATTATTTTTCTGATTGCCTCTGCTTGGGGAAATGTTCTGGTGTCTTCTATTTTGTTCTCTGTAAAATAAAACAGGTATGTTAATAATGAATGGTATGGCTAGGAATGAACAAGGACAGATCCACAATTAGATTTTTCCCTTCTTATTTTTGGCTTTAATAGTGAGGGAACAGTGTGTAAATATTTTGTCTTGGGAATATTATAATTATTTACTCTTTGTATTTGCCACACGAGATTTTTTTCATTCCATAAATAGAAAATCTCCTTCATTCAGTTATGTGGTACTTATAATTTCCATGCTTAGAATAGGTAACTCAGTACTTCATTGGAATGGGTTCTCACTCCTTATTGTTTTCCACTGATTCCTGAACGCATGTACAGATGAGACCATCTAAGGAGAGCAAGGTTACATGATGCTTTGAAGCCTTCCATTAAAAAAACATATGGCCCACTTCACCCTCCACTTCAGCTTAGACAGCAGATATACACGAGGGCAGTCAGTGACAATTACCACAGAAGCCAAAACCTTCAGCAAAACCGGGGACAGCAGACCAAAATCAAAGTAAAATATCACAAAAATAACAAGAAACAACATTTTATATAAGTTATTGTTAATGTAATTAAAGTTCAAAGAGGGTGGCGTTGTTGGGGTAGCGGTTAGCGCCATGCCTTTATAGCATCAGCGATCACAACCGGGGTTTGAATCCTGCGCTGTCTCTAAGGAGTTGGTATAGTCTCCCCGTGTCTGCGTGGGTTTTCCCTGGGGGGCTCCGGTTTCCTCCCACCGTTCGAAACGTACCAGGGGTGTAGCTTGATTGGGGGGTATGGGCTCATGGGCGAGAGGGCCTGTTACCATGCTGTATTCTCTAAATTATTTTCAAAATGAATCAAATCTCACATACGTTCTGTGTGAAGAATTCTTCCTTCTGCAGAATTGCTTTATTGCATTGCGTTTAAAGAAAATTACACCAGCCAATAATAGAAGGATTGGGACCACCAAAAAGAAAAATATCAGCAAGCCATCTCGAAGTGAGGTATCTAAATGAAAAGAAAGATTTCTCCAATAACTTGATTGACCTATTTTTAATAATAAACTCCAAGGGATGAGTTTAAAAGGTAATATCCAGCAGCTTATTTAAATTTACATCAGAAATATTAAAGAATTCAAAAAGTTATCACAAAGCTTTACATATTGGAGTCATTTTTACACATAATAGATCAATAAGGCAGTATTTATCATCATGTTTTATTCAAGCTCTACATTTTTCTCATACCTTGATGAAGGCTCAGGCCTGAAACATTGGTCATGTATCTTTATCTTTGCTACATGAAGAATGTTGTTTGCCCTGCTGAGTTTCTCCAGCATTGTGTTTTATCTCTAATCATGTAGGATTTTTTTTTAAACCATGAGAGTTAAGTCTGATGTAATACTCCAGGACTATATCTCTACCATCGCTTCACGATCAGATTTTATTTCAAAACAATGCTTTTGAAAATCCACCACTCTAATGCTCTTCCATTCCTAAACAATGACTTCCACTGAAACCCTGTTGACAAATGTTAATGGACTTCTGTCAAACTTACTAAACTCACGGATTGGAATATTTTTTTCAAGAAATACCCAGTGATGAATAATGGTTTGTTCCACAAAAATAGCTGCTGAATTTTTATTCTTGGATTGAGTAAGTACTAATTAGATGATAAGTAAATAGCTCTTTAGATCATTGCTAATTAGTTCCACGAGCTGCCATATTCTTCTGAGATTTGGATTCGACTGATGGAAATTCTAGGCACTAGGGTGCTATGTTAAATTGTTTTTGTCAAATTACCAAATTCGGAATGAGGAGTCCAGTGTTAAAGTTCACAGAAATATTTAGCATAGTTGATGTTCAGGTCATGAACTATTTGCTTTGTTTGGAAGCCATAACTAAAAACATGCAATTTCCAATAATCATTGCATGTAAGAAACTGCAGTACATTGAACAGTCAGGTTCAAGAGAGATCACTAGCAATGAAAATTAAACCCACATTTAGAAAGTTATGTAGAGCATTTTAGTTTTAGATTTCAATAAAGCAAAATGTAATGATCAATAATTAATTAAATGATTGAATAACTTCAACATCAACATTTTATAGTGATAATTAAACCTGTATCACTAAATAAATAATAAATTCACTTTTAAATTTCTTTTAATAAATGTGTAGGATTTATCAATGCGTATTTTCATTTTTAAATACCTATGTGTGTAGGTCCACTATCTATGCTTCCTCCAAATCCACTCGTGGCACAATTTGGTGGTGCCCATCCATGATCACAATGGCAGTTCTTCTTATTATTGCAAATCTATTAAGAAGTAAACATTTTTTAAATAAATGAGCACTGCAAAGGAACAACTGTCCAAAATGTATCTATTTTCCCTATTCTAGTGGATCAAGATTTGCAATCAGTCCTGACATTCATCTCAGTTCTAGAAAGAAAGGTCATGCTAATTTTGTCTGGTTCTTCAGAGATTCTTCATGGATGAACCTCAGCAGCAGGGCCTTCCACATGTAATCCCATCATTTTGTAGATAGGGACATGGTTGGTTTACAGAACAAGCCCTGCTCTCTGAAGTTGCCTTAATTTGGAGTAGAATCCAATACAGAGAATGTGGAGAGCACTTGGGCATCTTCAGTGGAGAGAGAAATTAGAGTGAAGTTTTGGGTCAAGGGCTGGAAAAGTGAGAAGACGAGTGTGTTTTAAAATCTAATGAATAGGAGGGGTGGAGGGAGAACAATGGGAATGACTGTGATAAGGGTGCAGATGAAAGTTGTAACAGCTACCTTACAAACTGGCAGGCAGAGGCAGAAGAGAGAAGTGAAATAAATTGAAACAGGTATAAATAACATCCAAGAATTTTTTAAAAACTTGCTTGAAATTGATAAATCCAAATAAAAAGTCATTATCTCTGTACAGCAATATACCCACCCAATCGATGAGGTGCTCTTCAACCAATATGATTTTAAACAGCCATATTGCCACAATTCATAAAAGACTGAAATTGTCCTGGACAATATTTGCAGCAAAACTTGTTTTTGCAATTAACAAAAAATGCATGAAACCCAGAAGAAATTAATTTTACTATATTGTAGCCATGATAAAATATAATTGATTGGTATTAATTTTACAAAACAGAAAGCATCAAGTAAACAACCACTGTAGACAGGAAAGGAAATACTTCTTACACCATGGTTATTGCATTGCTTTTCAACATCACAATCATATCCTAGGCTGTCGTCATTCACACATTCAAAGTTTTTGCAGGCCTGAAAGAGATACAGGTTATAAATTTGGCCTCACCAGTGTCTTGTACAACTTCAACATAACATCTCAATTCCTGTACTTTGATTTGTAATGGGCAAGAAGCTCTCTTTATTACTCTATCTGCCTGTGTTCAAAGTTCAGATTTATTGTCAGAGTCCATACTTGACATCACATACAACCCTGAGATTCTTTTTTCTGTGGGTGAGGCAGAATTACCACTTATTGGTTGTGCATCAATAACTCTACTCGTGTGAAAAAGAAAAAGTGTATATCATGGCTAATGTGATTTATGGTGTGAAAAATAAAAAAATTAAAAAAAAAAAGAAAAGAAACCTATACAAAAGAAAGAATGGAAACAAATAAAGAAATGTAATTAAACTGACTGTGCATAATAGATAATGTCCAAAGTAAGAGTCCTTAAATGAATCACTGATTGAGACTTGCAAGGAATTGTGTATCTTCTCAGATTTCAGAACTCAAATGAGGAAGTATCTTCAGCCTCATCTTTGCACAAACCCCAAATTTTGGTTCTCTTAGAACCATGGGACACTGCAGGACAGAATCAGGCCCTTCAGTCCATCTAGTTTTTCCCTAGTCCCATTGATTTTCATATACAAAAATCTACCATGCTCTGTCTGGAATATGCTCAGTGGCTGAGACTCCATGGTCCTGTTGGGCAGACAATCCTAGAGGTTCACAGCCACTGGGTGAAAGAAATTGCCTTCCCTTTTTTCTGAAGGCTGACTTGTCGTCGCAGTGGATTCAAGATATAAAAGAAAACAAAATATAATTTCCTTTGATTGCCAAAAGAGACAGTAAGTGTGGGTGAAAATATTGCCAGATGCCAATCATATTAATAATCCTCAGAGCTGTGCAACTTCTATATAATGAAATATCATAAACTATCAGTGAGAAGTTTTTGAAAATCATTCATTATTGTAACTACTGTTTTCAGTTGGAGTCTTGAATGTAAGATGATTCAGCTCATCACATCAACATTCAACTTCGCCTAGGCACTGCTTTGAAGTGAAAAGAATACAAAATAAACAATCAACTTCAAGGAAATGTCAAGCAAAAAAACTGCAGATGCTGAAAATTTGAAATCAACACAGAAAATGCTGTAGACTCACGTGTTAGGCAGCATCCATGAAGAGAGAAACAGTTAACATTTCAGGTCCAAAACACTTGAGGAGAACTGGGAAAGAATAACTTGCTTTCTCACTTTCCCAGTTTGGATGAGGAATTTTTGATCTGAAATTTTTACTCATTTTCTCTTTCTGTTGCTGCCTGACCTGCGAGATGGTCACAGAATTTCCTGGTTTTGTTTGAGAGAAATGCCAGATCAATAACATTTTTGTACTTAACATGTATGATTTTGGCTCTTTCTTGTTTTATATCAGTTCATAGTTACCTTGCCCTTGCCACAGCCAGTGCCTGTATTCACGTAAGAAGGATCAATGATATCTGTGCCCACGTGGAAATCAGCATTCACGCATTCAATAGTGTCAACAAATGAAGTGCTTGTATCAACTCCGAAGGGTTTCTCTGTCACTTTAACACATTGAACTTTACCACATGCAGCATTCCTGAAAGGGCAAAGAGTACAAAATAATTTACCAGGTTCAAAACGATATCAGAATGAACATCAACTTTCATTTAGATATTTTCTATACATTTGCATACCTTGGATTGCATTTTATGAATTTTCCATTTTGGATTCCACAGTTTCCAAACCTGTCCCCTTGCAGGTTTGCATGTAGGAAACATTTATCTGGTGCACGCTCTGAAGCTGTGGAATGCATCACAAGAGAGTGTTATTTGGTCGCCTTTAGTGGCACGATGTGGCACATCATGCACTATTTAGCATCCTTCGATATCCCTGTGAAACTTCCATGTGAACTCTGCACCCCACACTTGGGACACATGATCAGCCTTCGTGCACTAATGATGTCACTTCCCACATTTCAGAGGTGATTGATATAGAAACTCATGGACGTGTCTCCTGGCTACGTCCTTTCTTGGGCTGATGAGTAGCGTCATACTCTACCCTCCCATCCCTAAATAAGGACAGCACTGAGAAGTATTACTTTCTATGTTAATCATCTGAGGAAAGCAGCTTGTGAAAAATTCTTGTAATATTTTACAAAATTAGATTATACCAACATCTGCCTTTATTTAATTGCTTGCCTAATATGGCATTACCTTGTCAATTATTATTATTTTGGGCAAGCATTTATAGTGAAATCCACAGTATCCAGCACCTCCGGGGATTGGAAGATGCTGGATATGCAAATTTTCTGGTTGCATAAGACTCACAATGCCGAACTACTACACCAGCAAAAAAATAAACAATTTAAAAGACAAAATTCCTACACTGTACTTACACTGAACAAACTTTACTTGTATGACTATATAAACCTTAAAGCATTTTACTTTATTTTCAGTCGCATTTTTTTTAAATTTTTTTTATTTTTCACACCATAAACCACATTAACCATGATACATACTTTTTCCTTTTCAAATATATACAGTGCCATTTTCTCCCCCCACCTCCTCCCATCCCACCCTCCATACCTCCCCCCTCCTGTCCATTTAAAGTTCAAAATCTAGGATACATTAAACCAGTCAAACAATGTTGTCATTCAATAAAAATAAACAAGAAATTCCACTGAGTCAATTCTTTTCATTTCCTTCTCCTTTCGTTAATTTAGGTAGTGAATGTCCCCGGTAGGTTTTCACTATTATGTTTCATGTAAGGCTCCCATATTTGTTCAAATATTTCAATATTATTTCTTAAACTATATGTTATTTTTTTCTAATGGAATACATTTATTCATTTCTATATACCATTGCTGTATTTTCAAATTATCTTCCGATTTCCAGGTTGACATAATACATTTTTTTGCTACGGCTAGAGCTATCTTAACAAATCTTTTTTGTGCATCCTCCAAATCAATTCCAAATTCTTTGTTTTTTATGTTACTTAGGAGGAAGATCTCTGGATTCTTTGGTATATTGTTTTCTGTAATTTTATTTAATGTTTGGTTTAGATCTTCCCAAAATTTTTCTACTTTCTCACATGTCCAGATTGCATGAATTGTTGTTCCCATTTCTTTTTTACAGCGAAAACATCTGTCAGATACTGTTGGGTTCCATTTATTTAACTTTTGAGGTGTAATGTATAGCCTGTGTATCCAGTTATATTGTATCATACGTAACCTCGTATTTATTGTATTTCTCATCGTTCCAGAACATAACTTCTCCCATGTTTCCTTTTTTATCTTTATATTTAAATCTTGTTCCCATTTTTGTTTAGTTTTACCATTTATTTCCTCATTCTCCTTTTCTTGCAGTTTAATATACATATTTGTTATAAATCTTTTGATTATCATTGTATCTGTAATCACATTCAAAGTTACTTCCCTCTGGTAACCTCAGACTGCTTCCTAATTTGTCCTTCAAGTAGGATCTCAATTGGTAATATGACAGCACTGTATCTTGAGTTATATTGTATTTATCTTTCATTTGTTCAAAGGATAATAATCTATTTCCTGAAAAACAATTTTCTATTCTTTTGATCCCTTTTTTTCTCCCATTCTCTAAAGGAAAGGTTATCTATTGTAAAAGGGAGTAACTTATTTTGCGTCAATATTAGTTTTGGTAATTGATAATTTATTTTATTTCTTTCTACATGAATCTTCTTCCAAATATTGAGTAGATGATGTAATACTGGAGAACTTCTATGTTGTACCAATTTTTCATCCCATTTATATAATATATGTTCAGGTATCTTTTCCCCTATTTTATCTAATTCTAATCTAGTCCAATTTGGCTTTTCCCTTGTTTGGTAAAAATCTGATAGGTATCTTAATTGTGCGGCTCTATAATAATTTTTAAAGTTTGGCAGTTGTAAGCCTCCTTGTTTATACCATTGTGTTAATTTATCTAGTGCTATCCTCGGTTTCCCCCTTTCCATAAAAATTTCCTTATTATTTTCTTTAACTCCTTGAAGAATTTCTCTGTCAGGTGTATTGGCAATGCCTGAAATAGGTATTGTATCCTTGGAAAAATGTTCATTTTAATACAGTTTATCCTTCCTATTAGTGTTAGTGGTAAATCTTTCCAACGCTCTAAATCGTCCTGTAATTTTTTCATTAGTGGATAATAATTGAGTTTATATAGTTGGCCGAGATTTTTATTTATTTGTATACCTAGGTATCTTATTGCTTGCATTTGCCATCTGAATGGTGATTCCTTCTTAAATTTTGAGAAATCCGCATTATTCATAGGCATTGCTTCACTTTTATTTACGTTAATCTTGTAACCCGACACTTCTCCATATTCCTTCAATTTCTTATATAATTCTTTTATTGATAGTTCTGGTTCTGTTAAGTATACTATAACATCATCCGCAAATAAACTGATTTTATATTCCTTGTCTTTTATTTTTATCCCTTTTATATTATTTTCTGTTCTTATCAATTCTGCTCGTGGTTCTATAGCTAACGCGAACAATAAAGGTGATAGTGGGCATCCCTGCCGTGTTGACCTGCTTAAGTTAAATTGCTTTGATATATATCCATTTACTGTCACTTTCGCCAATGGTCCCTTATATAATGCTTTAATCCAATTAATATACTTCTCTGGTAAACTGAATTTTTGCAATACTTTGAATAAATAATTCCATTCTACTCTGTCAAAGGCCTTCTCTGCGTCTAAAGCAACTGCTTCAGTCACATTCTTTGAAAAGATTTAACCGTTGCAGCATCTGCAAGTTCCTCCCCCTCCATGGAGCTGCTCGAAAGATAAACAATAACATTATAGATAATTAACCCCTCCCCTTCCAAAGTTTACAGATAAAGCTCCTGACCGAGGTGATTCTTACTAAGCAGGGAGAAGGAGACACTTTAAGTGGACATCAACCAGCTCTTCATCTTGGGCGACGCCATTGCTGTTTCACATAACCTTATTCAAACAGCTACTATGAGCAAAGCACCGCCAAGGCTCTCTGCTGGCTGGATATTTGCTCCCATCTTCACTAAGGTTTATGTGTTATTTCAGAGAACATTTGCCTTTTTAAACATTTTTAAAAAATCTATTATTTTATTATTTTTGTCATTTATTTTCCTCAATTTTTTTTTCTTCTGGTTGCTTGAGGCTGTCAGTTGCCTGAATTCTGGATACCGGGCTTTTATTATATTTCCTCAAAGTGGTTTGTGGGAATGTTTCTTGTTTGGCTTTGCAGGAGGAGCTTCATCCACAGAACTTAACACTCAGAGCTTTTCATATGATCATGAATCTAAATATTTTTCACATCAAGAACATTAATAGATTCACAAATCTGAAGAGAATGCATTATCCATTTCTTCAGAAAGTAAAACTTTTACACTTACTGGAGCCAAAGAGAGCCTGACACTGTTGGTCATAGGTCTGACATACACCTTCATAGCAGTATGTTGAAAAGTTTGCACATGGATAACCATTCTGGACAAAGACATCAGGCTGGCAAAAGGGTGATGAGCCATTGCAGTATTCGGGGAGGTCACAGACATTCATTGCTATTCTGCATAAAGTTCCTGCAGGATGGAACTGCATAAAATAATATCAGAACTGAAAAAAATCCTTATAATTTAAGAGATAAATATCATATTTTACAAAATATGAAGCCCATATTTACAAGGTGTGGCTATGAATATTTGAATGAAACTCCAACATGCCCTTTCTCCTAAAATAGTTTTCCATCTACTCTAAGAATTTTTACAATACGGGGTGCTTCTGTTGAGGGTCTCTTGTCCTATAGCTTTTCTCTCTTTTTTTTCTTCTCTTTCTTTTGGAGGGGAGGGGGAGGGAGGGGGATAATGGGGGGTCATTTTTCTTTTTCTTTTTTATTTATATATATATATATATATTTATATATCTCTCTTTGGCTTGGCTTCGCGGACGAAGATTTATGGAGGGGGTAAAAAGTCCACATCAGCTGCAGGCTCGTTTGTGGCTGACAAGTCCGATGCGGGGCAGGCAGACACGATTGCAGCGGTTGCAGGGGAAAATTGGTTGGTTGGGGTTGGGTGTTGGGTTTTTCCTCCTTTGCCTTTTGTCAGTGAGGTGGGCTCTGCGGTCTTCTTCAAAGGAGGTTGCTGCCCGCCAAACTGTGAGGCGCCAAGATGCACGGTTTGAGGCGTTATCAGCCCACTGGCGGTGGTCAATGTGGCAGGCACCAAGAGATTTCTTTAGGCAGTCCTTGTACCTTTTCTTTGGTGCACCTCTGTCATGGTGGTCGGTGGAGAGCTCGCCATATAACACGATCTTGGGAAGGCGATGGTCCTCCATTCTGGAGACGTGACCCATCCAGCGCAGCTGGATCTTCAGCAGCGTGGACTCTATGCTGTCGACCTCTGCCATCTCGAGTACTTCGACGTTAGGGATGTAAGCGCTCCAATGGATGTTGAGGATGGAGCGGAGACAACGCTGGTGGAAGCGTTCTAGGAGCCGTAGGTGGTGCCGGTAGAGGACCCATGATTCGGAGCCGAACAGGAGTGTGGGTATGACAACGGCTCTGTATACGCTTATCTTTGTGAGGTTTTTCAGTTGGTTGTTTTTCCAGACTCTTTTGTGTAGTCTTCCAAAGGCGCTATTTGCCTTGGCGAGTCTGTTGTCTATCTCATTGTCGATCCTTGCATCTCAAGAAATGGTGCAGCCGAGATAGGTAAACTGGTTGACCGTTTTGAGTTTTGTGTGCCCAATGGAGATGTGGGGGGGCTGGTAGTCATGGTGGGGAGCTGGCTGATGGAGGACCTCAGTTTTCTTCAGGCTGACTTCCAGGCCAAACATTTTGGCAGTTTCCGCAAATATTATATATTTTATATATATATATACACACACATGCACCACATGTATTTGTAATGGATTTGCAATATTACAAAACTGATTTTTTTGTGTTTTTAAAATTTATGAATAAAATGAATGTATATTTTACTTTTATTTTTAAATTTTTAGCACTTCTAGAATAACATTAATAGGTAATGTAAAGATTAAAGCAATAAATCAGTGAGGTGGATCTTCCATCTGAAAGCAGATATTCCATTGGAGTGTAAGAAGGATATGTAAATAGGTTGGTGCGAGTAGATAATTTATGCAGCATGCAATGCTCCATCCTTGCACATAATTTTCAAGCTGTGCTATTTCCATAAAATGTAGGAAACATTTATTTGGTGCATGCTCTGAAGCTGTGGAATGTATCACAGAGAGTGTTTTTTGGTCTTTCTCTAAGGCTTTCTCCAATGCAATGGAGAAAATGCCTGTGATCAGAAGCTTCCTCACCGCTAACTGATAAGGTGATGGATTGCTTCAGAGTTTTTGTAAAAGTCAGATTTCCATAAATCATGACCTGGGATTCCCTTGTACCTTTTTTAATTTCATTCTGATTTACTTTAAAAACTTTCCACTTATGAAAATGAATACAGAGAACCTGGTGAGAAAATTGCTCAAGAAACTCAGCAGGTCCCACAGAATCCATAGGAGGCAAAGATTATATAATCAATATTTTGGGCCTGAGCCCTTCATCATGAGGAACAAAGCAAGAAGGTACCTGAATGAAAAGGTAGGGGGAGGAGGGAAGAAATGCAGGGTGTGGAGCACAGGACAACAGCGATTGGGGCCACGGATTGGAGGGAGGAAAGGCTACGAACTGATCGGGGGGAGAGGTGTAGCTCTGTGTGGCGATACGACCACTAGCCTACTGCAGGGGGCGATCTCTGTACCTGCAGAAGGACCTCCTGGGGGCTGACTCCACCGACCTGAATATAAGCCTGAGCCGCCCCTTCTGAGCCAGTCACTCAGGAGCCACCACAGCTGAAACTGGTGGGTACAGACTTTTAGCAGAATAAAGCCTGTAGTACAGTCTTTTGTGTTTTGTGTCTGCTTGCTGTTACCACAATGCATCACACTCTGTGAATGAAGAGCTGGAAGAAATGAGATAGAGACAAAGGGAAAGAGAGAGAGTGACACACACACAGAGAAGAAGGGAGCTGGAGGGATGGAGTCATAGGGATAGGAACACAGCTTCCCCTCCACTACCATCAACTTGGCCCTCACCTGTATATCCTCTATTTCCCATGTATCTGCCCTGACCCCTCTGCACCCAGAAGCAAAATCCTTCCTATTCCCCAAAACCCCTGGTATGTGGAATTCAATCAACCAGCAGCCTCAAGCAACCGGCCAAAAAATTGAGGAAAATAAATAGGTAAAAAATAGATAAGTTTAAAATTGGCACACCTCACTGTTGAGGTGCAACCGGAAAATACACTCATCTGGCATCGACTAATCCCCTAGATGCCAAATGCCAGGGGTTTCACTGTATAAGCTTTTTTTTGTATTCACCTCAAATTTGGATCCTCTCGCTTTACAACAGACTCACTTACTTTGCAGTCTTTACAGCACCTTCCATGGGCACAGGCTGATCCTGATGTTAGAGTACAAGTGTGTGCATTGCAGCAGGGATTGGCACATTTCTAAGACAAATAAAAGAAAATTAAAGTTGATGATATCAAATTAACAATTAATTCCTATTTATTCACATGAATTATTTGTAAATTCCATTTGTATGTTTGAACCTAATCTTATTTTCTTTAATACTACAATGGAGTGATAAGTGTAAAAGATTACCGGTACATTTATAATATTATCAGATACATGGATAGGATGGATATTCAGAATAATTTTCCCTAAACTAACAATGTAAGTATTCCCTGTGCCATCGGTTCTCTGTGATTAGTAAGGGATTGCTGAAGGTTGTATGTGAGTGGGAAGGAAAGTTAAATTGAATTGTTTATTTGTTATATGTACTGATAGGCAGTAAGAACTATGATTTTGTGTGCTATCCAGGTAAATCAATTCATACAGCAGGTCGTGCAATAATAACAATAAAGCAAGTGTAGGAAGTAGTGTAACAATAGTCAAATGGTGCAGGGGCTGGAGAAGGTACAAAAATGCAATGGTAGCAGACTCAGGTGATAGTCAGAGGAGGTGGAGTTTGAGGGGAAGGGATCCGGAAGAGGCTGTAGAGCTAAGATGGGCTGAGTGGAAATCAATCAATGATTACAGTACAAAGTTAAAAATCAGTGGTAACCAAGAAAATCTGCAGATTCTGGGGTGAGCACACAATACACAAAAGTGCTAGAGAAACTTAGCAGGACTCGCAGCATCCATAGGAAGTTAAAGGCTACCAGCATTTCAGAACCAGAGCGATGCATTAAAAAACTGAGGCACCAGAGATGGTGAACCATTATTAAAGGGAGGTGGTATTGGGTGAAATCATGTGGAGGAAGTGGATTAACAAAGTTTTGGATACCTCCATATTTTTGAAAGGCCTAAAGATAACTAGAAAAGTATTATTTTTAAATATAATTTTTATTTGTTAAAATAAGATAGGGATTACATTTTTCTTTGTTTACTGAAATAAATACATTGAAATTGATGGAACCACATGTCAAAGACGTTTACAACTATTGATCAATATGCTCGCCAATAATGAACAGAGCTGAGGTTGACAGAAGTGATTCAGAGAATATGAAATGTTATATTTAACCTCTGGTGTTCCACAGTCACATTCTTCTTCATCATCCACAATATTATTTCCACAGGATGGTAAAGAATATTGATCTTCTGGGTTGGGTTTATTTTGAAGACATAACCCTCCTCCACGCACAATCAGGTTTACAAAATCACTCTCACTGCAGTTACTGAAGTTCGTGGAGTCTCTATAATAAAGTGATGTATGTAATATCAAAGTAATTCATGCCATTTAATTTCCTTTGTCATTAACATTTCATCTTGACTAAGCAATTATTGCAATGGTGCTCTAAATAGATCACTGCATTTCCTTAAAAATTTATTAGCACTCTAAGTTTGTGATTTTGTTCAATTATGTAGAGATCCTGAGGGTTTGTTGCCCATTAACATGGAGAAGGGGAGATATAATCAAAAGGGTTCAAAATCCTGAAGTATTTGGAAGGGAAAAAAATGACAAAAAGTTTTCTAATGGCAGAAGGGCAAGCAAAAAAGAGATGACAACTACCAGTGGTTGTCAAAGCAACAAAAACAAATGAAGAATAAATGTTTTTAAACAATAAATAATTATGATCTGGAATTTATTGCCAAAGAGTGCTTTGCAAGCTGATCTAATTCACAGCTTTACAAAGAACCTGGGTGAGCAGCGAGATACAGTTCTTATCACATCATCGAGTTCACTGACGTCGCAACTCATGAGGCTCCTGCGAGAATGATGAGTCAGCTTACAGAAAGGAGGTGCAATCACTAATGAACTGGTGCAGAGACAACAACCTACACCTGAATGTCAACAATACAAAGGTCGACTTCAGGGGAGCCCAGGGGATCACTCCCCACTGACCATCAATGGCTCCACCATCGAGGTAGTCAAGAGCACCAAATTCCTTGATGTGAACCTGGTGGAGGATCTCTCCTGATCCCCCAACACCAGATCCATTGCCAAGAAGGCCCAACAACACCTTTACTTCCTGCAGAGGTTGAGGAAAGTTCAGCTTCCACCTTCCACCCTCATTACATTCTACAGGGGATGCATTGAGAGTATCCAATGTAACTGCATCACTGCCTGGTTTGGGAACTGCACCACCCTAGAATGCAAGTCCCTGCAGCAGATAGTAAAGACTGCTGAGGGGATAATTAGGGTCTCTCTCCCTGCCATGATGGATACCCCTCCTGCAATCTGTTCTTCCTCCTGCCATCCAGGAAGAGGTACCGAAGTGTTCGGGCCCTCACGTCCAGATTACAAGACAGCTTTTTCCCCAACTCATGAGGCTTCTGAACTCTGGGGATACAGAGTTAGCATATGTAATATGATATTTAATGAGTGATATGTTATTTATAACAATGTTTCTGAGGTAATTTATCCATGTAAATAACCAGCTTCATGGAGAAACACTTTTTTGTTTTCAATGTGCACTGCAAGGTTTATGGTGTGAATGACAAATAAACACGACTTTGACTATTAGGATCTAAAATCATTGCATCAGCTTATATTAACTGGATACTCCTTTCAAAAATACAGACATAGACATGACAGGCTAAGTGGTCTCCTACCTAATAAGATACAATCATAAGATATTTTAATTGTGAAAGGTTTGGGATTAGATACGTTTCAACTTGCTTTTGTATATTTAGCTTTATCCGTAGTGAAAAAATATATTGCTAGTACGTGGAAAGATACAAATATGATTGATATTAATAGATGGCATAATGAGATGAAATATTGTTTAATAATGGAAAAAATTACATATGTTTCGCATGATAATTATAATTTTTTATTAATAAATGGCTGTTATACTCGGAATATTTACATTTAAATTTATATTGATTAGATTTTAATATGTATATTTAACTTTTTTTAAAATATTCTTTTTTCTTTTTTTATGGCTCTCCTTAGGAGAGTTGACTGAATGGGGGGGGGAGATTCTTTTCTTTATATATATATATAAAAAAAATGTTCACATTTAATTGCTCTATATGTCATATTATTTGTTTTTTGAACGAATAAATAAAGTTTAAAAAGAAAAGATATTTTAATTGTTGAAAAACATGAGACAATGAAAACCTGTGCTTTTTCTACTTAGACAAATCTCTCTAAATTCTATATTCCCCTTTCTCTCCAGAATAACTAACTACTGTACATTTTGAGCATGTTTATAATGTGATTCAATTTCTTGCCATGTTAACTTATTCCACGTTTTCTCCTTATTTCCTCATTTATAATTACCCTGAGATTTGAATCCTTGCTAATGGTCAATTTTGACAATTTACTTTGTAATCCAATCGCCATTAATGTTCTTGGTTGTTTAGATTCTTTCGACATCTATCATTTGAATTGAAGTTCATCTTTGAACATTTTCACACTCAAAGAAAAAAATACCAGGTAAGCCAGATTCCTACTTACGTAATAGAGCCAAACATGATGCACCGAGTGTCTGGACATTTACACTGCCGATCATTATCATGACTTATGCCCAGGTTATGCCCCAATTCATGGGCAAGTAGTGTGGCAGCCCTTGCCACATTACTGTCTGCAAACTATTTAAAAGAGAGGTGGATTTGATTGCAGAATTTGCTAAGAGTTCTTACAACAGCATTTGTACAATGTCTCCAACATGGCAAAATACAATTTATACCAATAATAATTTATAATAAAATATAACGAATGCTAACAAATAAAACTTGACACATCACCATTTCTGTTTCCTTCGAGTTTTGGAATGTGGTTTTTCCAAGCCCAGAATTCATTGCTCCTCCATAACTAGCTTGGAGATGGTGATACTGAGCCACTCTGCAGTCCTGGCCACAGAGTTCCTCAGAATTTTGACCATGAATTGGTGAAGAAATGAGGATATACGTCCAAATCAGAATGACGTTTGCCTTGGAGTTGAATCTGTTTGATTCACATTGAATCTATTCACATGCATCTGCTAACTTGACCTTTCTAGTGGCACCTACTGTTGATATGGGAGGTCAAAGTATTATAGATGTATAGATGGGGATAGAAGGACAATTTTGAAAAGATGAGAGAGAAGGAGAGTGGAGGAAGGGTCTGTTGGGAGTGATTGGGGATTCCATAGACAGGATTGATGGGTATGGGGGGGGGGGGGGGGATGGGGATGTGAGGAGATTGGCAAGCAATTGAAGATACATAAAAAATTTAAAATGTAGAATGAGAGAGGATTTTATAAATACAGAGATATCAGTGGTCTAGAGGTGATTATTGATGAAGGGTGGTAAAGATATGGTAGGATATAAAAACAAAGATAACTATTGAAACTAAGCCATTGTTGTATCAAGAATTATGCGGGTCAACCAACACATGGGGATGGCTGAACAGGTCTTGGTTTGAGAACTGATATGTGATTCAAGGAGACACAGACCCATAAATCCTATTTAATGAGACAATACTTTCTACTGCTATGTTGAGGTAAAGCTGGAGATCCCATCCACAATGATTTTCACACCTGACACCCACATGATGTCAATAATATTCCATTAGGCACTGGAACCAATGGAATGCCCATTCCCATCACCCACCTCCTCCTTGTAACTTTACAACTTGGCTTTGCCCAACAGGTTCTCACCATGGCAGGAGTTTTAACTTGTGTGCAACACTGCAGTATATTATTGATTCAAATTTTGTGTATTTTACCAGCACAGTGTAAGGATGAATTCAATGTTCCCCATGACTGGATCACAATCAACAGGAGCCCTCCTACAGTGCTATTTTAATATTCATTTTAAAGCATGGGAACATTTATGGGCTATTTTATTACTAACCAGTTACAAGGTCATTGGAAATAATTGACAAATTATAATAATAAACAATAAATCTGAAATCTGATTTACATTACCCAACCCTCTTATTCTTTCAGATTACGTATCAGTTCTGAGGAAAATCTGGCATAACTGCACTGCAGTCATTGGAAGAGAATAAGGTATTTACATTTAGAAAATGGCCTGTTAGTTAAAAACCCTTTGGTCCCACTTAATATAAGATGCACACATTATTGAAATAATAGAGGACCAGGCAGAAAACAATGATTAAGGAGAGCAGGGTTTGGTTTTAGAAGCTAATAGTTAAAGAATTTAGTAATTCCTTATCTTTCTATTTCTGGGAAAGAAAGACTGAGGAGCAGAAAACAGCATTGATACATCCTTTAAGTAATTTAAGATTTAAGGTAAAATCAATAGTGACATATTTAGAGCTTTTGAATAACATAAAAATATCTAGAGAAGAGATTATATTGGCCATGAAATAAAGTCTTCATTTTGATGATCAATCGATGAAGGGCAACCTAAGGTGAGAGTCACACAAAGAGATACAAAAACTGCTAGAATTTTGAATGATCAAGGAGAACATGGAGGGAACCAGCAGCATCCAAGGATAGGAGTGTTTAGTCATCGGTTTTGGCCAGAATCCTTTATTGAAAGTCAGAATGAGAGATATCAGTTATCCCACAAGCGTTCTCTTCTTTCATCTGTGGAGGAATGGACTTAGTAAAGGCTTCCTAGATATGGCAGTGCTGCAGTAGGTAAATATTTTTTTTAGAAGCAGAGGCCCTTTTGGCCCACAAACCTTTGCCGCCCAATTACACCCAACCTACAACACCCAGTATGTTTTTGAATGATGGGAGGAAATTAGGGAAAACCAATACAGACATGGGGAGAATGTACAAACTCCTTATAGACAGAACAGGATTTGAACCCTGGTCCCGATTGCTGGCGCTGTAACAGTATTGCGCTAACCATGCCACCCCATGAAAGAAGAACTTATTGCAGAAGGGTTTTTTGAGAAGTCACCATTGAAAGAAACTATCTTTTGAGTATACAAATAGCAAAATTGTGAAATATGGTTGAAGATTATTAAACTTGCACCATTCTGTGAAAAGGGATGGAATGCAAAGAAAATAGATGAGAGCTTGAAAACAGACAATACTTGCTAGTAGGCCTCTTCTTATCAGGAGCTCCAAGGATGCAAGGATCTGGTTCAGGCTGGTACAGTGACCTAAAGAGGTCTATAGCTAGTACTGCGCTTGCTTAATAGAGACACGAATATGAACTTAGATGCCCCCAAGGATGGAATGAACTAATTAACATAACATGCGATGTATGAAGAGGGAGGAACTGAGTGATACCTGTTTTGATGGAAGGGAAAAGGAGAATGTTGTAATGTATTGGGATTCTGATTGGAAGAAGGTAAATGAAGGTGGGTGATGTTGAGCGCAGGACTGTACAAAAGAGTGATGATTCTGAACCTCCGGTATGTCTATGCAGGGACACCCGACTCTGCAGACTTGAAATAAAGTTGAACCTGTTCTCCAAGACTTTGTCTCCAGAGTAGACTTTATATTTCACAAAATGGATCTCAGTCTTGAAAGTTTTCTGTAGATTATGGAACTTTAACATTTTTGTATGAAATTTCTTTGAGATCTCTTTTGATTAAATTATGAATTTGCTTAAAATAGATATATTTCTACATTATTACATCTGAATACACTTTCAGAAATTATATTTTCTGGCCCTTCATTTTTGAAATATTTCAGGGAACCAAACTATTGAAAAGAATATTCTGAAAAACCCCTGATATCTCGCACCTATGGGGATTGGTAGCTGCCAGATAAGTGTATTTTCCAGTGGCTTGAGACTCACTCTCACAATGCCTAATTAATACACCTACATTAAGAATAAACAGTTGAAAAGGCAAAAGATAAAAATACTACACTGTGCTTACATTGAACAAACTTCATTTGCATGAATATATAAACCTTAAAGCAGTGGTTCACAACCTTTTTCTTTCTACTCACATACCATGGTGCTCTGTGATTAGTAAGGGATTGATTAAGGTGGTATGTGGGTGGAAAGAAAAAGTTTGAAAACCACTGTTTTAATTGAACCTGATTGACTCATTATGTGAACACTTTCATAACTCCAAAGAAAATGGACCAATGACAATCTTTCTCAAACAAAATATTTCAGTCATAATTGAGTCTAGAGCAGTGATTCTCAATCTTCCCTTCCCACTCACACCCCACCTTAAGACATCCCTTATTCATCACAGAGCACCGATGGCATAGGCATTACTTAAAGTGGTATGTGAGTGGAAAGAAAAAGGTTGGGGACCACTGCTGTAAAGCATTTTACTTTATTTTCAGTCACATTCTTTTAAAACATTTGACTGTCGCTATATCTGCAGGTTCCTCCCCCTCTGCAAAGCCATCTGAAAGATGAACAATAACATAATAGATAATTAATCCACCTCCCCCAAGTTTACAGATAAAGGCTCTGACCGGGGTGGCTCTTACTAAACAGGGAAAAGGACACAATTTAAGAGAGTCACCACAACAGCGAGGGGCCTCAACCTGCTCTTCATCCTGGGCAACACTATTGTTGTTTCACACAACAGCATCAATGAGCAAAGGCACTCTACTGGTGGAATATTTGCTCCCATCTTCACCAAAGGTTTATGTGTTACTTCAAAGAAGATATACTTTTACATTTTTAAACTTACATATTTTTATCTATTATTGTATTCTAATTTACTTTAATTTTTGTTATTTATTTTCCTCAATTTTCTTGTCAGTTACTTGAGGCTGTTGTTGTCTGAATTCTGGATACCAGGGGTTTTACTGTACTTGTATGTTATTACATCTGAATCCACCTTGATCAAAGGATCAAATATATTTTTTGGCTCTTTGTTTTTGAAATATCGGAGGGGGCTAAACTATTGAAAAAAGGATATACATTAAGCAACATTAAATTTCCATTTTATTCAATTTTCTTACAACATTGATTCCACCTCCAAGCATGGAAGAGCAGACAGTACCAACAAAGGCCAGTCCTAGGATTCCATCAAACTGTCCTTTGTTTCTGAAACAGAAACAACAAGGAAATAAGTTTCTCAACTTAGTCTAATTTTGCCCAAGCTTTCAATATTGAGCTAGCTTTTATTTCTCACGGCTAAAATGGTTTACGGTAATCTAAATCATATCGGAACAGGTGTTCTTGGAGTACTGTGTGTCATTCTGGTTACCCATTTATTTAGGAAGGCTTCAAAAGAGATTCCTGAGAACATTACCAAAACTTGAGAGATTGAGTTGAAGGGAGAGCCTGGATAGGTTGTCCTTTTATTTCCTGGATTGGGATGATTAGAGGCAATACTACGGCGATATATAGCATCATGATGAGTAAAGTGAATGCTTACCGTTTTTTTCACAAGGTAGAAGGGATAGTTTTACAGTAAAAAGGGAAGAGATTTAAGGCCCCACGGGGCAAATTTTCACTCAGATTGGAGTGAGCTGCCAGAGACCCGTCGAAGCAAGTATGATTTTGACATTCAAATGACCATTGGATAGGACTTGGTGTTCTCCTTTTGAGGTGCACATCCGTCCTCCGTATCCTAGCCTTCAGTGCCACGCCAGGACAGACTCGTTTAGGCAAGAGAGGGTGCAGAAAAGGTTTACAAGAACGTTGCCTGGATCAGAGAGCTTGAGTGAGAAGTAGAGACTGGGTAAGTTGGCACTGTTTATCCAGGATGCTGAGAGGTGGCCAACAGATGTTTCTAAAATCCAGAGGCACAGAGGTAAGGGTGGGGAAGTCTAAAACTAGAAGGCATAGATTTAAGGTGAGAGGGGAGAAATTCAAAGGGAATCTGAGTGGCAGTTTTTTTTGGTACAAGCTGCAAGGTGAACTGAGAGAGGTGGGTATAATTACAACATGTGAAAGACATTAAAAAAAGTAAATAGAAAGGAAAGGTTTAAAGAAGTATGGCCCAAATGCAGCCAAATGTGACTATCTCAGATATGCACCTGAGTTGGCATGGACTGGTTGGGCCAAAGGACCTGTGACTGTGCTGTATATCTCTATGACATGAGGGTCCCATAAACGCGTTGTGATGTGTATCATTTACAGCAAACTGACAAGAATGGGTCTAGGGATTAAAGTGGATGCCTTTCAGTTTTTTAGTAGTCATTGTGAACGGGCCTTTCACTAGTGATTTACATAGAAAATTTTGAATTTAAATGGGTTCAATATGAATGATGAATGACTTCTCATGCAGAACAGCAGAACCAATGTCTTTTTGGGGGTTTAAATTGCTGCCAAATAGGAGGTGACATTACCAGACCCATGATAAAAGTTGTAAAAATGTTATCAGCACCAGGATCAAGAATGACAGAACACTGGTCCAGTACCTGACGCTGCACTAATCCCATCAAAACACACTGCAGTTGCCATGTTGTCACTTAGCAAACCATATGGACCCCAAAACAAAATGACAGGATCCACTATCTAATCCGGAGTTCATAATATACTTTTATTGCATTGCATCATTTGTCTATTTGTTTGTTTTGTTTTTGGCGCAGACTAGAAGGGGCAAAGGGGCCTGTTTCTGTGCTGTAATGCTCTATGGTTCTATGTCTCACAGTCTGAAACACTCTTTGACACTTTATATTTACCTTGATTAATACAATCAAAATCAAGAAGATGGCTGAAATTCTTTCTAGAAATCATGGCTCAGTAAAATGGAGATTTATGTTTTCGGACCCAAAGGCAGATAATAGAGAGAAAAAAGGGCCAAATATCTCGAGTCACCCTTTCAAAATTAATTGAGTAAAATAATAGAACTGAAATTGAAATAAATGTAAAAGCAGCAATGTGATAGTATAGATTCTATCACCAATGTGTATATGTAGTGTAGATGACTGTGATTGGCTGAGAGTGTAGCCACACCTACTGGCAGGTCTTAAAAGGATTGCTCCTAGCCAAACCAGGTCATTCTGGACTGGTCGACTTACTTGTGATATGCTCCAGTCTTTTAGTTAATAAAAGCCTTGGCTTGGATCAACAAGTCTTTGGTTCTTTTGACGTGCTCTGCAAGCAATCAAGTGACTTCAGCTTTAGTTTTATAGAAGCCTACAAATTGTGCAATGAAATGGAAGACCACAGAGCTCTGTAGTATTGTAGGGTGGGAGATAGTTATTGGGCAGTTCATTTTCACTTCCATTATACCAGGTGTCATTAACCATTTCACTTGATAGTCTAATTCAGGCATTCTCAACTGGGGCCACATGGCCTCCCTGGGTGTCATAGCTCATTTAAGTGGGGGGGCCACGGTCTGAAATAATAATATATTTTTTATGTATTCAGTAGGAGAGAAGCATGGAGCAAAACAAACTAAACTTGACTGCTTCACAGGGAAGGGGACCCATAAACTTTGAGCAGAGACCTAAGGGGGCCTTAGCCTGAAAGATGTTGAGAATAGTTGGTCTAATTCACATAGCAGTAAGGGATTGCAGTAAGGAACTCATTAAAATGTATGTTTAAAGAAGCATTCACGGTAATAAGCAGGAAAAAATCCTGGGTAACATCTCAGACAAATGCACTTACAGAATCAGATGTCCACTGTCATGTTGTTTCTCAGGAAGCAGGACTCGTTCACGCCACCTCACAAAATTACCCAAAACCTCCCCAGCCTTTGTAGTGATAGCAATCTGATCTTCATCTTTCCAGATCACCAGACCAGTCAATATAACTCCAACATTCAGAGAACTGTACATCTGAAAGATTATGAGAAGGCCAGTTAATATTTTCCAGCGATGGGTCTTGTATGTGTCAATTTTTTTTAAACGGAGAAAAAATAAAAATGGAAAAGATCTCAAGAATACTTTGAGTATAATGTATTTTCATACATGTAAACAACTTAAAAAATGTATGGGTTAATTTTAATCCTACTTGCCTGATGGAAATAGTGCAGTTGGGTAAATGGTTAAACTGAGATGGGACAGAACTGGCTGTAGCCCAAGACATTTCCATATCCCTGCCATTTTATTTCATGGAAGTATGGAGGTTTCTCATTAGTGAAGCTTTCATATACATTGACCAATAAATGTTTATGCAAGACCCAAAAGTGCTGGAGAAACTTAGCAGGTTATGCAGCATCTATGGGAAGCAAAGGGTAATCAATGTTTCAAGCCTGAGTCCTTCGCCTGAAAAAAGGCAGGATCAAAAAGGTTGGTTACCTTTAAATATTGTTTAACCTGCTGAGGTTCACTACAATCACAGCATCTGCAGCCTTTCCTGTACAACTCCTGTGCTGCGCTGAGGTAGCAACAAGCAAGCACAAAACTGGCTTTATTCCAGTAAAAGTCTGAACATCAGTTCATGCCTTGGTGGCTCCCGTGTGACTGGCTCAGGAGGGGTCAGCTCAGGTCTATATTCGAGTTGGTTGATTGACAGCCGGCCAGGTGGAGTCAGCCCCTTAGGTGGTCTTCCTACAGGTGCAGAGATCGCCCCCTGCAGTAGGCTGGTGGTCATATCACCACAACTCCAATGTATGTTTGTGATTTGTGAATTTTACAGTCTCTGAGAGCTGCAGGCAACAGTATTGGTTCCCAAGATTTTCTTGTAGGCAAGAGGGATAGGAAAGAGCCACATTTTCCATTCATGGATATTTTATGGGGAATACTGCAACACAATTTTCTCAGTTAATAACCAGTATTTGATGAATTTTTGTTTCTGTATTATCCCTGAGAAACACTGTGATTTTTCCTTAGAAGACTTTCCATTTAATACAACTTTAACTGGAATCATTAACCCAAATTGTGTCCTACTTGTTTTCAGTTACCCACATGACACCCTATATACCATCACTGAACCACAGTATATCAGATCTCCCATACACACAATCCACCACTTTGGATCAGTTGTCTCCCTTCCATGACTCCAATCTACTTGCCATAACCCACATCACATGAAAATTTATATCTCACGGGAATTACATAAGTCACATGAATGTTCAAAGGTTAACTCTGATTAGAGATTTGAATTTTTAAAAAAATCAATACATACTCCGTTGACAAGATGAATCAATTCAACCATTTGATTCTGAATCAAGGTTTCATTTCTCTTATGAAGATTGTACTGAAAAAGACAAAGATATGCTAGATTAAGTGAGGCTGATGCTCTTTGGCATCTAATTAAAAAAATAATAATAAACTGGTACTCACTTTGTCATTATCAACAACCAAAACCAACTCGACATAATTGGTTTTTGGTAAAACTGCTCGCTTTATCTAATGGTTAAATATGAAAACAAAATGAGGTTGCATCACAGTAAAGACATTTGTATAAATCTAACTCTTTTGTATGCAGTATGCAAGGATTCTTTTAGGTATAATTTTCAGTTTGTAAAGTATATTATTTTGTTTGTACAGTGTCAGGACATTCATATGATATTGATAACATTTTAAGGGGAAACAATTTAAGACTTAATCATGCGAAAAGATGCCAATTTTTCTCAAGTTTCAAGAATTTACATGTTTAATTAAAGACCTATTGGCTGAAACAATTAAATGTGAATGCATAATGCAATCAGAACATAAATTGTTCCATGCAATCAGAAAAATGCAGAAATTGCTGTGAACTGTCCATCAATAATCTATTGACCAACTTTTCCTTGCTCTTTACTCAGAGGCTACAAACTCTGTGTTTTCAAGCTCAGCCCTCCACTGTTGATAATGTAGCCAGTGCAATTCAGAATAAAGGTTTCTTTTTTGCAATTTTTTTTTTGTTGAAAAAGGAGATCTCCATCGGTACTCAGCTTGAGCTGCAATTTGAGGCAAAAAAACTCCAACAATTGTTATGCTCATGTGTTCAACAAATTAATGTTACACATTATCAATACATTCCTCACATGATTCATGAATGAGGAACTATTGGGGCTGAAGCTTCAGAACACAACTGTAAAAAATGCAATTGTTTTTGCTTGTACAGTAAAAGACTGCAGTGTGGAGCTTTTATTCCTTCAAACGCTTGCTATTTGCCAGAGGGACATTCATCAAAGATTTTACCAGAGGCTCCAACATTCTCACTACTCATTTAACAAAGTTTCTGCTTTTGCTAGCTATGGTGGACGTGCCATATTCTGATTGATTGATCTGTCCACCCGAAACGTACAGGGTTGGTAGGCTAATTGGGTGTTATTGAATGGCCCGGGTTTCACCTTTCTGAATCATTAAAAATATTTAAAGAATTGCGGCATGGAGTTAGGCCCCCTTCCCAGGGACTGCATCATTTGCTAATGTGCATTTAAAATCACTTTACATTAAGCCTACTTTTCCCTTGCGTTTCCTCTTTCTACATTGTAATCTGCTTCCAACGCTTGGATAAAAAAACCTCATGAAATATTTTTAATTTAGCACACAGCATGGTAACCAACTCTTTTAGCCCATGAGCCCGTGCCACCCAATTAGACCTAAATGATCTACAACCCTTGGTACATTTTGAATGGTGGGTGGAAACCGGAGCACCTGGAAGAAACCCACACGGACATAGGAAGAATGTACAAACTTCTGACAGACAGCACCGAATTCAGACCCTAATTGCTAGTTCTGTAAAAGCAAAGCGCACTAACTGCTACGTTCACCGCGCCGCCTTCTTTCGAACAATTTGGAACTCTTATTTTTGTGTCTCACTGACACTAATGTGTTTTTAAATGAACAGACAATGAAATGGAGTTTCATTTACCCTCAGATCCTGTAGTAAACTCCCATAGTTCAAGTGATGATTGGTAGGTCCATCATGGTGAGATACGCCACACACAGAGGGTTCTGCCATCACGTCGTCCATTTGGTAGATTAGGTGCTCAAATGTGGATGAACCTTCCAGGGGCTCAATTACAAATTTTTTTTCAAGAATAGAAATGATTCCCCTGGAAATAATTACACAAGAGGGTGAGTCGTTGACAATGTCCAGTTGCTGCAATGAAGAGGTGTCTAATTAATAAATGTGTTTGGACAATGCATTTGAGCCAGATTCACAAGTAATTAGGTTAAAAGAAAATTCCTTACAGGGTGTATGCTGTCCCTCTTGATTATATCATATATTACAGCTATGAAGCAATGGGTAGCAAGGCAGCCATTGCTAATCACTATTGATCACTGCCTTTGCAATGAATACTGCGTGCTCCGGAGACGAAGCCATAACTTTCCATTGTCTGTAACAAGAACTGTTTTAGATATTTGTTCTCTGCAAATTACCCTGCCTTCTACCAATTTTGGAAAGTCGTGACAATTACCAAATTGCCTGACTGACCTGAAAACATTTTAGTGAACCCCATATCAACCAGTCAAAAGGTCAGCATATAAGTTAAGTAAAACCCAAAAGGAAGAAGGAGGACATTTCAGATGATCTGGTCTGGAAGACTTCATCTTGGGAACAGATACGACAGAGATGGAGAAATTGGGAGAAAGGAATCCAATCCTTGCAGGGGACTGGGTGTGAAGAAGTACAGTCAAGGTAGTTATGGGAGAGCAAGTTAAAAGTATCTGGTCTCTGACACATTATCATCAGTGGTAGCGCAACCAGTCAAAGGTCAAAATGTGCAGGCCTATTCCAGAAGCTAGAGCACATCATACCGAATTGGAAATATATTGATTTTCCTTCACCAGCTCAGAAATCTCCATTCACAACCATGAGCATATTTTCCACAAAAGCACTGGGTTGGGCTATGGAAGTGGCTCTTAAGGCAGGCAGAATGTGTAGTGCCAAAGGTATGTACATAAAAAGAGTTGAGGCGACAGCACAGGATTGAGAAGTGCTGGTGTATGTCAGAAATCCTATCTTCCATGTGGGACATTACTCCAGGGCACTCTCTGTTCTTTTAATGCAAGAGCTACTCCTGGCTCGAGAAGAACAAGGGACCTTTTCCATGCATCGTGGCCACAGTTTCTGTCACTGAATCAATTAACATTACTATTATTCCTTGAATCTTGCTGCATGAAGGGTTTTGTCTCCCCTAAATTACAATAGTGGCTGAACTTCAGAAATAGTTTGCCGGCTGCAGAGATACAAGGAAGTTGCAAATTTTTCTACTACTCATTTTGTTTTCACATATCAACACTTCTAAATGGTTGTTACAAGTGAACTTCATACTGACACCGCGAGACAAGCAAAAATTCCACAATGCCAGAAGGATATTTTTCCTTTAGTGTTTCTTTTTCCCACATTACTGACCAAAATAGCTGACACAGAATGTGTTAGAATTTGTTTTCAATGTGCAATTTCGAACTGCTTTTCATACTTATCCACCTATCCTTTGAAGGACAACATGAGAATGAACAGAAATGTGAAACAATGAGATGTATTTATAACATTTGGTGCATGCCCAATACTAAATGATACTTCATTCTTGGCATTGTTTCTACCTTGACAAACCTGCTTTTGATTGTACAATAGCACCAGCAAACCAGGGTTTGAATCCAGAGCTGACTATGAGAAGTTTTATGGGTTTCCCTGGGTGCTCTGGTTTCCTTCCACCATTCAAAAACAGACCAGGGGTTGTAGGTTAATTGGATGCAATTGGGCAGCACGGCTTGTGGGCTGAAAATGCCTCTTACCGTGTGTTTGTCAAAATAAATAAATACAACTTTGGTTCATGGATTGTGCATTTGTATATTCTGACAGCAATGTAGCCAATAATTTTTCACCTACACCAGCGTTAAACTACCTACAAACCTTACTAAAATTCCTCAGTCCACTGTTCCACTTGCCATCCAATTAAGCAAGCTTTGAGCTAACTCTCCATAGAAATTTCTAATTTACAATTAAGATATCATCTTGCTCTTAATATAGCTGCAGGTTAGTTGGGAATTTACTTGCTGGTTTGTAATCAACATCAATAATAACATGTTAATTTTAAAGTTAAATCAATGCCATTGTTATCCGTTGCTCACAATTTTGTTGTTGAGTAATGGCCAATTGACAAAGGGGAAGTTAACATGGCTAGATCTAATGGACTGGTGGATGATACAGTTGAGAGTGTGAGGGGAGGGGAAGAAAGGTGAGGAGTCAAACAAGAGCTGATTGGTAGGGAGAGTGGGGAATTTTAGCTCTGCTTAGAAAACCAGCCAGGACAAGAGAAACACATTCTTGGAGGTGGGGAAATGATATGGCGGTGGCAGTTCAAAACAACTTTGGCTTACTGTAAAATTAAACAGGACTATGACAATAGACAATAGGAGCTGGAGTAGGCCATTTGGCCTGTCGGGCCAGCACCGCCATTTTAGATCATGGCTGATCATTACCATCAGTACCCCTTTCCAGCCTTATCCCCATAACCCTTAACTCCGTTACCCACAAGAGTCTTATCTAACTCTCTTAATATAATAGATTTGTTCGACCACTAAAAAAATGAATGAGACAGTCTGGTGACTGGAATTCTCTGAGCCATAGAATGATCATAATGAGTTTATTGTGATATACACTGTTCAATGCACATATGCACCAACATCTTTACTTGCTGCAACCAAACAGGTACATGTAAAAATATACTATAATGGTGAACTGAACTGACAGTAAAATACATAGATAGATAATAAATATAAATATTAGTGCAAAGGAGTGACTTGCAACAGTGCAGACAGCCTTTTGTGTTGCAGGTGTTTTACTGTATTAAGAATGTTTCACCGTCAGTTGATAGAGATCATGTGTTCTATTGACATTTTAGCCAATGTTTCACCCAGAGCCATGTACAAAATGACTGTAGCATTTGCCATCATCAAACAGGACACTATATTCCAACACGTTGAATCTGTAGCACTTTGAGAAAGTATTGAGAGAGAGCAAGTTCTGAGACGTAAAAAGGTGCACGTTTTACTTTCTCAAGGATTTTAGAATAGTACAGTTTAATTCATAGTTTAAAATCAATTATTTGAAGCAAAATATTCAGTTGAATTTAGAAATATCTAAAAGTGTTTCTTGATGTAAATTAAAACGATGTTTGAATATGATACCTCTTCAACTCAATGTCACATTTATCCTTTTTTTCATTACTGGTGCCAGATGTACAATTTAGATTAAATGGAAAGACAATGGAATATTATGTCTTGTTTAAATTTGGAAAAAATTAGATATGCCTGTCATTGATTCAAATTCCAAACAATATGGGGCTCATTTATGGACAATTATTATAACCTTAAGAGTTAGTGTTGATCTGGAACTTCTCTCTCTCTCTCTCCAAGATTATGCCTCTTGAATTTTTTTTAAAAATGTCAACCTTCAACCTTGCTTAGGGGAAGTGGTTTAGAATTTATCCTTCTTTGTTTGCTTGCTTTTTTTTCTTTAGATTCTATTGTAACATTAGTTTTGGGCTATTGGACCTGAATTTTTACATATGATCATTATTGTAACTTTTTTAACTAGTTCTATACCACATATAATGTATTGTTATTTTTTTCCTATTGTACAAATATCTATAAAATATTTTAAGAGAGAAAGAATACAGTACCTGACACCCAAACATGTGCTGAGCAAAACTTGTGATTTCTTAACACCTTCCACAATCCCATGGTAGTAGCAATGGGTCTGAAATAAATAATTCATTACATAAAATGAGAATAACAACATTAATAAGAACAAATACTTCTTCTTTGGTGCCAGTATTGGTGCTGAGATTTGGGTATTGTTTTTAATGAGAAGGTGACTGGTGGAGAAAGAGTTGCCACGCTTTCCATATGCTCTCTTTGCTTCCAACTACATATTGCTCCTAGGTATTATTATAATAATACCCAGTGTCGCCGAGAATATTCTCCCAGAATCACAGTGCGGCTTTCGCGCAAACAGAGGAACCACTGACATGGTCTTTGCCCTCAGACAGCTCCAAGAAAAGTGCAGAGAACAAAACAAAGGACTCTACATCACCTTTGTTGACCTCACCAAAGCCTTCGACACCGTGAGAAGGAAAGGGCTTTGGCAAATACTAGAGCGCCTCGGATGCCCCCCAAAGTTCCTCAACATGGTTATCCAACTGCACGAAAACCAACAAGGTCGGGTCAGATACAGCAATGAGCTCTCTGAACCTTTCTCCATTAACATTAGCGTGAAGCAAGGCTGCGTTCTCGCACCAACCCTCTTTTCAATCTTCTTCAGCATGATGCTGAAACAAGCCATGAAAGACCTCAACAATGAAGACGCTGTTTACATCCGGTACCGCACGGATGGCAGTCTCTTCAATCTGAGGCGCCTGCAAGCTCACACCAAGACACAAGAGCAACTTGTCCGTGAACTATTCTTTGCAGACGATGCCGCTTTAGTTGCCCATTCAGAGCCAGCTCTTCAGCGCTTGACGTCCTGTTTTGTGGAAACTGCCAAAATGTTTGGCCTGGAAGTCAGCCTGAAGAAAACTGAGGTCCTCCATCAGCCAGCTCCCCACCATGACTACCAGCCCCCCCACATCTCCATTGGGCACACAAAACTCAAAACGGTCAACCAGTTTACCTATCTCGGCTGTACCATTTCATCGGATGCAAGGATCGACAACGAGATAGACAACAGACTCGCCAAGGCAAATAGCGCCTTTGGAAGACTACACAGAGTCTGGAAAAACAACCAACTGAAAAACCTCACAAAGATTAGCGTATACAGAGACATTGTCATACCCACACTCCTGTTCGGCTCCGAATCATGGGTCCTCTACCGGCATCACCTACGGCTCCTAGAACGCTTCCACCAGCATTGTCTCTGCTCCATCCTCAACATTCATTGGAATGACTTCATCCCTAACATCGAAGTACTCGAGATGGCAGAGGCTGACAGCATTGAATCCACGCTGCTGAAGATCCAACTGCGTTGGGTAGGTCACGTCTCCAGAATGGAGGACCATCGCCTTCCCAAGATCGTGTTATATGGCGAGCTCTCCACTGGCCACCGAGACAGAGGTGCACCAAAGAAGAGGTATAAGGACTGCCTAAAGAAATCTCTTGGTGCCTGCCAAATTGTCCACCGCCAGTGGGCTGATATCGCCTCAAACCGTGCATCTTGGCGTCTCACAGTTCGGAGGGCAGCAACCTCCTTTGAAGAAGACCGCAGAGCCCACCTCACTGACAAAAGATAAAGGAGGAAAAACCCAACACCCAACCCCAACCAACCAATTTTCCCTTGCAACCGCGTCTGCCTGTCTCGCATCGGACTTGTCAGCCACAAACGAGCCTGCAGCTGACGTGGACATTACCCCTCCATAAATCTTTGTCCGCAAAGCCAAGCCAAGCCACATATTGCTCCACTACTAATGTGCTTTGGCTGAAAACATCCCCAGTTTATTTTTCAATTCTGTGTACATCAGGTAAGACTGGGCTTGTTTTCCCTCTTGACAACAATGAGAAGATTGAAACTGAATAAGGTTCTGTGCTTATCCAGCATATGTGCATGTATCTGCTGTCTTGGGTAAACTTCTCATCCCAACTAATGGGTGGTCCCAACAAAGACAGGGTATTGGCCATCATGCCAAACCCATCGTCTTTGGAAGTCCATCCTGGAATCAAGAACTGCTCAGGGCTCACCTCTTTCTTTCAGCGAAACATCTTGAGACCAACCCTGCTCGCAGCGCCAATTGTCTTGGGTAAACTTTGTTCATTTTAGATTGGTCACAGTGTTTGAGCTACCGAAAGAAAATAGACACACACACACACCAAGAGCAGTTCAGTTTATACAAATGTTTATTACAAATTCAAAAGTTGATTTCAAACTACAATATGCAAGCCTTTCCCAACTATACTTATCAACGCCTGGACTGGTCCCAACTGCCGAAGCGAGGCAACAACTGCACACTTGTAGTAGATTGTCAGGGTGCCGGTAGCAGCTTCTCCACCTCCCCCGACTGGGACGTTGCCGGACTCTAGAAGTTCTTCTTGCTGAGAGATGTTGCCACCTCTCGGAGAGTCTCAGACTTCAGCAGCGGGACCATGGCTTATTGTAGAGCTCGTCGAAAGAATCAAAGACTTGTTGATCCAAACCAAGGCATTTATTAGCAAAAGACAGGAGCTCTTCACAGGTGGCCGACCAGTCCGGAATGATCCGACTTGGCTAGGGACACAACCCCAGACAGTAGGCGTGGCTTAGCTCTCAGCCAATCGCTGTAAGCACAGTCTAGATACTGTAACTATATACACTATATACATTGGTGATAGATCTATACTATCACACTTGTATTACCCAAACACTGCTTACTCAAGCACTATTTCCAGCACAGCAAGAAAGATAAGCGAGCACGCTAGCATGCTTAGGCTTCTATCGAATAACGTAATTTTCAGCTTATCACCTTGAATACAATGATTTATTTTGCATCAAGGCTAGGCTTCTGACAGTCTGTGATCAAAACAAGCAGGAAGATTAAATGTTCTTGGTACACAGATGTCCTTTCGTCAGATAACAGCATCTCTGGCCCCTCGGTGGAATTTAGCTTATGTCTGCTGATTCTAAAACAACAAGCAGGTTCTCAGCCCTGCAGAAGCAAAGGCTGCAAAAGTAAAAAACACGGTTTAAGTCTTCCATTACACCTACATGCACACATACTTTTCCACAGTGATCAGGAACTGATTTTCTTTGCTCTTTCTCTCTGGATGGAAGTCAATTATGGTGAACAAAGGGATATATAAAATCTTGTGAAATCATAGAATCATATAGCACAGCCACAGGCCTTTTGACTCATCATGTCACTATGAAGTACTTATTTATCTATCAGCATGGATGGCGTAGCAGTTAGCGCAACACCTTTATAGCGCCAGTGATCGGGACTGGACCGGGGTTCAAATCCCACACTGTCTGTAAGGAGTTTGTAAGTTCTCCCCATATCTGGGTTTTCTCCCAGGGCTCTGGTTTCCTCCCACCGTTCAAAACATAGTGGGGATGTGGGTTATTGGGGTGTAAATTGGGCAGCACAGATTCATGGGCCAAAATGACCTGTTACCATGCTGTATGTATGTCTAAATGTACTAATCCAGTTGGTGTGTCAATTCCCACTAATGTAGCTGCTCTGCATTTCCATTATTCTGAGAGATTTATTTTTAGATTTGGAATTTCTTGTTTAGCTTTTCAAACAGAAACTTCATCAATCAGTCTCGCCCTAAGTAGCAACAAAGTCCAGGAAGTTAGCACATTGCAACATTCCAAAACACTCAATTGCATGTCTCAAATGTTTAGTATGTGGGTGTGTCAGATGGCCGCTGTAGTAAACTACTAGGCACAAGACAACACACTGGTGCAGCTAGTAGAGTCAATGTCTCATGATGCCAGAGACTCTAGTTCAATCTTGACCTCAGTGCTGCCTTTATGGAGTTTGCATGTTCTCCCTGTGACTGCATGGGTTTCCTTGGGATGCTCTAGTTTCTTCCCACATCCCAAAGACATGCATGTTGGTAGGTTAATTAGCTTCTGTAATTTGCCCATAGTATGTAGATCAATGGTAGAATTGGGGTGAAATTGCAGGAAATTTGGGGAGAATAAAGGTTAATGTAGGATTAATGTAAAGTGGGTTAATAGTCAGTATGGCCTCAATGGGCTGAAGGGCCTGTTTACACAAAGCATGTCTTTAAGATTCTCCAAGAACTTGAGCAAACTGAAATGTATTTGGTCAAAAGCTGGCTATGAGGAGCCCAGGATGTCTTATGGCCCTATGGCTTGGGAGGTGAAGAGGTTGTTCAAAGATGACATCAGCATTTGTATTTGGAAAAGGAATAGATGAAAGCATTGGAGCCCTTTATTGTCTTGCAGAGGAGATAATAGAGAGACATTGTAGGTCTATGGTCAGGATGAGGAAGAGTGGGCAGGTGAGAAATTGGGATCGGTGCCTTAAATTAGGATAAAAGGACAGCATTAGGAATAGGCTGATAATGAGATATATAGTGGCAGAGGAGTTGGGGATTCTTGAAGGGTCAGGAGATAAGGTTTCAGTGAGATGAGTTGGAGATTTCAGAGTGGTGGGTTATGATCTAGTGGCTTAAAAGCGCTTTTTGTCAATGTTTATGGAATCATTAACTATTTCCAAGTACAGCTGGCACTTGCCTGAATCTTGGGTTCAGATGACTTCATTTTTCCACCTTTACTATATATATTGCACAAAATCCTTAGCAAGCAGCTTCCTATGAAACAAAAAATATTTCATTTTAGGTACTTGACAGCTTTCCAGCTGAAACAGAATACTGAAAACAAAGGACTTCTACTTATGAACTGTTTTTGACATTACTAGGATGCCCTACTGAAATTCCAAGCCAACAAATTTATCTATCCTTTGATATTTATTTGTTTTTTTCCTGTCTTGGCATTTGTAGTTATTTAGAGTGTTACTATTATAGATGGCTTATCTTATGTACCCCTGAGGTTGCAGCAAGGAACAATTTCAGTGCATCTGTACATCATACATGTCTTCTTTGGCTTGGCTTCGCGGACGAAGATTTATGGAGGGGGTAAAAGTCCACGTCAGCTGCAGGCTCGTTTGTGGCTGACAAGTCCAATGCGGGACAGGCAGACACGGTTGCAGGGGAAAATTGGTGGGTTGGGACATGTATATGAAAATAAACTCACATTGTTGAAATACATTGTCCAAAAATATATTTTTTTCTCTTTCTTTTTCCCTGGTCATCCCTCAGGAGGATAAAATCCAGTTTTATGGATTAGGAGGTGGCCAATGTAGAACCAGTTACAGGTGCTTGACAGGGTGTGTGAGTGGGTTGTATTCAAGGGGATGTGCTCTATCCATCATTTCTGTGAGGTTCTAAGGTCCATCTTGAATGCTCCTCCATTTTAAGTCATCAAGGGCCACAGATTTCCTTGAGACAGTGGAAGTGTTATACTTTATTCCACAGAGATAATTTTACTATGTACAAAGGTAAGGCCTTTTTGGGTAAATTTCAGGAACATTCTTCAGAAAATTACAACAGTGGATTTTCCACAAGATCCATTAATATCTTTTGGGAGACATTGGCGACATGAGTTTTAAGTTATCAAAACACCAAATCTCTTTTATGAAGGTCACAAGGAAGTGTACAGCAGTTTTATGGAAGTCCGACTCCCAGTTAACCATCTCATGATTGAATATTGAAATGCTGAATTGTATTCCCCTAGAGAAGATCACTTACAATATAAGGAAGAATTATGACACATTTATTAAAATATGGAAACCTTATTTGAAGAATACTGGTACCCAGTTTGATTAATTCCCCCTGCTTGCAAATAAAATGATACAGACATTTTTTTTGTGGGGAAGGATAGTTAATTGATTGTGTATTAATATGTTTATTGATTGCTTCATAAATTGTATAAGGAAGGGAAGTAAGGGGATGGGATAAAAATGATATTAAGTAAGGGGTCCATGCCAATTTTTACAGTGTCCTAGGCAATAAATAATATCGCAGATGAGGGCTGAAGCATTGGGCATTTAAGATGGAAAAATTGTGGAAGAAGTGAATTGGTCAGTTAATTTGGGAAGGTGATGACGTCCTGGAGAGAGGATCAGAATAAGTGAGGCTCATAGGTATCAAAGAGAATCATGAGTGAATATGGAGGTCTTGAATTGAAAGTATGAATTACCTGCTGACATTCAGTTGATCAATCATGTTTTAAAAACTGACTGCATATTTTCACATAATGCTATGCTGGGCAATGTAATTTCTAACCCAACGTATTTCAACACAATAACATTATTAATAATACTTACTTGTTCTTTTCTAGTTTTAATATGTACTCTTCACCTTCCAGATCAATTGAATACAAGACCTGATCCCCCCATTGTTCCTGCATTAATGACAATAAATTTCAGATTTTATATAGGTCAGAGTTCTTGTATTTATCGACTTTACAAAAGATCGTTGCATGGCTTTTTAGAAGAAATAGCATGGATGTATAACTCCAGTGAAGTATAGAAAAATTAGAGACCCTTTGAATGGAACATCAAATTCCTCCTGTTAAGTTCTGAGGAGTCAGAATGGAATGTTTGAAAATAACTTTAACTACTCCACATATGTCTGAATCAGCCGTTATTGCAAAGTGGAAAAGAGGGGGAAGAGCAAATAGAATGTACTCCAAATTGTGGGGCTGAGGTAAGAAAAACCTAGACAGGAAAAAAGTTGTAAAAGCAGAGGAGGAAAAGGATATATGAGGAAAATTGATTTTAAATTGAATTCACTGGTGTATGTAGAGAAGTGTAAAAGTGAGAGGTTAAAAATCAGCAGCTGACAATATTTCTTACAATATTAATTCCAATTCTTTTAATATTTTATTGATACATTTTATGAATCAGAATAATAATTACTAATGTGAAATGCACTGCAGAAGATCCAGAATGGAGGAACTTTACAACATTTCAAATACCTGTTCAACAGTTCGTTTCTGTCGTTCCTGTAGAAGTTTAGGAATTGTGATTTCATAGGCAGATAGATTCAATATTTGATGGGAAGATGCATCTAATAAAGTGAAACACAAAAACAAGGTATGAATTATAATCTGAACAACTCTCAAATTTCAATGTCCTGTTTGTCTGTCCTGAGGACCTTTGCAGATCACTAATTGAGGAGTTATTGTCAAGACTGTCCTGAGGACCATTGCAGATCATTAATTGAGGAGATATTGTCAAGACTGTCCTGAGGACCATTGCAGATCACTAATTGAGGAGATATTGTTAAGACTGTCCTGAGGACCATTGCAGATCACTAATTGAGGAGATGTGGTCAAGACTGTCCTGAGGACCATTGTAGATCACGAATTGAGGAGATATTGTCAAGACTGTCCTGAAGACCATTGCAGATCACTAATTGAGAAGATGTTGTCAAGACTGTCCTGAGGACCATTGCAGATCACTAATTGAGGAGATGTTGTCAAGACTGTCCTGAAGACCATTGCAGATCACTAATTGAGGAGATGTTGTCAAGACTGTCCTGAGGACCATTGTAGATCACGAATTGAGGAGATATTGTCAAGACTGTCCTGAAGACCATTGCAGATCACTAATTGAGAAGATGTTGTCAAGACTGTCCTGAGGACCATTGCAGATCACTAATTGAGGAGATATTGTCAAGACTGTCCTGAAGACCATTGCAGATCACTAATTGAGGAGATGTTGTCAAGACTCAAGATGGAATCAAGATGGCCGCGCCCAGCCTATGGTTCCCAGGATGCCAACTAACAAGGTAAGTATGCAATTCTAACATACGTCCATTCTGAGATACGACCGATCCTTCGGTCTGAATTATGGTCGTAAGTCAGGGAGTACCTGTACACTCTAACCCAGCATACCGATGAACTACTTTCGCACCCTCTTGAAAGCCTCTGCATCATTCCGGTAACGTGGGAACCAGAACTGCACAGAATATGTCAAGAGTAACCAATTGAAACCGGTCTTTAACACTCAATGACCTGAACGATAAAGGCAAGGCCCTTCCAAACAGAAAAAGGAAAGGGATCCTTGTGCCTCACATTTGCCCACCTGCCTTTGCATTCAACACATTATCCTTTGCCATTTCCACTTGCTGCAACTGGCAGACACATCAAGCCCTAAATGCCTTCTATCCTTTCTGGCTTCCTGAGGGATTGCTTCCACCCACCTCTCTGTGACCCCTCGTTCTTTCCCCTGCACCCACAGGAGGTGCAACACCTGTTTATACACCTTCTTCCTCACCATCATCCAGGATCCCAAACAGCCCTTCCATGTGAGGCAAAGATTCACGTGCCCTCCTCAAACCTCATCTGCTGCATTTAATGCTCCTGTCATGGCTTCTTCTATATCACTGAGACCAAACACAGACTTGGAAACCGCTACATGCAATGGCCATTTTTAGCTCCTGATTGCATGGCCTATCAAATCCCTTCCCCATTCCTACAAAAACCTATCAGTCCTGGGCCTTACTACTGCCAAAGTGAGGAACCATATAAACTAGAGACAAAACATCTCATATTCTGCATGGGGAGTCTTCAGCACAATGATATGAATGTTGAATTTTCCAATTTCAAAGATTGAGTCCCCTCTCTCTTCTTCTGAGATAGTTCCCAGGCCCACATCCATTCTTAAAACCCCTCCCATTCTGGTTCCATCCTCTCCAAACTACTCTTTCCCTATAGTAGGGGTGGCCAAACTGGAGCCCCCAGGCCAATTGGGGCCCATTGCCCATTTTTATAGTTAGAACACTGTCTCTAACTATAAATTGCACTGCATGTACATTATACACTTCTTAGTTTCAACCCTAGATGTTGCTACCAATTTGAACAACTACTAGACTGACCGTTGAAATGTTACTCATTGATGAAAACATTCATCTTAGTTTAAAAATGTTAATTAACCTCAGTTAATTAATCATGATAGAACTAAAAAGATGGAAAATAGCAACAGAGTGCCATAAATTTGAGACATGGTTGGAAAATGAATACCTTTTCACAGAAGTCAAGTAGAAGTGTGTTTGTTTGATTTGCAAGAAATCTGTTAACTTTAATAGCTTATCTACAGATTTACACATTGCATTATAATCGTTAATGTGGACATGTGGACCATGAATTCTATTCACTGAGAGTTGTGAAGAAATGTTGGAGACTGCCTTGCCCCTTTCTTGATCATTTCTCCTGTTCTTATTTTGCACCATTTTTTTTTGTATTGATTTTTGAGAGTTTTAAGGAGTTTTACTGTATTAATTTAAATTAAATTCAAGAGCAACATGCCTACTGTAATATGTGAGTACATCAGTAAAATACTATAATGTCAAGAGTTAAACTGTTGAATAGTGTTGTACAGTTATTTTAATGGAACAAGAATTTTCTACGGCACTGGGGCTTTCTTGTCTAAAACCACAGTTTTTCTTGAGTGTAACTGCAGTGTGGAATGTGGAGGGTTATGAGGCCTCTCTATTTGGAATTGGGTGGTGGGGATATGGATTGTGGAGAGTCATGTGACCTCTCTGGCTGGAGCCTAGTCAAAAGTCACCTCACCTGCCAATCAAGGGTTAGATCTACCCACAGGTGAGGCTGATGCATGATTGGTCTATGCAGGACACGTGGATGGGTCTTGCATGAAAAAGCAGAGCATGTGCAATCTCTGCTCTCTCACTCTCTCTCTCGGTGCTGCTGCATGGAGGCCATGCCACGGGCAGAACTGGAGGGCCGAATGCAAAGGGCCTATCCTGGATCCTGGGCAATGCTGGAGACCAGGTTCATTTGATATACTGGTTAGTTGTAGTCAATTTATTGTTTGTTGGTGTGCTGTGTCTGCTAGAGATAGAGTGAGTTAATGGTAATGTGTGCTTAACCCTCATGTTCCCATTTGGGAGTTGAGAATGTTTAGCAGTGATTTAATCATACCTAATGTGTAATTATTTGTATGTTATTGCTGAGTAGGTGTTCATTAGTTGTGACCATTACTGAACTCCATGCCGCAAGCCATGGCCAGTTCTGGAGTGCTAACTCAATGGGCCTGTCCCGGAACCCAAGCCGTAGCAAAAGAGGAGATCAGGTTCATCTGTATGTATTCATTAGTCACATGGTATACTGTGCCTATGGGTGGTGGATGCTGAAGAAGTTAAATCCTCATTTCTGGGTATACCGTGCCTGTGGGTGATGGGTGCTGAAGAAGTTAAACTCTTGTTTCTCAGCATACCGTGCCTGTGTGCTGTGTATGTTAGTCTTTGTGAAATTCCCCATGCATAAACAAAGACCACTATTTGTTGATAACACGTGTCCAGCCTTGATTCTCTTTGAACGCATCAACCTATTCTTGAACACAACAGTAGCTGGTTGAAAATGGCTGGGCTTAAATAGTTTGTCCCATGACTCCTTATATTTTCTGTATATGGCCCACAATCATAAAAGTTTGGCCACTCCTGTCCTACAGGATTCATCTCCCTATTCCTCTCCACTCTTTAGTTCCATTGTGTCCCATCTGTCCTTCACCTCACCCCGAGCAGCTTTTTTTATACCATTATTACTATCTTCTCTTCCCATCAGATTCTAGAACCACAGCCTTTGTCTTCACAGCCCTCTATCCTGAATGACTTAACTTCCTCCATTTGACCCTTTTTCTTTCATCTCTCTCCCTTTGTTGGCTACCTACCAGTCAACTGTCCTCTGACCATTGTTCTTCACCCCTCCCTGGATCACCAGATCTGGACTGGCCCTTTATTGTACCAGCTATCTCCTCTCCCCACTCTGTCTTGATGAAGGGTTCTGTCCTGAAATATTCACCATATTTTTCTCCCACTGATGCTGCTCCACCTGCTGACTTCTTCCGGCAGATTATTTTTGTTCCATTTTCGAGGAACTGCAGTCTCTTGTGTGCCCCACATGGTCCATCCTATCTGCTTGTGTTACCACTTTCAGAGAGCTATGGACTTGCACCCTCAAATTTCCACTCATCAGGATAAACTCCGCCTGACATTTCTTTGCCCCTTATATCTTTCTGAATCCCTTTGGCTCTGAATAAACCTAAAAGTGAAAAGATCTGCAGATGTTAGAAATATGAAACAAAAACAAAATTGCTTGAAAAACTCAGAGAACAAGCAGCATTTGTTTTAGTTTCAGAATCAAAATAAACTGGATACAGTATCAACCTAGGGAAAAGAGTGAATTGTAAAATATAATCGAGGTACTGTAATGCATAAGCAGTCAAGTGGAACTGTGACAGAAAAAATGTAATATTGATTTTGTATTTGATAGATTTTAGTTTTGAGAAAAGAAGAATGGATCATTAAAGGTGAAAGTGAAAAACATTTAGAAGCAATTATGGACATTACAGACCAAGTCTAAGATTGACTTCTAGAAAGGAAGCCGACAACAAAATATTGACATAGAATTTAAACAATTCAGCACAGCGATAATGCAAAATGTGCGGTGGTCCAATCAGACCTTGAATACTTTTTAACTTGATTTCTGAGACAAGGGTAGATTTATCAATGAGAACCCCTCAACTATCCAGATTTGATAATGGACACAACTTAATCTAATCTCCCATTTGTTTTGTGTTTGCCTATGTTAAGCATCTAAGAACTATTTTGTATAGTTCTACGTCAATTATATTGTATAATGGAAGGTTAAACATTCTTTTTTGGTTCGGTCAAGCTGCTAATCAGGAACAAATTTAACTTCAAAAATTTGAATGAAATTGCTGATCGAAAAGCCCAGTTTTTTGAAGCCAGACAATTTCTGTCCATGCAATTAACATGTGGGTTAGAAAAGTAGTTTTCAAACTTTTTATTTCCACTCACACTCACATTAGTAATTCCTTACTAATCGAGCACCTATAGCATAGGGATTACTTATGGTGGTATGTGAGTGGAAAGAAAAAGTTTGAAACCACTGGGTTAGTAGGATAAGGTTGAGGGAATCACATATATTACATTTGACCCAAACCTCCAATAACAATTCCAACCAAGTCCCATGAAAATGTTCATGCACTGATTCTTACCTGCCTGGCTGTTGACACATAATCCCAGCAAAAGCTCCACTAACACCATCAAGCAACAGAATGGTCTAGAGAGGCACTTGGTGATCAGACCACTCGCCATTAGTGAGGGCTCATTCTTCATCTCAGCCCTATTGCACTTGTTCAATTTCTTTGTGGTTCGTTCCACCTTGTTATCATGCATAAATGTCACCCAAAAGCACCTGAAAAACTAGTTTGATCAGTCTACATCAGACTAAAATCTCGCAATGCTACATCAGATTGGAATGTCCTTTTTTTTTTAAAAATAATTTTTTATTTTTCACACTGTGAACCATACCAACCAAAATATATACAAACGTTTTGCATTAAATATACACAGTGGCATTTTCTCCTTTCCCCCCCCCCCCCTACCCTCCCTCCCCACTTCCCATCCCCTCCAAAACCAATAAATATTTGACATATACAATACAATAAAACCATGAAACAATGTCTTCACACAGTGAAAAATAAACAAGAAAAATGTGTCATCTACTTTTACACACTGAATCAAGTCATTTTGTCTTCTTATCATTTCAGGGGGGGGTGGAGGTCTGAGGCAAGCCCTCTCCGTTATGTTCCATGTATGGTTCCCAAATTTGTTCAAATAATGTGACTATATTTTTTTAAATTATATGTTATTTTTTCCAATGGAATATATTTATTCATTTCCATGTACCATTGCTGTATTCTCAGGCTCTCTTCCATTTTCCAAGTTGACATTATACATTTTTTTGCTACTGAATCTTTTTTGCACTTTATCCAATTTGAGGCCTAATTCTTTACTTCTTATGTTACTTAAAAGAAAGATCTCTGGATTTTTTGGTATGTTATTTTTTGTTATTTTATTTAATATCTGATTTAGATCTTCCCAAAACATTTTCACTTTTGTACATGCCCAAATTGCATGTACTGTTGTTCCCATTTCCTTCTTACAGCGAAAACATCTATCTGATAATGTTGAATCCCATTCTTTTAACTTTTGAGGCGTGATATATACCCTGTGTAACTAATTATACTGTATCATGCGTAACCTTGTGTTTATTGTATTCTTCATAGTTCCAGAATGTAACTTTTCCCATGCTTCATTTTTTATCTTTATGTTTAAATCCTTTTCCCACTTTTGTTTACGTTTATAGCTTATTTCATCATTTTCCTTATCTTGCAGCTTAATGTACATGTTCATTATAAATCTTTTAATTATCATTGTGTCTGTAATCACAAATTCAAAGCTGCTTCCTTCTGGTAATCTCCGTCTGTTTCCCAATTTATCCTTTAAATAAGCTTTCAGTTGATGATATGCAAACATTGTACCATGAGTTATTCCATATTTATACTTCACAACTGTTGAAATGTTAATAAATTATTTCCCAAAAAACAACTTTCTATTCTTTTGATTCCTTTTCTCTCCCATTCTCTTAAAGAAAGGTTATCTATTGTAAAAGGGATTAGTGGGTTTTGTGTCATTAACAATTTTGGTATTTGGTAATTTGTTTTTTTCCTTTCTAAGTGGATCTTCTTCCATATATTAAGTAAATGATGCAATACTGGTGAGCTTTTATATTGCACCAGCTTTTCATCCCACTTATAAAGTATATGTTCCGGTACCTTCTCCCCTATTTTAGCTAGTTCTATCTTAGTCAAGTCTGGTAAAAATCTGATAAATACATTAATTGTGCGGCTCTATAATAATTTTTAAAGTTTGGTAACTGCAAACCACCTTGGTTATACCTCTCCGTTAATTTATGTAACGCTACCATCAGTTTCACCCTTTCCACAAGAATTTCCTTATTATTCTCTTTAGTTCATCAAAGAATTTTTCTGTTAAAGGAATTGGTAAAATTTGAATTAAGTATTATATCCTTGGGAAGACATTCATTTTAATGAAGTTTACCCTTACTATCAATGTTAGCGGTAATTCTTTATAATGTTCTAAGTCTTCCTGCAATTTCTTTATTAGTGGCTGATAATTTAGTTTGTACAGGTGGCTTAAGTTATTATCTAACCTGATACCTAGGTATGAGATTACTTGTGTTTGCCATTTAAATGGTAATTCTTTTTTAAATTCTGTATAATCCGCATTACTCATTGGCATCACTTCACTTTTATTTGCATTAATCTTGTACCCCGATATTTCTCCATCTTCCAATCTCTTATGTAATTCTTTTATTGATATTTCTGGTTCTGTTAGGTATACTATGATGTAATCTGCAAAGAAGCTGATTTTATACTCCTTCTCCTTTATTTTTATCCCTTTTATTTTATTTTCTGTTCTTATCAGTTCTGTCAATTGTTCTAAGTAGGTCTAGTTGACCTACTTAATTTAAATTGGCTCGATACATATCCATTTACTGTTACCTTCGCCAACGGTCTATTATATAATGCTTTAATCCAATTAATATATTTTTCTGGTAGATTGAACCTCTGTAATACTTTAAATAAATAGTTCCATTCGATTCTGTCAAAGGCTTTTTCTGTGTCTAAAGCAACAGCCACTGTTCGCTTCTTATTTCCTTGAACTGCATGAATTAGATTAATAAGTTTACAGACATTATCCGCTGATCGTCTTTTTTAATAAATTCAGTTCGATCTTGTTTTACTATTTTTGGTACACAATCAGCCAATCTTTATGCTAATAATTTTGCTATTATCTTATAATCTGAGTTAAGTAGAGATATTGGTCTATATGATGCTGGTGTTAATGGATCCTTCCCCTTCTTTGGTATTATCGTAATTATTGCTGTCTTACATGAATCTGACAAGTTTTGTGTTTCTTCTATCTGGTTCATTACTTCCAGGAGAGGAGGAATTAATAACTCTTTAAATGTTTTATAGAATTCTATTGGAAATCCATCCTCTCCTGGCATTTTATTGTTTGGCATCTTTTTTAATATATCCTGTACTTCCTCTATTTCAAATGGTTTCATCAGTTTGTATTGTTCCTCTTCTTGCAATTTTGCCAGTTCAATTTTAGCTAAAAACTCTTCTGTTTTATCATCTTTCCCCTCGTTCTCAGTTTGGTATAATTGTTCATAAAATTCCTTAAAGTTCTCATTAATCTCTATTGGGTTATATGTAATTTGTTTGTCCTTCTTCCTTGATGCCAATATAGTTCTTTTAGCTTGTTCTGTTTTAAGTTGCCAGGCTAATATTTTATGTGTTTTTTCTCCCAGTTCATAGTACTTTTGCTTTGTTTTCATTATGTTCTTCTCCACCTTGTACGTTTGTAATGTTTCGTATTTTTATTTTTTTGTCCGCCAACTCTCTCTTTTTCGTTACATCATCCTTTTTACTAGTTCCTTTTCTCTACTTACTATCTCCCTTTCCAACTGGTCTATTTCCCAATTGTAATCCTTTTTCATCTTAGTTACATAACTTATTATCTGCCCTCTAATGAAGGCTTTCATTGTGTCCCATAATATAAATTTGTCTTTCACTGATTCCATGTTTATTTCAAAATATGTTTTAATTTGGCATTCAATAAACTCTCTAAATTCCTGCCTTTTAAGTAGCATGGAGTTTAACCTCCATCTATTTGTTCTTGGTGGGATGTCCTCCAGTTCAATTGCTAATAACAGGGGTGAATAATCAGATATTAATCTAGCTTTATACTCAGTTTTCCTAACTCTCCCTTGAATATGGGCCGACAACAAAACCTCAATCCTGGAGTATGTGTTATGCCTACTTGAATAATATGAATATTCCTTCTCTCTTGGGTGCTGCCTCCTCCATGTATCCATAAGTTTCATTTCCTCCATTGATTTAACCATAAATTTGGCCACTTTATTCTTTTTGCTTGTCTTTTGTCCAGTTTTATCCAACATTGGATCCAAATTAAGGTTAAAATTCCCTCCTTTCAATATATTTCCTAGTGTATCTACAATCTTCAAAAAAAAAATCCTGCATAAACTTTTCATCCTCCTCATTAGGTGCATATATATTGAGCAAATTCCAAAATTCTGAGTATATCTGACACTTTATCATTACATACCTACTTGCTGGATCTATTATTTCCTCCTCTATTTTGATTGGTACATTTTTATTAATTTATATAGCTACACCTCTAGCTTTTGAATTATATGATGTTGCCACTATGTGCCCTACCCAGTCTCTCTTTAATTTCTTCAGGCCCACTATTTTTATGTTGTTTCACCAACTATAATTTTCCAACATATCAATTTTCTGAGCTAACATCTCTTGTGTCGCTTTAATTTTTTTTGTCACTTTCTTCCAATTTTCCTCTTAAGTCGTTTACTTCCATTTCTACAGCCGTTTCTCATTCTTCCACATTTTCTACTCTTTTCTCTATTTTTGTCATGACTAGTTCTAATCTTTGCATTTTATCTTCTGTTTTTTTTCATTTTTCTTTTAATTGCACTAAATTCTAATGACAACTGTTCTTTTAATGCTCTCATTTGTTCTTGGAAAAAAAGCTTTATCTTTATTCTGTCCATTTGTTTTACCTTCTATTTCTCTGTGAAGATCTTGGTCTTCTTCTTCCTCTTCTTCTATGTCTGTACCTGTGTTTGTGTCTTCTTCTCTTCTTTGTATCTGTGTCTCTTCTGATTTTCCTGATGAGTTGCTTGTATCATTTTGTCAGATTTGCTGTTGGTCCTCTCCTTCTGAGCTGCTTATCTGTCGGGCCTCCTGCTGCTGCTCCTCTTGCCGTTCACCCCGTTGACTTTCTTTCTCACCTGGTACTTCACTCTCTCTCCTGCTGCCTTCCTCATCTTCCAGCTGAGAGCCCTGGTGTTGAGCGTCCCTCAGCTGGTCACGCCATGGTTGCCCGCTCCTCGGCTGAGCCCCACTCCCGTCGGTGTTTTCTTCTACCTTAGATTGCACACTGCTCATGCGCGACTCCTCGCGCATGCGCAGTTAGACACTTTTGTTTTGCTCAGAGAGCCATTTTTGCAGTCCACCAGTAGGGGGGCCGTGACTCCGCAGGGCCAGCACCAACCTCGGAGAACGGGCATTCTTCGCCACCACGGCTCCCTGTTCCTTCGTGCAGGTAAGGTCTTCTTCTTTCTTTTCCGGTGACTTTTCTTTTGCCTTCTTGAGTGCCATCTTCTTTCTCTTCTCTGTAACTTTATCTTTTATTTCTTATATTTTATATTTGTTGAACTTTGTCTTTTCTTGACTTTTTTTCTGGAGAGGGCTGGTTTTACCCTACTGGCCACTATTCCATCACTTGACTCGCAGATTGGAATGTCCTTGTATGTGAAAGTGCTCATGAGCATGCAGGAACTGGCATCTTCTGGAGGAAGGAATTTCAATGTATAAAGATTTCAAAAATTAATTTCTGCAGATCTCTTCTTTCTTTTAGAAATGGAGAAAATCCTCTTCTGTCTACCAAAGCTAGCGTTGACCTGAACTGTGAGGGGAGGAGGTGTACAAGATGATTGACAGTTCAGACGAGTAGGCAGTCCAGAGGCATATGAAAAACTGCAAATTTCAGATTAATATACTGGCAGGGAGATTTGCTAATACTATTGGGCAGTGAGGGGGGGGAAAGATTTCAACTAGATCCACAGGGGTGTGGGAACCAAAATGAAGATCCAGAGGAAAAGATGGTTGGCACCCAAGTAGAGACAGCTGGTAGGGAGTTTGTGTGAAGGACAGGCAGATAGGGCAAATTGCAGCTGCTGGGATGAATACCAATGACAGAGTTTAAAAAAATTACTAATACAGGGTTCAAGGTTTGTACTTAAATACATGCAGCATAAAAAATAAAGTGGATAACCTTGTAGTATAACTACAGATTGGCAAGTACTGTATAATGTTGTGGCCAAGTAGTGGCTAAAGGATGGATGTCATTGGGAGCTGAATGTCCAAGGATATACAGAGTATTGAAAGGATAGGTAGTAAGAGGTAACTTAGGATCAGAAGATATAGAATTATTGTGGGTTGAGTTGGTAAGGGGTAAAAGATACTGTTGGCAGTTATATACAGACAACCAAACAGTAACTGGAATGTGTACAACAAATTATAACAGCATATATAAAAGGTGTGTCAGAAGGGCAATGTTATGGCAGTCATGGGAGATTTAAACATTTAAGTCGATTGGGAAACTAGGTTCAGACTGGATCTCAAGAGAGAGAATTTGTACAATGTCTACAAAATGGCATTTTAGAGTAGATGGTTGATGAACTCACCAGGGGATCGAATGTGTAATCCACTAGAGGTGATTAGAGATCTTAGACTAAAGGAATCATTAGGTAGCAGAGATCACAATATGACTGAGTTCAATTTAAGATTTAACAAGGAGAAACTAAAGTCAGATGTGACAGTGTTTCAGTGGAGTAAAGGGAATTACTGTGGGTTAAGGGAGGTACTGGCAAAGGAGATTGAAAGGGGCAAAGACAGCTGAGAAGAAATGAATAGAATTTGTGCACGAAGTGAGGAAAGTGCAGGATAAATGCATACTATAAAAGTGGAAATATTCAAATGGAAAAATGTCACAACTGTGTCTGAGAAGGGAAGTCAAAGCCTGCATAAAAGCAAAAGAGAGGGCATACAAAGAAACAAAAATTAGTGGGAAGATAGCGGACTGGGAACGCAGGAGGGAAACGATAAAGTATGAGAACAGACAAGCAAATAATATCAAAGAGGATACATAAAGCTTCTTCAAGTATATAAAATGTAAAAGAGAGGTGAGAGTAGATACAGCACCACTAGAAAATGACGTTGAAGAAATAATAATGGGAGAAAAGGAGATGGCAAAGGAACTAGATGATTATTTTGCATTAGACTTCAGTGTGGAAGACATTAGCATTGTGCCAGATACCAAAGAGTATCAGGGAAGGGAAGTGAATGCAGCTACTATTTCAAGGGAGTTGCTAAGAAAACTGAATGGGTGGATAAGTCTCCTGCATCAGATGGATTGCACCCTCGTGATCTGAAAGAAGTAGCGGTAGAGAATGTGGGGGAATTGCTGTTGATCTTTCAGGAATCACTAGATTCTGGTCTAGTCCCGGAGGACTGGAAAATGGCAAATGTCATCCCATTATTCAAGGAGGGAAGGAGGCAGTGGAAAGGAAATTATGGAATGGTTTGCTTCATATCAGTGGTTGGGAAGATGTTGGAGTCGATTGTTAAGGATGAGGTTATGGAGTATTTGGATTTTCAGATGGCCTCTAATAAGGTGCCACAAGGTTTTTCAAGGATTGCAGAGGGATTTGGGCTGTTTAGAAAAGTGGGCTGAAAAATGGCAGATGGAATTTAATGCTGATAAGTGTGAGGTGCTTCATTTTGGTAAGAAGAACCAGAACAGGACATACGTGGTAAATGGGAGGGCATTGATGAATACAGGAGAGCAGAAAGATTTAGGAGTAAAGGTACATCGTTCCCTGAAGGTAGAAACTCACGTGAATAGGGTGGTGAAGAAGGCTTTTAGTATGCTGGCCTTTATCAATCATTGCATGGAATATAGGAGTTGGGAGGTGATGTTGAGACTGTATAAGACGTTGGTGCAGCCTAATTTGGAGTTCTGTGTGCAGTTCTGGTCGCCTAATTATAGGAAGGATATAAACAGAGTGGAGAGAGTGCAGAGAAGGTTTACCAGAATGTTACCTGGGTTTAAGCATCTAGAGTATAGGGAGAAATTGGACAGATTAGGTCTTTATTCTTTGGAGAGTAGAAGGTTGAGAGGGGATTTGATATAAGTATTTAAGATTATGAAAGGGATAGACAGAGTGGATGTGGATAGACTATTTCCGTTAAGAGGAGGAAAGATTAAAACAAGAGGACATGAGTTAAGAATTAAAGGGCAGAGGTTTAGAGGTAACAAGAGGGGGAACTTCTTTACTCAGAGAGTGGTAGACGTGTGGAATGAGCTTCCGGGAGAAATAGTGGCGGCGGAGTCAATTGTATTATTTAAGAAAAGGTTGGACAGGTATATGGATGAGAAGAAGATGGAGGGTTATGGGCATTGTGCAGGGAGGTGGGACTAGAGAGGGGTGGTTGGTTCGGTGCGGACTAGAAGGGCCTAATGGCCTGTGTCCGTGCTGTAAATTGTTATGTTATGTTATGTTACATATGAGGCTAGTAATAAGAGCCCATGGTATAACAGGAAATATTGGTAAAGCATTGGCTGAATGTCAGGAAGCAGAGATTTGGAATACGGGGATCATATTCTGGTTGGCTGCCAGTTGCTAGTAGTATTCCATAGGAATCGGTATGGGGCCACTTCTTTTTACATTGTATATTAATGATTTAGATTTTGGAAAGAATAACATTGTAGTCATGTTTGTAGATGAAACAAAGATAGGTGGAGGAGCAGGTAGTGTTGAGGAAATAAGAAGGCTTCAGATAGACGGATCAGAAGAATGGGCAGAGAAGTGGAAAAAAGAAATACAAAGTTGGAAAATGTATAGTCATGCACTTTGGTAGAAAAAATAGGCTTTGTATTTTCTAAATGGGGAGGTGTTACGAGTCCAAAGGACCCCAAAACCCAGTAGCAATAGACATTCACCAAGACAAGTAGTTATTTAAACAAAAGTTGTTTTTAATTAACTTTAAACATGAAAACAGAATCAAACTTTAACTTATCCCTATACTTAACTAACCCAAATTAACCCCCTTCTAATTCTAAGTGCATGTGTATGTAATGTGTGTGTAAATTTAAGAAAAGTTCTTTGGTTCACAGTTCAATCCCACTTCTTCTTCCAAGTTCTCTGGTTGCAGGCAATTCTTATACTGTACACAGAATTTAACATGTATAAAGTTCACCAGGCTTTGGTGCTCGAATGGTAAATGTTTACCACTCAGGAAGATTCTTGGAGGGTTGGCAGAGAGGAATTTGTTGTTCCAGGATTTCCACAACTGAGGTAGCACCATTAGTCATCTGAATGTCTTGCTGATGAAACTTGCCCCATCAGGGTTCTCCAGATGATAACCTCTTTCTTTCAGGCTATCACAGAGTTCCTTTCTGTTCCACTTATTCCAAGAGAAACATCAGACAGATAGCACTTCCAACCATCCACTGCTCTGGAACTTTTTGTTTCCAACCAGCTTTTCCTGGCTTTCACTGTTCAGCTGCTTTCAGTGTCTCACACACACACAACTGGCTGAGAGAGCTTGTTGAGCTTGGTCTCACCTCTCTCTCTCTTTCTCTTCAACTGCTAGGAAGCCCATGTGACTCTCTCACTTGCAAAAACCCCCACCTTCTTCAGCAAACCACAGGAGTGCTCCTCTCTTGGTCAAGCTGTTGTCTTAGATAAACAAAACCCAGGTGTGACCTTTCTGTGAGCACACTGTAGGTACTTTTAAATAGCCAGTTTGTCTCCTCCAAACAATGGTCTATTCATTTAATGATGTCATTTCAATAGCACCTACTTGTGAAAGGTTCTGCAATGTTACTGAATATGAATTCTTCAGTATTTCAAATAAGATCTGCTTTAAAATGTGTGTATGTATGTAACCCACTAATCTTACCAAATTCCTCCCAATATTTATCCATTACAGAGGAAATTGAAAGTACCTAAATGCAAAGGACCAGGGAGTCCTAGGGCAGGATAGCCTCAAGGTAAACTTGCATTTTGAGTCAGTGGTGAAGAAGGGAAATGTAAAACTGGGATTCATTTCAAGAGGAATAAATATAAGAGCAGGCTTGTGATGTTGAGCTTTATAAGGCACTGGTGAGACCTCATTTGGTGCATAACCCTGTGTATCAGTAGCCATGCTGGTCTAATAGAAGGATGCAAAAGCATCACGTCTCCGAGTCTTAACTGTGAGTATATTACACAACAGTGGCGATGAGGATGGGAACAAACCCTACACATAATCTTACCACCCATGGGTCTTTATATTGTCTATAATCTTGTACCAGAACCCTTCTGGCCCATGCTTCTGCGCATTCCAAATACAACAATTTTGAATGGTGAATATCTGGAGGAAAGCCACGCAGACAGAGGGAGAATGTACAAACTCCTTACTTACAGCCCTGGATTCGAATCCAAGTCGCTGGTGCTGTAATTCTTCTTTGGCTTGGCTTCGCGGACAAAGATTTATGGAGGGGTAATGTCCACGTGAACTGCAGGCTCGTTTGTAGCTGACAAGTCCGACGCGGGACAGGCAGACACGGTTGCAGCGGTTGCAAGGGAAAATTGGTGGGTTGAGGTTGGGTGTTGGGTTTTTCCTCCTTTGTCTTTTGTCAGTGAGGTGGGCTCTGCGGTCTTCTTCAAAGGAGGTTGCTGCCTGCCGAACTGTGAGGCGCCAAGATGTACGGTTGGAGGCGAGATCAGCCCACTGGCGGTGGTCAATAGGGCAGGCACCAAGAGATTTCTTTAGGCAGTCCTTGTACCTCTTCTTTGGTGCACCTCTATCATAGTGGCCAGTGGAGAGCTCGCCATATAACACGATTTTGGGAAGGCGATGGTCCTCCATTCTGGAGACGTGATCCACCCAGCGCAGTTGGATCTTCAGCAGCGTGGATTCGATGCTGTCGGCCTCTGCCATCTCGAGTACTTCGATGTTAGGGATGAAGTTGCTCCAATGAATGTTGAGGATGGAGCGGAGACAACGCTGGTGGAAGCGTTCTAGGAGCCGTAGGTGATGCCGGTACAGGACCCATGATTCGGAGCCGAACAGGCGTGTGGGTATGACAACGGCTCTGTATACGCTAATCTTTGTGAGGTTTTTCAGTTGGTTGTTTTTCCAGACTCTTTTGTGTAGTCTTCCAAAGGCGCTATTTGCCTTGGCGAGTCTGTTGTCTATCTCGTTGTCGATCCTTGCATCTGATGAAATGGTGCAGCCGAGATAGGTAAACTGGTTGACCGTTTTGAGTTTTGTGTGCCCGATGAAGATGTGGGAGGGGCTGGTAGTCATGGTGGGGAGCTGGCTGATGGAGGACCTCAGTTTTCTTCAGGCTGACTTCCAGGCCCAACATTTTGGCAGTTTCCGCAAAACAGGACGTCAAGCGCTGAAGAGCTGGCTCTGAATGGGCAACTAAAGCGGCATCGTCTGCAAAGAATAGTTCACGGACAAGTTGCTCTTGTGTCTTGGTGTGAGCTTGCAGGCGCCTCAGATGGAAGAGACTGCCAAACGTGCGGCACTAACTGTCAAACTAATCTTGCCATACTGGAGTTTAGAAGAATGAGGGGGGAAATCTCATTGAAACCAATCCTATACTGAAAGGACGGGATTGAGTGGATTTGGAGAGGATGTTCCCTGTGGTGAAGGAGTCTGGGAGCAGAGGGCACTGCCACAGATTGCAAAACCGTCCCTTTGAACAGGGATGAGAGGAATTTCTTTGGCCAGAACTTGGTGGATTTGTTCCCAGCCATTTTCCATTCCCCCTTCCTGTCAGCTCTCCTGCCATGGAAGGGTCGGGATGCTGTGCTCAGCGTTAACTGTCGGCCGCCAGAATGGGAAACGAGTTTCTGTCCGATGAAACCAATGAGAAACTGCAGGGTCCTCCCGTGACTTCCCGAGGCGCGGACGTGAAAGAGAGCGCCCGCCTCCCCTGCCGCGCCTGCGCCCTCAGCTACTTCCGGCAGCGCTGGCGGGTCGCTTGGCGACGGGGAGCGGAAGCGATGGAGCCGAGTCCCAGCCGCTGCCCGGCGGCGGGAGCTGGCGCCGTGTGCGCCGAAGCCGCTTGGACGTGTGGCAGGAGAGGGCTGAGGGAGGTGCTGAGGCTGGTGGCGGCCGAGTCGGGGAGCGGAGACGGCGGGGTCAGTGAGCCTGGGTAAGGCGGCGGCCTGGCGTGCCCAGCTTCGGCGCCCGTCCTATTCGGCCCCGGGTCCAAGACAGGCGCTGCCGCCTCTTGTGAAAGGACCGGACGCCTCCGTGGCTGTAACGTTGTCATTTTGGGTCCGACTCGTTGATGTGAGCGTCACCTGTCAAGTTGACCTGCCATCGAGTGGTGTCAGCTTCGGCCCATTCCCTGCGATCTGATTTCAATTGGGGCAATTGTCGGCCTTCGCTGTCCCATTTGAGGCTCATTTGGGTACCCAAAAGGGGCCTATTATACTTTTAATCTAGCATCCAAAGTAAACGTTAGTGACACGAGGGACTGCAGATGCTGGGATCTGGAGCAATAAACGACCTGCTAGAGGAATTCAGCAGGTGGAACGGCATCGATGGGAGAGAAAGAATTGTGGACGTTTCAGGCCGGAACTCTTCATCCGGAAATGTCGGCGAGAAAACATAAGGGTCGGGCGTGCGACCTCCAGGCACACTCGGCAGTTATTGATGTGTTGCATGTCTGGTGTCCTTGGCAGTCTGCTGATAACTTCGGCACAGATCATGAATCAAACGAAGATTAAAGTCAACATACTATGAAGTCTGATTATTGGACAGCACCCAAGGGTAGAAATGGGCAATGTTTTGGGACTGGCTCTTTTGGTGAGTTCTTCCAGCAATTCTTTATTTGCTCAAGATTCCAGCATCTGCAGTCTATGTGCTTTACTATGCAATGCAATCTATGTTTAAGTGTGGTGAGATGTAAAGAAAACATCAACTCACTTTCTATGAAGCTCTGATCTGCGTGAAGAAGACCAGCATTTGGAAAACATTGTAATTCCAGTGGTGTCAATTCTCATTGGAAAATGGAAAGTCATTTTAGAGGAAGCCAATGAGGATGATAAATTGTAATAATATTAAGACTAAACATTTGTCTTGCTTAATATTAGAAATGGCTTGTTGTATGTTCTTGTTACAGTGCACCACCAATTACTTTGGAAAGACCTCAAACTAATGTTGCAGAGATTCCATGTGTGGTCTATCTCCAGTGTTCTAAGCAGTGTGCTGAGATAATCTTTGTAAAAGTAGTTAGTGAAGCAAAAACAATGGAGGTTTACACAGAAGAGTACTGTGGAACATGCCAAGGCCAAAGAGTAGATAATCCACAATCAAGCAGGTGATTTTTCTTTTAAATCTTACAATTACAGACATAATACTCAAGTAGAATAATATTTTTTGAATCATCCTTAAAGATTCACTTTAATAGCTGCCACTGCACAGGCACCACTGATACTTGAAACACATTGAACTAATAAAATGCTTTCTAACAACCAGGATTTCTTTTGAATTCTCTTTCAGTGATCACAAGCAGGTTCTTTTTTATAAAAAATATTTCAAGTTGGATTATCCTAGTTCATCCTGTGAACTAAAGGTAAGATAATGAGATTTCCATATTATTTATTTGGCATGTTTTAACATGGCAGCCTTCTGATTTATGTTTGTTTCTTAGTTGCTTTCTTTAGGTGGCAAGGAAGAAGTACAAATTTCTGAAATATTACTAGGCATAAGATGTGCTTCAGTTAGTAACTCGAGAGGCATTTCTCCATTAGGAAAAAGCATCAACTTGCAGCGAGTTCAGACAATGATGGATTCAATGGGAACAAAACTGTCACCTGGAGCTCAGCAACTTTTGAACATGGTCCACTTTCAACAAAAGGTGAATTTAAAAAAAGTCACAATAAATAGTTGAATAACAGTTTGTATTAGCACTTTAGCTAAGTTATTTGCTGACCATAGGAAGTGCATTACTTGTATTTCTCTATTGAAATATGTTAAGATCTACAACTCTTTCTTTGCTTTCTCCAAACCTTCAATGTCAGAGGCAGCAAAAATTGATCCTAAAAAGGAGATTTGAATCTGGCAAAGCATATTTAAATATCACCAGCAGTAGATGGTAAAAAATCATATTTTCAATGCTTTGTAGTTTTGCAACAGCTAATCAAGATCAGTAGTTGACATTAACTAGCTGATGGGAGGAGATAGCTCTAAAAACATCCCCATCCTCAATCCTTTTCCACAAGTGCTAAAGGCAATGCTGATGCCTTGGAACCACATTTAGCCAGAAGGTGATAGAGATGATCTATTTTGGCCTTCTCCCACAACTTTCACAGGCAACTTTTAAGGCAAAATGATCCACTGGCCTGTGTGCAGTAAGACTCTCATGTGGTTCATTTAAGGCAAATATGTATACTGTTACATCACAGACCAGTACCAATAGAAATTCACCAAGACAATGTTATTTTTAAAACAATATATTTATTAATAATTTCTAATAATATAACATCTTAAATCTACCCCAGCTATGCACAAGTGTATGGGTTTCTTTTTATTTATATCTCCAAACCATTACAGCTTAGACACAATTCTGGAAAGTCATTTCCAAAGTTCAATCTTAGAAATCCTGTGTTGAAACAGTCTTTTAAACTGATGCCCAGAAGTAATTACAGAGGTGTGGGAGATTGAATGACTACCAAAAACTCACAAATCCTTGCAGAGTTGCTTCTTGAGAAGTGTCCTTTAATATGAATGATTTTCACAACTTCCCTTTTCCTTGCATAGGGGAAATGAAATGTCTGACTTCAACGATGCTTCCAAAACCCAGGCATGGGTCAGTCAAAATGATCATCCCAATGGTCACAATCTAATGCAGGAATTCACTTGCTTCCTATACCCAGATATAGATCAATCAAAATGACCATTACAATGGTCATGATGGTTCAATAATTCCCCTGACAAGGAGAATTAGCAGAATTGTCCATTTTGTAGTCATTCCACTCAGTTTATCAGATGGCTGGCTGATCAGTGCTGAATTCTGGTTCTTTAAGTGTCCCAATCACATGACCGTATCACCATCTTTTTTCAGAATAAACAACCATTGTTCTTGGTCTTAGTTGAGAGAATCAACCTTGTTTATAGTTTGGATCTAACGGTGCCATCCAGTCTGTAATGTTATGAAAACTGAATGGTTGGAGTCTTCACCATCCCCCAAAGTTACACTCACTAAATAAAATAGGAGCTTGTAATAATACCATACAAATTAAAGTCAATGACCATCTAGCAAGAGAGTCTAATCAAAAACCTTGATAATGTCAGTTCCTTCCATTGTTCTGGGATGATTGATCAGTTTTAGTGAGTTCAGTCACATACGTGCTGTGACAAAAGAACACATTGGATTTTTCATTCCAGAGATGAGCCATCCACCTGATTTTTTTTCCAAAGTCCGTCTGCCTTCTATAACCCACACGTTAAAAGTATGATGGAATGTCACTTGCTTGGATGATTGCAGCTTGAATAGTCGTGAAGTTTTGTAACACTTGGTTCACAGCAGCCCATTGGGTTGACATCCACAACATTAATACTCTGCACCACTGTGAACCAGCTATAAATATATTGGTATTACTTGCCAAAACCTGCAATCTCTCTGCCCAAGAGGGACAAGGGCAGCAAGCACAAATGAAAACCAGTGCCTGTAGTTCTCCCTTCATGACCTGGATTAGAAATGGACTCGTTCATTCATTGTCACTGGATTTAAGTCTTGGAACTCTAATCATGCCATTGTGGGAGTACCACCCCAGTTGTACCCCAGAGCAAGATAACTTATCAGACCTCTTTCAGATAGTTTTAGAAAACAAGGATAAATGAATTCTCAAAATGTTTTTAAATGCTATTTTACTCTCATTCCATTCCCATAAAATGAACAAACTTTGAATTGTGCAGCTCTGCTTGTGGCTTTTTTCAAATAAATTTGTTTTAACCTTCTGTTCATGTAGCAGAATCAAGCAGCTATTGGAGGATTGTTTCAGGGAATCTTTGGAACCAGAAATTTAACAGAAATTGGGAAAGTAACTGCACAATCTGAGGAAGGAGTCATTTCTCATGAAATTAACCCAACATCCATTTCACAACTGGAAGAAACAAGATATACCAGTATATCTGATGATGAATCTGCAGCCACAAGAGGTGGCTCAATCGTAATTACTGGAATAAATAAAAAGAAAAATGTATATGATTCTGAAGCCAGCACAAAAGGTGTGGATGAACAGAAGTTTGCTGGAGGAGACTTAAAAGAGCTTGTATCATCTTATTTGTGCAAACAAAGCAATGGGGACAACTCCTTTAGTTGTGAAATGCTTCCCTTACTTCAGAATCTTTGCAGCCAGGTGAACGAACTTCGTATAGGAGAGAAAACCAAAATCATTAAAAAGGATGCAACAGTAGACAATGAAACCCGTGGCAGGTATGACTTTTGTCATTTTGCAGATATTCTCTTACTCGGAAATGGAGCCTAAATCACTCACAAAGTATTTTATGAAAATTTGCCGTTCAAGCTTTTGTTGAAGGTTGATTTCACCTTGACTTTTAATTCTTCCATTTGTTAGGTATATCTTGAATCAGTCTGTGTTAGATCATTGTTTGTTATTACACAATTGTAGGATGTAGACAGTAAATTAGTCATTAATTGAGACAAGTCACTAAGATGTTTGGTTCTGGTGGTTTCAAGTGAGTACATGATTTGGAGTGGAAATACTGCCTATGACTATGTAATGTACCTTTTGAAAAGGTAACATGGGTATAGGAAGTAATTCATTGCAGGTTGACCAGCATGTTACTTGGGCTACAAGTATTGCATAATGAGGGAAAATTCCATAAATTTTGCTTGTTCTTAATATGGGAATCATGAATGAGGATGATAATGAGATTTTTTTTTAAAGGGGTCGAAAAAATTAGTATGATAGATAGAAAAAATGTCTAACAATAAGGATATTTGAGTCGTGGGACCTGAAAATCCTAATCAGGAAGCCATCTGGGAAGGGGAATAATTCTACTGGATCACAAGTTTTTTCAAAAGGTTTGCTTTCTTTAAAAAAAAAACCTCGTGATCAACACAAAGATAATTTCAGATTTGCTGTAACACGTAGGAAGTTGAAGAAACATTAAATGAACTTTTATTGAATTTAGTATGTTTAATTGCAATATAATTGTGTTAATTCAACTGATTTATAAATCTTTTGCCACTGATTTTTGTTTGTATTCAGCATCTGATGCTTCTTGTGTCAGAGTCCATCAATAGTCGGCCAGCATTGCTGGATTTCGGTTGCCCATATATCACTTTTCCATTGTTGCAATGTCCTGCAGAAACCTTTTGCCAGGTCTGTCACTGACGACATCAAGATCAACAGGGAAGAAGTCCAAGAGCAAACGCAGAAAATGAATTTTAAATGATATGTCGCACTTCATGGTTTTATATGCTTGAAGTAGATTTTAAACATGACAATAAATCACAAAAACAGGTTACAACTAAAAAATGGCACGCAAAAGGAAAAATTTAAGGTGATTTTGGTGATCAGCAGCCCAAAATCCATAAAATACACCCAAAAGTGTTCAAGAAGCAAAATATTCATTGTCCAGTGTTCTTAGAGTTTATTTTTTAAATGCATCCTCTCCAACAAAAAACACTGGATACTATCTCAATATTTAGACATTTAAGGCAATTGAATATGAAACCAATGGAATGGGATGCAGTTCAACCCAATTGGTATTGGATGGCAGAGCAGTCTCAAGGTGGCATAATTTGCCCTTTTTCCACAATCTTTGTTTGAAATTGGATCTTATTTCAAGTTCACGAAGGGAACTAATGATAGTGGTAGTTGCTTTTGTGCAGTTTTTTAGTAGTGTAATGGATTTGTGTTAATATTAATCTTTTAAGTTATAGAATTATTCATTTTTAGTGAGGGAATTGTGGGCTGGAACAGAGTCACACAGAGACACACAATTGCACTCAGAGAAGTAATTTTCAAAGTCGACATGTCTTGACAAACAGCCATAAAAACGGAAGTGTCTTCTTATTTGAAACACAAGAACAATGGGTGCTTGATTAAAAGCATTTGTGTGTACATGCAGCACTCTGCTGGCAGGTGTTCAAAGAAGCAAGTTCTTCCTTGAGTGACATGCGCAGACTATCTGGAGTCATATCCGCTTATAATTTTGGACAGAGATGAGGTCAGATGCTTTTAGCATTTGGATGTGAAGTGGCTTTGAAGGAACAGGCAGGAGGCCATCTGCCATGATTTGTGCTTTTGGAGAAGTGAAACAAAATCAGTGATGTCATGTCACATGATTTCGAGAAAAGATATTACTGAAAACAGACATTTTAAAACCAGAAAGAAGTTGACCATCCTGTGGAAGACAGGATTGAAGATACAGTAACCAGAAAAGGTACTGTTGCGTGTTACTCCTAGTCAAAGGGGAACACAGAATAAGTGGCTTTTGAAGGAGGAAGACCACTCTGACTATCTCTTTAAGACTTAAAAAAAAAACGGCAGCCTCATAGTGCCAATGGAAATGGTCATTTTTGATTAAGAAAGATAAATTGGCATTTGAAACATAACCATTTTAAGAGGGTTATCATCTTGAAAGAAAATAGCCACTTCACTGTCTCTTTAGAAAAGAGGACAGATTCACTGTGTGGAACACAGATTCCAAAATCTCCATGCAAGAGAGAGAAAATCATTTGTATAAAGAAAACTACAAGAAATTTGTGAGTTTTAAAGAGATCTGATGACTTAACGTTTCAAAATACTTCACAATTGGTTTTGAGCAACAATTTAAAGAAATCTGATGCCTCATACTTCATTAATTGCTTTTGAACAACAGTAAAGACTTTGAGTTTCAACACAAAAGCTTTCTGAAAATGAACTTTAAAACAGTTTAGAGTTGTTTAAAATTAAGAAGTGTTATGTTATTAATAAATAAAAATTATTGGTTTTGAAAATACCATTGTCTGTGGTTATTACCATTGCTGCTCATTTAGTCTGTAATGAGCAGAAACAGATCTGGAAGCTGTGGAGAAATGTGCTAATTTAAAGCAGGAGATAAATGCCTAGGTATATGTCTGCAGTATAATCTATCTCTTGTGATATGATATCTTGATGGTTCGGCACAGACTTGAGAGACTGAGGTGGCCTGTTTCTATGCTGTAATTATTCTATGGTTCTATATACATTTTTAAAATATGATCTCTGTGGTGTTTTAAGGTTCTGCACTATCACAATAAATCAGAAACTACATTCTAGCTCCTCAACTGGAGAGTCACTAATCAAAATGCTTTATGTTTATTGTAAGGGAACAGTTTATGCATCCAATGTTTGTTGATCCTGCACTTTGTTACTTTGGCTGTTTTTGATCTACTGTCTCAAAATGTGTACCTTCTAACCTTATTTATATTTTGATTGTGGACAGTTTGAATCTTTGGATTTTTTAATGGTACTTGTTAAGAACCTGTGTTTGATTTTGTTGCTCCCTTTCTCCACAGGTTGTGCCAACAGACATTATGTTTTGAATTGGAAAAGCATATCACAGAACATATGGAGTCAATAGAAAAGAGACTTAAAGATTATATTGATCACCGAATAAACGTATTGCAAGATGACCTCGATAAGAAGTTTATTTCGCTCACCAGACTGATTGAAAGTGTCGTTGTGAATAGGACTGCCTCAAAAAGTATTGAATGTGGTGCTGTCTTAACAAATGGGGGGCTTTAAATATTTTTAAAATCACCATCCTCAAGTCACAACTGTGAAGCTAATTTTAGTTTTGAGATACTCTAAGTTCAGCAATTAATGTAATGGTGTCCAGGCAATGTACTTGGGCTGTGTAGATTTGAAGTTGAGCAGATGAAATTTGTTGCTGATGTGTTTTTCCATGAGTGGCAGACATACGTATGTACACCTTTTCAAGTGGTTTATAGGGGGAAGAAAACTTGAATGCAAACTTCCAGTGTGTCGGAAAATAACATTGAAAACAGCGTTGCTGTAATAAATAGATGTACTAAAATACTTGGTGTTTATAAAATAATATAGAAACTTTGGAAATGAATTTAAACTGTGTTACTGATTTTTTTTTTCAGGTGTTTGTAGCACCCTTGAAGAATTGATCTAAAATTGATCCTTGCCCCTTGTATTACTTCCTTGGATTCTTGCTGTGGACACTTAAAATTACATGACCAACATAGATTTACATGGAGGTATGCAAAACAAAGTTCTATTCTACTTAGCTCCTCTCCAGCATTCACTTCTGGTTTTAGAGCCATCATTGCCATTTATTATCTAACAAAATTGTGATTAAATCTGTATTGACTTTTAGCAAATTAGTTTCTATCTTACTTGCATTCATAGCAATGTTTTGATGTAATTAACCATAGTAAGTGGTCTTAAAATGTTTACAATCTGGTAAAAACACCAAGTAGATTATTGTAGAGGGGGAGAAAAAGCACTGGTGTTGTGATTCCGCTGTGTACCATCCAATTCAAATATCCATGTATAACCATTTATATAAAGACCTTGCATTATACAAAATGTATCTTCTTGCTACCATTTTCTATCAGAGCATTAATCCAAATATTTTTATTCTAATAATTTTAAATACACTAATTATATTTCACAAGTTGAGTGTGATTTGCATGAGGGAAAAATTTTATCATGTAACACAAATTTTTAAAAGGCCATAAAACATAGGAGTGGAATTATTCCATTCAGCCCATCGAATCTGCCCCACCATTCAAGGCTAATTTAAATTCCATTCCCCTCCCTTCTTCCTGTAACCTTTGATTCTCTTTCTTATCAATAACCTATCTACATCTGTGTTAGTATGCCCAATGACTTGGCCTCCGCAGCTGTCCATGGCATTGAATTCCATCGATTCATCACATTGGGTAAAGTAATGTATCCACATCTCTGTTCTAAGGAGACAATTTTGGATACAGAGGTTGAGCTATCACTTGTGCTGGGAATAGTCTATAGGCTTCAAAATAGCTCTTGGGACACCAGAGATCAGATAAGTAGGCAGATTTTGGAATGGTGCATGAAAAACAGTTGTAATTATGGGTGATTTCAACTTTCCTAATATAGATTGGCACCTCCTGAATGCAAGAGAGATAGATGGGGCTGAATTTGTCAGGTATGTTCAAGAACGATTTCTGACACAGTATGTGGATCATCCGACCAAAGGAAAGGCCATACTGGATTTAGTTCTGGATTGAAAAACAAGTCTTATGAGGCAAGGTTAGCAAAGCTGGGACTTTTCTCTTTGGAGCGTAGAAGGATGAGAGGAGACTTGATAGAGGCCTACAAGATTATGAGGGGTATAGATAGAGTGGACAACCAGCTCCTGTATCGTAGGGCAGGAATAGCAAACATAAGATGACCTATGTAATTTAAGGGAGGGAAGTTTAGGGGAGTCATCAGGGTGGTTTTTTTTACACAAGAGTTGTGGATGCCTGGAATGCCTTGCCTTGCCAGGGTTGGTGGTGGAGGCTGAAACATTAGGGACATTTAAGAGACTCTTAAACAGGCACATGGATGAAAGAAAAATAGAGGGGGGGGGAGGGGTTTAGTACTTTTTTTAAAGGAATATATGGGTAGGCACAACATCGATGGCCAAAGGACCCCCAGTACGTTTTGAACGGTGAGAGGAAACTGGAGCTCCTGGGGAACACCCATGCAGACATGGGGAGAATGTACAAACTCCTTACAGATAGCATGAGATTCGAATCCCAGTCCCGATTGCTGATACTGTAACAATGTTGCATTAACTGCTACGCTAAACATGCCTCCCTAATATGCTAGAACATGTTGAGGTTATAAAAGAGGAAGTTCTGGAGCTTTTTAAAAGTATTCAGATAGATAATTTCCTGGGTCTGAATGGAATATAACCCAGGTCACTACGGGAAGCCTGGGAAGAGATTGACGGGGGCATTAGTGATGATCTTGGTGTTCCTCTTGGCCACAAGCGTGGTACCTGTTGATTGGAAGATGGTAAGGATAATCCTGCATTGATGATGGAATTAGAAACATGGTGGAGGTTGCTGAGCATTGCTGATTTAGTGATTATGAATGAAAACCTAAACCTCCATGGAAGAAAAGAGAATGACAAACTTTAGGGGCAGATCTCAAAGTGAGCTTTGAGGAATATGCAAAGTGTCTGCAAAAAGACACAAACAGGATGTGTATGGGCAAGGTGGTCATAGATGGGTTGCAATGAATGGATGACAATAAGTTATTCACTTTGGTGGGTAAATTCGAAAGCAAAATTCTTTTTAAAATGGAAATGAGGACAGTAAGGTTAGTATGCAACTTTATCAAATACGCAAAGTAAATCTGCAGATACAAAAGTTAGAAACGCAAACAAAGTTTTATTGCTAGGTAGAAATATGCTGCCTTAATTGTCGAGGGCTTTCGCAGAATGTGGAGCATTGAGTGATTATCTGCTGTGAAGGAGGGATAAACATCTCATCGATTTAGTGCAGCATACTTGGGTTAATTTGTGGTTTGAGGAACTTCTTCAGAAAGGAGAGTTTAAAGAATAAAGCCTTTTTCAGAAGTTAAGACAAGACCATCTAGAAATCAGTGAAAAACCTGTAGGTGCTTGGGTTTTGATGGGGTTTGTCAGCCACTATAACTGGAAAGAATTATTGAAATCTGTCAGGTACCACAACTATTGGAAAGAATTGCTGAATCAATATTTTTGGTGCACAAAATCCGCTAGTAATTTGCATCCAAAGAAGAGTGCTTGATTTTCTGTTCCTGAGTGTCATCTTGTTCTTGGAGTTTTACATTTGCATATTGTGCATTTATCTCATGGACTTTTTTTTGTGTTTTATTTGAAGTATGATGGGCAGAAGATCTAGGGAATTGTACTGAGGAGTGAAATGTGTATTTAAATATTTTTGTATGTTTGTTAGAGATAATTTATCCATCAAATTCATCATCAGTTTTTCAGGTCGAATTCACAAATTGCACTTTGTTCTTATTTTAGAAAAAGGTTAAGTTTGAATTTAATCCTGGTAATTAAATCTGAATTGGTACATTTGTTGAGTTGTGTGTTATTTCCTGTAATATTTAAGTTGTGGCATTTGAAGGTGCTATCTTCTATTCATCTTTTTATTGTTAATCTGTCAACCGTTGCATCCAAACAGCAGCTGTTAACAATTTTTATGTGAACAAAAGTATTTAGGTTTGACAACACGTATGTTGATATATTGGGAGGTTTTGGATGAGCAGATAGGTGAATAGGATTATTGATATGCAAGGCCAAAAAATGTATTTGTTCATTCATTTTGAGTGAAATTGTATAGTTTGGTTTAACTTGATCTCATCAATGAGAATATTTTCAATTTTTACTTTTGGGTTAGGCCCTATGTAATTGCTGTATATTTTAAATTTTAAGTTGTATGTTCCATTACTATCAACGCAGAAAATTTCAAACCAGCAAAACCGGCAAAGTTACTTCACAAATGTTCTGGTTAACATTTTCACCTTCAGTCATAATAGATTTTGTAAAACTAACCATTAGGCCAGAGCGAAATAAAATACTGAATAAATGTGCAAAATTGTCTTTGAAACTGTTGTGCATAGGATGTAAATACAGAAAAAGCATGTGTACCTGCATGGATCTTAGCTGGATTGCTTCCCTGGACTGAATTGAACCAATGATGACACTTTCTTCAGAGGGAATTTTTCTGTTGTTTGGAAATACACTCCAAGTCACAGCCAAAAGAAGGATATAAAGATTTACAAAGAATAATTTTGCAGTGGTGAAAAATTGAAAGAGTGGGCAGGACTTGAATTGAGATCTTGCAATATTTTTGGATGGTGAAGAATTTCATGTCAGGCTTCTGCCTGGAGGCCAGCTGCAAGAGGGGGAAACTTACAGAGAATCGGAAACTTAAAACTTACCTTTCAGACGGCAGCCCTTCGGAGCCGATGGAGGCTACTGTGCCGTAGCGCCACCCATCAAGTACATGGCAGAGCAATGGCTGTCTTCCCTACCCATAATAATGCAGCTGGAACTGCTCTATGGTTCCCAGAACAGTTACAGCTGCATGGGGAGATTATGGGTAGGGAAGATGGCCATTACTCTGCTGCCTTTTGAACTGGAGAGAGTGGCCCCAAAGGCCAAAGCAGCCCGGTGTGGCTGTTACAGCCTGCACCGGCCGCCCCCTGATGGGCCCCGACGGCTCCCGCCCATCGCCCCTGGCTTGAGGGGGTCATGGAGGGAGAGGGGTGAGTGGGGAGATGGGTCGCGGGGTGACGGTATCATCAGGCCACCCCTAACTAGCCGATGCAGCGTCTGTACGCTCCACAGATTATCCTTCCCCAAGAAGGGTTGGAATCTGTGCCTCAGAGCCAGCCACGGCACATTCAGAAAGGTGTGTCTTTAGCCATAAGGACGAAGATCCTCTGCCTTTACAGACGGGTGTTTTCCTTGCTTGAAAGTGACTTATGTTTCTTACCTCTGCAATAAAGTGTTTCAATAAGATAGTCAGAAATAACCATATAAAAATACAAACTTGTTTAATGGTTTACCATCAATAAATCAGGTAATTATTTATAAATTTGACTTTTTGGAATTGCAACAGAAAAAATAAATGGGCTCTGTGCAATTATTATCCATGATCACCCACCACTTGTACTTGTGTATTAGTCTGAAATCACTGGTCTTCATTTATAAGGTCTGAGTGATGACAGAACTCTGGTTGTTCATTGAAGAAGTTGTACTTCTGTAATGCCCATGAAACCTTTGAAAGTGGCTGAGCCCTGATCCCAGCCCTGAATTTTTAAATTAAAAATAGCCTTTATTCACAATAAATTATTTACAAAAGGAAAGCTACTCAAAATCTCTTCTCACCCTTAGTTTTGTATCTATACATTTGCATCACGGTACATTGTTACATTCATTTCTATTTCCACCATTACCACCGCTGTGGTGCCTTTTCATTACTCCCCCTCTGTTGTTTTGAGGGTCTTCCCCTCGGTCTCAATTTGCAATAACGGAAATACTCTAGACTGTGGGAAGAAGAATCACTTTGCAAAGCGATGCAAGGCTGGGGATACCAAGAGTGGGTACGCAGTGGATGTGAAAATGTAAGAATTCTTTGTGGATTAATTACACACTGCTGCAGGCCAGAAGACTGAGATGGAATCTTTATTTTGAGCTTCTTCAAAAGAATCACTTTTCTCATCACCATCAAAATAGTCACTTTTACGAACTTCGAGAGAGAGTGTCACAATCAAATTGACACAGATGTTCCAACCTCCGGTCCCATCTTTGATCCATCTTCAGAAATCGAAAGTGAGACAGAAGATTCTGCAAGGACTGTTGATAGCCATAGTCAGGATCCACCTTCTAACCAGTTTTGTAGGATTGGAGAATTACCAAAGGAGCTGGCTGATATAGCTGATTCTGCTTCTCAAAAACAATGATGCTCTTCGTTTGGCAAAACAAGAAAATAACGAGTACTGCAGGCAAGACCAGACATTGTCGTGAAATTGAGGGGAACAAATTAATCCCTTGAATCTCAGATGCAAGATATGGAAGACAGATATAATATGGAGGCCATAAATACTCAGGACATCATTTCCCAGCCTGAGGATAAAATCAGTCATTTGAAAGATGAGATGGCTCACCATTTCTAAGAACATCAGAAGGCCCTGGAAATTCTGGAGCAGGTGGAAAATATCCAAGGACTCTTATCAATGTTACCAGGACATCATTACGCACAAAGGTCCACAACAAATTGGCAGCTGTCTTGGCAGAGGCTGTGGTCAATGCTGTTCTGACAGTGAAGAAACCAAACAAGTCAATGCTGGACTTGTATACGTTGGGTGAAGGAAAGTTCATCCTTATTGAGCAATGTAATAATCCTTGGTTATTGATGCTGCTTCACAAGATTCCAAATAAACACACTTCAAACACCAATAAAAAATGCAGTGTGTGATGGTCTGCACGCAGTGTAGAATGCAATTGAGGATAGATGTGTGGCAGATGCTTTGATCAAACACAGGGCCAACATAAAGGGCAGAACACAGTTGAGAGTGAAAGCATTTGTAGATGCTCTGTTGATTATTCCCAAAGTACTTGCACAAAACTTAGGATATGACCCTCAAGAGACATGTGTTCTTAAAAAGAAATTCAGTCAGAATACTCAAACTGTCAACTTACTGGAGTGGATTTGAACTATCCCTGTAAACAGAACAGAAAACAACTTCTGTATTTTCTGAGGAAGAACATTGACCTCAGGCACAAGAATCAGATTTTAAAAATAAGGACAAGTTCTTCTGCAAAATTTATGTTGTTCATTGTTTGTGTTACTGGCTGACATTTTTCTGGTGTGAAATTCATCCTGGTCGTACCTCAAAAAGAAAAATACTGTAGCCGTCTGCTACGAAGAAACACACCCTCACAGTTGTGGGAAGTTAAGCTCAGACTTTATTGAGGCTGGAATGCTCCTTTTATACAGTTGGAGTTCCCGCCATTTGGTCGATTGGCTGACATCAGCCACATGAACAACAAAAATGGGATTCCCATCCACGGGAACATTTCTGCATATGAATACTCTTCTTCCCCAGCCTGATGTTGCTCTGTTAGCTGAGCAGCCTGGCCAGCGCCATTTTAGGGCTTTCAACCATGCCGGATTGCTATGCTAAGGGTTGTGTTAGTGAGTTATGTCACTGTTTATTACCGTGCATTGTGCCAGATCAATCTCTACGGTTGTGGGCCGCCACTGTACCATTTGAAGAAAGGCCTTGCTTGTTAAGTGAAGATATATTTTTTGATTGTTGCAAAATGAATTCAGACGGACAATAGTTGTCTAGTCTACTGTATCTAGTACCTACTCTGTAAATATGCTTGTTATGTAAACATAGTATTGCTTTTAGTTTTTTTTTTAAGGCGAAAATGTTAATTATGCGTGTAAATAGGAAATGCATTTCCCTGCATGCAATGTGTGTGGTTGCCCAGAAAATGGAAGCGATGTGTATGAGGGGAGCTGCAAGCATTATCAGTTATTGTTGGTTGAAGATGGTTGGAAGTCATTGGAGGTGGTAGAAGCAACACAAGGAATATAAGGTAGGTTAACTGATAAACCCATGCAAAGTTGTTCTTGAAAGAACAAGCATTTTTCTTTATTGTGAGCTGGTGCTGCTGAGACCTGTTGGGATTTTCTGTCATGGTAACTCAAAATAGTTCTAGGCTTTGGGGAATCTTCTTCAGATTGTTGAGAACAGTTCCCATGCTTCATTTGTCTGAAAAGTGCATGTTGTGGTTTAATTTCCATAGAATACTGCTGTACAGAAAGAGGCCCTTCTAGTCTGTGCCAAACTACTTTTCTGGATCTGTTTCTTGGGCTCAACCCTCTTTAAAAAAAAAACTCAATCAAATTTGCGAGACGTGACATCACAGGCACAAAGTCATAATCATTAACTCCAGTCAAGATCTGCCAATCCAAGTGCTGGAAGATCCTGAACCTCAGAATCTGCCAGCATCTATCCCACAGCTGAAGTCAGACTCATCAGCCTGTAGTTTCCTTACTGCCCTTTTAAAATAATGATACTTTAGCCATGCTCCTGTCTTTTGGAATGTCAAGGCCACCCAAGGCCAAAGAAACCATTCACACTAATCACCTGGGATTTTAATATTTACTCAGCAAAATCTATCTATTTATTTATTTTTATAGATGTGTACATGTCCTGCCTATGTTTTGTCAGTATGTTTTATGTCTGGTTGTGCGACTGCATGTTTTGCACCGAGGACCGGAGAAAGCTGTTTTGTTCGGTTGTTCTTGTGCAATCGGATAACAAACTTGAACTAGAGATGACGTAAATATCTCTGCAAGGGCCTCCGCCAATTCTTTCCTAGCATCGCTCAAAGTCTTGGTTTGGCCCTGACGATTTGTCTACCTTAATGTGCTCCAAGGCTGCCAACACCTCTTCCCTGTTCTGGAGATTATAATCAACTTGCTTTACTGTGATTTCCATGATCTTCAAGATCTCACTCTTCCCCTTTGGCTCCACACAAAGACATCCATATTGATCTTTAACAGGACCGACTATCTCCTTTTGCTCTGAATATACCGCTGGAATCTTTCAGGCTTTTTCTTTACCTTGCCAGCCAGATTCTCTCTGCCTTTTCAATTTCCCTCTTAAATGTCCTCCCACATCTCTTATTCTCAATGACGAGTTTGCTTGATGCGGATTGCCTAAATCTGATGTATACCTTGTAGTGACTACCGCGGAAGAACTACTAAATCAGCACACATACACGGTTAGTCAATCAAAGACTGTTTATTTGAGTTTGCCATGCTTCTTTTATATCCCTCCTGTCCCAGGCTCCACAGGCACACAGTACCGCACCTCCCTGGTCCACTGTCCAAGTGAGTGAATAGCAGTCTGGTCCGCAGCTCCATGCGTTCGCTGGTGAGCTGCACTTGTGATGGTTCGCAATATCATGCTATGCGTTCGCTCGGCCCACTACACAGCTGCTACAACCTGTTTTGTTTTCCATTTCAACTCAGAAAAGGGAACACGTGGATGGGGGTGGGGGGGGGATGGGTGGTAAACAAAACATAGGGAATGTCTTTAAGAGGGTAAAGACCAGGAGAAACTGCAAAAGGCATAGTAAGGCCAGCTGAGAGACATAGGTGAAGACTTGTTAATTGCTGGTGTCCTGAAACATCAATGGTGTTTCTTTCCCCACAGCAGCCATCTGATCAGTTGAGTATTTTCAGTGATTTCCATTCTTGTATTAATAAAAGTGTCACCGTGACATGCTTTGAAAATGCTTTATTGGTTTATTTTATTTACAGCTAATAATTTTTGCATTGGGTCAATTAAAACAAAAATAAATGGAGAAATACATCAAATAGAATTTGTAATTTATGTAAATGATTTGGATGAGGGGATTATTAATAATTTGAGCAAATTTGTAGATGACACGAAACTGGGTGGCGGTGTGGGGTGTGAGGAGGATGTCAGGAAAATGCAGAGGGACTTGGACAGGTTGGGGGTGTGGGCTGCTGAATGGAAGATGACGTTCAATGTAAGCAAATGTGAGGTTATCCATTTTGGGGGCAATAAAAGGAAAGCTGAGTATTATTTAAATGGAGACAAGCTAGGGAGTGGGGAGGAGCAAATGGATCTGGGAGTACTCGTTCACTGGTCACTGAAGACTAGCATGCAGGTTCAGAAAGCTGTGAAGAAGGCTAATAGCATGTTGGCTTTCATAAAGAGGGGATTGGAGTATAGGAACAGAGACGCCCTTCTGCAGTTGTACAGGGCCCTGGTGTGACCCCACCTGGAGTATTGCGTCCAGTTCTGGTCTCCAATTTTGAGGAAGGACATACTAGCTATAGAGGGTGTGCAGCGCAGATTTACAAGGTTAGTTCCAGGGATGGCGTGGTTGACATATGCTGAAAGGCTAGAAAAACTGGACTTGTATCCGATGGAGTTTAGAAGGATGAGGGGGGACATGATTGAGGTATACAAAAAAGGTATACATAGACAGGGTGAAGTCGGATTACTTGTTCCCAATGATGGGGGAGACGAGGACTAGAGGGCATAGTTTAAGAATACAGGGTAGGCCCTTTAGGACGGAGATGAGAAAACTTTTTTACCCAGAGAAGTGTGAATCTGTGGAATGCTCTGCCACAGAGGGTGGTAGAGGCAGATTCGCTGATTATGTTCAAAAGAGAGTTAGATAAGACTCTAGTGGGCAAAGGAGTTAAGGGTTATGGGGATAAGGCTGGAAAGGGGTACTGATGGTAGTGATCAGCCATGATCTGTAAAATGGCAGTGCTGGCTCGACGGGCCGAAGAGCCTACTCCAGCTCCTATTGTCTATTGCTACGATTAGAAATGATGACAGATAACATACTTACATTTCAATCAAACTTAAGATCCAAATTTGTTGCATCAGAAAATCTTTGAGTAAATTTAGATCAGTTTTTGATTTGTATTCATACAAGCAAGTTTACTGTATAGTTAAGAATATTGATTCGATAAGATTGATTTGAGATTGGAAGTATTACTATATGGTAGAATCCCACATAATATGTAAAAATCATATTCTCATTACAGGTTCCTGAATCGTTTCAACGCAGTACCAACCAAAGGTGAACCAACTACAGATAGAATCAGTAGAGTTAGGATATTCGTAGATTGGATTGGATATTTGTTTCATCAGCCTCGTTCCCTTCTTTTTCCAGACCTGAAAGACATTGCAGTTAAATGTTTTCAAAGCAGCATTCTGCTGGAGCTGCATAATGAAAAGCTTCACCGTGAAGTAGTCAGAAAGTGTCACGTTGGTCTTACCTGCAATCATCATAATGTCAGTATTTTTTTAGTTTAATTGGGCCCAACGTAAAGTCAACAATTCCATTTGAATAAACTGTGGCCCTTTTATGCCGAAACATGCATCCACGGTAACAGCGGGAGGAGTAATCAAATACTTCACACAACACAAGTTTACAACGCAGATAGACTGAGAGATTTAAATTCAGGAACTTAAAGGCACTGAAGGTAAAGCGTGCAGTGTCGTTGGATGGTGAGGGTAATGTGTCGTATGTCTCATCCCTGACACACCTAGAAAAGAAATATTTCAAAATGAATTCCATTTAAAAACCCTGGCCAGAGCAGAATTTCAAAGCACCTTTTGCCTTATTATAGCTGATATATTTAAGAGTGCTTTGTGCAGTGGGGGGATACTGGTTAGATATTTAAATAAAACCTGTGTTTGCAAAGTTTCACTCAATAGTATTCATCCCAGATGAAGATTATTTTAACCAGCAGCTGGGATCCTCCTCATGCTACCAAGTGAGCGCTGAAGGGTTCCTACTCGAGTCGGAGGTTCGGATCTGGAGTCCAGGTTGCCAATGGTTTGGACTGGACTCTGGCTGCAGGAGTTGCAGAAGCGCTGGACGTGAATCCATGGACACGTTCTGAGGTGAACACATTTTGCTTCTCTTTCTCTGACTGTAAGAGACTCCAAAGGCAATTTCTGCTGATGGCAAATCTTTCCGCCTTACAGCAGGAAAAAGGCAATTTTGTGTCATGTGACAATAAATTGAATCTTGATCCTTGTGTTGTAATGTATGCATCACTGGTTAGTTATGCCATTTATAAACTATTATTACTGACAGAACAATATGTTAGAGGAACATTTCGATGGGTTAAAATAAAATTTAATGTTGCAAATGTAAGTTTTTTTTTTAGTCAAAAGTAAAATAAGTTTGAGGACACAATTCCAAATTAAGGGCACAAAATCGGAGACATTTTGGGGGATATATATGAAATGAATTGAATTGTTTTCTTGTGTGTACCAAGATACAATTAAAAGCTTTGTTTTGCATGCTACCCAGGCCAATCAACTCATGCAGCAGGCAGGGCAATAATAAGAAATTATGAAATAAATACACAAGTAATTAAGGAAGTAAACAAATGTCAAGTAAAGCAGGATCCAGAGAAAAATACAAAAACAGTGCAGAGAACAGAGAAAGGTACTGTTAAAAATAGTGCAAGGGTTTCATCATTTTTTTCCAGTGAGAAATGCGTTGTTCTTTTACAGTAGAACAGCAGGTTTAGAAAGCAACTTTATTAAGTTTTGTTTTACCAATGAAAGCACAAAATAAATCATGTTGGATCTTCATAACATACCAGTTCAGACAGAAGTGCTGTGACATGCTCAAATTCTGAAAAGATGTAAAGGCTTAAGAGGAGATGCTGAGCAAATTTACTTAAAAGATTGCAAGGATCCCAGGATTTAGTTTTGTGGATAAACTGGGGTTATTTCCTTGATTAGAGAAGGTTGTGTGGACATTGACTGACTAATACCCACTAGGTGGACAATGTCCGCTGCAGTTCCAATTGGCCAATTTGGTAAGTAGATTACTTTTCAACTTGCCCAAGCTTACCCATTCTTGATGAGATCATAGGTTGTTGATGTCGAGTTGAAGTTATCAGGCACTGCTGTGCAGGTATCCACAAATATTTTCAGATCAGCACCAGAACTGTTCAGCTTAACCTGCACAAAAAGCTTCTGCTGGAGGTCTACGTAGTAAGGTGATTCGGACACTGGTTTGACAAATGATGTTGACTCATAGAACATCATGCTGGCTCTAAACGTGCCAGATTGTGTAATGCTATCCAGTATTTTTTCAGGTGAATTTTCATTTACCGAATACATGGCCTTAACCATTGTATCCTGTTGCATTTTGCAGGCAATGTTGATTCGTTGATATTGAGTATGAACTGCAATAGAGCCAGTAAATGAAGATAGGATGGTGTTGGAATGAACAATATGACCATTGTTGACCTATGGGAACAGAATGAGGAGGAAATGCAAATATCAACAAGCTAATTAAATTACAAAATTGAGATTTATTGTCTGAAATATAATCCATGAAGAGAAAAATTACATACATCTAAACTGCAGTGACTTTTGGAAGCAAAAAAGGTAAGTGGAATCTTGTGTTTTCATTTAGAGACATCAAGACTAAAACAGAGAAATGTTCAAAAAACTGTAATAATGAGACAGATGAGAGAGGGATTATGTCTCTGATGAGGCCTTTTCAAAGATCCTGACCAGCAGTGGAAATGTGATGGAAGGAAAGAAGGCATAACGATTTGGCAGAATCAAGAATTAGATAAATCTAGGTCTTAACCAGGGTGTTAAAAGAGGAATATGAAGGATTTAGCATGAAAAGGAACTTTTTGTTCTTGGTAGCAACACTGCAGAAAGCAGGGGTAAGACCCAAAACACATTGCATGAATACATTAGGAATGATAAAGCTATCAGATGTTTGATTCAAATTATTTATCTTATAATGTACATGATTAAAGTCAAATTGAAAGACATTATATTAAGCATGAAAATCACTGAAATATAGTGAGTGTGTGAATATTATAAATAAGATAGTCATACACTCAATCAGCATGAAACAGGATCTTCAACCCAACTCATCCAATGCATCCAAGTTGGCATCCTGGGCTTGTCCCACTTTACTGCATTCGTCCCACACCCTTCTCAACTCTTTCCTTCTATATCACCTTCCTAACTGATCACGATTCTGTGGTAAGCATTGCGTTCCTTCCTCACTGTCCACTACACCATCTGATTTGTGTCAACATTTCCTAGGCATGAAGTTATGCTGAGTACCTCCAATCAGTTCTGGCCTGTCCAAATGCTGGTAATTCCTGTCCCTCAGATTCTCTTCCAGCAAGTTTCCCACCACAGATGTCAGGTTTACCACCCTGTAATTTCCTGGCTTGTTTTTGCTGCTCTTTTTAAATAACAGAAAACCATTAGTCTCCCTCCAGTCTTCTGGAACTTTGCCTGTGACCAAAGATAATACACCTCTGCAAGATCTCCGCAGTGTCCTCCCTAGGTTCCAAAAGGTCTGTGGATGTACTTGATCAGGATCTGGAGGTTATTCCACTTTACTGTGCTCCAAGGCAGCTAACACCCCCTCCCTAATGATTTGTATATAGTCCATGATATCTCAACCCATTTACTTCAATTCCTTAACATCTATGTCATTTTGCAAAGTAAAGGTTTGTATAAAATCTTAACCATTATCTGTCACACCACACAAACACAGCAAAGCTGATCTTTAAAGAGACCAATTCTCTCCCCAACTTTCTTTTTAATGTATCTGTAGAATCTCCTGGGATTTTCCTTTCCCCTGCCTGCCAGCTCCATCTGATTTTTCCCTTTTATACTTGCTTGAAATGGACTGCCAAAAATTAATGTACTGCTATGCCTTTTTATTTTTCCTTTTGGAGCCTTAATATCACTCATCATTCAGGGTTCCCTAAATTTGCCAGCTTTGGTCTCCACCCTAATGGAACCTGATATTCCTGAACTCTTGCTATCTTCCTTTTAAAAGCCTCCCACTTGTAAATAGTCCAATTCCTGCAAACAGTCTGCTTCAGTCAGCCTCTGAAATTTCCCACCTAATGGCTCCAAAGTTGTTCTTGCCTCACTTTAGGACCCTGTGAATCAGTCCTATCTTTCTCCATAATTATTTTATAACTAATAGTGCTATGATCACTGATCCAAAATGCTCCCCCACTGACACTTCAGTCACGTCCATTCTTCATCCTTGTTCTTGTTCCGTATATTCTACCCTCTACTAAGAAGCTTCCTTGGATGTAATTACTGAATTCCACCCCGTGTCCTGCACAGCTCCATAGACACACAATCCTTTAACCTATCCTATTTCTACCCTCCCTAGCACTGGTGGCAAATCTTTCTAAGTAGAATGAAAGTGGAGTTGATTTGGCAGAAAATCATAGAGGGTGGGTGGGGGATCTCACTGATGTAAAGAGTAGAAAACTGTGAGCACATTGGGATCAGTGGAAAACAGGTCAAAGATGAACCCATATTTTGATTGAAGAGGTGGTCAGAGTCATAGATAGGAGGCCATAATTTGAGAAGGATTGGCAAAAGGCCACATCAGTGGATATTCAATAATGCTACAGCATTATAGCAGAATGGCCATGCTGTCGTACTGTCAATTAGACCCGTCAGGCCAGAAGTTGTGATTAATAGGCTTTAAAGAGACAGGTGATGGAGGCAGTTCTGGTAGTCCTGTGCTTCCATTGAGGGATGTGGGAGGTCAGGGAGAGCACAGATGTTCCTGATGACTACACTTGTAACTCCTGGGAGACCATATTTGGAAATGGATGAACTGCAGATCATAAGGAAGGCAGAGGCAGTGATAGATAGTAGTCACTCTTAGCAGACAGGATTCAGGGAACTGGGTGACTGTGAGGAAAGGGGGGAGACAGGCAGTGCAGACTATCCCTGCAGTCATTCCCCTCAACAGCAAGTATACTGCTTTGGATACTGTTGTGGGGGATGAACTGCGGGGGGTAGGGGAGGGGGTGAAACAAATCACAGAGGTCAGCTCTCTGACACACATGCTGGATCCTTGGCTCAGAAGGGAAAGGGGGAGAAGAGAAGGGCTCTTGTAGTTGGGGACTTGCTGGTTAGAGGAGCAGGTAGGAGGTTTTCTGGATGAGATCAGGGCTTCCAGTTGGTATGTGGCCTCCCAGGTGCCAGGATCAGGGATGTGACTGATTGACTCCACAACTTTCTGGAGGGGGAGGGTGAGCAGCCATATGTCTTGGTCCATGTTGGAACCATTGACATAGTTAGAAGTGGTGATGAGGGCCTGAAAGATTATATAGAGTTAGGAAAGAAGTTGAAAAGCAGGACCTCAAGGATGGTGTTATGGGTTATATTATATAGATATGTTTTTAAAAGAGAAAGATTGTGGGGGTCAGTACAGGTCACTTCACAAAAAGATACTTACATTTCACATCTCATTTGAAATGCAAGAGCTTTGCTGAAGCCAGACATACAGGTATCAGTGGCTTTGCCAAAGATATTGGAATTGCTTTGGAAGGAATTTCAAAAGCAGGTGCAAATGGAGAGTCCTGGTCTCAAGGTCTGATAAAAATCTTTCAAGGATTGGGTTAGCCCTGGAAGAAGTTCTCGTTTTTACAAGGGGAGGGGGGGAGAGAGAGAGAGGGGGAAATCTGTTCTGTAGTTCTGCAGCAGGTTTTATGGCTTGAACATGGCAGGCTAGCAGGCTTGTTGAAAACCCCATTTTAAACATGGGTTGTGAGTTCTGAGTTCAGCCTGTTGAAAATCCTTGTAGTCTTTACAAGAGGACATGGCTGGTTAGAGTGTTTCTCCTGACATAAGGGAAACAAGAGGAACTCTGTGGTGACCTGGAAGAAGAGATTATTTGGAAAACCCATGATGGGGAAAATTTCTTCGGTAGGACACTGAAGTGACTGATCAGAGGGAATAAGTTTGTGTGTGTCCAACGAGCAATAAATATCTCTCTAACCAACAAGAACCTTCCTGAATGGTAACCATTTACGTTTAAGCACCAGAGCCTGGTGAAATTTCATTAATGTTAAATGCTGTGCAGAGTATAACAATTACCTAATACCGGTGAACTTGGAGAAGTGAGAAGTGAATGATTGGAATATTAAAGCAAAGAATTTTCCTGAACATTTACACATTACATACATGTGTGCTTAGAATTAGAAGGGGGTTAAGTTAAGTTAATCGTAATAATTTAAAGTTTGTATCTGTTTTTATGTTTAAAGAAAATTAAAAGCAACTTTTAAGTAACTATTTATTTTGGTGAATTTCTATTGCTGCTGGGTTTTGGGGTCCTCTGGGCTCGTAACAGTGGCAATCTTGGGATTGCTGCCTGTGCCATGTACTAGTGAGAGTAGAAATAGGAAGTTGTGGAGGATGAATGCGTGGCTCAGGAGCTGGGGCAGGGGTTTAGATTTCTGGATCATTGGGATCTCTTCTGGGGAAAGTCTTACCTGTACAAAAGGGATGGATTGTGCTTGAACTAGAGAAGGATCAATATCCTGGCAGGCAGGTTTGCTAGAGCTATTGCTGGAGGGTTTAAACTAGTTTGGCGGGTGGGGGGGTTGGGAGATTAGGGAGGAAGAATACATAGATTGGAAGGAAGGGAGGAAACCAAACGTAAAAATTAATTAAGTCGGGAAAGAGGTAAAAGTAGATGGTAACCAAAGGAGTATTTGCAGAGAACATTCTCTTAAGTGCATATATTTTAAGGCAAGGAGCATTGTAAGTAAGGAGGATGAGCTTAAGGCATTGATAGACACATGGAAATAGGATATTGTGGCCATCAGTGAATCTTGGTTGCCGGAAGGGCATGTTTGGCAGTTAAATATTCCAGGATTACATTGTTTTATGCGTGATAGAACAGAGCGGGGGGGGGTGGGGGGAATAAAAGTATAGTTTTGAAAGAATAAGAGAGAGATCGCCAGTACTTTTACAGGAATATTATCATTAGGAATGAGGAATTTGTTGTATTTATTTTTGTGGCATTAATCCTCCCGGAACTATTATCTTTACCTGCTGGATGGTGCCACATCGATTAAATGGTATCTTGAACTTCACTTCATGAGCTGTTATTATTGGCTTGCAGTTTTGATCATTCAAGTGGATTCTGGACTCATTCAAACCCAGAAAATTGAGATAGGATTTATCAATTTTTGCTTCCATATAATTTGATGAGCAAGTTAACATAGCTGGAAAAAAATAAAAGGCACAATCACGTGAATCCTAAATTTAGAAATACAGTAAAATTCCCATTATCCGGCACTCAGCCAACCGGAATATCAAACAACTGGCGATAAAGAAAAGTCAAGGAATAAATAAATGTAAAATAAATAAGATAAATAAAGCTTTAAATAAAACTTTAAAATGATAGAAGTAAAGGTTCTTCGTAGCAACACGCATCCCCTTGGGAGCAAACATTCAGCCAGTGGAGTGCCCTTTTTGTGCTCTGCCCACAGCAGCTGTTTGAATAAAGTTTCAGTAAAGTTGTGTTTGAATAAAATGGCAACACCCAGAATGAAGAGCCAGATGTTGCCACTCACCACTGAGTTGACTCTCCCTGTGTCTCCCTATCCCTGCCTAGTAAGAATCCTTGTCTGTTTTAGTATTAAGCTTAAACTGTAAACTCAGGGGAAGGGATTGTGCTGGCGGGTAATTATGGCAGTGGCATGGCTAGCCATAATACCATACAACAACTACAGTACAGAAACATGCCATCTCGTTGGCCCCTCTAATCTGTACCAATTTAAGAGAACTCTACTAGTTCTACCTACCCACTGCCTGTCCACAACCCTCAAATCCCCTTCCATCCATGCACTCATCTAAAATGACATCTTAAATGACAAAATTGACCCTGCTGCAACCACTCAGCCACCACTCTCTGAGTGAAGAAGTTTCCTCTCATGTTATTTCTAAACTTTTGCCCCCTAACCTTTGTTCCATTCTCACCTATCCTCAAGGGGAAGAGCCTATTCACATCTACTCTGTCTGTCCCCCTCATAATTTTATATACCTCTATCAAATCTTCCCTCAACCTTCTATGCTCCAATGAATAAAGACCCAGTCTACTCAATCTTTCTTTGTATTCTATATACTGCAATCCCAGCAACATTTTAGTAAATCTCCTCTGCACCCTCTCCACATTATTGATATCCTTCCTATAATTTGGGAACCAGAACTGCACACAGTATTCCAAATTTGGCCTCACCAATGCCTTGAACAGTCTCAACATCATCTCCAAGTTCCTATATTCTGTGCTTTGATTTATAAAGACCAGTATACCAAAAGCTTTCTTTACCACTCTATCCACAAGATTCCACTTTCAAAGAACGATGAACTGTTATTCCAAGATCCCTCTGTTCCTCTGCATTCCTCAATGCCCTCCCCTTCACTGCATATGTTCTGATTACTTTTCCCGAAATGAGGCTCCTCACACTTATCCATATTAAACTCCCATCTGCCATCTTTCAGCCCACTCATCTAAGCAGTCCAAATCCTTCTGCAGTCCCTGAAAACCATCTTCACTATCCACAACTCCCCCTATTTTTGTATCGTCTGCATATTTACTGACACAATTTATCGCACCATCATCCAAATCATTAATGGAAATGACAAACAACAAGGGACCCAACACCGATCCCTGAGGCACACTGCTCGTCACTAGCCTCCATCCTGACAGACAGTTATCCACCATGACTCTCTGGCATCTATCTTCTAACCACTGTTGAATCCATCTGACTATCTCAACATTAATACCTAGGACCTGAACCTTCCTTACAAACCTTACATGTGGATCCTTATCGAAGGCCTTACTGAAATCCATATAGACTACATGTACTGCTCTACCCTCATCGACCTCCTTTGTCACCTCCTCAAAAAATTCAACAAGATTTGTCAAACATGACTTTACCATCACAAACCCATGTTGGGTGTCCCTGATCAGTCCCTGTCTTTCTCGATACTAAAACATATTATCTCTAAGAATACTTTCCATTAGTTTACCAACCACTGACGTCAAACTTACTGGCCGATAATTGCTAGGCCTACACCTGGAGTCCTTTTAAACAGAAGAACCATGTTTGTGACATGCCAATCCCGGGGCACCACACCTTCCTCCAGTGACTGTTGAAAAATCACTGTCAGAGCCCTCGCTATTTCCTCCATGACTTCCCTCAAGGTCCTGGGGAAAATCCCATTGGGACCCAGAGACTTATCCACCTTTATATGCCTCAAAAGTTCCAACACTCCCTCTTTCCTAATCCTTATGTTTTCCATAATTACCCCTTTTATCTCATTTATCCTTTATGATTCCATATCCCTTTCCTTAGTAAAGACCGACGAGAAGAACTCATTTAATATTTCCTCCATCTCATTTGGATCTGCACACATTTGTCCGCTTTGATTCTCTAATGGGCCAATTTTATCCTTCACTCTCCTTTTTGTATTCACATATTTGTAAAAACCCTTAGGATTTGCTTTCACCTTGCTCGCTATAGCCACCTTGCAACAATGCTGCAGCACCAGTGACTGGGGCTTTAATTTAAAGGAAGCTGCACCAAGGGCCTGACTGGGACACTGGCGCAGAAGTGAGTTGGGTTGTCAGTGCGAGGGGAGGGGGGTTAATTATGATGGTGGAACAGTTAGTGCAACACTGGTACAGCTCCAGCAACAGGGGTTCAATTTTAAATTTTATAAGAAATTATTAAAGAAGACTATGATATCAGAAATGAGCTTCTCTTGATTAATCTTCAGGATAATTTGTCAGGGGAAGACTAGAAATAAAACACATCTGTGATCAAACCAGTTTCACTGAGGAAGCACATTGTTATACATGCCTAGCTGCAAAATAGTTATTTTTGTTGCTTATATCATCCTCACTGAGCATGGATGATTTCTTTTGAAGTAAATAATCTTTAAGTGGAGTTGGTTTACATGGGTCAGCCCAACATTGTGGGCTGAAGGGCCTATACTGTGCTGAAATGTTCCATGATATGTTCCGAAGCAATGTCACCAAGAAGATGCCAGGGACCATAAATGAGGTTGTTTTCAATGATCAATCAGCATCATTCCTTTGTTTTAATATTTAGAACATTGAATATAGAAGAGACCTTCAGCCCTCGATTTGAGGAATGGAGAGAAAAGAATGGAATCCTTACAAGGGAAAAGGTGTAGTCGAGGTAGCTGTGGGAATTAATGGGGTTTGTAGAAGATTAATTTACATGTCTAATATGCCTCAATTCCTAATTTTTCTTGCATCTCATTTGAAAGAAGTATTTTTTTAAAACCTCACCGTCATTCATGGGCCTGGAGTGGTAGTTTGCAGTGAAACCACGTCTGGTTACATTGGAATCTGATCGAAAGTAAATTGTCATACTGTTGGATGATGATGTAAAGGTTTCATTTGGTTCATGGCAGAGTTTGGCCAGCAAGTCAGAATGGATTGTAGGTCCATCATACAATGCAATATAATCGTATGAGCAACCTGATGTAGCTTCAAGGCTGTCAACAGAATAAGTAGGTCAAGACAGGAGGCATAATAAATATATTTATATGAAAAAACAGCCAATCTCTGCTACCCAGTCCTTCCACACCATTCCGTCAGCATATCTGCCCTTGCACCAAATTTAACATGCGTACCTGAAAAATCACTCTTGACCCTTCCAGTTTAATGAGCATTTGCTGGACTATAAACTTGCCTATTTTTTAAAATAGGCTGCTTCCTCTCTAGATTTACAGATGTTCTTTACCTTTCCACCCTCTATTCAGATAGTTTTGGTTACCTAATGAATAAACATCTTGATTTTTAATCCATCGTTGTAATGTAATCTACCATAGATTTACTAAGTCACAGAAGGAGGCTGTGTTCAAGCTGGTATTTGTACAGTCATGCCCTTGGTTCCAATCTTCCCCAATTTCATCCATTCCAAAAAAAATGTTTCCTCATTTGCCTGGCAATTCCTTTCTGAGAGTCCACATTGACTCTATTTCCACTGATTTTGCAACTACCTGTAATGAGATCCGATCAAAAACAAACAGTGCTTAAAAATCTATTAATTCACTGAACCTGTTGCCCAGCACTTTGAATATCTATCCCTGAATCACCCCCTTCATGGGAGTGTTCTCTATCAATTTAAAATGCCCAAACATTTAAAATGCCCAGATATTTAGAATGATCCATCTTTATTTTTGTTCCAGATTTATTTCATTCTATAAATTCTCGAGCTATTTATCATGACTTTCGAACTCCTGTCTCCACCTAGTAGGCCAAGACTCAAAAGAACAATTCAGTAATTTAGAATTCATGCAACGACACCACCTTTGATATGATAATCCTTAAACTGTGAGTGGCACAGTTGACTTAGCAATTAGTGCAATGCCTTTACTGCCAAAATGTTTGGCCTGGAAGTCAGCCTGAAGAAAACTGAGGTCCTCCATCAACCAGCTCTCCACCATGATTACCAGCCCCCCCCACATCTCCATTGGGCACACAAAACTCAGATCGGTCAACCAGTTTACCTATCTCGGCTGCACCATTTCATCGGATGCAAGGATCGACAACGAGATAGACAACAGACTCGCCAAGGCAAATAGCGCCTTTGGAAGACTTCACAAAAGAGTCTGGAAAAACACCCAACTGAAAAACCTCACAAAGATAAGCGTATACAGAGCCGTTGTTATACCCACACTCCTGTTCGGCTCCGAAGCATGGGTCCTGTACCGGCATCACCTACGGCTCCTAGAACGCTTCCACCAGCGTTGTCTCCGCTCCATCCTCAACATTCATTGGAGCGCTTTCATCCCTAACGTTGAAGTACTCGAGATGGCAGAGGTCGACAGCATCGAGTCCACGCTGCTGAAGATCCAGCTGCGCTGGGTGGGTCACGTCTCCAGAATGGAGGACCATCGCCTTCCCAAGATCGTGTTATATGGCGAGCTCTCCACTGGCCACCGTGACAGAGGTGCACCAAAGAAAAGGTACAAGGACTGCCTAAAGAAATCTCTTGGTGCCTGCCACATTGACCACCGCCAGTGGGCTGATATCGCCTCAAACCGTACATCTTGGCGCCTCACAGTTTGGCGGGCAGGAACCTCCTTTGAAGAAGACCGCAGAGCCCACCTCACTGACAAAAGGCAAAGGAGGAAAAACCCAACACCCAAACCCAACCAACCAATTTTCCCCTGCAACCGTGTCTGCCTGTCCCGCGTCGGACTTGCCATCCGCAAGTATCTGGACATCATGAATATCAGCTAATGGAAGTGGCAACGTTCACTTACTCTAAGTCAGTAAACCGCACTTTTATTACTTGGCTTGTGTTCGCTCTTATGTACCAAATGCATTCAGCATTATTTGGATGAGGATTCGGAAAACCAGGACTGAAAACAGATCCATATGCATCACTAAGATATCCTCCACATGAAACACCTGGGATCATCAGGGAAATAAATCAGTTTCATAAATACAATTTATAGTAAAATAAACAATGTTTTGTTATTCCTACAACTGTTCCTTTGATTCGTTGACCCGGACAGATACTCTTCATTGCAATACATTTCTAAAGTTTTTCGTCAACGTGTCCTGCTATTCATTTAACTGAACCTGGGAAATGAATATTCGTGTACACGCAATGACAGTTCCTGATCATATCAAACCTTCTCTCCAAATGTTTGTGCTATGGCCAATTCTCACACCCCTTCCGGTGTCCTGGTGGAGTGGAGATGATTCAAAAGAGAATAAATTCCTCTTTTAAAATTATAGCCACTGACTGAACTGCGCAGCTTTGCCACGTTGTAAGACTCTCATAGGTGGCAAAATAGCACACATCCAATGTTGGCCTTTTATTATATGACAATTGACATCACTGCAAATGTCTCCGTGTTCTCTAATTATTTCTGCCTCACATACCCAGAGGGAACCAACCTTCATAGTTTTGAAGAGCTATGTCGTTTAACAAAATTCTCGATTACAATTAGAATTTCAACATCATTACCATCAAAGTTTTTGACTATTTGGGTCATAAGGTGTTTCGAAAGGCAATTTAAATGGCCACAAATTTCACTTCCTAATTTTCAATTTCACAAAACTCACCATTCTTGATGGGAAGAGTGTGGTAGATTGCAATGAAACCCCGTCGGGTTACACTGGAATCTGATCGAAAATAAACTGTCATGCTGTTGGATGATGATGTAAAAGTTTCATTTGAATCGTGGCAGAGTTTTGCCAGCAAAGAGGAACTTGTTGAAGGTCCATCATATATTGCAACGTAATCATAGGAGCAACTTGATGACTCTTCCAGTCTGTTAAGACAATGATCACAGTTTGAAAACCAATTCTGGTTTTATTTAAATTAACATTTCAAAGAATCTCACAATGATGAAACTGAGAAAGTCATTTTGTGCAAATGAAAGAACACAAACACTGTTCCACACGTTCATAATCAGACCTTCTAAAACATGCATAACAACATTTTCCTTTACCCATAATACAAATCAGTGAACTCATATCCACATATCAAACCTACCAATACCTACACTTAACTAAACTCAACCTTTACGAACAGTCCCGCGTAAGGAGCTCATTCCTTTCCCTCAATTCCTCTGTCTCTATCACAGCTGCTCCCAGGATGATGTCTCCTATTTCAGAACATCTGAGATTTCCTCCTCCTTCAGAAACTGTTGTTTCTACGCTTCTGCCATCATCTCAGCAGTTCCCAAAATCTCCTCTTTTTCCCATACACATGACCTGGATCCTTGCGACCCGAGCTGCAATTAGGAGGAGATTCACTTTGTCCTCAACTCACAACAAGTTCTGCCATCTACAATCTGATTGTATGAACAGAAACATCATTCAATGCTCTCCCTTCTCCACTCTCTGCAGGGACAGGTGCCACAAGGACGCCCTCATTGACTCATCCCCTCCCACTAATCACACCCTTGTTACCTACCCCTGTGTTGGCAAAAAATGTTGCAGTTGTGCCCACAACTCCTCCCTCACCACCAGTCAGGGCCCCAAAGAGTCCTTCCAAGTAAAGTGACACTTGTATTGTGAATTTGCAGGGGTCATCCACTGCAGCCGATGCTCCTGTTGTGGCCACCTCAAAATCAAAGAGGCTGAACACAGGTTGGGACATTATTTCTTTGAGCACTTTTGCTCTGGCCACTGCAAAACTCGGACCTCCTCGTAGACAAACATTTAAATTCCACACACAAATCCCATTCCAACTGGTTGGCAGATCAGGGAGTTATTACTTGCAAAGCAACTCCAGACGCAAATAACAAGAACCACACCCAATATTCCAACTGGGCAATCTCCAAGCCGACGGCATTAACATCGACCTCCATCATGCATTAAACCCCTCCCCTGAGCATCACTCTTCCCCCCCAACTCCTTCCTCCAGCCCTCACCCCCTTTCCTTATCTCTGTATTCATAGACACTCCCTCCCCATCACCTCACTTTTATTTCCTCTTCTGCCCTCCCACCTGTATCCAGCGATTACCTGTCCTCTTTCCCCTGCCCCTTTCTCCCACCTCCCTTCTCCATCAACCCTCTTTCCTTTTTATTCAGCTAGCTGCCTGCTATCTGCTCTTAGCTGGACAAAGGTCTGAGGCCTGAAACATTGAATCCCACTTCATTCCCATAGACGCTGCAGGACCTGCTGATTTTCTCCAGCATTTCTGTATATTTCACTGAATTATCTACCTGGCATCAATTCTTAGTATTTAGCACTGACTGCTTCATCCCTAAACATATTTATTTGGCATGAATATTATTGAAGATATTGTTGAATTCTAATCAATAAATTCCTTACGCTCTAACTCATGATATTTATTTCAGGTTATAATGTGTTCCGGCAGATATCAAAGCAGTAAATTCTTTAATCCTTTGCGATTGTCAGTTTACATCAGTAGATTCCACTTTTCTGCCCATTCGCCTCATTCGTGAAATTAAATTTTTCGATATTGGACCATAACTTATGAAATCCCATGTTGCTACACTGTTTAAATCCTTTTATCACACATCCTTACAATAAATATTATTTATCTAATTAAATGTATGTGCCAGAGTTAATCTCCTATGTGGTCAGAATTTATTATCACTTATTATGATCAATATTCCAGATTTATTTTATTCAATGAATTCCTCAGCTGTCACTATATGTGTCAAACTTGCGTCTACACCACATTTCTCCAGACAAGTCCAGACTCTTGCCGATCATTGTTTAAAAATTCATGATTGTCCCCATATCTAGTTCAAGTACGTACATATTCAATGAGCAGACATAATCATCACTTATAAATGGAAATTACGGGCAGGATCACAACACCCGTCATGAAAAAAAACGCTAAATACATTATTAATCATTGTTGATAGTGAATTTAGAATCATGGATATCGAGCACAGTCAACTATGTTTTGTGAAAGGGACAAAAGATAGGATTGTTCAAAGAATTCGTGCCTTGAATGAATTCAAACCATCTACTAACGCAGTTAGTTAACGGTATCTAGCCTGACATGACTTGTATCGTAAAATGAAGGTCAAATCATCTTCACTTACTCAAATGCAATAAACCGCAGATCAATTATTTTGCTGCCGTTCTCTCTTATGTACCAAATGCAGGCTGCATTATCTGGATAGTTGTCTGGATAACCAGGACTGACGACAGACCCAGAGGCACCACCAAGGAATCCTCCACATGAACCACCTGTGAACAATAAGGAAATTGGTAAGTCTAGATGGGACACTAAAAGGGAAAAAAAAGCTATTTCTTTTGGTCCCCCTCACAGTGTTCGTTACCAGCTTTCCTGATTTCACAATTTTTCATCACATTGAGCTTCTCCGGCTGCCAGTCTATCTCTCCTCCCTGCCTTATGCGACTGTTGATCTTACGGAGTCTATGCATTAAATGTTCATGACCTTCCAATGGCATTTCCTGATCTTCCTGCTGTTTAGAATTGGTTGCAGTGCCCAGATTAAACATAATTTCCCTCTGTATTTAGTCTGGGAGCTGTGACAATTTCAATACTGATATGTTTGCCCTCCTGCAGTTGAATTCATTGGCAAGATAATTAAATCTAGGAATTCTAATTTCCTTAAACCTCATACACTGCCAGGGCAGGAAGTAAGTATCAGATATTAAGCGATGTTCAGTGAATGTTCATGCCCTTCCTGTGACAGTTTCTGACCTCAATGAATCTTTATAATATCTCCCTTTCTAACCTGGGTACTGCAGCCCATTCTATCACTTTGTCCTGTGCCCTGCCAATGTAGGGCAGATTCAAGAGAAGAAACACTGGGAATTTACTATTATTTTATGACACCTTGTGACTGGACCGAAGAATGTGCCACATTGTAAGCCGCTCTTCAGAGGTGTATTTACATGGTTAGCGTACCGGTTAGTACAACGCTATTACAGCGCCAGCAGTTTGGGTTCAAATCTCCCACTGTCTGTGGTGAGCTTTTATATATCCTGGTGGGTTTCCTATAGATGGTCTATGAAGTATTAGGTTAGTCAGTTCACATGAATATAATTGTGTTTTTTGCGCACATGATCCTCAAGGGACTGTTGTATCTCTCAATTATGTTTAAAATTAAATGTTGGCCCTTTATTGTACGATCATAGCCATTACTGTAAATGTTCCTGTATATTCCAATTATTTCTGCCTCACATAAACAGGGAAATATATCCGTTCACAAAGATTCTCATCTGCAATTAGAATTTCAACACAGCTTTGTATTTTTAAAACTTTTATTGTGACAAAGAGTTTTCCAGGTAATATCGTTTGTAACTTGCTCCTCTTCCTTGAACAAGTATTTTAACAAAACTCACCATTGTAGTTGTATACAGCGCGGTAGTTTGCCACAAATCCGCGTCTTGTGACACTGGAATCTGATCGAAAATAAATAGTCATGCTGTTGGATGTAGATGAAAAGGTTTCATTTGAATCGTGGCAGAGTTTTGCCATCAAAGAGGAACTTGTTGAAGGACCATCATATATTGCAACGTAATCATAGGAGCAACTTGATGACTCTTCCAGGCTGTTAAGACAATGATCACAGTTTGAAAACCAATTCTGGTTTTATTTAAATTAACATTTCAAAAAATCTCACAATGATGAAAACATGAAAATCATTTGTGCAATTGAAAGAACACAAACACTGTTCCACACGTTCATCATGAAACCTTTCAAAACATGCATAACAACATTTTCCTTCACCTATAATAAAATTCAGTGAACTCATATCCACATATCAAACCTACCATTTCCTACAATTAACTCAGCTCAAACTTTACGCACTCTCCCATGTAAAGAGCTCATTCCATTCCCTTAATTCCTCTGCCTCTATTACAGCTGCTCCCAGGATGATGTCTCCCATTACAAAACATCCAAGATAACCTCCTCCTTCAAAAAGCATTGTTTCCACGCTTCTGCCATCATCTCAGCAGTTCCCTAAATCTCTTTTTTCTGTATACATGACCTGGATTGTTGCGACCCCGAGCTGCAATTAGGAGGAGATTCACTTTGTCCTTAACTCCCAACATATTATCCACTGCATGTTCTGCCATCTACAATCTGATCATATGATCAGAAACATCAGTCACTCCTCTCCATTCTCCATTCTCTGCAGGGACAGGTGCCACAAGGACTCCCTCATTGACTCATCCCCTCCCACTAATCACAGCCTTGTTACCTACCCCTGTGTTGGCAAAAAATGTTCCACTTGTGCCCACAACTCCTCCCTCACCACCAGACAGGGCCCCAAAGAGTCCTTCCAAGTAAAGTGACACTTGTATTGTGAATTTGCAGGGGTCATCCACTGCAGCCGATGCTCCTGTTGTGGCCACCTCAAAATCAAAGAGGCTGAACACAGGTTGGGACATTATTTCTTTGAGCACTTTTGCTCTGGCCACTGCAAAACTCGGACCTCCTCGTAGACAAACATTTAAATTCCACACACAAATCCCATTCCAACTGGTTGGCAGATCAGGGAGTTATTACTTGCAAAGCAACTCCAGACGCAAATAACAAGAACCACACCCAATATTCCAACTGGGCAATCTCCAAGCCGACGGCATTAACATCGACCTCCATCATGCATTAAACCCCTCCCCTGAGCATCACTCTTCCCCCCCAACTCCTTCCTCCAGCCCTCACCCCCTTTCCTTATCTCTGTATTCATAGACACTCCCTACCCATCACCTCACTTTTATTTCCTCTTCTGCCCTCCCAACTTTATCCAGCGATTACCTGTCCTCTTCCCACTGCCCCTTTCTCCCACCTTCCTTCTCCACCAACCCTCTTTCCTTTTTATTCAGCTTGCTGCCTGCTATCTGCTCATAGCTGGACAATGGTCTGAGGCCTGAAACTATGAATCCCACTTCATTCCCATAGACGCTGCAGGACCTGCTGATTTTCTCCCGCATTTTTGTGTATTGCACTGAATTATCTACCTGGCATCAATTCTTAGCATTTACCTCTGGCTGCTTCATCCCTAAACATATTTATTTGGCATGAATATTATTGAAGATTTTGCTCAATTCCAATCAATAAATTTCTTACGCTCTAACTCATGATTTTTATTTCAGGTTGTAATGTGTACCGGCAGATATCAAAGCAGTAAATACTTCCATCCTTTGCGATTGTCGGTTCAATCAGTAGATTCCACTTTTCTGCCGATTCGCCTCATTTGTGAAATTAAATTTTTTGATATTGGACCGTAACTTATGAAATCCCATTTAGCTACACTGTTTAAATCCTTTTATCACACATCCTTACAATAAATATTACTTATCTAATTAAATGTATGTGCCAGAGTTAATCTCCTATGTGGTCAGAATTTATTATCACTTATTATGATCAATATTCCAGATTTATTTTATTCTAGGAATTCCTCAGCTGTCACTATATGTGTCAAACTCGCGTCTCCACCACATTTCTCCAGACAAATCCAGACTGTTGCCGATCATTGTATAAAAATTAATGATTGTCCCCATATCTAGTTCAAGTACGTACATATTCAATGAGCAGACATAATCATCACTTATAAATGGAAATTACGGGCAGGATCACAACACCCGTCATGAAAAAAAACGCTAAATACATTATTAATCATTGTTGATAGTGAATTTAGAATCATGGATATCGAGCACAGTCAACTATGTTTTGTGAAAGGGACAAAAGATAGGATTGTTCAAAGAATTCGTGCCTTGAATGAATTCAAACCATCTACTAACGCAGTTAGTTAACGGTATCTAGCCTGACATGACTTGTATCGTAAAATGAAGGTCAAATCATCTTCACTTACTCAAATGCAATAAACCGCAGATCAATTATTTTGCTGCCGTTCTCTCTTATGTACCAAATGCAGGCTGCATTATCTGGATAGTTGTCTGGATAACCAGGACTGACGACAGACCCAGAGGCACCACCAAGGAATCCTCCACATGAACCACCTGTGAACAATAAGGAAATTGGTAAGTCTAGATGGGACACTAAAAGGGAAAAAAAAGCTATTTCTTTTGGTCCCCCTCACAGTGTTCGTTACCAGCTTTCCTGATTTCACAATTTTTCATCACATTGAGCTTCTCCGGCTGCCAGTCTATCTCTCCTCCCTGCCTTATGCGACTGTTGATCTTACGGAGTCTATGCATTAAATGTTCATGACCTTCCAATGGCATTTCCTGATCTTCCTGCTGTTTAGAATTGGTTGCAGTGCCCAGATTAAACATAATTTCCCTCTGTATTTAGTCTGGGAGCTGTGACAATTTCAATACTGATATGTTTGCCCTCCTGCAGTTGAATTCATTGGCAAGATAATTAAATCTAGGAATTCTAATTTCCTTAAACCTCATACACTGCCAGGGCAGGAAGTAAGTATCAGATATTAAGCGATGTTCAGTGAATGTTCATGCCCTTCCTGTGACAGTTTCTGACCTCAATGAATCTTTATAATATCTCCCTTTCTAACCTGGGTACTGCAGCCCATTCTATCACTTTGTCCTGTGCCCTGCCAATGTAGGGCAGATTCAAGAGAAGAAACACTGGGAATTTACTATTATTTTATGACACCTTGTGACTGGACCGAAGAATGTGCCACATTGTAAGCCGCTCTTCAGAGGTGTATTTACATGGTTAGCGTACCGGTTAGTACAACGCTATTACAGCGCCAGCAGTTTGGGTTCAAATCTCCCACTGTCTGTGGTGAGCTTTTATATATCCTGGTGGGTTTCCTATAGATGGTCTATGAAGTATTAGGTTAGTCAGTTCACATGAATATAATTGTGTTTTTTGCGCACATGATCCTCAAGGGACTGTTGTATCTCTCAATTATGTTTAAAATTAAATGTTGGCCCTTTATTGTACGATCATAGCCATTACTGTAAATGTTCCTGTATATTCCAATTATTTCTGCCTCACATAAACAGGGAAATATATCCGTTCACAAAGATTCTCATCTGCAATTAGAATTTCAACACAGCTTTGTATTTTTAAAACTTTTATTGTGACAAAGAGTTTTCCAGGTAATATCGTTTGTAACTTGCTCCTCTTCCTTGAACAAGTATTTTAACAAAACTCACCATTGTAGTTGTATACAGCGCGGTAGTTTGCCACAAATCCGCGTCTTGTGACACTGGAATCTGATCGAAAATAAATAGTCATGCTGTTGGATGTAGATGAAAAGGTTTCATTTGAATCGTGGCAGAGTTTTGCCATCAAAGAGGAACTTGTTGAAGGACCATCATATATTGCAACGTAATCATAGGAGCAACTTGATGACTCTTCCAGGCTGTTAAGACAATGATCACAGTTTGAAAACCAATTCTGGTTTTATTTAAATTAACATTTCAAAAAATCTCACAATGATGAAAACATGAAAATCATTTGTGCAATTGAAAGAACACAAACACTGTTCCACACGTTCATCATGAAACCTTTCAAAACATGCATAACAACATTTTCCTTCACCTATAATAAAATTCAGTGAACTCATATCCACATATCAAACCTACCATTTCCTACAATTAACTCAGCTCAAACTTTACGCACTCTCCCATGTAAAGAGCTCATTCCATTCCCTTAATTCCTCTGCCTCTATTACAGCTGCTCCCAGGATGATGTCTCCCATTACAAAACATCCAAGATAACCTCCTCCTTCAAAAAGCATTGTTTCCACGCTTCTGCCATCATCTCAGCAGTTCCCTAAATCTCTTTTTTCTGTATACATGACCTGGATTGTTGCGACCCCGAGCTGCAATTAGGAGGAGATTCACTTTGTCCTTAACTCCCAACATATTATCCACTGCATGTTCTGCCATCTACAATCTGATCATATGATCAGAAACATCAGTCACTCCTCTCCATTCTCCATTCTCTGCAGGGACAGGTGCCACAAGGACTCCCTCATTGACTCATCCCCTCCCACTAATCACAGCCTTGTTACCTACCCCTGTGTTGGCAAAAAATGTTCCACTTGTGCCCACAACTCCTCCCTCACCACCAGACAGGGCCCCAAAGAGTCCTTCCAAGTAAAGTGACACTTGTATTGTGAATTTGCAGGGGTCATCCACTGCAGCCGATGCTCCTGTTGTGGCCACCTCAAAATCAAAGAGGCTGAACACAGGTTGGGACATTATTTCTTTGAGCACTTTTGCTCTGGCCACTGCAAAACTCGGACCTCCTCGTAGACAAACATTTAAATTCCACACACAAATCCCATTCCAACTGGTTGGCAGATCAGGGAGTTATTACTTGCAAAGCAACTCCAGACGCAAATAACAAGAACCACACCCAATATTCCAACTGGGCAATCTCCAAGCCGACGGCATTAACATCGACCTCCATCATGCATTAAACCCCTCCCCTGAGCATCACTCTTCCCCCCCAACTCCTTCCTCCAGCCCTCACCCCCTTTCCTTATCTCTGTATTCATAGACACTCCCTACCCATCACCTCACTTTTATTTCCTCTTCTGCCCTCCCAACTTTATCCAGCGATTACCTGTCCTCTTCCCACTGCCCCTTTCTCCCACCTTCCTTCTCCACCAACCCTCTTTCCTTTTTATTCAGCTTGCTGCCTGCTATCTGCTCATAGCTGGACAATGGTCTGAGGCCTGAAACTATGAATCCCACTTCATTCCCATAGACGCTGCAGGACCTGCTGATTTTCTCCCGCATTTTTGTGTATTGCACTGAATTATCTACCTGGCATCAATTCTTAGCATTTACCTCTGGCTGCTTCATCCCTAAACATATTTATTTGGCATGAATATTATTGAAGATTTTGCTCAATTCCAATCAATAAATTTCTTACGCTCTAACTCATGATTTTTATTTCAGGTTGTAATGTGTACCGGCAGATATCAAAGCAGTAAATACTTCCATCCTTTGCGATTGTCGGTTCAATCAGTAGATTCCACTTTTCTGCCGATTCGCCTCATTTGTGAAATTAAATTTTTTGATATTGGACCGTAACTTATGAAATCCCATTTAGCTACACTGTTTAAATCCTTTTATCACACATCCTTACAATAAATATTACTTATCTAATTAAATGTATGTGCCAGAGTTAATCTCCTATGTGGTCAGAATTTATTATCACTTATTATGATCAATATTCCAGATTTATTTTATTCTAGGAATTCCTCAGCTGTCACTATATGTGTCAAACTCGCGTCTCCACCACATTTCTCCAGACAAATCCAGACTGTTGCCGATCATTGTATAAAAATTAATGATTGTCCCCATATCTAGTTCAAGTACGTACATATTCAATGAGCAGACATAATCATCACTTATAAATGGAAATTACGGGCAGGATCACAACACCCGTCATGAAAAAAAACGCTAAATACATTATTAATCATTGTTGATAGTGAATTTAGAATCATGGATATCGAGCACAGTCAACTATGTTTTGTGAAAGGGACAAAAGATAGGATTGTTCAAAGAATTCATGCCTTGAATGAATTCAAACCATCTACTAACGCAGTTAGTTAACGGTATCTAGCCTGACATTACTTGTATCGTAAAATGAAGGTCAAATCATCTTCACTTACTCAAATGCAATAAACCGCAGATCAATTATTTTGCTGCCGTTCACTCTTATGTACCAAATGCAGGCTGCATTATCTGGATAGTTGTCTGGATAACCAGGACTGACGACAGACCCAGAGGCACCACCAAGGAATCCTCCACATGAACCACCTGTGAACAATAAGGAAATTGGTAAGTCTAGATGGGACAATAAAAGGGAAAAAAAAGCTATTTCTTTTGGTCCCCTTCACAGTGTTCGTTACCAGCTTTCCTGATTTCACAATTTTTCATCACATTGAGCTTCTCCGGCTGCCAGTCTATCTCTCCTCCCTGACTTATGCGACTGTTGATCTTACGGAGTCTATGCATTAAATGTTCATGACCTTCCAATGGCATTTCCTGATCTTCCTGCTGTTTAGAATTGGTTGCAGTGCCCAGATTAAACATAATTTCCCTCTGTATTTAGTCTGGGAGCTGTGACAATTTCAATACTGATATGTTTGCCCTCCTGCAGTTGAATTCATTGGCAAGATAATTAAATCTAGGAATTCTAATTTCCTTAAACCTCATACACTGCCAGGGCAGGAAGAAAGTATCAGATATTAAGCGACGTTCAGTGAATGTTCATGCCCTTCCTGTGACAGTTTCTGACCTCAATGAATCTTTATGATATCTCCCTTTCTAACCTGGGTACTGCAGCCCATTCTATCACCTTGTCCTGTGCCCTGCCAATGTAGGGCAGATTCAAGAGAAGAAACACTGGGAATTTACTATTATTTTATGACACCTTGTGACTGGACCGAAGAATGTGCCACATTGTAAGCCGCTCTTCAGAGGTGTATTTACATGGTTAGCGTACCGGTTAGTACAACGCTATTACAGCGCCAGCAGTTTGGGTTCAAATCTACCACTGTCTGTGGTGAGCTTTTATATATCCTGGTGGGTTTCCTATAGATGGTCTATGAAGTATTAGGTTAGTCAGTTCACATGAATATAATTGTGTTTTTTGCGCACATGATCCTCAAGGGACTGTTGTATCTCTCAATTATGTTTAAAATTAAATGTTGGCCCTTTATTGTACGATCAGAGCCATTACTGTAAATGTTCCTGTATATTCCAATTATTTCTGCCTCACATAAACAGGGAAATATATCCATTCACAAAGATTCTCATCTGCAATTAGAATTTCAACACAGCTTTGTTTTTTTAAAACTTTTATTGTGACAAAGAGTTTTCCAGGTAATATCGTTTGTAACTTGCTCCACTTCCTTGAACAAGTATTTTAATAAAACTCACCATTGTTGTCATATATAGAGCGGTAGTTTGCCACAAATCCGCGTCTTGTGACACTGGAATCTGATCGAAAAAGAATAGTCATGCTGTTGGATGTAGATGAAAAGGTTTCATTGGAATCGTGGCAGAGTTTTGCCATCAAAGAGGAACTTGTTGAAGGACCATCATATATTGCAACGTAATCATAGGAGCAACTTGATGACTCTTCCAGGCTGTTAAGACAATGATCACAGTTTGAAAACCAATTCTGGTTTTATTTAAATTAACATTTCAAAGAATCTCACAATGATGAAAACATGAAAATCATTTGTGCAATTGAAAGAACACAAACACTGTTCCACACGTTCATCATGAAACCTTTCAAAACATGCATAACAACATTTTCCTTCACCTATAATAAAATTCAGTGAACTCATATCCACATATCAAACCTACCATTTCCTACAATTAACTCAGCTCAAACTTTACGCACTCTCCCATGTAAAGAGCTCATTCCATTCCCTTAATTCCTCTGCCTCTATTACAGCTGCTCCCAGGATGATGTCTCAAATTACAAAACATCCAAGATAACCTCCTCCTTCAAAAAGCATTGTTTCCACGCTTCTGCCATCATCTCAGCAGTTCCCTAAATCACTTTTTTCTGTATACATGACCTGGATTGTTGCGACCCCGAGCTGCAATTAGGAGGAGATTCACTTTGTCCTCAACTCCCAACATATTATCCACTGCAAGTTCTGCCATCTACAATCTGATCATATGATCAGAAACATCAGTCACTCCTCTCCCTTCTCCATTCTCTGCAGGGACAGGTGCCACAAGGACTCCCTCATTGACTCATCCCCTCCCACTAATCACACCCTTGTTACCTACCCCTGTGTTGGCAAAAAATTTTGCACTTGTGCCCACAACTCCTCCCTCACCACCAGTCAGGGCCCCAAAGAGTCCTTCCAAGTAAAGTGACACTTGTATTGTGAATTTGCAGGGGTCATCCACTGCAGCCGATGCTCCTGTTGTGGCCGCCTCAAAATCAGAGAGGCTGAACACAGGTTGGGACACTATTTCTTTGAGCACTTTTGCTCTGGCCACTGCAAAAAACTGGGACCTCCTAGTAGACAAACATTTAAATTCCACACACAAATCCCATTCTAGCAGGTTGGCAGATCAGGGAGTTATTACTTGCAAAGCAAGGCCAGCCGCAAATAACAAGAACCACACCCAATATTCCAACTGGGCAATCTCCAAGCAGACGGGATTAACATCGACTTCCATTATGCATTAAACCCCTCCCCTGCGCATCACTCTTCCCCCCCCCAATTCCTTCCTCCAGCCCTCACCCCCTTTCCTTATCTCTGTATTCATAGACACTCCCTCCCCATCACCTCACTTTTATTTCCTCTTCTGCCCTCCCACCTGTATCCAGCGATTACCTGTCCTCTTCCCCCTGCCCCTTTCTCCCACCTCCCTTCTCCACCAACCCTCTTTCCTTTTTATTCAGCCAGCGGCCTGCTATCTGCTCTTAGCTGGACAAAGGTCTGAGGACTGAAACATTGAATCCCACTTCATTCCCTGTAGACGAAGCAAGACCTGCTTATTTTCTCCAGCATTTTTGTGTATTGCACTAAATTATCTACCTGGCATCAATTCTTAGTATTTACCACTGGCTGCTTCATCCCTAAACATATTTTTTTTTTTTTTTTTTTTAATTTTTTATTTTTCACACCATAAATCACAATAGCCATGATATACACTTTTTCTTTTTCCCTAAACATATTTATTTGGAATGAATATTATTGAAGATATTGCTCAATTCCAATCAATAAATTCCTTACGCTCTAACTCATGATATTTATTTCAGGTTGTAATGTGTTCTGGCAGATATCAAAGCAGTAAATTCTTTCATCCTTTGTGATTGTCAGTTTACATCAGTAGATTCCACTTTTCAGCCCATTCGCCTCATTCGTGAAATTAAATTTTTCGATATTGGACCGTAACTTATGAAATCCCATGTTGCTACACTGTTTAAATCCTTTTATCACACATCCTTACAATAAATATTATTTATCTAATTAAATGTATGTGCCAGAGTTAATCTCCTATGTGGTCAGAATTTATTATCACTTATTATGATCAATATTCCAGATTTATTTTATTCTAGGAATTCCTCAGCTGTCACTATATGTGTCAAACTTGCAGCTCCACCACATTTCTCCAGACAAGTCCAGACTGTTGCCGATCATTGTATAAAAATTAATGATTGTCCCCATATCTAGTTCAAGTACGTACATATTCAATGAGCTGACATAATCATCACTTATAAATGGAAATTACGGGCAGGATCACAACACCCGTCATGAAAAAAAACACTAAATACATTATTAATCATTGTTGATAGAGAACTTAGGATCATGGATATCGAGCACAGTCAACTATGTTTTGTGAAAGGGACAAAAGATAGGATTGTTCAAAGAATTCATGCCTTGAATGAATTCAAACCATCTACTAACGCAGTTAGTTAACGGTATCTAGCCTGACATTACTTGTATCGTAAAATGAAGGTCAAATCATCTTCACTTACTCAAATGCAGTAAACCGCAGATCAATTATTTTGCTGCCGTTCACTCTTATGTACCAAATGCAGGCTGCATTATCTGGATAGTTGTCTGGATAACCAGGACTGACGACAGACCCAGAGGCACCACCAAGGAATCCTCCACATGAACCACCTGTGAACAATAAGGAAATTGGTAAGTCTAGATGGGACAATAAAAGGAAAAAAAAAGCTATTTCTTTTGGTCCCCTTCACAGTGTTCGTTACCAGCTTTCCTGATTTCACAATTTTTCATCACATTGAGCTTCTCCGGCTGCCAGTCTATCTCTCCTCCCTGCCTTATGCGACTGTTGATCTTACGGAGTCTATGCATTAAATGTTCATGACCTTCCAATGGCATTTCCTGATCTTCCTGCTGTTTAGAATTGGTTGCAGTGCCCAGATTAAACATAATTTCCCTCTGTATTTAGTCTGGGAGCTGTGACAATTTCAATACTGATATGTTTGCCCTCCTGCAGTTGAATTCATTGGCAAGATAATTAAATCTAGGAATTCTAATTTCCTTAAACCTCATACACTGCCAGGGCAGGAAGTAAGTATCAGATATTAAGCGATGTTCAGTGAATGTTCATGCCCTTCCTGTGACAGTTTCTGACCTCAATGAATCTTTATGATATCTCCCTTTCTAACCTGGGTACTGCAGCCCATTCTATCACTTTGTCCTGTGCCCTGCCAGTGTGGGGCAGATTCAAGAGAAGAAACAGTGGGAATTTACTATTATTTTATGACACCTTGTGACTGGACTGAAGAATGTCGCACATTGAAAGCCGCTCTTCAGAGGTGAATTTACATGGTTAGCGTACCGGTTAGTACAACGCAATTACAGCGCCAGCAGTTTGGGTTCTAATCTGCCACTGTCTGTGGTGTGCTTTTATATCTCCAGGTGGGTTTCCTATAGATGCTCTATGAAGTATTAGGTTAGTCAGTTCACATGAATATAATTGTGTTTTTTGCGCACATGATCCTCAAGGGACTGTTGTACCTCTCGATTATTTTTAAAATTAAATGTTGGCCCTTTATTGTACGATCATAGCCATTACTGTAAATGTTCCTGTATATTGCAATTATTTCTGCCTCACATACACAGGGAAACAAACTAAAACTTTGTGGTGTCATATCCGTTCACAAAGATTCTCATCTGCAATTAGAATTTCAACACAGCTTTGTTTTTTTAAAAGTTTTATTGTGACAAAGATTTTTCCAGGTAATACCTTGTGTAACTTGCTCCTCTTCCTTGAACAAGTATTTTAACAAAACTCACCATTGTAGTTGTATACAGCGCGGTAGTTTGCCACAAATCCGCGTCTTGTGACACTGGAATCTGATCGAAAATAAATAGTCATGCTGTTGGATGTAGATGAAAAGGTTTCATTTGAATCGTGGCAGAGTTTTGCCATCAAAGAGGAACTTGTTGAAGGACCATCATATATTGCAACGTAATCATAGGAGCAACTTGATGACTCTTCCAGGCTGTTAAGACAATGATCACAGTTTGAAAACCAATTCTGGTTTTATTTAAATTAACATTTCAAAAAATCTCACAATGATGAAAACATGAAAATCATTTGTGCAATTGAAAGAACACAAACACTGTTCCACACGTTCATCATGAAACCTTTCAAAACATGCATAACAACATTTTCCTTCACCTATAATAAAATTCAGTGAACTCATATCCACATATCAAACCTACCATTTCCTACAATTAACTCAGCTCAAACTTTACGCACTCTCCCATGTAAAGAGCTCATTCCATTCCCTTAATTCCTCTGCCTCTATTACAGCTGCTCCCAGGATGATGTCTCCCATTACAAAACATCCAAGATAACCTCCTCCTTCAAAAAGCATTGTTTCCACGCTTCTGCCATCATCTCAGCAGTTCCCTAAATCTCTTTTTTCTGTATACATGACCTGGATTGTTGCGACCCCGAGCTGCAATTAGGAGGAGATTCACTTTGTCCTTAACTCCCAACATATTATCCACTGCATGTTCTGCCATCTCCAATCTGATCATATGATCAGAAACATCAGTCACTCCTCTCCATTCTCCATTCTCTGCAGGGACAGGTGCCACAAGGACTCCCTCATTGACTCATCCAATCCCACTAATCACAGCCTTGTTACCTACCCCTGTGTTGGCAAAAAATGTTCCACTTGTGCCCACAACTCCTCCCTCACCACCAGACAGGGCCCCAAAGAGTCCTTCCAAGTAAAGTGACACTTGTATTGTGAATTTGCAGGGGTCATCCACTGCAGCCGATGCTCCTGTTGTGGCCACCTCAAAATCAAAGAGGCTGAACACAGGTTGGGACATTATTTCTTTGAGCACTTTTGCTCTGGCCACTGCAAAACTCGGACCTCCTCGTAGACAAACATTTAAATTCCACACACAAATCCCATTCCAACTGGTTGGCAGATCAGGGAGTTATTACTTGCAAAGCAACTCCAGACGCAAATAACAAGAACCACACCCAATATTCCAACTGGGCAATCTCCAAGCCGACGGCATTAACATCGACCTCCATCATGCATTAAACCCCTCCCCTGAGCATCACTCTTCCCCCCCAACTCCTTCCTCCAGCCCTCACCCCCTTTCCTTATCTCTGTATTCATAGACACTCCCTACCCATCACCTCACTTTTATTTCCTCTTCTGCCCTCCCAACTTTATCCAGCGATTACCTGTCCTCTTCCCACTGCCCCTTTCTCCCACCTTCCTTCTCCACCAACCCTCTTTCCTTTTTATTCAGCTTGCTGCCTGCTATCTGCTCATAGCTGGACAATGGTCTGAGGCCTGAAACTATGAATCCCACTTCATTCCCATAGACGCTGCAGGACCTGCTGATTTTCTCCCGCATTTTTGTGTATTGCACTGAATTATCTACCTGGCATCAATTCTTAGCATTTACCTCTGGCTGCTTCATCCCTAAACATATTTATTTGGCATGAATATTATTGAAGATTTTGCTCAATTCCAATCAATAAATTTCTTACGCTCTAACTCATGATTTTTATTTCAGGTTGTAATGTGTACCGGCAGATATCAAAGCAGTAAATACTTCCATCCTTTGCGATTGTCGGTTCAATCAGTAGATTCCACTTTTCTGCCGATTCGCCTCATTTGTGAAATTAAATTTTTTGATATTGGACCGTAACTTATGAAATCCCATTTAGCTACACTGTTTAAATCCTTTTATCACACATCCTTACAATAAATATTACTTATCTAATTAAATGTATGTGCCAGAGTTAATCTCCTATGTGGTCAGAATTTATTATCACTTATTATGATCAATATTCCAGATTTATTTTATTCTAGGAATTCCTCAGCTGTCACTATATGTGTCAAACTCGCGTCTCCACCACATTTCTCCAGACAAATCCAGACTGTTGCCGATCATTGTATAAAAATTAATGATTGTCCCCATATCTAGTTCAAGTACGTACATATTCAATGAGCAGACATAATCATCACTTATAAATGGAAATTACGGGCAGGATCACAACACCCGTCATGAAAAAAAACGCTAAATACATTATTAATCATTGTTGATAGTGAATTTAGAATCATGGATATCGAGCACAGTCAACTATGTTTTGTGAAAGGGACAAAAGATAGGATTGTTCAAAGAATTCATGCCTTGAATGAATTCAAACCATCTACTAACGCAGTTAGTTAACGGTATCTAGCCTGACATTAATTGTATCGTAAAATGAAGGTCAAATCATCTTCACTTACTCAAATGCAATAAACCGCAGATCAATTATTTTGCTGCCGTTCACTCTTATGTACCAAATGCAGGCTGCATTATCTGGATAGTTGTCTGGATAACCAGGACTGACGACAGACCCAGAGGCACCACCAAGGAATCCTCCACATGAACCACCTGTGAACAATAAGGAAATTGGTAAGTCTAGATGGGACAATAAAAGGGAAAAAAAAGCTATTTCTTTTGGTCCCCCTCACAGTGTTCGTTACCAGCTTTCCTGATTTCACAATTTTTCATCACATTGAGCTTCTCCGGCTGCCAGTCTATCTCTCCTCCCTGACTTATGCGACTGTTGATCTTACGGAGTCTATGCATTAAATGTTCATGACCTTCCAATGGCATTTCCTGATCTTCCTGCTGTTTAGAATTGGTTGCAGTGCCCAGATTAAACATAATTTCCCTCTGTATTTAGTCTGGGAGCTGTGACAATTTCAATACTGATATGTTTGCCCTCCTGCAGTTGAATTCATTGGCAAGATAATTAAATCTAGGAATTCTAATTTCCTTAAACCTCATACACTGCCAGGGCAGGAAGAAAGTATCAGATATTAAGCGACGTTCAGTGAATGTTCATGCCTGTCCTGTGACAGTTTCTGACCTCAATCAATCTTTATGATATCTCCCTTTCTAACCTGGGTACTGCAGCCCATTCTATCACCTTGTCCTGTGCCCTGCCAATGTGGGGCAGATTCAAGAGAAGAAACACTGGGAATTTACTATTATTTTATGACACCTTGTGACTGGACCGAAGAATGTGCCACATTGTAAGCCGCTCTTCAGAGGTGAATTTACATGGTTAGCGTACCGGTTAGTACAACGCTATTACAGCGCCAGCAGTTTGGGTTCAAATCTCCCACTGTCTGTGGTGAGCTTTTATATCTCCAGGTGGGTTTCCTATAGATGGTCTATGAAGTATTAGGTTAGTCAGTTCACATGAATATAATTGTGTTTTTTGCGCACATGATCCTCAAGAGACTGTTGTACCTCTCGATTATTTTTAAAATTAAATGTTGGCCCTTTATTGTACGATCATAGCCATTACTGTAAATGTTCCTGTATATTCCAATTATTTCTGCCTCACATACACAGGGAAACAAACTAAAACTTTGTGGTGTCATATCCGTTCACAAAGATTCTCATCTGCAATTAGAATTTCAACACAGCTTTGTTTTTTTAAAAGTTTTATTGTGACAAAGATTTTTCCAGGTAATACCTTGTGTAACTTGCTCCTCTTCGTTGAACAAGTATTTTAACAAAACTCACCATTGTAGTCATATACAGCGCGGTGGTTTGCCACAAATCCGCGTCTTGTGACACTGGAATCTGATCGAAAATAAATAGTCATGCTGTTGGATGTAGATGTAAAGGTTTCATTTGAATCGTGGCAGAGTTTTGCCATCAAAGAGGAACTTGTTGAAGGTCCATCATATATTGCAACGTAATCATAGGAGCAACTTGATGACTCTTCCAGGCTGTTAAGACAATGATCACAGTTTGAAAACCAATTCTGGTTTTATTTAAATTAACATTTCAAAAAATCTCACAATGATGAAAACATGAAAATCATTTGTGCAATTGAAAGAACACAAACACTGTTCCACACGTTCATCATGAAACCTTTCAAAACATGCATAACAACATTTTCCTTCACCTATAATAAAATTCAGTGAACTCATATCCACATATCAAACCTACCATTTCCTACAATTAACTCAGCTCAAACTTTACGCACTCTCCAATGTAAAGAGCTCATTCCTTTCCCTTAATTCCTCTGCCTCTATTACAGCTGCTCCCAGGATGATGTCTCCCATTACAAAACATCCAAGATAACCCCCTCCTTTAGAAAGCATTGTTTCCACGCTTCTGCCATCATCTTAGCAGTTCCCTAAATCTCCTCTTTTTTCTGTATACATGACCTGGACCGTTGCAACCCCGAGCTGCAATTAGGAGGAGATTCACTTTGTCCTCAACTCCCAACATACTATCCACTGCAAGTTCTGCCATCTCCAATCTGATCATATGATCAGAAACATCAGTCAATGCTCTCCTTTCTCCACTCTCTGCAGGGACAGGTGCCACAAGGACTCCCTCATTGACTCATCCCCTCCCACTAATCACACCCTTGTTACCTACCCCTGTGTTGGCAAAAAATGTTGCACTTGTGCCCACACCTCCTCCCTCACCACCAGACAGGGCCCCAAAGAGTCCTTCCAAGTAAAGTGACACTTGTATTGTGAATTTGCAGGGGTCATCCACTGCAGCCGATGCTCCTGTTGTGGCCGCCTCAAAATCAGAGAGGCTGAACACAGGTTGGGACACTATTTCTTTGAGCATTTTTGCTCTGGCCACTGCAAAAAACTGGGACCTCCTAGTAGACAAACATTTAAATTCCACACACAAATCCCATTCTAGCAGGTTGGCAGATCAGGGAGTTATTACTTGCAAAGCAAGTCCAGCCGCAAATAACAAGAACCACACCCAATATTCCAACTGGGCAATCTCCAAGCAGACGGCATTAACATCGACCTCCATTATGCATTAAACCCTTCCCCTGCGCATCACTCTTCCCCCCCCCAACTCCTTCCTCCAGCCCTCACCCCCTTTCCTTATCTCTGTATTCATAGACACTCCCTACCCATCACCTCACTTTTATTTCCTCTTCTGCCCTCCCACCTTTATCCAGCGATTACCTGTCCTCTTCCCCCTGCCCCTTTCTCCCACCTTCCTTCTCCACCAACCCTCTTTCCTTTTTATTCAGCTAGCTGCCTGCTATCTGCTCATAGCTGGACAATGGTCTGATGCCTGAAACTATGAATCCCACTTCATTCCCATAGACGCTGCAGGTCCTGCTGATTTTATCCAGCATTTTTGTGTATTGCACTGAATTATCTACCTGGCATCAATTCTTAGCATTTACCTCTGGCTGCTTCATCCCTAAACATATTTATTTGGCATGAATATTATTGAAGATATTGTTCAATTCCAATTAATAAATTCCTTACGCTCTAACTCATGATATTTATTTCAGGTTGTAATGTGTACCGGCAGATATCAAAGCAGTAATTACTTCCATCCTTTGCGATTGTCGGTTCAATCAGTAGATTCCACTTTTCTGCCCATTCGCCTCATTCGTGAAATTAAATTTTTCGATATTGGACCGTAACTTATGAAATTCCATGTTGCTACACTGTTTAAATCCTTTTATCACACATCCTTACAATAAATATTACTTATCTAATTAAATGTATGTGCCAGAGTTAATCTCCTATGTGGTCAGAATTTATTATCACTTATTATGATCAATATTCCAGATTTATTTTATTCTAGGAATTCCTCAGCTGTCACTATATATGTCAAACTTGCAGCTCCACCACATTTCTCCAGACAAGTCCAGACTGTTGCCGATCATTGTATAAAAATTAATGATTGTCCCCATATCTAGTTCAAGTACGTACATATTCAATGAGCAGACATAATCATCACTTATAAATGGAAATTACGGGCAGGATCACAACACCCGTCGTGAAAAAACACACTAAATACATTATTCATCATTGTTGATAGAGAATTTAGAATCATGGATATCGAGCACAGTCAACTATGTTTTGTGAAAGGGACAAAAGATAGGATTGTTCAAAGAATTCGTGCCTTGAATGAATTCAAACCATCTACTAATGCAGTTAGTTAACGGTATCTAGCCTGACATGACTTGTATCGTAAAATGAAGGTCAAATCATCTTCACTTACTCAAATGCAATAAACCGCAGATCAATTATTTTGCTGCCATTCACTCTTATGTACCATATGCAGGCTGCATTATCTGGATAGTTGTCTGGATATCCAGGACTGACGACAGACCCTGAGGCACCACCAAGGAATCCTCCACATGAACCACCTGTGAACAATAAGGAAAGTGGTAAGTCTAGATGGGACAATAAAAGGGAAAAAAAAGCTATTTCTTTTGGTCCCCCTCACAGTGTTCGTTACCAGCTTTCCTGATTTCACAATTCTTTATGATATTGAGCTTCTCCAGCTGCCAGTCTATCTCTCCTCCCTGCCTTATGCGACTGTTTATCTAACGGAGTCTATGCATTAAATGTTCATGACCTTCCAATGGCATTTCCTGATCTTCCTGCTGTTTAGAATTGTTTGTGGTGCCCAGATTAAACATAATTTTCCTCTGTATTTAGTCTGGGAGCAATGACAATTTCAATACTGATATGTTTGGGTTCGAATCTGCCACTGTCTGTGGAGAGTTTGAATATCTCCAGGTGGGTTTCCTATAGGTGCTCAATGAAGTATTAGGTTAGTCAGTTCACATGAATATAATTGTGTGTTTTGCGCACATGAGCCACAGGGGACTGTTGCATCTCTTGTTTTTTTTAACATTAAATGTTGGCCCTTTATTGTACGATCATAGCCATTACTGTAAATGTTCCTGTATATTCCAATTATTTCTGCCTCATACACAGGGAAACAAACTAAAACTTTGTGGTGTCATATCTGTTCACAAAGATTATCATCTGCAATTAGAATTTCAACACAGCTTTGTTTTTTTTAAACTTTTATTTTGACAAAGAGTTTTCCAGGTAATATCGTTTGTAACTTGCTCCACTTCCTTGAACAAATATTTTAATAAAGCTCACCATTGTTGTCATATACAGAGCGGTAGTTTGCCACAAATCCGCGTCTTGTGACACTGGAATCTGATCGAAAATGAATAGTCATGCTGTTGGATGTAGATGTAAAGGTTTCATTTGAATTGTGGCAGAGTTTTGCCATCAAAGAGGAACTTGTTGAAGGACCATCATATATTGCAACGTAATCATAGGAGCAACTTGACGACTCTTCCAGGCTGTTAAGACAATGATCACAGTTTGAAAACCAATTCTGGTTTTATTTAACTTAACATTTTTTAAATATCACACATTGATGAACACTTGAAAATCTTTTGTACAATTCAAAGATCAACAAACACTGTTCTACACTTTTATAATCAGACCTTCCAAAACATGCACAACATTTTCCTTTCCGCATAATATAAAACAGTAAACTCACATCCATCTATCAAACCAAACAATTCCTACAGTTACCTCAACTCAACCTTTTCACACACTGTCCTGTGTAAGGAGCTCATCCCTTTCCCTCAATTTCTCTGCCTCTGACATAGCTGCTTCCTGGATGATGTCTCCCATTTCAGATCCTCCGAGATGTCCTCCTCCTTCAGAAACCGTTGCTTCCACACCTCTGCCATCATCTCAGGAGTTCCCTAAATCTCCTATTTCCTGAGCACCTGGCCTGCACTCTTCTGACCCGAGTTACAGTGTGGAGGGGATTCACCTTGTCCTCACCTCCCAACATATTATAGGAAGAATGTGGAAGCTATGGAGAGGGTGCTGAGAAGATTTACCAAGATATCATTTGGATTGGAAAACAAGACTAATGAAGGAAGGTTAGTAAAACTGGGACTTTTCTCTTTGGAGCTCAGAAGAATGAGTGGAGACTGGATCGTGGTGTCCAAGATAATGAGAGCCATAGATAGGGTGGATATCCATCACCTATTTCTCAAGGCAGGAATAACAAACACTAGAGGATATATGTAGAAAGTGAAGGGAGAGAAGTTTAGGGGAGACATCAGGGGTTTGTCTTTTTATGCAGAGAGTTGTTGGGGCCTGGAATATCTTGCCAGGGATGGTGGTGGAGTCTGAAAAATTAGGGGCATTTAATAAACAGGCACATGGATGGAAGAAAAATAGACGGTTATATGGTAGGGTGTGTTTAGTGCTTTTTTTAAAGGAATATATGGGTTGGTAAAAAATTGAGGGCTAAAGGGCCTGTACTGTGTGGAAGTGCTCTATATTCATCTATCAGCAATAGTTAATTGGCAGAAAATACACTGACTCTTCATGTGCCATAAAATAAAGATGGAATTATTTCACTTACTCCATTTCTGTAAAACGCAAATTGATTCTCCTGCTGTTCACACTAATGTACCAAATGCAGTCTGCATTATTTGCATAGGCCAATGGATAACCAGGACTGACGACAGACCCAGATGCACCACCAATATAACCACCACAAAATCCACCTATGAACAGCAAGCAAATGGTCTAGGTGAGAAATAATGTTAAAAATTAAGGATTTTTTTTTTCCTTTGGGCCTGAGCCCTTCCTCTAGGTACGAGTAAACAGCATTTAGCAACAGAGGATTACAGAGCACAGACAAAAGGTGCTAATTGGACATGAATCAGAGGAGAAGAGAGGAAAGGTGAGAATTGATAATGGGAGGAGGGGATTTGACTCTGAATGAAGAGCTGGGGGAAAGGAATCATAGGGATACATATGGTGGGCTAACAGAAACTGGAGAAGTCGATGCTAATGCCATTCGGTGGGAGGTGTGTTTCATTCGATTTGCGATGGTCTCAGTCTGGTCATTCTGGCTGTACATGAGACCATTGATACAGCATGACAACAAAGGAATGCAATGGGGAATTGAAATGGGTGACCTCTGGGAGATCGCCGAAATTGTGACAGACAGACCAAAGTTGCTCAAAGAAGTGATCTCCAGTCTGCGCCCAGTCTCGCTGACGTAGAGGAGACCACAGCAGGAGCACCTAGTGAAATAAGTGACTCAAGCAGATTCACAATTCATGTGTAACTGAAGTTGGAAGGAGAGTTTGTGGCCCTCAGTGGTGTTGAGGAAGGAGGCATGTGTGCATGTAGAGCACCTGTGGACACAGGTGTAGGTGCAAAGGGAAAGATTGGAGGGAAGGGGGGAGTGGATATGTGGTGAAAGATATTTTGTTACCTGTTGTCTGTAATGTTTTAGTTGTTCTTGTCAAAGATATAATGTTAGAAAAGTTGAAATTTGTTGAAGTCTCAGAGTGTGTTCAAATTTTCTAAACTGCATTCAGAAACAAAACTAACCTAGTAATGATCACAAGAGAAGATATTCATCTGTTGTGAGACCCACAACAAAAATATATTTGAGACAAAAGGAATGTAGCAGAACCTTATTCCAAAATGACTGTCAAGGAATGGAGGCATTCAGGGACCATGGGAGGCCCCAGGGACAAGCTGTTCTTGGGCTGAAGGATCGAGTGGAGGGCCAACTTAAAGGCAACCCTTCTGTATTCATTCCTGAGGAATACTCTGGAAGGAGAACTTTGGCATGGATAGAATGACACTGTTGAACAAATTAGAATTTTATGGCTGGCTTTAAGGTATCCACACACCCTGTGTTGAATCAGAAGTACATCTGTGTGCTAAAGGAGGTAAGAGAGAATGTCACTAAATTCTTAACACTAAATCTTAATGCTTTCTGCGCAGATCAACATCCAGACAAGAGAGCAAAAGTGGCACCTTTCTTCTCACTGGACAGCCAAAAAATGCCAGGTATTGACGATGGAGTGGGCCTATTGTCAATGTGAGGGCAAGAATTGGATACAGTTAATATAATGAAGTTTAAACTTGTCAAAGTTGATCAATATTTTGTAATAGACATTTTGATACCTGTTGTCTGTGTTGTTTCAGTAGTGCCTGTCAAAATAATTATGTTAGAACTTTTAAATTCTGTTCAATGCTCAGACTGTATTCAAAATGACAAAACTTCACTCAGAAACAAAACAAACAAAGCAAATTATCAGGTTACAATTAAATAAAGTTTGCAACTCTCAAATTTGAAATTAAAATTACAAGTGTAACCTTGTCAAAGGGCAACAATATGTTTGTAAAACACATTTTGATACCTGTTGTCTGTGATGTTTCAGTTGTGCCTGTCAAAGTAACAATGTTAGAAATATTGAAAACTGTTCAAGCCTCAGAGTGTGTTCAAAGTTTCTAAACTGCATTCAGAAACAAAACTAACAGCAATGATCAAGAGAGGAGATATTCATCTGTAATGAGAGCCACACAAAAAAAAATTTGGACAAAAGGAATGTAGCAGAACTTATTCCAAAATGACTGTCAAGAAATGGAAGCATTCAGGGCCCATTGGATGCTTCAGGGACAAATTGTGGCTTGAGCTGAAGGATCAAGTGGAGGGCCAACTTAAAGGCAACCCTTCTGTATTCATGCCTGAGGAACACTCTGGAAGGAGAACTTGGGCATGGATACAATGACATTGTTGAACAAATTCCAACTTTATGGTTGGCTTTAAGGTGTCCAAACACCCTGTGCTTAATCAGAAGTACATCTGTGTGATATAGGAGGTAAGAGAGAAGGTCACTAAATTCTTAACACTAAATCTTAATGCTTTCTGTTCACAGAACAACATCCAGACAAGAGAGCAAAAGGGGCATCTTTCTTCTCAATGGACAGCCAAAAAATGGCAGGTATTGACGCTGGAGTGGGTCTATTGTCAGTGGAAGGGCAAGCATTTGTTAATAACTTGTCAAAGTTGATCAATATTTTTGTAATAGATATTTTGATACCTGTTGTCTGTTTTGTTTCAGTAGTGCCTGTAAAAATAATAATGTTAGAACTGTTAAATTCTGTTCAATGCTCAGACTGTGTTCAAAATGACAAAACTTCACTCAGAAACAAAACAAACAAAGCAAATTATCAGGTTACAATTAAATAAAGTTTACAACTCTCAAATTTGAAATTAAAATAAGATGGTTAACCTTGTCAAAGGGCAATGATATGTTTGTAAAAGACATTTTAATACCTTTTGTCTGTGTTGTTTCAGTTGTGCCTGTCAAGGTAATAATGTTAGAAGTGTTAAAATCTGTTCAAGCCTCAGAGTGTGTTCAAAGTTTCTAAACTGCATTCAGAAACAAATCTAACCTAGCAATGATCAACAGAGGAGATATTCATCTGTTATGAGAGCCACAACAAAAATATATTTGGGACAAAAGGAATGTAGCAGAACTTATTCCAAAATGACTGCCAAGGAATGGAAGCATTCAGGGCCCATTGGACACATTTTGAAACCTGTTGTCTCTGATGTTTCACTTGTGGCTGTCAAAATAATAATGTTAGAACTATTGAATATTATCAAGGTTTCTAAAATGCATTCAAAACTTAATGTTCTGGTTCCTTGAGATTGCATGTTGAGTGATTGGTGAATTAAGTGCTCTGGGCTCAAATTTTAAACTTTCAAATTTTCTTAGCTATTTATTTTCCGCTACTTTTATTGCCGTTTGCTCAAGGCTGCCATTTGTTCAAATTTTACTGTATCTTGACATTTGATTGGTATGATTTTACTCAGTTCTATTGTGTCGTTAGAATCTATAGTCTGCATCTTGATAATGGGGATTTTTTGGGAGCTATATCTAATGCTGATCTTTTCCCATATTTTCCCACTGATATTACCCAATTTACATCAATGGACCTTTGGTGAAACTTCCGGTGGAGGAGGGTCCCAGAAATGGAATGTTAACTGCTTCTATTTCCACTGATGCTATTTGATCTGCAGATTATTTCCAGCTTTTTCTGTTTTTATTTCAGATTTTCAGCAATTGTGGTTTTTGAGTTTCAAAATCAGACATGTTCAGGTTGGGGACTATCATAACATTGAATCATAGAAAGCGAGATGAGCTGAGGTGAAGAGATGTTGAGCAAGGCCAACAATAGCAAAGAGATGGATGGCTGTTTTCTTCTTTTATTCCACCCTGGAGTGTGATAAAATTCCGAGGAACCTGTTCACTCTTGGATTATTAGATACTCTTGGATTAGCAGAGTTTAAAGTGTTGTTGGGGAGAATACAAGTATTGGGTTTAAAGAGAAAAGTGATTTCCTCTTTATCATCGAGATAGCAGATGAGAATTTTTAATGGGAAGTCAGATACATGGCAATTGATGGAATTAAAATGAGCTTGTAGTATCATTGCTTCGGACAATCTAACCCTAAGAATTGAGAAACGGAACCAAGATGCTGAAGGAAAATACTCCATTTTATATTTCCATAAAGCACAATTCCTCAATTTACCCTCAACATGAATGGATGATTTGCTCATGTATTAGTTTACTATTTTTGAGAATTTGTAAGGTGCAAATGTTTCTTGTATTTCAAAGTTGTGAAGCACAATTGGACTATGCTGCAATTTGGAAGGTGCTCTTGCTCTGCAAGCCTTTTCATTCTTTCTTTGGGTCTCACTTGCCTTTGACTGGTGAACTGCCATCAATCATTGCCTCAGCAGTTCTGCCCTGGCCTGCGTGGAACTGCAAAATGCACTTGGATGGAATATGCAAAATTATAACCACAAAAAACACAATTTTTACCTTTAATTTGATGATAATACTTTTGCAGAAAGTATAAGAAGGACAGTGGCCTTTCAAAGAACAAAGACTGTATTCCAGTTAACTGAGTGCCCCAAGATAATTAAGTCACTTTAGTTCTTTGTCCACAAGAACAATTGATGAAAATCTGTGAAATTCGCTGTCTATTGAAATAGTGGAGACTACTTCAGTAAATATGTTTAAGACAAGGTTGGAGAGACTTTTACATAGTTTGGGAATTAAGGAATAGAGAGAAAAGGCAGGTCGGAGGAGATGAGCTTATTATCAGATCAGCCATGATCTCATTGAATGGCGGTTGGCCTACTCCCACTCCTATTTCTTATGTTCTTATATTCCCATAGACCTATCTATGGAAATATCTGGCCCTTCCTCCACATGAACCACATAAACTAGAACATTAGCTAATAGTATGGCACAATGGTATGAAACTTGAATTTTTCAATTTCAGGGAATGAGTCCTCTCACTCTTCATCCGAACTTCTTCCGAGGCTCCCATCCGTTCTTTTCACCTCTCTCTCTCCCTCTCTCTCTCTCTCTCTCTCTCTCTCTCTCTCTCTCTCTCTCTCTCTCTCTCTCACACATTCCATCCTCTCCTACCTGCAATTCCCCTACAGGATTGCTCCCCCTCTCCCCCTCCACACTTTGGTTCAATCTGGTCCAAGTGTCCTTCACCTCTCCCCTACTGCTTTTTTTGAACCATTACTACCACCGACTCTTCCCATCAGATTCTAATAGCGCAGCCTTTGTTTTGATCTGAATAAACATAAAAGTAAAAAGATCTACAGATGCTCGAAATATTGCTTGAAAAACTCAGAAGCACAGGCAGCATTTGTTTTAGTGTCAGAATCCAAATAAACTGGATACATATCCATCCAGGGGAGAGAGTGAATTGCAAAATATAAGTAGTCAAGTGGAAAAGTGACAGAAAAACAGTGTAACATTGATTTTGTACTTTTGGAATATTTTATTTAAAATTTTCAGTATATAGTTACAAAATAACCCCCTTCTCTCCTCCCACCACCCCTCAACGCCCCCAACATCCAATAACCCTAAAGGAAAGAAGAAAGAAAGGAGATGTAAACAATCACATGGATCAAAGCAACAGCACCATGATGGGCCAGAAGAGATTCAAATTTTTAAACCCACTTAATCTAGATAAGGTCTCCATATTTTCTAGGAAAAAATGATAATTGTCACGTAAATAATGCATTATTTTTTCCAATTGAATGCAAGATTTCATTTCCAGATGCCTTCTCTGCAATCCCAAGTTAATCTCATTTTTCCAAGTAATACCGATACATTTTTTTGCAAAAGCCATCACTAATCTTAAAAACACAATTCGATACATAGTCAATCTCAATTTCAAACTAAACATTTAATGATACCTAATAAAAATAATGTTAGGTGCATTGGTAATTAAATCTTTCTCCAAAAATGCATTAAGTCATGTCCAAAATGATTGAACCCTATCACATAACCAAGTCGAATGTAATAAAATAACTTTCTTCTTTACAACATCTAAAACATAAATCTGAAGAAATTAAAGTATATCTTTAATTTCTGAGGTGCTAAATGCAACTGATGTATGAAATTATAATGGAGTAATCCATAATCTCACATTAACAATCTTAGACATACAGTCCTTACATATAGTTCTCCAATCTTCTTGATCTATTATTATTCCCAAATCTTTTCCCCATTTTCATCTTGATTTGTGAATATCTGATTTAGGGATTTTATTTTGCAACAATTTATACATTTCTGAAATAAATTTAGTTGTTCTTCCTTCCATAAGCAAAATTGCAGTTTATAAAATTAATTTGGATAAAAGTGAGATTATGTCATTGATCGATGACAATTATATGCAATGTAAGAAAATTGTTCAGTTTAAATGGTCAGATCAGATTAAGTATTTAGGTATTAGAATTGACAAGGATTTGGATAATTTATACAAGTTAAATTATTTATGTTTATTTTATAAAATTAAGGAAGATTTGAATAAATGGAAAGATTTACCTATAATGTAAATAGGTAGAGTGAATTGTATTAAGATAAATGATTTTCCTAGAATTTAGTATCTTTGTCAATCTATTCCTTGAAAAATTCCTCAGAAGTTTTTAAAAAGATTTGAATTCCATAATCACAAGTTTTCATGTAAAGGTAAAATGGTAAGAATATCCCTACAAAAATTAACATGGAAGTATGAATTAGGATATTTGCAACTTCTGAATTTTCAGAATTATTATAAAGCAGCACAATTGAGATTTATTAAGAGAAAGTATGATTTTGATATGGGATAATATAGAGTTAACTAAGATTGGTGAGAAAAGTATGGCTCAATTTATTTATAAATGGAATACTGTTATTAATTATTAGTAATAATCCAGCTATCAAGACATTTAATTGAATTATGGAATAGGATAAATGATGAGGTAGGTACATAGGGTAAGATTTGAAATAAAACTCATTTTTATCAGAATAAGCTCCTAATAGTAAGTTATTGAAAATATGGAATCAGAAAGGAATTAAAACAGTACAAGATTGTTATGAAGTTGGTTATTTTATTTCTTTTCAAAGAATGAAAGAAAAATATGAAGTTCTAAACAATACTTTATTTTGTTATTATTAAGTTAAGACTTTATTATTGGATAATTTTAGTCATACTTTAAGATTACCAAGACAATCAAAATTTTAAATTTTGCTTACAGAAGGTAGTACAAATACATTGATTTCAAAGTTGAGAAAAGAAGAATGGATCGCATACACATGGGACAAATTAGCTAAAGGTGAAAGCACTCATGTACAGAACAGACCAAGTCTAGGATGACTTCAAGATAGGGAGCTGGCAACGTAATATTGAATGATGGAATTGAAACAATTCAGCGTGGCAGTAATGCAACATGTCCCATCAGACTGGACCTTGAGGATTCTTCATTTTGGATTTTGAGCAAGGATTGTTTTTATCTATGAGAATTATCCCTCAACTGACCAGGTTTGGTAATGATCACGACTTAATCTAATCTCCCATTTGTTTTGTGTTTGCCTACATTAAACATCTAAGAATGTGAGGTTTTTTGTACAATTCGTGACAGAATATGTTGTGTTTTATATTGTTTATAGATATGTTTTTGGGAGATAAATTGTGGCAGGTTTTTTTTAGTGCAGGTCACATACAAACACTTCAAAACAGATCTCATTTAAAATACTGGAGCTCTGTTCAACCCAAACATTCCAGCTCCAATGGCCTTTGCAAAAGCTGTGGGGAGTGCCTATAGAGACTTCACTAATGAATTGTTATTTTGTAAAGCAACAGTTGAAAGAACTCAGAAATAGGTTTGGAACTGCATGCTGTCTGAATGGAGTTTGCTGTTTTAAGAGAGTCATGTGGTTTTGCAAGCAGAGAGGGTCAAACAGGTTTTTTCCACAGAGAGAGAGGGGGAGGGAAATTCAGTTCTACAGTGCGGCAGTCTGCAGCAACAGCTGGGACTGGAACAGGACAAGTTGGCAAGCTTGTAGAAAAATGCCATTTTGAAGATGGGTTGTGAGTGCTTAGTTCAGCCTAGTCAAAACCCTTGTGGCCCATACAAAAGGAGATGACTGACTATATAATGTTTAACTTGAAATAAGGGAAACAAAAAGGAACTCGATGGTGATCTGAAAAAATAGGTTATCATCTGGAAAACCCTGATGGGGCAAGTTTCTTCGGCAAGTCACTGACATAGCTGATTAGTTTGTGTCCAGCAAAAAACAAATCTCTCTCTGGTAAACTTCACAACTGTAAATTTTGTGCACAGTATAAGAATTGCCTGCAATCAGTAAACTTGGAGGAATGAGAAGTGAGATTGGACTGTGAATAAAAGAACTTTTCTCAACTTACATACACATTACATACACGTGTGCTTAGAATTAGAAGGGGGTTAAGTTAGGTTAGTTAAGGTAAAAGTGATAAGTTAAAGCATGATCCTGTTTTCATGTTTAAAGATAATTAAAAGCAACTTTTATTTAAGTAACCATTTGTCTTGGTAAATATCTATTGCTGCTGAGTTTTGAGGTCTTCTGGGCGTGTAACAAATTCTATATCAATTACAATTGTATAATGAAAGGTTAAACATTCTTTTATGGTTTAGTCAAGCTGCTAATCAGAGACAAATTTAATTTCAAATATTTGAATTAAATTGCTGATCAATATGCCCCATTTGTTTAAGAGAGACAATTTCTATCCATCCAGTTAATGGGTTAGAAGTATAAGGTTACAGGAATGACATTTAATACATTTTACTTGAACCCCCAATAACAATTCTGACCAAGTTCCAAAAGAAATGTCCGTGCATGATGCTTACCTGCCTCCAGGTGGACGCAAAATCCCTGCAGAAATAGCATAAGCTTCACTAACACCATCAAGCGACAAGATGGTCTCGAGAGGCACTGAGTGATTAGACCACACGCAATCAGTGAAGACTTCTGCTTCACCCCAACCATCCTGTACTTGCTCAAGTCTTCCTTTGGTTTGTTTCTCGTCAACGAGCAAATATATACTCAAAAGGACCTGAAAAACGAGTTTGATCACTGCCTACACCTGACAGAAATTTCACACAGCTGCAGCAAAATCAGAATGGTCGTAATTTGGACTTGCCCTTGTTTATAAAAATTTTGGGTAGATATTTTTCAAATGTTTTCAGTGATTCTTAAGGTTAAATTGGAACCTTGCTCTTTAATTGTTCTTTTTGGATCATTCCAAGATGATGATGTTTTATTGACTTCAACTCAAAACTTTTACTTCATTGATGACCAGACGTGATTAAATGGAAAGTTAACACTCCATCTACACATATACAAGGAATAAATGATGTTAATCTTGTTTAAGTTTCAAAAAAAATTAGTTATGCCATTAAAGATTGAAATACTACTTTCCTACAGACATGGAGCCCTTTTATGGATAATTATCAGAATCTATAGTGTTAGGGTTGTTATAAGTGTTAATGCTGTACTGTCTATTTCCAGGTTGTCAGCACTTGATAACCACCTGTTATTCCCCTCCCCCCCAACCTTGTATAGTAGTAGGGGTTTTCATGATTAGCAGTATGCCCATATATCAGTAACTCATCGCTTCTATTTTACTTTCTTTGCATCTAACTGGCCACATCTATCATATTTTAGTTTTCTCACTCTTATTATCTTTAACTGTTCTAATTAATCCACCAACCTAATTTTTTTCAGTGGTTTACTGATATGTGGACAGACTGCTAATCATGTCAAGACACACTAAGGAAAGAGAAAAAAGCTGGGCCTATATTATTGATGGAGACCAATGACAGAATTGCCCAGTTCTGTCCAAAATGAAGAGGCAGATTAAGAGGTGGTTGGTGCACAAGTTGAGCCAGCTGGTAAGGAGCTTGAGTAGAAGGACGGGCAGATAGAAGAGAATTGCAGACATTGGGATGAGAGACAAGAAACAATGACATGGAGTAAAAATAACCTAACTAATACAGGGCTCAAAGTTTTACACCTCAATGCACGAAACACAAGATATAAAGTGAATGACCTTGAGGTACAGCTACAGATCAGCAGGTATGATGTTGTGGCAATCATGGAGTGGTGGCAAAAGGATGGTTGTCAATGGGAGCTGAATGTCAAAAGGATAGGCAGGGAAGCAGATGGGCTAGCAAATAATATCAAAGAATATACAAACTGCTTCTTCGACTCTATAAAGAGTAAAAGGGAGGTGAGAATAGATCTAGGACCACTAGAAACTAATGCTGGAGAAATAATAATGGGAGTCAGGAGATGGCAGAGGAATTAAATGAGAATTTTGCATCAGATGTGCTGTGGAAAGTGAGCTGAACAGTGGCATCATAATCTAGAATGGGAACACCAATACCTCTAAACGTAAAGCCCTGCAAAAGGTAGTGGACACAGTTGAGGACATCACAGGAAACATCCTCCCCACCATCGAGAGCATCTACAGGGAACACTGCCGTCGGACAGCAGCATCAATCATCAATATTGAAGGTAAACTTGCAATTAAATCAAAGAATTTCTGGAGGAAGACAGTGGGTCAGACAGCATCCATGGGTAGAAATAGTCAATGGTTTGGAAATGAACCTTGTGTCTGACCTGCAGAGTTTTTCCAGGAAATCTTTATTAACTCAAGATTCCAGCATCTGCAGTCTTTGTGCTTTTCTATGCAGTGAAATCTGTTTATATATGGTGAGATGTGAAGAAAGTGTCAATCCACTTTCTGTGAATCACTGATGTATCTGAATATATATTTATATGGTAAATTTCTCCAGTATCTGGAAAGCATTGTCATCTGAATTGTCTCAATTCTCACTGGAAAGTGGAAACACCATTTCAGTGGAAGTCACGCGATTTGTCAATGATGAAGATAAATTACAATAACATTAAAACTGAACATTGTCTTGCTTAATATTAGAAATGCCTCATTGTTTGTTCTTGTTACAGTGCAGCCCCAGTTACTTTGGAACGACCTCAAACTAACATTGCGGAAATTCCATGGAAATTCTATCTCCAATGTTCTAAGTAGCTGTTGTGAGATAATCTTTGTAACAGCAGTTAGTGAAGCAAGAACAATGGAGGTTACACAGAAGAGTACTGTGGAACATGCCAAGGCCAATGAGTAGATAATTCACAATCCAACAGGTGATGTATTGTTTTGCAATTACAAACATAATCCTCGGGTGGAGTAATAAGTCTTAAAGATTCGCTTTAATAGCTACCACTGCACAGGCACCACTGATACTGGAAACAATGACCACAAGCAGGTTCTCCTTTATATATAAAAAAATTAAGTTGGATTTTCCTAGTTCACCCTGTGAACTAAAGGTAAGATATTGTGATTTCCATTTATTATTTATTTGGCATGTTGTAGCATGGTGACCTTCTGATTTTTTTATTTTTTAAAATTTTTTATTTTTCACACTATAGATCACATTATTCAAGATATACACATTTCTCCTTTCAAATATATACAGTGTCGTTTTCTCCCCCCCTCCCTCCTCCCCTCCCCCCCACCTTTCCCTCCATCCATTCAAAACTCTGAGTCCAAGATACATCAAACCCATCAAACAATGTTGTCACTCAACATTAACGAACAAAAACTTCCACTGAGTCAATTCTTTCCATTCTCTTTTCCTTTTGTCATTTTAGGTGATAGATGTCCTGGTAGGTTTTCTCTATTATATTCCATGTACGGCTCCCATATTTGTTCAAATAATGTTATATTATTTCTTAAACTATATGTTATTTTTTCTAATGGAATACATTTATTCATTTCTATATACCATTGCTGTATTTTCAAATTATCTTCTAATTTCCAGTTTGACATAATACATTTTTTTGCTACAGGTAGGGCTATCTTAACAAATCTTTTTTGTACACCCTCCAAATCAAGTCCAAAATCAAGTTTTATTTCCTTCTACTGCATGAATTAAGTTAATAAACTTACAAATATTATCTGTTGTTCGTCTTTTTTTTATGAATCCAGTTTGGTCTAGACTTACTATTTTTGGTACATAATCAGCTAATCTGTTTGCTAATAATTTAGCTATTATCTTGTAATCTGTGTTAAGTAGAGATATTGGTCGATATGATGCTGGTGCAAGTGGATCTTTCCCTGCCTTTGGTCTCTTCTTTGGCTTGGCTTCGCGGACGAAGATTTATGGAGGGGGTAAAAAGTCCACGTCAGCTGCAGGCTCGTTTGTGGCTGACAAGTCCGATGCGGGACAGGCAGACACGATTGCAGCGGTTGCAGGGGAAAATTGGTTGGTTGGGGTTGGGTGTTGGGTTTTTCCTCCTTTGCCTTTTGTCAGTGAGGTAGGCTCTGCGGTCTTCTTCAAAGGAGGTTGCTGCCCGCCAAACTGTGAGGCGCCAAGATGCACGGTTTGAGGCGTTATCAGCCCACTGGCAGTGGTCAATGTGGCAGGCACCAAGAGATTTCTTTAGGCAGTCCTTGTACCTTTTCTTTGGTGCACCTCTGTCACGGTGGCCAGTGGAGAGCTCGCCATATAACACGATCTTGGGATCTTGCCTTTGGTATTACTGTAATTATTGCTGTTTTGCACTTTTTTATTGTCTCTTGTATTTCTACTATTTCAATTGGTTCTATTAATTTATTTTGTTCCTCTGTTTGTAATTTCGGTAGTTCAATTTTAGTTAAGAATTCATCTATTTTGCCTTCTTTCCCTTCATTTTCAGTTTGGTATAATTGTTCGTAGAATTCTCTGAAATTTTCATTAATTTCCGTTGGATTATATGTGATCTGTTTGTCTTTTTTCCTTGATGCCAATACCATTCTTTTAGTTTGTTCTGTCTTAAGCTGCCACGCTAGAATTTTGTGCGTATTTTCTCCTAGTTCGTAATATTTCTGCTTTGTCTTCATTATATTTTTCTCCACCTTATATGTTTGAAATGTTTCATATTTTATTTTTTTTATCTACCAATTCCCTTCTTTTAGTAGTGTCTTCCTTCCTTGCTAATTCTTTCTCTATATCTGCTATTTCCTTTTCCAACTGTTCTGTTTCCTGATTGTAATCCTTCTTCATCTTAGTTACATAACTTATTATTTGCCCTCTGATGAACGCTTTCATTGCATCCCATAATATAAACTTATCCTTCACTGATTCTGTATTTATTTCAAAATACATTTTAATTTGTCTTTCTATGAATTCTCTAAAATCCTGCCTTTTAAGTAGCATGGAGTTTAATCTCCATCTATACATTCTTGGAGGGATGTCCTCTAACTCTATTGTCAATACCAAGGGTGAATGGTCCGATAATATTCTAGCTTTATATTCTGTTTTCCTAACTCTATCTTGTATACAAGCTGATAACAGGAATAAATCTATTCTTGAATATGTTTTATGTCTATCCGAATAATATGAATATTCCTTTTCCTTTGGGTGTTGTTTCCTCCATATATCCAAAAGTTGCATTTCTTGCATCGATTTAATTATAAATTTGGTTACTTTATTCTTTCTGTTAATTTTTTTCCCGGTTTTATCTATGTTTGAATCCAAATTGAGATTGAAATCCCCTCCTATTAATATATTCCCTTGCGTATCTGCTATCTTCAGAAAAATATCCTGCATAAATTTTTGATCTTCTTCATTAGGCGAATATATATTAAGTAAATTCCAAAACTCCGAATATATCTGACATTTTATCATTACATATCTTCCTGCTGGATCTATTATTTCCTCTTCTATTTTAATTGGTACATTTTTACTGATTAATATAGCCACTCCTCTAGCTTTTGAGTTATATGACGCTGCCGTTACATGTCCTATCCAATCTCTCTTTAATTTCTTGTGCTCCACTTCAGTTAAGTGTGTTTCTTGCACAAATGCAATATCAATTTTTTTCTTTTTTCAGTAAATTTAGCAGTTTTTTCCTTTTGATTTGGTTATGTATTCCATTAATATTTAAAGTCATAGAGTTTAATGTAGCCATTTTATACTTTGTTTATCTTTCCCTTCCGTTTCCTCATCATCACCTTTCCTTCTCATCCATTTCTGCTTTCTTTCTTTGAACAGTTTATAAGACAACATTTTTAACACATCAAACATTCCCCTTATTCTCCTACCTAATATTTCTTTAACCCCATTGTCCCCTCCCCTTCCTGAGTTGCCCATTATCCCTTGTCGGGCAACCACATCTCCCCTCTCCATTTGGATTTGCGAATTCACTCGCAAGCGTCAACTGATTTTGCAGTGACCGTAATTTCTCCCTACCCAGCCCCCCCCAGAAAAGATTTCAATTTTTATATACAACAAAGGTCACTCTCTAAATTCCCTCTTTACTCCTCTCTTCCCCCTTTTTCCCTCATTAATTCTTCTCTATACACTATATATTTTCTTTTAAATGCACATACACTTAAGTAATATATGTATTATATATGTATATAGTCCTATACACACGTCTTTTTAGTTCGCAGTCTTTTGTACTCTCGTTACACGTCTTCATCTCTCAGTCTATTTTGTAATTGTTCTGCAAATTTTCGTGCTTCCTCTGGATCCGAGAATAGTCTGTTTTGCTGTCCTGGAATAAATATTTTCAATACCGCTGGATGCTTTAGTATAAATTTATACCCTTTCTTCCATAAAATCGCCTTTGCTGTATTGAACTCCTTTCTCTTCTTCAGGAGTTCAAAACTTATATCTGGATATATAAAATTTTTTTGCCCTTTGTACTCCAATGGCTTGTTGTCCTCTCTTACTTTCTCCATTGTTTTCTCCAGTACCTTTTCCCTTGTAGTATATCTTAGGAATTTTACTAAAATGGATCTTGGCTTTTGTTGTGGTTGTGGTTTAAAGGCCAATACTCTATGTGCCCTTTCTATTTCCATTTCTTGCTGTAGTTCTGGACATCCTAAGATCCTGGGGATCCAATCTTTTATAAACTCTCTCATATTTTTGCCTTCTTCATCTTCCTTAAGGCCCACTATCTTTATATTATTTCTTCTGTTATAATTTTCCATTATATCTATTTTCTGAGCTAACAGCTCTTGTGTCTCTTTAACTTTTTTATTAGATTCTTCTAATTTCTTTTTTAAGTCCTCTACCTCCATTTCTACTGCTGCTTCTCGTTCTTCCACCTTGTCCATTCTCTTTCCTATTTCTGATATGGTCATATGTATTTTATTCACTTTCTCTTCTGTACTGTTTATTCTTCTTCTTAAATCACTAAATTCTTGTGCTTGCCATTCCTTAAATGAATCCATGTATTCTTTAATAAGAGAAAATATATCCATTGTCTTGCCTTTCCCTTCTTCTTCCATTTCACTGTACTCTTCCTCTTCCTCTTCTTCCTCTGGGTTGGCCATCTGTTGTTTCTTTGTTTTCTTTTTTTTCTCTTCTTTCTTGTTTTCGTTGTCTTCTATGTTCTTCTCTTGCTGCTGCTGTCCTGTAGCTGTCGTTGCCGGCTGTGGAGATCGACTCCCCAGCTGGTCGCCCATCCCTTTGGTGTGTTTTTTTGCATGCGCATCGCGCATGCGCGACTCCTCGCGCATACGCGGTTGCGCACTTTTACTAGGCTCAGCGAGCCATTTTTGTAGTCCACTTTCTACTGACCTGAGGGAGCGGGCTTCTCTCTCCACCGCGGGCCTCTTCGAACAGGTAAGGCCTTCTCCTTCTTCTTCTGTTGTCTTCTCTTCCTCTCTTTTTACCGTTGGTTTCGACTTTTCTTTTTTCGTCGCTATCTTCTTTCCACCTTTATATTCACTTTACTTTAATTTTTATTTTTGTGCCTTTGTGCTTTCCTTTATTTTTTTCAACTTTTCTGGAGAGGGCTGGAGTTCACCATCCGGCCACTACTCCATCACGTGACTTCCCCAACCTTCTGATTAATGTAAAAACACAAAGCTGGAGAAACTAAGCAGGTTAAACAGCGTCCTTTGAATAGCAAAGGTAAAAATGCACTTGAGCCATTCATCAAGGTATGCAAAATATCGGCAGACGTCTGAACAAAAGGTGGAGGTGGGGAGGAGATGTGTTCGCAGAGGCAGGAGGTGATAAGTGGAGAAGGGAGGGAGGAGACAGTAGCGATCAAGGGGAGCAGGGATGGCTGGGTGAATAGAGAGGTGAAGGGGGAGAGGAGAACTGGGAAGGGAAGAGGGCAGGGAAAAAGGAGAGAAGATTAGCAGAAACCAGAAAAGTTGATGTTAATTCCATCCAGCTGGAGAGGGCCCGACTCAATGGCTGAGCTGCCGGTGCTCTATAAACCCAAGGTGAACTCAGTTTACTGCTGTTACCTGTTGGTCTCCCAGAAACAACAGCCTGGTGAGTCTACTGAAGAGTTCGTCCGTCCTTGGTCACACTGGAAAAAGACTGTTTGGGGGATCTCACGGGCCCAGGCACAATATTGCTGAACCAGTGCATGGAAGAGTTGATCAGAGACGCCTGTGTGTTGGGGTTGATGTCAGACTACATCCGGCAAAGACTCCTCAAGGAGGACCTGCTCCCTCTCAAAAAGGCCATCGAATTTGTCAGAACTCTGGAATTGGCCCAGCACCAGACAGTGTCGATTGTGGGAAGAAGCGGGCCAACCATGTACATTCCACGACAAGGGCCATCGGCCTGGAACTCAGTGTCAGGAATCAGCGATCTGACCACGGCTGCTATCATACTGACCGCACCGTGGAGGTGCAACTTCTGCGGGCAGGCCAGGCAAGCAAGGTGCCTCTGCCCAGCGAAAGGAACAACGTGCTCAATTTGTGGTAAGAGAAGACGCTATCAAAGGGTCTGCAGGTCCCAATGACAGCCAGCAAGCAGAGCAACGTGCATTCCTGAAGAGCTTCTGGTGCTCCCAGCCTCAGTACGTCGGCCTACCGCACTAGTGACAACACTTCCGACTGCCTTCACTCCACTTCCGGCTTCTTCATCTGATGCTGCGTGGTCAACATGGAGGTCGCCATCTTGGATGGGCCTCCCCACTGATGATGACGATGAAGAAATGCCACTCCTCGCTTCAGTGACACTAAATCAAGCCAGTCCTCACCTGATCTCAAACTCAATGATGCAGATCAAGGTGAATGGACATAAAATTAATTGTCTTTTTGATAGTGGCAGTACAGAAAGCTTCATATTCCCTGATGTGGTCCAGAGACTCTCCCTCCTGGTCTGACCTATGATTGGGATAGTTTCAATGGCGGCCAGGGACCAACAGATGAGAATTCGGGCATATTGTGTAGCATCTCTGACCGTGGAGGGGAATGTTATAATGACTTCATTTTACTAGTCATGCCCTGCCTCTGCGTGCTGATCCTCCGAGGCGTTGACTTTCAGAGTCAGTTTAGGAGCATGACGATGGTGATCAGAGGCCCCCTACCACCATTGACCATTTGAAGCCCTTGGCATTAGGGTGACCATCCCTGACCAAATGGTCAGCCCCCATTACCGTCCTATGGCCCCAACATCCAGTCCCCAGCAACGTCCAGTGGTATGGGTACCTGGTCCTCGACACCATCCAGCAGTCCAGGCACTCAGTCCCCAGTCACTCAGTCATTACTCCCGACCCTGACCGCATGCGACCACTTCTAGAACTCCCTGTTCCGAGCACCCTGAAGGGGATGAAATTATGTCTAGGGCTGTTCTCATACTATACGCAGTGGGTGCCCAACTACACCAATAAGTCCCATCCTCTAATTTAGTCAAACATGTTTCCATTATCGGCGGAGGCCCAAGCTGCTCTTAATCAGATCTGTGGAGACATTGCTAAAGCCATGATGCATGCCATGTATGAGTCTGTCCCCTTCCAGGTGGAAAGTGATGCCTCGGACTTCATGCTGGCCATCACATTAAACCAGGCAGACAGGCCAGTAGCATTTTTTTCCCGTATCCTTCACGACCCGAAACTCTGGCACTCCTCTGTCGAGAAGGAGGTGCAGGCGATCGTTGAGGCAGTGTGCCACTGGCGGCACTACCAAGCCGTTAAGAGATTTACCGTATTGACTGATCAGAGGGCAGTGACCTTCATGTTCAGCACCAAACAATCAGGTTAAATCAAGAATGACAAGATTCTGAGGTAGGGGATTGAGTTATCCACCTACAATTATGTCATCTTGTACTGGCCGGGTAACCTCAATGATCCCCCAGATGCCCTATCCCGAGGGAAGTGCGCCAGTGTGCATCTTGACCGTCTCCAGCTCCTGCACAGCAGTCTGTGCCACCCCGGAGTCACGAGGCTCTATCACTTTATCAGGTCAAGGAACCTCCCCTACTCTGTTGAGGATGTCCGGTCCACGACCAGACGCTGCCAAATCTGTGCCGAATGAAAGCCTCAGTTCTACCGGCCAGAGAAAGCACATCTCATTAAGGCCACCTGCCCTTTTGAACGACTGTGTTGATTTCAAGGGCCCCCTCCCTACCACAAATAGGAATGCCCACTTGCTGACGGTGATGGACAAATTTCCCCCTCTTTGGAGGAGCGCCGTACTGAAATGCCATTTCCCTGGCAGTTCGACAGTCAGAAAAGGCTGCCAGTGCAGCTCCACCTCTAGCCGGGGTGGGGGGCGGGTGTCCGCTTCCTTGGCCAGTTTTGTTGATTGTTAAATGTTATTGTTATTGCCTCCGGGTTTTGTTTATCACCGGTGGGTTCTTTTTTAAAAAAAGGGGGGTGAACATGGTGATATGGCTGTATGTACTGGCTGGCCCGCCTTCTGGGAGTCTCCCTAGCTTAGCTCCTCCCTTGATCCTTCCCATGTAACCCCTGGCCATAAAGATTGAGTCCCCTCTCATTCCCGCTCATTTTCCTAGCCTAGACCCAGGCCAGCAGCCTCTTGCTTAATAAAGCCTATCGTTCCCCTCAATCTTCTGTCTGTATCATTATTGGGCTACCAATAAGGCCAAGGGCAGACACGTGAGAATGGGAATGTGACACTGAACTGAAATTGTTAGCTACTGGGAGGTCTTATTACTGGTGTGGATGGAGCAAAGGTGCTCAGCGACGCGATCTCCCAATTGGTGCCCACTCTCTCCGATGTAGAGAAGGCCACAAAGTGAGCACCGGATCCAGTAAATCAGTCCTGCGAATACACAAGTGAAGTATTGGTTCACTCGAAAGGACTGTTTGGGGCCCTGGACCGGGGTTATGGAGGGGGTGCAGCACAATTGTGGCACCTCCTGAGGCCACAAGGGAAGGTGCCGGGGGGGGGGTGCTGGAGGGAAGCAACTGGTGGGGAGGGATGAGTGCACGAGGGAGTGATCCCTATGGAAGGTGGAGAGGGAAAGGTAAGTTTTGTGGTGGTTATATCCAATGGTAAATCTGCAGCAAAAAGAGGTGGCTCAATTTTAATCACTGGAATAAATAAGAAGAACAAAGTGTATGATTCTGAAGACAGCACCAAAAGTGTGGATGAATAGGTTTGCTGGAGGAGACTTAAAAATGCTTGAATCGACTTCTTTGTGCAAACAAAGCAATGGGGAACAACACCTTTAGTTGTGAAATGCTTCCCTTATTTCACAATCTGTGCAGCCAGGTGAACGAACTTCGTATAGGAGAGAAAACCAAAATCATTAAAAATAAGCAGGAGCAAAGGATGAAACCTGTGGTGAGTACATCTGGAACCAGTCTGTGTATGATCATTGAGAATTACAGTAAAACCCCAGGTATCTGGCACTTGTGGGGATTGAGACACAGGTACTTTGAGCCAGAATCTTGCCAATAGCAGCCTATTGCTAATCTGAGCTAGATAGTACAGTTCTTGAAGTTGCAATGTGGTTTGTATCTCCCGACTGCCCCTGACCACCTGCTGGATTTGGGAGATTGCGTCAAATGAGCTAATGGAGTGGATCTTGTGCATTGCACACAGCGCAGCCACAGGGAGCTTGTATTTAAAAGCATGAATGCTTAAGGTACCAGATGTGGAGTGATTGTTATCTTGATATTGGTGTGGTTCTGCATGAGATAGGATTCTGAATTTTACAGGATGAAACACTTGTAGTTTCAGAAGTCGGATCAATCAGTTGGATATTCAATTATTTATGGAGGGAGAAGCAATGGCCTGACTCAGTCCTCGTGGCAGATGAATCGATGGTGTGTGCCGTGTTGGGCAGTATGTTCAGTGGTACTTCTGCAGTAGAGGTAAGGAGCCATGGGTGACCAAAGGAGTGTGTTTGCTATGAGGAGTGCAGGAGGAGTGCAGTGTTTGCTGCTGGGAGCAGCTCCATGTGTGCCAGCAGAGCCCTCCAGCTCTGAAGAAACCCATCTAATTCCGGATCTGCCGTTCACTTTCCCTGGTGAGAAGACGGTAAATACATTAAAAGATTTTTTTCCTTACTAGTCCCTGCTGAAATGGTGGTGGTGGGGGGTTTATATTCTGTAAAATATGCTAGTTAAATTTAGTTTAACTTGATTTCATCAATTGGGTTTTTTTCAAATTTTACAATTAAAATGTATAGCAATTACAAAAGGTATGTTTCTGAAAAAAGTTCAGAATTAATTGTAATGGTATATTTTCTACTGGTTTTGGAGCTTTATCCTCATTAGTATAAACACTGAAAATTTCAAACCAGCAAAACTGGCCAAGTTACTTCTCAAATTTTCTGGAAACTTTTTCACTTTCAGTCAGGAGTCAGAATCAACTTTGTAAGTCAGGGAGTACCTGTACACTTGTCCTTCATATGTATTGTTAATATGTTTATGTCTGGTTATGCGCCTGCATGTTTTGCACCGAGGACTGGAGAAAGCTGTTTCGTTGGGTTCTTCTTGGGCAATCGGATAACAAACTTGAACTTGAGATGACGTAAATATCTCTGCAAGGGCCTCCGCCAATTCTTTCCTAGCATTGCTCAAAGTCTTGGTTTGGCCTTGACGATTTGTCTACCTTAATGTGCTCCAAAGCTGCCAACACCTCTTCCCTGTTCTGGACATTATAATCATCTTGCTTTACTGTGATTTCCATGATCTTTTCCACAGTAAAGAGCGATGAAAAATATCAATTCAAGATCTCACTGTTTCCCATGTGGCTCCATACAAAGACATACAAATTGATGTTTAACAGGACCATTTATACCTCTGGCCACCCTTATGCTCCAAATACCTCTCTGAAATCTCTCAGGCATTTTCTTTACCTTACCAACTTCGATCTTCTTTTTGCCCTTCTAATTTTCCTCTTGAATGTCCTCCCAGATCTCTTATTGTCAATGAAGAGTTTGCTTGAATACTCTTTGTTTTGTTTTCCATTCCCATTCAGAAAAGAGAACACATAGATAGGGGGGTGGGTGGTGAATAGAACAGAGGAAATGTCTGTGAGAGGGTAAAGTCCATGAGAGACTGAAAAAGGCATTTGAATGAGGAAACAGGTTTGGTTGGTCTCAAAGCCAGGACTCTGGACACACAGTTTTGATGGGGAAGGATTTTATTTACTGAAGGAAAGTGTGGAAAATGGTAACAGATGCAGCACAAACACACACAGTTTACAGCAGCTGTGGGAAATAATAGCAGACAATTAATAACGAATATGGGGAAAATAATATGGGGACAAAACACACAAACATTGAACTGGTACATACAATGTTTAAGGAAAAATCACTAAGATGCCCCACCATCCCCTTAACTCAGTGCAGGTACTGCTCTGTATTACAAGGGACACTAATTAAATGCTCCCAACCCTTAAAAACAGTGCACATCTTACCAACAGTTTCTCCAGTGGCTTTCTATGTTTCTCGGCCTGGAGTGAAGCAGCATGGTCTCAAGCTGACAAAAAAGAACAAAGAGCACATGGACCCTTTAAAGTGCTGGATGGTTCAGCCCAGATCATTAGCAGGGTCCAATGGCTCGGTGCCAGGAAGGTCAATCAAATTACAACAGCCAATAGCCCAAGGCCAAGTACAGGAAGGATGGAGAGTCGAGTCCAGGTAATTTACATGGTACCAAAGGCAAAGTGTGCACTAATTGGTGGGGCAGAACCAAATCTTGTTTGGCAGCTGGTGTGTCCTCTCACTAGGTAGGGGGCAGTGCTGTCACGTGACAGCCACAACCCTTCCCAAACAATCCACCCCTTGGAGGTCACACCACTCACCAATCATGAGACAATCAATAACTTCACGTATATGTTATAAGTAAAAGCAAAAGGACATGTTTAAAACAATGCTAATCATGTGGGTCAATATATACACTAGTGCCTTCCGAATGCTGGACAAGATACCTATTCAAATTCAATGACAACACCTCACCAGTGCTCCACCCCTGACCAAACATTGTGTTTCCGATGGGGCAGGGTGCAGTGTTAGAGGGGAGAAGAGAAAATGAATGTTTTGTCACCGACTCGTATTCCTGGTTTCTCTGGCTTGGGTGGCAAATGTGAACACCCATATCACCAATGTCTGCAAGCAGATAGCGCAAGGTCATTCATCAGGTGCCAGAGCCCTCTCTTGGCTTGGGTATCCCACACCTTTGTCTCATGCTTGGATGCTCCCTATGCACAGAGCCCAGATGGCTGTCACCGTGCTACCCCATCGTGAGGCGGGGGCAGCCTGGCAAGTATACATCCAGGATGTACCCAAGGTGCCCATTTTTCTCTGCTGACATTTGACACCAGGATGCCATTCCCACTCATGTTTTCTTTCAATGGGTGCCCCCAAGTGCCAGTGTTGGACTCCTGTAACTATAGACCAGGATGAATCAGGCCAGAAAGTTAGCCAATTTAGAATTTTTAAATAAAAGCTCCAAAACCTATGAGGTGTTGCTCTGTTAATGGGAGTTCTGGTGTGATGCTGTCATTGTGAAACAAAATATATATAATGTTTCCTACCATCAATGATAGTCAACTTACAAATGGTAACTTTGCATCCACAGACTGTGATTATGTATCTATATATTGTATGTTCAGTGGGTCACGTCTCCAGAATGGAGGACCATCGCCTTCCCAAGATCGTATTATATGGCGAGCTCTCCACTGGCCACCGTGACAGAGGTGCACCAAAGAAAAGGTACAAGGACTGCCTAAAGAAATCTCTTGGTGCCTGCCACATTGACCACCGCCAGTGGGCTGATAACGCCTCAAACCGTGCATCTTGGCGCCTCACAGTTTGGCGGGCAGCAGCCTCCTTTGAAGAAGACCGCAGAGCCCACCTCACTGACAAAAGGCAAAGGAGGAAAAACCCAACACCCAACCCCAACCAACCAATTTTCCCTTGCAACCGCTGCAATCGTGTCTGCCTGTCCCGCATCGGACTTGTCAGCCACAAACGAGCCTGCAGCTGACGTGGACTTTTACCCCCTCCATAAATCTTCGTCCGCGAAGCCAAGCCAAAGAAGAAGAAACCTTCTCAATACAGCATCTTATAGTGAGGCTAGCTGAGAGAGGTGAAGGCTTGTTAAATGCTGAAACATTAATGGTTTATCTCTCCTCAGAGAGGCCATCTGATCAGTTGAGTATTTTCAGTGATTTCCATTCTTCTATTAATAGAAGTGTCAACACATTAATGTAAGCACAGATTACACGGTGACATGCTTTGAAAATGCTTTATTGATTTGCTTTTAATTACAGCTAATAATTTTTGCATTGGGTCAATTAAAACAAAAATGGAGAAATACATCAAATAATATTTGTGCTATGATAAGAAATGATGACAGATAACATACTTTCATTTCAAATAAACTTAAGATCCAAATTTGTTGCTTCAGATAATCTTTGAGTAAATTTAGATCAGTTTTTGATTTGTATTCATACAAGCAAGCTTACTGTATAGTTAAGAATGTTGATTCGATAAGATTGATTTGAGATTGGAAGTATTACTATATGGTAGAATCCCACATACTATGTAAAAATCATATTCTCATTACAGGTTCCTGAATAATTTCAACACAGTACCAACCAAAGGTGAACCAACTACAGATAGAATCAGTAGAGTTAGGATATTCGTAGATTGGATTGGATATTTGTTTCATCAGCCTCGTTCCCTTCTTTTTCCAGACCTGAAAGACATTGCAGTTAAATGTTTTCAAAGCAGCATTCTGCTGGAGCTGCATAATGAAAAGCTTCACCGTGAAGTAGTCAGAAAGTGCCACGTTGGTCTTACCTGCAATCATCATAATGTCAATATTTTTTGAGTTTAATTGGGCCCAACGTAAAGTCAACAATTCCATTTGAATAAACTGTGGCCCTTTTATGCCGAGACATGCATCCACGGTAACAGCGGGAGGAGTAATCAAATACTTCACACAACACAAGTTTACAGCGCAGATAAACTGAGGGATTTACGTTCAGGAACTTAAAGGCACTGAAGGTAAAGCGTGCAATGTTGTTGGATGGTGAGGGTAATGTGTCATATGTCTCATCCCTGACACACCTAGAAAAGAAATATTTCAAAATGAATTCCATTTAAAAACCCTGGCCAGAGCAGAATTTCAAAGCACCTTCTGCCTTATTATAGCTGATACATTTAAGAGTGCTTTGTGTAGTGGGGGGATACTGGTTAGATATTTAAATAAAACCTGTGTTTGCAAAGTTTATCTCAATAGTATTCATCCCAGATGAAGATTATTTTAACCAGCAGCTGGGAGCCTCCTCATGCTACCAAGTGAGTGCTGAAGGGTTCCTACTTGAGTCGGAGGTTCAGATCTGGAGTCCAGGTTGCCAATAGTTTGGACTGGACTCCGTCTGGCTGCAAGAGTTGCAGAAGTGCTGGATGTGAATCCATTGACACGCTGAGTCTGAGGTGAGCACATTTTTGCTCGTCTTTCTCTGATTGTAAGAGACACCAAAGGCACTTTCTGCCGATGGCAAATCTGTCTGCCTTACAGCAGGAAAAAGGCAATTTTGTGTAATGTGACAATAAATTGAATCTTGATTCTTGTGTTGTAACGTATGCATCACTGTTTAGTTATGCCATTTTTAAAGTATTATTACTGATGGAACGACATGTTAGTGGAACATTTGGATAGGTGAAAATAAAATTTAATGTTGCAAAATGGAAGTTTTTTTTAGTCAAAAGTAAAATAAGTTTGAGGATACAATTCCAAATTAAAGGCACAAAATCGGAGACATTTTGGGGGATATATATAAAATGAATTGAATTGAATTGTTTTCTTGTGTGTACCAAGATACAACTAAAAGCTTTGTTTTGCATGCTATCCAGGCTAATCAACTGATACAGCAGGCAGGGCAATAATAAGAAATTATGAAATAAATACACAAGTAATTAAGGAAGTAAACAAATGTCAAGTAAAGCAGGATCCAGAGAAAAATACAAAAACAGTGCAGAGAACAGAGAAAAGTACTGTTAAAAATAGTGCAAGGGTTTCATCATTTTTTCCAGTGAGAAATGCGTTGTTCTTTTACAGTAGAAGAGCAAGTTTAGAAAGCAACTTTATAAAGTTTTGTTTTACCAATGAAAGCTCAAAATAAATCATGTTGGATCTTCATAACATACTAGTTCAGACAGAAATGCTGTGACATGCTCAAATTCTGAAAAGATGTAAAGGCTTAAGAGGAGATGCTGAAGAGATTTACTTAAAAGATTGCAAGGATCCCAGGATTTAGTTTTGTGGATAAACTGGGGTTATTTCCTTGGTTAGAGAAGGTTGTGTGGACAATGACTACGTGGACAATGTCCACTGCAGTTCCAATTGGCCAATTTGGTAAGAAGATTACTTTTCAACTTGCCCAAGCTTACCCATTCTTGATGAGATCATAGGTTGTTGATGTCAAGTTGAAGTTATCAGGCACTGCTGTGCAGGTATCCACAAATATTTTCAGATCAGCACCAGAACTGTTCAGCTTAACCTGCACAAAAAGCTTCTGCTGGAGGTCTACGTAGTAAGGTGATTCGGACACTGGTTTGACAAATGATGTTGACTCATAGAACATCATGCTGGCTCTAAACGTGCCAGATTGTGTAATGCTATCCAGTAATTTTTCAGGTGAATTTTCATTTACCGAATACATGGCCTTAACCATTGTATCCTGTTGCATTTTGCAGGCAATGTTGATTCGTTGATATTGAGTACGAACTGCAATGGAGCCAGTAAATGAAGATAGGATGGTGTTGGAATAAACGATATGACCATTGTTGACCTATGGGAACAGAATGAGGAGGAAATGCAAATATCAACAAGCTAATTAAATTACAAAATTGAGATTTATTGTCTGAAATATAATCCATGAAGAGAAAAATTACATATATCTAAACTGCAGTGACTTTTGGAAGCAAAAAAGGTAAGTGGAATCTTGTGTTTTCATTTAGAGACATCAAGACTAAAACAGAGAAATGTTCAAAAAACTGTAATAATGAGACAGATGAGAGAGGGATTATGTGTCTGATGAAGCCTTTTGAATAATCCTGACCAGCAGTGGAAATGTGACGGAAGGAAAGAAGGCATAACGATTTGGCAGAATCAAGAATTAGGTAAATTTAGGTCTTAACCAGGGTGTTAAAAGAGGAATATGAAGGATTTAGCATGAAAAGGAACTTTTTGTTCTTGGTAGCAACACTGCAGAAAGCAGGGGTAAGACCCAAGACGCATTGCATGAATACATTAGGAATGATAAAACTAACAAATGTTTATATCAAATTATTTATCTTATAATGTACATGATTAAAGACAAATTGAAAGACATTACATTAAGCATGAAAATCACTGAAATATAGTGAGTGTGTGAATATTATAAATAAGATAGTCATATACTCAATCAGCATGAAACAGGATCTTCAACCCAACTCATCCAATGCATCCAAGTTGGCATTCTGGGCTTGTCCCACTTTACTGCATTCGTCCCACACCCTTCTCAACCCTTTCCTTCTATATCACCTTCCTAACTGATCATGATTCTGTGGTAAGCATTGAGTTCCTTCCTCACTGTCCACTACACCATCTGATTCGTGTCAACATTTCCTAGGCATGAAGTTATGCTGAGTACCTCCAATCAGTTTTGGCCTGTCCAAATGCTGGTAATTCCTGTCCCTCAGATTCTCCTCCAGCAAGTTTCCCAGCACAGATGTCAGGTTTAGCACCCTGTAACTTCCTGGCTTGTTTTTGCTGCTCCTCTTAAATTACTGAAAAACATTAGTCTCCCTCCAGTCTTCTGGAACTTTGCCTGTGACCAAAGATGATACACCTCTGCAAGATCTCCGCAGTGTCTTCCCTAGGTCCCAAAAGGTCTGTGGATGCACTTAATCAGGATCTGGAGGTTATTCCACTTTCCTGTGCTCCAAGGCTGCTAACACCTCCTCCCTAATGATTTGTATATAGTCCATGATATCTCAACCCATTTACTTCAATTCCTTAACATCTATGTCATTTTGCAAAGTAAAGGTTTGTATAAAATCTTAACCATTATCTGTCACACCACACAAACACAGCAAAGCTGATCTTTAAAGAGACCAATTCTCTCCCCAACTTTCTTTTTAATGTATCTGTAGAATCTCCTGGGATTTTCCTTTCCCCTGCCTGCCAGCTCCATCTGATTTTTCCCTTTTGATCTCCTGATTTCCTTTTTAAGTACCCCCCAGTAATGTTTATACTTGCTTGAAATGGACTGCCAAAAACTAATGTACTGCTATGCCTTTTTATTTTTCCTGTTTGGAGCCTTAATATCACTTATCATTCATTCAGGGTTCCCTAAATTTCCCAGCTTTGCTCTCCACCCTAATGGAACCTGATATCCCTGAACTCTTGCTATCTCCCTTTTAAAAGCCTCCCACTTGTAAATAGTCCAATTCCTGCCAACATTCTGCTTCAGTCAACCTCTGAAATTTCCCACCTAATGGCTCCAAAGTTGTTCTGGCCTCACTTTAGGACCCTGTGAATCAGTCCTATCTTTCTCCATAATTATTTTATAACTAATAGTGCTATGATCACTGATCCAAAATGCTCCCCCACTGACACTTCAGTCACGTCCATTCTTCATCCTTGTTCTTGTTCAATATATTGTACCCTCTACTAAGAAGCTTCCTTGGATGTAATTACTGAATTCCACCCCCTGTCTTGCACAGCTCTACAGACACACAATCCTTTAACCTATCCTATTTCTACCCTCCCTAGCACTGGTGGCAAATCTTTCTAAGTAGAATGAAAGTGAAGTTGAATTGGCAGAAAAATCATAGGAGGTGGGTGGGGGATCTCACTGATGTAAAGAGTAGAAAACTGTGAGCACATTGGGATCAGTGGAAAACAGGTCAAAGATGAACCCATATTTTGATTGAAGAGGTGGTCAGAGTCATAAATAGGAGGCCATAATTTGAGAAGGATTGGCAAAAGGCCACATCAGTGGATATTTAATAATGCTACAGCATTATAGCAGAATGGCCATGTTGTCATACCATCAATTAGACCCGTCAGGCCAGAAGTCATGATTAATAGGCTTTAATTACTATAAACGTACATGTTGCAGTATCAGAGGCGGGTCAACCAGTACAATGTCTGCAATACAATGTTCCACCATACATGCCAAAACCATAAGATGCAGATAATTGGAATGTTTGGTTTGTCTATATTATTTCAGAAAGTATTTAAACAATGGTAAAATTGTAGTTTTTAAAGAATAAGAGAGAGATCGCCAATACTTTTACAAGAATATTATCATTAGGAATGGGGAATTTGTGGTATTTATTTTTGTGGCATTAATCCTCCCGGAACTATTATCTTTACCTGCCGGATGGTGCCGCATCGAGTAAATGGTATCTTGAAATTCACTTCATGAGCTGTTATTATTGGCCTGCAGTTTCGATCATTCAAGTGGATTCTGGACTCATTCATACCCAGAAAATTGAGATAGGATTTATCAATTTTTGCTTCCAAATAATTTGATGAGCAGTTTAACATATCTGGAAAAAATAAAAGGCACAATCACATGAATCCTAAGTTTAGAAATACAGTAAAATTCCCATTATCTGGCCCTCAGCCAACCTGAATCTCAAACAACTGGCGAAAAAATGAGAGGAATAAGTAAATAACTAAATGTAAAATAAATAATTTAAATAAAGCTTTAAATGAAAATGTAAATAAAAGTTTAAATTTGTAAAAGTAAAGGTTCTATGTAGCAACACACATCCCCTTGGGAGCAAACATTCAGCCAGTGGAGCGCCCTGTTTGTGCTCTGCCCACAGCAGCTGTTTGAATAAAGTTTCAATAAAGTTATGGTTGAATAAAATGGCAGCACCCAGGATGAAGAGTCGGCTGATGCCACTCGCTGCTGGGTTGGCTCTCCCCAAGTCTCTCCCTATACATGCCTCGTAAGAGTCCTTATCTTTTTATTAGTATTAAGTATAAGGCTTTAACTGTAAACTTAGGGGAAGGGGTGGTGGCTGGATGTTAATTATGACAGTGGCACAGTTAACGTAGTAGATGGCACAACATTCTTACAGCACCAGTGACTGAGGTTTCATTTAAAGGAAGGTGAGCTGAGTACCTGACCAGGATACATGTTTGCATCAACTTTAAAGAACATTTTCCCTCATCATGTATTGTCTAAGAACTCACACATACAAATACGATGTCATAAGTGGGATGAAGGAAATTACAAGGAAATAATCTAAAGTAAGCCACTAATCAGTGAAGAGAAAATAACAAAGTGAAAAATGGAAGGATTATATCCACCAGCAAAACTTCAGTTGACAGGTAATGTGGCTGAAAATTGGAATAAATTCAAATAATGTTTTGGATTGTATTTAGTGGCAGTCAGAGCTGACGGGAAAAGTGATCTGAGGGTCCGACTGAGATACTGGTATGGAGATAAGTTGAGTTGCAATGAGGGCCTGAGCGGGACACTGGTGTGGAGATAAGTTGGGTTGTACCGAGGGCCTGATCGGGACACTGGTGTGGAGGTGGGTCAGGTTGCATCAAGGGCCTGAAAGGGACACTGGTGAGGAGGCATGTTGGGTTGTCAGTGTGAGGGGGGAGGTTAATTATGATGGCAGAATGGTTAGTGCAATGCTGATACTGCTCCAGCAACAGGGGGTTGAATTTAAAATTTGTAAGTAAAGGGAATTAATTGATTAAAGTGAAATTTGCATAACTAAAGACTATAATACTGATATTTTTTCAAATTACTTTACATTTTGCACTGTCTTTTAAATGGTGTACTGTTATTGCAGATGTATTAGTTAGACATTGGAAGAGTGATTCTCGGTCAACCATAAAATTCGTATATCCGACATCCGTGATCCCTGTAGGTGCCAGGATTTTACTGTATAAGTTGTGAGACAGAAGATCTGTGACAAGATGATATCAGAAATATGCCCATCTTTATTAATCCGCAGGATCATTTTTAATTAGAAATAAGATACACCTGTGGCATTCTTCTCATTTGTGTGTGCGTTTTAAGCCGGGGCTCCAGTTTTGCCCACCCTTCAAAAACATACTGGGGTTTATGTTCGTGGGTTGTAATTTTGGCAGCTCGGACTCACAGGGTTGAATTGGCCTGTTAAAGTGCTGTATATCTGATTTGAATTAAAAATCAAACCTTGTTTCACTGAGGAAACACGTTGTTATACATGTTGCAAAATAATTATTTTTGGAGCTTATATCTTCCGCACTGAGCATGGATAATTTCTTTGAGTATGTTCACAATGTAATTTGTAACACATTGACCAATGGCATTGTCTATATATAACTACAGGGTACATTCCTAACCAAGGTTTGGGCATATGGAGTTGGGCAAGAAGGTGACTGCATGAATGAAGGACAGGGATTAGATCTACAAAGGTTGGTGTTGGACTCATTGTGGAGACAATGTGAATTAAAGTTAAAAAAAAATGTCCCGAGCACCAAATTCCCATGTCACATGGATTTGCTAAAATGCAAGAAAACTTTAGTAAGTTAGCAAAAAATACTGTGTAATTGCTAAATTAGCCAACATAAATAAGCTTAAATCTTGTATTTTGGTAAGAATAGGAAGACCACAATTTCTTCAGCAATGTTAGCCATAAGTCACCTGTAATATTCTTATTCCTTTGGCTGAAGACTTGATGTGCAGGTAATGGATGTGAGGGCTGAGTTGGTGCAGTAGAGGGGAAGCCACTCTTTTAAAAGAACGAGAACATCTCTAATGATCTGGCATGGAAGACCTCATTCTGGGAGCAGATGCAATGGAGAGAGAGGAATTGATGAAAAGAATGGAATTCTTACAGGGGAAAGGGTGTAGTCGAGGTAGCTGTGGGAGTTGATGGGTTTATAGAAGATTAATTTACATGTCTAATATGTCTCAATTCCTGATTTCTCTTGCATGCCGTCTGAAACAAGTATTTTTTTAAAAATCTCACCGTCATTCATGGGTCTAAAGTGATAGTTTGCAGTGAAACCACGTCTGGTTACATTGGAATCTGATCGAAAGTAAATTGTCATACTGTTGGATGATGATGTAAAGGTTTCATTTGGTTCATGGCAGAGTTTGGCCAGCAAGTCGGAATGGATTGTAGGTCCATCGTACAATGCAATATAATCGATTGAGCAACCTGATGTCACTTCAAGGCTGTCAAGAGAATAAGTAGGTCAAGTCAGGAGGCATAATAAATATATTTATGTGCATGGAACATGTTGTTTATCTTTCCACCCTTTATTCAGATAGTTTTGGTTACATAATGAATAAACATCTTGATTTTTAATCCATCTTTGTATTGTAATCTACCATAGGTTTACTAAGTCACAGAAGGAGGCTGTGTTCATGCTGGTTCTTTGTATAGTAATGCACTTTGTTCCAATTTCATCCATTCCAAAAAAAATGTTTTCCTCATTTGCCTGTCCAATTCCTTTCTGAGAGCCCACATTGACTCTATTTCCACTGATTTTGCAACTACCTGTAATGAGATCCGATCAAAAACAAACAGTGCTTAAAAATCTGTTAACTCACTGAATCTGTTGCCCAGCACTTTGAATATCTATCCCCGAATCACCCCCTTCATGGAATTGTTCTTTATCAATTTAAAATATCCAAAAAATTTAAATACCCATCCTGATCTTCGTTCCAGATTTATTTCAATCCATGACTTCTCGAGCTATTATCATGACTTTTGAACTCCTGTCTCTACACATCAGGCAAAGACTCTAAAGAACAGTTCAGTGACTTAGAATCCATGCCTTTGATTTTATTATACTCAGAACTACTAGCTTCATAGGCAAGGAGTACCAATAATCAATAATATTTAGTAAATTCAAATTATTTAATTTTCAAAAAAGTAACAAGAAGAAATAGAAACAATAGACCAGTTTTCTTAACACCTTCACCGGGAAAATATCAAAAGCAATCGTTCAATGTACATTGGCAGGGCACTTAGAAACAATAAAGAAAATCAATCAACGTGGCTTTGTGAAAGGGAGCAAACCCATCTTCCTGAATAGATTTTTGCACACAGCTTTACATGATTCACCCCTTCAAAGTATCAAGGCCATTTGAACCAACCCCAGCAATTGTTAATTGGCAGCAAGTATCTGGACATCATGAATATCATCTAATAGTTCACTTACTCTAAGTCAGTAAACCGCACTTTTATTACTTGGCTTGTGTTTGCTCTTATGTACCAAATGCATTCAGCGTTATTTGGATGAGAATTCGGAAAACCAGGACTGAAAACAGATCCATATGCATCACTAAGATATCCTCCACATGAAACACCTGGGATCATCAGGGAAATAGATCAGTTTCATAAATACAATTTATAGTAAAATAAACAATGTTTTGTTATTCCTGCAAATGTTCCTTTGATTCATTGACCAGGTCAGATACTCTTCATTGCAATACATTTCTAAAGTGTTTCATTTTTTTTCTCACAACTTAATTTATTCATTCAATAAGGTTAATACATACAGTAAAAAAAAGTACATATTGTGAACAATAAAATTTTTTATATAAAAGAGAAAAAAAAGAACCCCCCCACCCCTCTCAGGCAAAAATAAAAAAAAACTAAAATATAATAAAAATATACTAAAATCTAATCAAAGTAAATTTAAATGTAAATATTCTGAATATAAAGACCACTTATTAAGAGAAAAGAATAATTATCATGTAAAACATGCGTGATTTTTTCCATTACCAAACAAGTTTACATCTCATTATGCCATCTATTAATATCAATCACATTAGCATTTTTTTTGCTACAGATAAAACTAAATATATAAAAGCAATCTGAAATTTATCTAATCCCAAATCTTTCAAAGGCTTCAACTTACCCAACAAAAATATTGTCGGGTCTAAAAGTATTTTAATCTTATACAAATGTTCCAAAAACAATTGAATTGCTTTCCAAAAAGATTGTATATGTACACATAACCAAACAGCATGAAAATAAGTTCCAATTGAATTACCACATCTAAAACAAGAGTCTGATTCACTAAAACTATATTTTTTAAAACTTTTCAGGTGTTAAATACAATTGATGTTAAAAATTGTAATTAACCATTGCACAACGAACATTTATCAATCTAGTAGCACTATCATGACAGATATCTAACCAGTCATCCTCAGAAAAAATAAAATTAATATCCTTTTCCCATTTAATCTTAGATCTACCCCAATCCCTTTTTTTCCACACTCTCCTGTAGTATTTGATACATCAATGAAATATAACCCTTCTTTGGTACAATCACAAGAAAAGATTCAAATTTAGTCAATTTAGGTAAAATCATATCTCTACCAAATATTTGTTTTACTAAAGATCGAAGTTGATAATAAACGAATAAAGAATTCTCATTAATACCAAAATATTCCCTCATTTGATTAAAAGATAAAAATCTACCTTCTTTAAAACAATCCCCCAAATTTTTATACCTTTAGATTTTCAATGTAATAAACATTGATTATGCATTGAAAAGGGATTAAGTTGATTATTATATAATGGTGTTAAAGTCAATAATTTACCCTTAGAACCTATCATTCTATTTTTCCTCATCCATAACTTCATTAAATGCTTTAGTATGGGCACATTATATTGTTGTAATATATTTAAATTCCAGCAAAACAAAAATTGATGTATTTCAAATTCAAAAATATTCACCATTTCAATTTTAGCCCAACTAGGGGGCATTCCAAATCCATTAAAGAACTAATAAATTTAAATTGAGCTGCCTCATAATAATTTTGAAAATGAGATAAACGTAATCCTCCTAATGCATATTTCCAAGTTAATTTATTCAAAGCTACTCTCGGAAAAAATTCTTATTAAGTAAACACGGAATTGACTGAAACAAATATTGTATACATGGAAAGATATTCATTTTAATTGTATTTATTCTTCCAATTAAATTTATAGGAAAATCCTTCCACCTAATCAAATCAGCTTTGATCTTTTTCATTAATGGTATATCATTAACATTCACATTTATACCCAAATATTTAATTTGATCAGTCCACTTCAAATTAATAATATTCTTATAAACTGAATAATCTCCTTCACCTATCATTAAAATGTCACTTTTTTCCCAATTAACTTTATATCCAGATAAAGATCCATATTGTGTTAAACATTCCTTCAAGTGTAAAAGTGACTGAGCTGGTTTTGTTAAATACACCAATACAAAATCAGCAAATAAATTAATTTTATACTCCTCATCTAAAACTCTCATACCTTGTATCTATGTATTTTGTCGTATCAACTGTGCTAAAGGTTCAATTACTAATGCAAACAAAGCTGGAGACAAAGGACAACCTTGTTGAGTTGAACAGGTTAATTTAAAAGGTTCTGAAATCTGACCATTTCTCAATACCCTGGCTATTGGTTTATTATATAAAGCTTTAATCCAACCAATAAAAAAAGGACCAAACTTAAATTTCTCTAAAATTAAAAAGAATATTCCACTCAACTCTATCAAAGGCCTTTTCTGCATCAAGAGATATCAGGGCACTGTCGATATTTATTAATCAAACTAATCACTCGAAGAATATTATCTGAAGCATTTCTATTCTTTATGAAACCTGTTTGATCAACATGTATCAACTTAGGTAAAAATTTAGCCAATCGATTCGCTAATACTTTAGCTATTATTTTATAATCTACATTTAACAAAGAAATTGGTCTATATGAAGACACTTTCAACGAATCTCTATCCTACTTAGGAATTACAGTAATTAAAGCACTCGAGCATGATTCAGGTAAATCATAATGTTCATTAATCTGTCATACCACATCCCCAAACACTGTAGATAAATCATCATAAAATACAACCGAAAACCCGTCATCACCAGGTGATTTTCCATTCAGCATTTCCATCGTAGTCAATTTAATTTTTAAATCAGTAAAAGGAGTCCCCAACTCCAATATGTCTTCTTCTTCTAATACCGGTAACTTCAACATTGATAAAAAGGAATCAATCGATCCACTCTCCTGTTTTTCCTCAGAAGTATATAGTTTCTTATAAAATGAGTAAAACTCATCATTAATCTCACGAGGTTTGTAAGTAACAGTCGAATTTTGGTATTGATAAGATTTCAACGTATTGTATCTCAGTTTCAATCTAGACAACTCTATTTTCTGATTTTCTGTCACATCTCTCTATAATTCCTTTTCTAATTCATCAATTTGTTTCTCTAATTCAAGGCTCTCGGTCAAATAATTCTTTTTAACCTTAGAGGTATATCTAATTATTTGACCTCTCAAGTAAGCTTTCATAGCATCCCACAATATAAATTTACTCTGAACAGAATTAACATTCTCTTCCAAGAAAAAATTGAATTGTTTTTTAAAAAAATTCAATAAATTCCACTTTTTTTAAACAACATTGTATTAAATCTCCAACGATAAGCTACACAAACTTCTTCAGAACTCTCATAAGTAAAATACAACAAGGAATGATCTGGAATTACCCTACTTTCTACTTTTATATTCTGCTTGTAATATTTTCCCCTGCAAATGTGCCGATACTAAAAAAAAAATCAATTCTAGAAAAAGATTCATGTCTAGATGAATAAAAGGAGAAGTCCTTCTCTGTTGGGTTGAGATGTCACCAAATATCCACTAAATTAAAATCTTTCATCAAAGCTCGAATTTGAATTGCCATTTTGGATTTTTTAACATTTTTTGGAAATTTATCTAATAAAGGTTCCAAAACACAGTATAAATCTCTTCCAACCAAAACATTTTCATTAGCTTGTCCCAGAAGCAAAAATGCATCCGAAATAAATGCTTCATCATC